>NC_138204.1:95461372-96061372 GCF_964194415.1 Vipera berus
CGTTAAGCTCATTCTTGTATAGTTCTTCTGTGTAATTTTGCCACCTCTTCTTAATCTCTTCTGCCTCTGTTAGGTCCCTGCCATTTTGGTCCTTTATCATGCCCATTTTTGCATTAAACGTTCCCTTCATTTCTCCAATTTTCTTGAAAAGATCTCTGGTCCTCCCTATTCTATTATTTTCTTCTATTTCTTTGCACTGTTCATTTAAGAAGGCATTCTTATCTCTTCTAGCTATTCTCTGGAATTCTGCATTCAATTGGGTGTATCTTTCTTTTTCTCCCTTGCCTTTCGCTTCCCTCCTTTCCTCAGCTATTTGCAAAGCTTCCTCAGACAGCCATTTTGCTTTCTTGCATTTCTTTTTCTTTGGGATGGTTTTGGTTGCTACCTGTTGTACAATGTCGCGAACCTCTGTCCATAGTTCTTCAGGCACTCTGTCTATCAGATCTAATTCCTTAAATCTATTTGTCACCTCTACTGTATATTCAACAGGGATATGATTTAATTCATACCTGAGTGGCCTAGTGCTTTTCCCTACTTTCTTCAGTTTAAGCCTAAACTTTGCAAGGAGAAGCTCATGGTCTGAGCCACAGTCAGCTCCTGGTCTTGTTTTTACTGACTGTATAGAGCTTCTCCATCTTTGGCTGCAGAGCATATAGTCAATCTGATTTCTGTGTTGACCATCTGGTGATGTCCATGTGTAGAGCCGTCTCTTGGGTTGTTGGAAAAGAGTGTTTGCTATGACCATCGTATTCTCTTGACAGAATTCTATCAGCCTGTGCCCTGCTTCATTTTGCACTCCAAGGCCAAACTTGCCTGTTATTCCAGTTATCTTTTGGCTTCCTACTTTAGCATTCCAATCCCCCATGATGATAAGAACATCATTTTTTGGTGTTAGTTCTATAAGGTGCTGTAGTGCTTCATAGAACCGGTCAATTTCATCCTCTTCAGCACTGGTGGTTGGGGCATAGACCTGGACTACTGTGATATTGAATGGTTTGCCTTGGATTCGAACTGAGATCATTCTGTCATTTTGAGGATTGTATCCCAGTATTGCTTTTCCTACTCTTTTATTGACTATGAAGGCTACTCCATTTCTTCTTAAGGATTCTTGCCCACAGTAGTATACCTGATGGTCATCTGAATTAAATTCACCCATTCCTGTCCATTTTAGTTCGCTGATACCTAAGATGTCAATGTTCAGTCTTGTCATCTCTTGTTTGACCATGTCCAGTTTTCCTTGATTCATGGATCTTACATTCCAGGTTCCTATGGAGAAAAAATCTTTACAGCATCGGACTTTCCTTTCACCACCAGACATATCCACAGCTGAGCGTCCTTTCGGCTTTGGCCCAGTCGCTTCATTCTTTCTGGCGCTACTAGTACTAGCCCTCTGCTCTTCCCCAGTAGCATATTGGACGCCTTCCGACCTGAGGGGCTCATCTTCCAGCGTCATATCGTTTTGCCTTTTGGTACTGTCCATAGGGTTTTCATGGCAAAGATACTGGAGTGGTTTGCCATTTCCTTCTCCAGTGGATCACGTTTTGTCAGAACTCTCTGCTATGACCTTTCCGTCTTGGGTGGCCCTGCACGGCATAGCTCATAGCTTCATTGAATTACGCAAGCCCCTTCGCCACGACAAAGCAGTAATCCATGAAGGGGGAAATAGAACATACATTTCCACAAACTAGTCTTTCTATATGTAGCAAGATTCAGATATTTAAAACATAAATTTCTGGTTCAATTTATGTATGTATGTATGTATTTAAATTTTTATGCTATCCATCACCTCTGTAAGGTGACTCTGAGTAGCATATATTTATCAGAATATGCCATATAGAAAGTGGCCTATGACAGTAGTTTCAAAGGAAGAAAAATGAAGTAATATTCCAGGGAGAGAATGATAACCATGCGATAGTTCCAGAATTACATTGTTCCACTTTTTTTGGTTGGGTTTTTCATAGATTTTTTTTAGGAAAAGAATGAGTACAAATCTAACAACTCACAAACTGTGTTTTAACAAAAATAGACTAATTTTCAAAGAGAAAAATGATAGATAGATAGATAGATAGATAGATAGATAGATAGATAGATAGATAGATAGATAGATAGATAGATAGATAGATAGATAGATAGATAGATAGATAGATAGATAGATAGATAGATAGGCAGGCAGGCAGGCAGGCAGGCAGGCAGGCAGGCAGGCAAGGGGAGAGAGAGAGAAAGATTCAGATTTTAAAATGAGAATATATTTCAATAATATTTAAATTAAATAAAAATATAGTAAGCAAGACTGAAATCAGAATGCTCAGTTGTTCAGACACTGCTGAGAAACACTGAAATCTTGCATAAGGAATTACAGAACTGAATGTAAAAATCTGAAATGTGATAAGTATGTTCCAAGAGACGATATGTACTTAGAAAACTTGAAAATGGAACATTTACATACTTCCTACTCAAAATTGAAACTACTCCAACCATTACAATATTTTAGAGAAACTGTTGAATAATCATAAACAGTTTATTGGACATTTGCTGCTGTGAATAAAATCAGCCAAAATATACAGAGATGAAACACAAACTTGAGAGAATTCCATTGCTTCCTCATCTACTTCTAGCTTTGAAATCATGGAAGGAAGATAAATGTAAAGTAGCAAACCCCAGTATTAAACCTGAAAAAACCACAGGCTTGGGACTCCCTCTTTTGCCTAATTGGGGAATAGAAGATTTGAAGGACCAAAGAAGAATTTTGCTTGTACGCCACTGGAGTTATTTCATAGCAAATGAATAAAAATGTGAGTGATGTTCACAGAGAAGCCTATTGTTCATATTTGCTGCTATAAGTCAGTTAGCACTTACAACTTCAGCCTCTGTTGTTCTTAAGATAAAAATGGTTCTTTGAAAGTTCCTCTTATCCATTCAGTGGATGATTCACCACAGTGAACTTACTTTGCATTTAACCGGCCCAAAGGCAATTTTTGTAGGGGCTTAATACAGCATATTTCCAACAGAAAATTATATAAACAATAGTCATTATTATTTTTTAAAATGGAATATGTGTCTGAAAAATAGTTTATAATTGCATGCCAGAAGGCAACTCACCTCCTGGGCTTTGGTAAGTTTGTGTACAGTTCATTGCCTATAGCAATTTGTATAAAATTAAGTTTGTGGGGAAGAAAATGGTCTTTCTCAACACCAACAGATAAAGATGATTCACTGATTGGTATCAGCATGTAAACTGGATACTTTTTTTTAAGAACAGCACATGCAAATCCTTAGCTAAATTATCATAGAATAATAATTCCTTTCATTGAAATGATTGGGTATAAGCATTTATTTACAAAGATCATTAATATAGCCCTCCAACTACAATGAATGAGATTACCCATAACACAAAGCTAAAGTCAAACAAGCCACTTTTTGCTGTAGTAGGATGTCTAGAGAGTAAAGGGGATGACCTTGAGGGATGAGACAGAAGGTCTGTTACCAAGGCAACGAGTTGATGAACATTGTCTAGGCCCAAATGAATAGGAAAGGTTATGAAAACATCTCAGACAGGCTTCCCCCCAATTCACATGAATGTAAAGGGGAGGACCCAATTAGATTCTGCAAGATTCTATTTGTACAGTCAATCTTAATAAAGCTAGCTTAATAAAACTATTTGATTCTTGGTCTGGTGTATCTTGTAGGGTTGACAGAATGTGACAAAGGCAGCTGATCAGGATAACATTCTAATGACTGGGCTTCAGGGACCCAAAAACACAAGGTGATTGGTGGAGACAAATCATCATTCTCCTAATAGACTTGAGGAACAGATGAGTGAGACATTACAAGGCATATCCACATATAATGCCTGGCATTTTTAGGGAGGAAACTTTTATTTACAACCCATCAAACATTTTGCCTTTTCCTCCCAATCAGTTTTGTGTTTTAATTCAGTTTTAACTCAGTATGTTGTGAAGATTTGTTGAAGCAACTATGTATTCATGCAGATATGAGAGCAAATGGAGTTTGCAATGCATACAAAAGTGTATGAAACAAATTTAAAACCATCCCTCTTTTCCCGATCAATGGAGCTTTTTCTAGAAACAAAAGTAAAAGGGTAGCCAATTTTCACAGGAATTGCAGTTTGTGTGTACATTCTCTCTATGCCATGCATTCCAATTCACATTTTTAGGGACAATCAACAGCCAACAATCACTGCACACAGAACTGCAGAGAGGAATCCTCATCTCCTCCTACATTCTACCAGGAAAGCTGACATACTTTCCATAGAAGACATAAAAGGTTTATTTTATTGTGTAGGAAATGTTAGTTAATTGTATTGTTCCCACCCAATCAAATGCAAAATGGTTTTAGATGACTGGGATTCCTTGAAAATACCCATTCATTAATACTTTAAGTAAAACTGTTTATGTCAAGCACAGACAGTGGGAGAATGGATTGTTTTATTAGGAAGAAGGACTTGCCTTATACAATGGCCTTAATTGATTTGGAGTGAAATATGATACTGTATATATAAATCTTACTACATTTAGTGGAACAATAACCAGAAAAAGGAACATCAAATGACACCCTTAAAGGAGAAGTATTCTTGAATTTTTGTTTTTAAGATTGATTCAGTTTGGGAAATAGTCAATCAATATTTATCATTTCATGGATACTTATTGAAAGCGTGCTCTGAGATAAAGATTTTCACTTGCAACTAGTGGCTCTCCCAATTACCCTCTATCTCCAGTTTGAATCATTATCCTCTCTTTGATTAATTTAGGGCAACTAATTTAATCTATGGATACAAATACCCGGTAAGTGCTTAAGCTGCAGTAAAAATGCCCCCCCAGGAAAAAAATGACATCATTTACTCCTGGTGAAGTTGACAGTGGGTTGTAGTCTTTATTAACTTAGGTTCCAGCAAGTGTAAAGGATACAGTGGTGTCCAACCACTGTTTGGAATTTAACCTGTTTTAGGAGCTGACACTTTTTCTTGGAACCACAGCTTGGATCTGTGGATGGTTAGGAGATTTAGTGATGCTCCTAGAAACCCAAGAGTAATATTGGCTAGGTTAGTGTGATAGAAGTGCTCTTTCCTAGAAGGAGAATTTGGCTTCTGTGCTCTATGCCTTAATCACCTTAATCAGACTTAGATTACTGTAATAGATTCTGAGCATGGCTCCTCTTGAACGTTATTTGGAAACTAACAATAGTGTAAAGCATGACATGATATTGATTTTATTCTGGAACCATGAATTAGAAATGCTGTCTGTGGGTAGCAGTAAACATGTTACTTGCAGATCAGCCACTGGGGGTGCGCTGTCTGTAGGTAGAGGCAAGCCTGCTATTTGCAGATCAGCCACCTGGGGTGCACTGTTTTGCATGAGTAAACGCAAGCCTGTTATTTGCAATTTGCTACCAGACAGTGCTGCCCCTAGCCTTCACTTGGAAATGGAGGTCAGTCAATTTTTTTCTTCTTAGAACTACAAGCTATAAGCTGGTCTGGAACTACTAAGGATCTGCCTGTCCTACAGTCAAATTCCAACCATGGGCTGTGAGAACTTTGCAGTTTTAATGAAGGTTAATTTGCAGCCTGTTTCTCCTTAAGTTGATATGGGGGGGAGGGGGACAACTGGGTAGTTTTTACATAAGCAGCTTGGCTTAGGCTTGTTGTTTGCAGGTTGCCACCAGAGGGCGCTGCTGCATTTAGACTATGCTTTTTGGTTTACTTTTTGGTCCCTCTTCTAAACATATACTTTCAAGAATTGGTTGCTAAATCAGGTATCTTCCTTCTGTGTTTCTTTTATTTTCTTACCAGAGAAGGCTGATTTTATGCCTTTAACACAAGTCTGAATCAATGCCTCTCTCTCTATCTTAGTAAAAGGCTTAATTGCTGTTTGTCTGCAGACAGCTAGAATTCAGGCATTTTAGATTGGCCACCAGAGGTCACTGCCCACATGGCATAAATTAAAGCTTGCTGTTTACTTTCTGCATTCCAAGGGTAGGGGTCGATTGGGCTAGGAGTCCGTTTCCTCCCACCAGTTGCCTGGTTACCATGACAATTAATTGTTTTATTACTTTTTTATGTCTGGCCAGAGGCCCCACTGGTTTTGCTGAGCTGTTCTGAGTAGCGTGCAGACAAAGACACAAAATTCTTTTAACAGTACTTTTCTGGACTGAGCTGTTTTGCATGGACAGGGAGAAGGCAATACAGATACAATTCCTTTGAACTCTCAGCAAGACGTAACCTTTTCCTCTATTTTGGCAAATTAGCAGTCAGGGAGGTTAAAACACACATGCTGGCTTTTCCATTGAAGAGGAATTAATCCTTGCAGTCACTTAATGAAGATATAGCTATAGCTGGACACATAAAGAGTTAATAGTCTCTTTGCAATTCAAAGTCTCTCTCATTCAGCCAAAGTCCCACCAAGTAACTGTATGGCATGTGAAGCCAATGAGATCCCACTTTAAAGCACTGGCTCTTTTGGAAGATAATTCAATCCTCTTTTAACTGCAGCCAGCTGGAGAATAAACCACTCCTATGTTTACTTCAGCCAAGCTAAGATCTGGAGATTATTTTTAATCCTTTTACTCTCAAAGAGGAAGCAATCTACTAGCTTTATTTTTTTTTACTATTCTGGAACCATGAATTAAAATGTGTTATAATTCTGATCCAGATAGCATAAACTCTGCAGAATGGTTTTAAACAAATATTTATTGATCAGGAATCCTAGGCAGACTTACGTTTTCTGTTAGATTCATCTGTTCATGAGCATATCTGTCCATTCTAGCAGTGTAAAAAAAATAAAGGTAGATTCACCCCATGTTCGTACAGAGAGAAGAAGCCTTTTGGCTTGGATTCATGCAGAGAGATAATACAAAGGCACGTAGCTAGGAAGTCCTGCAATAAACTTTGAAACTCCTCCCACTGTTCTAGATAAGCTATAGGATTTACTAACAACTAGACTACATTTCCCAGAAGCCATCTCTTAAGGAAATAGCATTTAACCCTATAAATGCTACATGTTCTTACATACATTTCTCTTAATGATACAACATTAACCCTGTAGATGCTAAATACTCTAACACAGTTCTTAAGTATATGCTCTGGCCAGATGGTTACATACTGGTCCAGCACAGATTTTCTGAGTCCTTCTCAATGGGCTGGTTAAAACAGGGGTCGGCAACCGGAAAAAGGAAAAGAGCCACTCGGAACCGGTTCCATTACACAAACAAAAAAGTGGGAGCCGCAAAAAGTGCGCACGCGTGCGTCTACACACGTGCATGTGCAAAAACATTTTGCACATGCACAAAATGGGAGCCACCTGCGCGGCAACGGTCTCCCCTTTGGAGAGGTGCGCGCACACCTCCGCCCGAACGGGCAGTGGCACCGCTCGTTTGGAAAGCTGCTGCAGCCTGTTTGCAGCCTACTGCCTTCAGAGGAAGGCGGCAGCCTGCAAACGGGCCGCGGCAGCTTTCCGAACGGACGGTTCTGAGAGGTGCGCGCGCACCTCTCCGAACAGGCGGAGGTGCGCGCACACCTCTCGGAACGGGCAGTGGTGCCGTCCGTTTGGAAAGCTGCCGCGGCCCGTTTGCAGGCTGCCGCCTTCCTCCAAAGGTGGTAGCTTTGCAAATGGGCCACGGCAGCTTTCCAAATGAGCGGCGCCACTGCCCGTCCGGGTGGAGGTGCGCGCGCACCTCTGCCCATTCGGAGAGGTGCGCACGCACCTCTCCAAACGGGCGGCGCCACTCTCCATTTGGAGAGGTGCGCGTGCACCACTGCCCGTTCGGAGAGGTGCGCGCGCACCAGGCGACTGGGAGCTGCAGGAGACAGCTCAAAGAGCCGCATGCGGCTCCAGAGCTGTGGGTTGCCGACCCGTGGGTTAAAAGAAGGCTATGCTTTTTTCCATATGAATCTGCCCACTTGCAATCATTAAAGAGGCTCTGGAGAGTTTTGTTACTAAGGATTTAAATCAGGATATGTTCTGTTCAACACTACATTTATAGAATTCTTTTTTTACAGAGTTCATATTAAGTATTTCTTTACGCTTTAAACAGTGAATGTTTCATCATTCAATTGGTCTTTAAATTATTATATTTTCCATTTTATTATGTTGAACATTCAAATTTCTGATTTTAATTTATTGTTATACAATACCTATTTTGCTTTACCTCTGTTTTATTGGACTGATTATTTTAGCCATGTCTTTCCATGATGCAAAATATGGCTATGGTTTATTCTAGTAATTAAGTAACTTATTTGCTAACTTACAAATACATTTTCAGATTTCATTAGGATTGTCAAGTTTCACAGTGATTGTGAATTACATGCAAGCAAGCAAGAAACCAACCCAATGTCAATATTTTGCGGTTGTAACATTTGAGATTCCTTTAATGATTCTTAATACTGGTTGATTGAATAATTGATTATGTGCCATCAAGTCATTTTCAGCTCTTAATGACACATAGATAGATTTTCTCCATCTATACCAGGCATGTCAAAGTTGCGACGTCATGTGACATCGCACAACATATCGGAGCTTTTTCCCCATTGCCGGCAATGGGGGGGGTGCGGTTTCGTTGCGATGCGTCCGGTCCTCGGGCCGGCAGTTTGACACCCCTGATCTATACCTAACCTGTTCTTTCATGTCTCCCAATGGTAGACTCATCGACATTGTAGCTTAGGCCATCCTGAGGCTGGAAGTCATCATCATAGAGCTACAGAAACACAGAGAAGCCAGCACATCTACTGAATTGACATAGACAAAGACTGCTTTTTTAATTTTATTGTTCCAATAAAACAATGGGTTAGATTCAATCACATAAAGGAGATTTGCTTTCAGTTAAAATTATGGGATGCTTCTTAGTGATAAGAGAAGTTTAATGACAGAACCAAGTGTCACTGCCAGCATGGTCAGACGAGTCTCAGCTGGAAGGTGATACTTTCTGAGGCACCAGAACAACACCAGGAATTGCTGGTGGGAGCCTTTCCAGAGGCCTCAGACAAATGTCAACCTCAGGAACAGCCCACCAACCTGAGCCTGACAGAGTCAGGGTACTTGACATGCCATATGATAAGGAGCCTGATCCAAGACTTCTTCTCAGCCGTAATGCCTATTGTGCAGAACACTAAGCAGAGCAAAGGCACAAAGCCCTACTTTCAAAGGCATCCTCATTCCTGTTTGCCCACACTCATAGCAGGTACTATTTAATAACTTTTGCTGCCAACAATCTCTTTTTGGAAAGCACTTCTCTGCTTACTAGAACTCTGTATATTTGTCTCCTGAACCTATTGCCTGTAGAAACTCTGCCCCTTCAAATCCAGAGCAACTGATGATCTACATTTGGACTCTTGGATTTCTGGATCACATCTGACTATGCTTTTGCTTTCCACACTTGAATTCCGGCCTCTTGGATATTTGCAGACAAGCTCACTAGACACTATGAGTTTGTTGCTCTGTGCTTGCACTTGCAAGCCCTCCTTTCTTTTACTTGGAAATGCACAAACCCAAAGTAAGGTTTTTGCAATCTACCTTCTTGGTATTTTTGGTAGTTTGGGACAAGATGAGGTTGGCTCTTGTTGAAGATCTTCACCTTAAGCTTACTATGGATTCTGTAGCTCTAAATTTTCTGCATCAAGGAAGTTGGACCAGATTAGCCTGCTCTAAGGGTCCACAACATTCTTAGAATAAGAATGCTACTATCTTTGTCAATACAGTACATGGTCACTTCTGTCTGGCAAAAATACTTCCAGTGAAGAAAGATGGTGAGAAAAGTTTCAAATTAGCTTGGCAATCATTGTGCAATTCAGCTTGCCTCCCTACTTTCAGCAATGGCAGGAGCTGCCATCTTCACTTAAATATGGGAAAGGCACGTTCAATGCCAGGGCTATATCTACCTATTCTTTAAAAACAGATATGTCAAACTCGCGACATCACATGACGTCACGTGACATATTGGAGCTTTTTCTCCATTGCCAGCAATGAGCTGGGTGCGCTTTCCTGATGATGCGTCCAGCCCACAGGCTGGCAGTTTGACATCCCTGTTTTAAAATATGGAAAACTGTCCATTACTTGCAATTCTGTAAGCACTCTAAATTTTATAACATAATAAACAGAGTGACCATTTAAACATCATTATAAGAAACACTGATTCTAACATTAGGCAAAGTGTGATATATTCCTCAGGCAGCATATCTGACATGTCTTTAATTACTAACAAATTGCTACTTATTTAATTATTTTTGAACTAGTGTAGGATGCCAAAATAACTGAGTTAGTTTGGGATATTGTAATCTTTGATGTGAATGGGGGGAAAAAGCTCTATTTTGGGGTTCTGCCCCAGGTAACAAAATATCCAACTGGACCAAAGGAACAAACATATACAAAAGATTCAAATCTGCTGTTTTAACCTCTGGAATTCAAAACCTTTTGCTTGGAATTTCCATGTCTAATATTTCTTCCAAATATCATTATTACCTTTGTTTTTATCTATATTTTTATGGATTGTTGTGTGCAAGATAGGTGGAAATATACGTTCAATAGATAGATAGATAGATAGATAGATAGATAGATAGATAGATAGATAGATAGATAGATAGATAGATAGCGTCTTTTCCTCTCCTCTGTCTACTTTATTGCTTCTATTTCCTCTCCAATCAACCTACTGCCCTTGCTTCCTGAAGTGCATTCCCTAATTGCATGAAATCACTCAATTAGAAGTATTATTGCTATATGAAATTACACATGCTAATTTACCAGCAATATTTTGCATTAAAAACATAAGAGGTTCAGAAGAATATACTATTAGTTTGACACTGTTATATAGTGCCCTTACTAATAAGGACAACACTTAAAAGGATGCCCTCTTGTAGTTCAAAACATGATTCAATTTTTTTTATTTAGTTTCATTCTTTTTAGAAAATGAAATTTCTATCTAAAGTGTATGCTAATGTGTCAGGGAAAGGATTCTAGTTGTTAGAGAAACTTTCTGTAGATGGCAGCAATGGAAAAGAATGGCATTTTTACCCTCCTTTATGTCTTAAATTCCCACTTCTTTATAACTGTACCACTTAACAATATGTTTATAACTCCTGCACACTGCTATGCTGCAATTGCTGGATAAAACTTAAGGTAAACACACGAGGCTCTATGTTGTCTTTGCAAACCACCTAGGACAGTTTCAAATGGAAAAACGAAACAGAAAACTGCTCTATGTTGGCACAACACCTGCTCAATAACAGAGGTAAAAGAAGCAGATATAAGGGAACCAGGCCTCCAGCATCTTTGCTTCTGCTGACTCTATTCCCAGTTTTGCCGAATTGACTAACAGTCCTGAAAACACTTCTACTTACAATCCCTGAAATGGAAATAAAACTCTGTGGGCAACTGGGGATATCCATCACATTACAACACACCTCTTCCTCATTGTTTGCCTTTGTGCAAGCAGCTGAACGACAGTAGAGTGCCAAAGTCTACATTTGCAATTTATAGTAGATAATTAAAAATGGTTTGGTTTTCAAAATCTTTAAAAAAATCCATTCTAAGGGGAGGCAGTCTGGTACCCACCAGAGGTTTTGGAGAATAGGTTGTGTAGTCCCTGGCTATTGAGCACATTGAATGCTGATGGAGATTGGAGAGCCAAACATCAGAAAGCCATCAGCTGGCCTCCCCATATCATCATCATCATTACTGATTTATAACTGTCCAGGTAGAACATTTATAACAGCAGGAAGATAAAGTTAGGGTTAGGCATCCAAAATTTCTCATCTGAAATAATGTTGGGTGGTTATTGATTTTATTGATATCAGCATCGAGCCAAATTGAAAAAAATTCTTTGAAATTTCAATCAGATCAGCCATTTGTAATCTCTCGTTTTTATCCTACTATAATATTAAATAAATTGTTTTGGAAAGGTTAGATTAAAAAAGATATTAAAATATTAAATATTAAAATGCAGCAGCAACTGATTATGTATGTATGTATTTTAATGGCAGGAACAAGTGTTGGATCTCACTATGGGGAAAAGATGTGATGGCATTCTTCAAATACTACATATTCCAGTCGAAAGAGGATGCCATCTAAAGTTTGTTAAATGTGTGTGCTGTATTCTAACAGCTTCTGGAAAGTAAATTTCTTGAATAATTTGATTGTAAGGTATTCCCCAAAGAGTAACTGCCATAAGTATGGGGTTAGGTTCAGAGATTTCTTTTGCCTAATCACACTTATATGGCCTGAGGAAAAATGAGCCAAACTCTCTGAAGATCTTTCTTTGCTTATTTATATTCTGCCTGGAAAATATAAATCCAAGTTGCTTCATTTACAGCTGGGTTTTTGTTTATATATCAGTGTAATCAATCACTATTTTACAAGGAGCTCAAGAACTTTTGTGTGACACTATTTTTTTCCTCACAAAGATACAGTAGCTATTCCTTATCATGAATTAGACCCAGGGAGTTGATTCTGCATGTCATGAAAGGGCAGCAAATTATTGCTCTTTAATTTGCCTCAACATATCAAGTTACTAGAGCAGGGGTCTTCAAACTTGGCCCTTTTATGGCTTGTGGACTTCAACTCCCAGAATTCCTCAGCCAGGCAAATCACCAGAGAGCTTCCTAACTGAACTGGATTTAGAAATTTGGCTTCTTGGCCCTCAGTTCAGCAGAAGGCCAACTCAAATATGATCTATTCTACATTCTTTTCAGACTGCCATAACCTTGCCAACTCTGATTACCAGTTCTCAATACCTTCTTTAATCATCATGCCTAATGAAGAATCTGTGGAAACTCAAAAAAAAATAGTGACTATTTCATAAAAGTTCAGTCAGCTTCCATGGATTTGAAATTTATTTTCTCATGGGCAGAAAACCTGTATTGTTGTTACACAACTTCAAAAATTACAGATGTAGGTATTGAGAATCAAGATCATATATGGGAGGAGGAGGAACACTTTAAATCACAATACTCTGTTGGTTAAAGGGACATTCCCTAAAATCACTTAGAATTGGCTTTGATTGTGTTAATTTAAATATCCAGTATTATAGAATTGTCTTTGATTTAACATAACTTAACTTAAACATCCAGTTTTACAAGATTGGCTTTATTATGTTACCTTAAATAATTTCCAGTTTTGTAGAGCAGGGCTTTTCAACCAGTTGTATGGGTACCACCTGTGGTACCTTGACACCTGGCAGGTGGTACGTGAGCATCCTAGAAAAGTGGTAGCAGGGGAGTTGAATGAGCTGAACCGGTGGCAGCACTGCACAAGCCTGAGCGAGAGATGGCTGGAACTGCAGGGCTATCAGGGCTCAGTGGAAGCACCAAGATCAGCACCAGGTTCCAACTAGAGCTCGGCGCTGATCCTGGCACTTCTGCTGAGCCCAGAAGAAGCACCGATCAGCAGGAATGTTGCAGCATCTCCAGGGTCTTGTGATTTACATTCAGATGCTTGGCAACTGATTCATATTTATGATGGTCACAGTGTCCCAGGGTCATGTGAAGTGACCAAAACCTGCTGCAACCACCCAGCAGACAGGGGGAATAAAAAGCAAACACCCCCCACCCCCACCCCCACCCCCGCTGCCAATCCTCAACAGAAATGCTCCCAACAATGAAAACCTCAGACAGGAGGAAGAGCACTGCCGGGCGGGCAGGCAGGTGTCTTGCTTGGCTGTGGCTTGGGGGGCACTTTTTTCAGTGCCATTGTAACTTTGAACAGTCACTAAGCGAACTGTTGTAAGTTGAGGACTACCTGTACTTCATCACATTTTTCCTTTTTTTTTTGGTCATTAAGTTTTTGACACCTTGCTAGGCAACGTGGTACTCGGATGTTGCCATATCCTAAAAGTGGTACAATGGGTAAAAAGGTTGAAAAGCCCTGTTGTAGAGGGTCTATCTGATTTCTGTTGACAAGGGATCTGAATAATTCTCATAAGATAGAACCCATATACAGTAATAATATTGTAACACCTGCTTATTTCTTCTCCATAGCATGTTTTAAGAGTCTGTAGTGCAAGCAAATATCTATCTATACCAGACAGAGGTTAGTCTGGAGATGCTCTGCTACAAAAAATAACTGGTTGCCAATGTGGCTCAATGATTAGATACATTCTTCCCTCTCACTTATTTTTTTCTGGCTTCAAACCATTTTGCCTGAAAAAGCCTTCTTGAAAATTCAGAAGCTTGCAAGTATTTTGTAAATTGCCTCTATGGATTTTGGAGTCTTTTCTGCCATTACCTATGTGTCTATTTTCCTTTTGACATATTCCTACATAGTCTGTCAAGATTTACACTATAAACTTAAGGATTTCAAGGAAATCATAGCATACATCATATATCCAAGGATTTAGACATTCCCCTAGGAATTTTTAAATAAGTCATATTTAGGAGGTTGGGTATATTCTGCTTTATTTTCTGTTCAATTTTGTCTGATTGTCAGAGACCGCCCAGACAAGTCCCTGCAGTTTTCTTGGCAAGATTTTTCTGAAGTGGTTTGACATTTTCTCCTTCTTAGGGCTGAGAGGAAGTCATTGGCCCAAGGTCACCAAGTTGATTTCTATTGCAATCTGCTTTTGAAAGTCTCTCAAAATTTAAAATTTGTTTCCTCATATGACACTTAGGATGCTGTTCAGGTAAGTAAAGGTGCCTAAACAGGCAAAAGTAGCTACATGTTTATATAACTTAGCCTTGTCCAGAAAGTTCCTAACTTTTTTATTGCTCAATATTTATTGTTGTTTTCCCACTAATGTTTATTCCAAGTGACTCTGGCAATGTATTGTTTCTAGGACCGACCCCGAGGCAATGGCTTATATTTTGCATTTTCCTCCTATGCAACAGAGCAGAAGAATGAAACCTTCTTTCTACAAGCTTTTATACCCATATTTACCTCAGTTCTTCCCCCTAGTCTATCTTGCGGGTTTTCAAACTGTATTCCACAGAACTCTAGGTTTTTATGAAAATTTAACAGAGTTCCATGAGAGATAAGGGGAGAAAAGCGCACTTAATGAAGCAAGGGGATCCACAGCAATATTTCTAAGATACAAAAGAAATAGTTGAGGATGTTCTGTCTCAGTGCCTCCATTCTGCAGATTAGTTTCCAGGATTTTTCTTTAATAAACAGTTTCCCCAGCTCCCCGCCCCCCCCCCAAAAAAAACCCTGTTCTACCTTATAGGTCCTGTACTGTTTTAAACCTATAAAGAAAATTGAAACAACCACCTCAGGTGCAAACTAGGTCCCAGAATGTGGAAAACTGCTGCTTAGTGCAAATGTTTTCTCTGCTCTCTATGAGAGATTGGTGGTAGACTCTGAGAACAAGAGGCATAGCAGGAAGGCAAGAGAGAAGGTGAAAGGAGTGAGATCTCTAGCAATTAAAGCATGTACCTTTCTCGCCTGCTCAGGAGCCTCAACTGATTTAGCACCAGCTTCCTCCTTCCTTTCCTGAGGAGAAAAGGCAGTCAGAGCTAGAAGTGATAGGAGCTCGTTAGGTCATTAAGATGCTGATGTCCTCTCTCTTTCAGGGCCTGCTTATTTGACCCACTGATTCTGAGAACATTTGCCACAGCATAGCAAGCATGATCGAAAGAAGAAAATGCCCCTATGAGGCAGGAGGAAAGGAAAGGAAAGGAAAGGAAAGGAAAGGAAAGGAAAGGAAAGGAAAGGAAAGGAAAGGAAAGGAAAGGAAAGGAAAGGAGAGGAGAGGAGAGGAGAGGAGAGGAGAGGAGAGGAAAGGAAAGGAAAGGAAAGGAAAGGAAAGGAAAGGAAAGGAAAGGAAAGGAAAGGAAAGGAAAGGAAAGGAAAGGAAAGGAAAGGAAAGGAAAGGAAAGGAAAGGAAAGGAGGAAAGGAAAGGAAAGGAAAGGAAAGGAAAGGAAAGGAAAGGAAAGGAAAGGAAAGGAAAGGAAAGGAAAGGAAAGGAAAGGAAAGGAAAGGAAAGGAAAGGAAAGGAGAAACCCAACAGAGGCTTTTCTAAGAGGTTTTCTTAGATATGTACAGTATGTAAATATGTAGGCCCATATGTTTGCAGTAAGAAATTTGATTCAAGTAAGTATAGAAATGGTAAAGAGATATGTGATCTTCCAGTTAATCAGGGTGCAGATATCTTAGCAACATCTGCAGCGTCCGTATCTCCTTTTCAAGGGAATATTTCCATATTATTCCTGAAGGAAAATGTCTCTCAAGAAGGAATACGATGAAGGCATTAAGGAACAGCTGCTATTAACTTTAGTTCTCCAACTCTAATGATCCAATGCTATGGGCAGTGTTGAGTAATAGCCCAAAGGCCTTCTTTGAACCGCCTGTGCCATAGCAAGTGAAAAATGTATTGTTCTCCTCAACAACTAAATATATTCATCCAGACTACATTATTAGTCTCAAATCCCCAATGGTGACAAAGTAGAGAGACTATTAATTATGTACTCAAGATCCCAGGTTGCTGTACATCAGTTTTATTGAATATCTAAGGTTATAGTCACATGGTATCCTGTAGAAACAAACTGCATTATCTGGCCTGCCATGAGGAGGCAGCAAAGAGCTGTAAATGGAAGAAAGCTATTATAGATTATCAACATCAGTACTGGCAAAATGTACTGAATGTACCAAGTTCTGCTGGAATGCTTGTTACCCAAAATCTGACATTGCATGACACATCAGATCAACTGTTTTGGGGAAATAATAGAAATGTACTTGAAACAGTAGAACCAATGGCTGAATCTGAGCTGTACTCTAGAAGCCTCTCAAAAGACTCAGTACCCAAGAATCACCCTCCATTACTTTTCAATAACAATTCAAAATAAGATCATGCTGTTGCTGGCAACAAAATTCAAAGTCAAGGTTGTAGCAGATCTGAAGTAAACAAGATGTTAATTAATTAATTGCTTTGTGATTCTATTATTAGCCGTATGGAACAAATAATTTTTGTATTCCACAATGTGTTGTGCTGGGTCACCTCTTTTCTTCAGGGTTGATTCCAGTCGATAGTGATTGGGGAGGAGAGATCGCACCCTCAGCCCCACAATATGGAGTGACACAGGGCTCACTGCTTTCTCCTCTTCTTTTTTAACATCTATGTGAGCCCAAAGGTGAGCTCATTTGTTGCCATGGGGTGAGGATTCATCAGTATGCCAATGATATCCAATTTCCTACTGTATCTCCAGCCATGGCAAATTAAGCAGTGCCATGAATGTCTTAACCTGGTGCCTGGAGGCTGTGAGGGTCTGTACGGGAAACAACAGGCTTCAACTGTACACTGGTAAGATTGAGTGGTTTTGGTTTTCAGGACCCTCTGATTCTAGCATCATGCCATCTTTGGTAGTGGATGGGATTCTACTTCCCCAGACAGATCCAGGGTGCAATCTGGGGGTCCTCCTAAACTCATGACTCCTGCTTGATGAAGAGGTGGCCATCAGACTAGGAGGACCTTTGCATGGCTTCATCTAATCCACCAGTTGTGCCTGTTCCTGGATAAGGAGGTCTTGCTTACAGTCATTCATGCCCACATCACCTCCAGGTTGGACTACTGCAATGTGCTCTACGTGGTGCTGCCCCTGAAGAGTATCCAGAAGCTTCAGCTGGTACAAAATATGGCAATGCAGATAGTTATGTGCACTTCTAGGGCAGCGCATGTTACATGACTGCTCATTGAGCTGCATTAATTACCAGTTTGCTTCCAGGTCCAATATAAGGCACTAGTTTTAAGTTTCAGAGTCCTTCATGGTGTGGGACTGGGTCATCAAAGAAGTTATGTTAGCCCATCCCATTAGATCTGGCACAGAAGGCATGTTGTAGGTACCATTGGCTACACCTGGTGCCTTCTCTGCTGTAGCACCCATCTTATTGAACATCCTTGTCCCTGAAATTACATTGGCCCCATTCCTTTTGATTTTTCGTAAAGCCCTCAAAACCAGGTTATGCTACCAGGCCTGGGATTCCCAGAGGACCAAAGATTTTCCCTGGTGAGAGTGCCATTTTTATCCTTCCTTTGCCCTGAGTTAGTATTTCTGTTTTTATACTATTTATTATTGTGACCAGATTTTTATCTGTTTTATATTGGCTGTTTTATTTATTATTGTGCACCATATAGAATCCCCTTGGGGGGGACAAGGGCTGATATGTAAATCTGATAGATAGATAGATAGATAGATAGATAGATAGATAGATAGATAGATAGATAGATAGATAGATAGATGATAGATAGATAGATAGATAGATAGATAGATAGATAGATAGATAGATAGATAGATAGATAGATAGATAGATAGATAGATAGATGATAGATATTTTTAACAACAGAACCTAGTAAAAGAAAGTTCCTGCAGTAATTATTTGAAAGCATTTTCTAGAATTTATTAAAATTGCTGATACAACAGGAACTGGTATTAAAAATGTACTTCTTTAAAAGTTAAAAGATTTGGGTACTGCAATTAGTGACCTGAGAGATGAGAGTTACACTAATGATGCCAACATAAAAAGAAACAAAGAAGTGAAGACCCAGATCTGAGAGTTAAACCCTCAAGCATTTTTTACCTCGTGAAGTTCTCGTTCACTGAATTTGGTGGTGGATGATATTGCATTAGCTTCTAAGTGAGACTGCTGAGATTTTTATTTAAAATATTATTTAGAGGATCTATGCATTTTTCTCTGCATAAACTCAGTAATGGCAAATTTTTGAAGCAGTATCTGAAAACATTCCCTCTGACTCTGAAGACAGCTAGTGCCACATAATGAAACAGTTGAGAGGAGTTGTAAAGCATATCAAACAACAAATTGGGAAGATAAATGATGTCATATTGCCATTATGGAGACTAATGCTTTGATTTGTGGGAAAACCATGGCACAGGAAAAATGGAATTACCAAAAACACCTATTACTTTAAATATCTGTGTGATTTACCGTAATATTGTGGCATGGCATACCATTTGAAATAAATACACTAAGATTTTGACCCTGATACAGCTTGAGCAATGAAACAATAGGCATAATAAAATCTTACCTGTAGTCTTACCAGTTAAATGAGGAATTTCTCATTTTTCTTCTATTTGCTCCTGTTGAAAGAAAAATCAGGTCCAGTTCCAAGCCAGGAGTAAGACACTGGAAATAAAATGGAGGCTAAGATGCTGCAAATAAAATGGAGACTGCTTAGGGAAGAAGGTTTATTGATGAGCAGAACCAGCAACAGCACGGGACAGCTGACAAAATGGAGTTGAGATTGTGTGGGTTTTTATACCTTCTTTGGGCTTTGTATTTGAGATGCCCGTTGTGAAATGTACTTTGACCTGTGCTTGAGTGTGCCCTTTTAATATTCTAATTATTGTTGCATGACTCCCATTGTGGCTTGGAGGTCCTGTCCTGTCCTGAGAGCTGGATGGAGAATGTAGATTTTAGAAGTCATTGTTTTTCTAATCCCACCAGCTCCAGCCTTCTGTGGGAGCTGTGGCTGAAGGCATTTTGCTTATGAATAGTGAGAACCCAGTCTTTCTGAATGGATTTTACAAAAATCTCCATTTCTAAAGATTGGCCTCCTCAGGTTTCTGCCTGAGGAAGGGAGACTGGGGCTGTTTCTGCCTTTGTTAAGATTTTTTTCCCATTTCTCCTTCAAGGGAATTATTCTATACTGCCTCTTTTAATATTCCCCAAAATATTTCATTCTCTTGGGGGAGTGTGCTGACTTTCTACACTCCAGTTATGTTAAACAAGTATGTTAAAAGTTTAACAGAGACATGTTTTGACTAGAAATTAGATATGAAACATCTAGAATATTTTAAGCATTAATGATGCATTGAAATATATTGGCCATGTGACATTTTAGATTCTTTGGCAATCAATCTGTACTGTACTGTCCATATTGAGTTTTATTACTTGTAACCTCTATTTCTTATATTCTTTTAAACTTGTATTTGTGGTTTTTTTCCTTTGTGCTTTGAAAATTACAATATATACTTGGTGAAAATAAACAAAGAAATAAAAAATACAAGCTATACTTGTAAGGAAAACTTAAGATCAAAAGTTGGGTGGGACCTAGAATAAAAAACTAGATTTAACTTCATTTCTCTTCTATTGCATCTAAAATTTACTGTTCCAGTGGCAAATCTTATATGGTCTTGGGAGGTTCCATCCAAATCTTACAATTTTGTGACAAATTTGTGCATCAATATTTCTGATCAAATTAATATTGTTCCCTGATAAGATCACTGCTTGAGAATGACCCATCCTATGCTAAATGATGGGAATAGTAATAATGTACAGATATGAAAATTGTAAGACAGACATGTCAAACTCCCAGCCCGCAGGCCAGATGCATTATACTAAAACCGCGCCCACCCCATTGCCGGCAATGGGGAAAAAGTCGTGATACATCGCGCAATGTCATGTGACGTTGCGAATTTGACAGGCCTGCTATAAAAGATTTATTTTGTAATGGAAACATAATTTTCCCCTTTTCAACAGGAAAAACAAGTTAGTTTTCCCAGACTAAAGCAAAAGCTAACAGAAAAAAGAAATTTTGCTAATTTTTAAGTGGTCCCTTAGGAACTGCCTTTGTGTTCTTGTAGCTTTGTCTCTTGAAATTTCTTAACATACATTGTTCCAGGTTATATCAAAGGGAGAAGAGGGATGTAGGAAGGGTAAAAAAGGAAGTATCTCAAAATCAAACAAAATAAGATCAAAATTCTAACTTAAAAATGTATAAAAGTAGTCCTCAACTTACAACTATTTATTTAGTGACTGTTCAAAATTACAACAGCACAGAAGAAGATGACTTATGACATATATTTATGATGGTTGAGGGTCTTTCGATTGTCATTTGCAACCTCCTGACAAGCTAAGTTCATGGGGGAAGCCAGATTCGCTTAACAACTATGTGACTCACTTAGCAGACACCTTGTTCAGCAATGGAAATTCAAGTCCCAATTCTGGTCCTAGTTGAGGACTACCTGTAATCTCTTTTCAAACTCCATTGTGGCCACTTTCAAGTTTGTTTGTTTTTTAAGCCATTGTTCCTTTCCTCCTAGTTGCTCATTTAGCTGCTAGCTGTTGGTACGCAAAGCTCTTCCAGCAACTAAAAGAGGAGTGCACACTACATATCTAACAATCTCTTCTAATGAAGCAAATAGAACACTAAGAAGCTTATCTCCTTTAAATCTAATGCAGAAAGGACACTTCATTTATTTTTCTACATCCAGCGTGGGGTTATAATTCTGAGTCTTGTTTATTGTAGGAGGCTCAGCCCCAGGCAGGATTATGCACTCACTTAATGAGTTCAGGAAAGATGAGCATATAAAAAAATGCATATAATCTAACTATTCTATCACTCAGGAACAAAACATCTAAAATTTTATAACAAACCAAAATAAGATGTACAATGGTTTTCATATTTCCAGCACGTCTTTCTACAGTACTACAGATGACAAGTATATCTCTTTTCTGCAACAGATATATTACAAATACTTATCTTTAGTGAGATTTGAAAACTCTGGCTTGTCCTCTTGGTCCCTTCCTTATAAAGTCTCTTTAAAAATTGCCATAAGCTGAAGCCAAGAAAAAAGATTCTTGGTAAGTTACTTATTATCAAATTGGTGTCAACTGATAATGATCACATAGACCTTCTCCTCTATGACTTGCCCTAACTAGCCCTTCAGGTCTCCCAAACAATACAGTCAAGTATTGAAGGATAGGATAATAAGTAATAGTGATAGGGCAGTAAGCTGAAATTGCCTGAATATGCATGACAGAGAAAGTATAAAATATGGTCTGCTAACTATTACAACACTAATAAATAAACTTATACTGTATATTACCTTAGCACAATGTGTGATATTAACATAATAATAATTTCCATCTTTAGATTCCTTTATGGAGCTTACTATCTCCAGGACTACAGCAGGAATAGCAGAGGAACAAATCAGGGCTTCTCTTG
This sequence comes from Vipera berus, assembly GCF_964194415.1. Lineage (NCBI taxonomy): Eukaryota > Metazoa > Chordata > Lepidosauria > Squamata > Viperidae > Vipera > Vipera berus. The sequence goes on from NC_138204.1 coordinate 95,483,265, forward strand.
GGATAGGAAAGTGTTAAATTATTACATACTATTTTGAGAACTTCCAGCCTGGAAGGAAACAAAAAAGAGTGGTTCATAATTAGTTCACTGAACTTAGTAGTTGCATGGGAGACTAACACCAGGGCTGTAGGCAAGAGGAAAAAAGCCAAAAAGTATTCCAAAAGTCAATAGCAAACCATTTCTGTGTTGTTGTCAAGAAAACTACCCAGACATATCCATGTAGTAACTTAGGAGTTGAACCTAATTGAAAGAAATTTGACATTACATGCGACATAGCAAGGGGCAATACATAAATATAATATGACTGATGCCATTAGTAAAGGACTTATAAATCTGAGAGAACACAGGCTCTGCATACAGAAAATATCAGGTTCAATCCCTGGCATCTTAAACTGAGACTAGAAAAATCTTGCCTAGAACATTGGCAAACTGGTGTCAGTCCATGCCAACATTATTAAGATGGACAGACAATGGTCTAGAATACAATAAGGAAGTTTCCTATGTTCTAATCGGTAGCAGCAGTACAGGTAGTCCTTGCTCAACAACCACACATTTAATAATGGTTCAAATTAATGATGGCCTCTAAAAGGGTGTGCTTTGCAGTCTGTAAAGCACTTCCTAGATAACAAAAGTCCTGTGGTCATTATCTGGGTTCTTGGCAACCTTGGTACACTTGTGACCAGTTGCGACTTAACCCAGACAAGACTGAGTGGCTGTTCGTGCCGGCATCCCGGGAAATTCCGATTATTCCATCATTGGCCATGGGGGGTGAGCTATTACCCCCCGTAGATAGGGCCCGCAACTTGGGGGTCCTTCTAGATTCACAGCTCTCTTTGGAAGAGCATATTGGAGCTGTGACTAGGGGGGCCTTTGCCCAGGTTCGCCTGGTGCGCCAGTTGCGGCTCTATCTAGACCGGGATGCCTTGCGCACAGTCACTCATGCGCTCGTGACCTCTCGTCTAGGCTACTGTAATGCTCTCTACATGGGGCTGCCCTTGAGGTCCACCCGGAGACTCCAACTGGTGCAGAATGCAGCCGCGCGAGTTGTCTTGGGAGTTTCCCGATACTCCCATGTTACACCTTTGCTCCGCGAGCTGCATTGGCTACTGGTTGCTCTCCGGGTGAGGTTCAAAGTGTTAGTGATGACTTACAAAGCCCTTCATGGCATGGGTCCGGATTACCTACGGCAACACCTGCGGCCGGCGTCAACTTCCCTCCGTCCAGTGCGCTCCCACAGAGAGGGCCTCCTCAGGGTGCCGCCGATCAAAGAATGCCGATTGGTGGCCCCCAGGGGGAGAGCGTTCTCTGTGGGTGCGCCAGACCTCTGGAACCGCTTACCGGTTGAGCTCCGGATGGCCCCCAACCTTCGCTCCTTCCGGCGCGATCTCAAAACTTTCTTTTTCAAACAAGCTGGCCTGGTCTGACGGGATGGGGTTGGGTTTTTATAAATGGTTTTTATAAATAGTTTAATCTTAATATGTATTAATTTATGGGCATAATGTTTAATGGCTTTTTAATTTTTGTATTCTATTTTTATTGTGTATTGCCCTGTTCACCGCCCTGAGTCCTTCGGGAGAAGGGCGGTATACAACTTAAATTATTAAAATTAACTTATTAAATCCTGCAATCATGTGATCACCATTTGCAGTTTTCTGTACCGGCTTCCCCAGAGAGTCAATGGGAAAGCTGACCACAAGGGTTGCAAGCTACTGCCTCCTGCCAAGAGGATTCCCTGTCATCTCTGGAGGTTGGCTAAAAGAGCTTCCTGCTGAAGGATTCAGCTTCATTCCTGCTTGGATTTTGGCAGCTGCTGGCAAAGCTGCAGAGAAAAAAGAAAAGAAATTTAGCTCCATGTTTGCTTGAAATTATACAAGCAGACACAGACCTAAAATCCTTTTCTCCTCGCTCCCCTCCCTGGAACTGCTGCAGGGGAAAAAGGATTTTATCTCCATGCCTGCTTGGATTTCTCCTTTTCTCCCTGCTTCCATCCCTGGAGCTGCTCTGCAGGCACAGAGCTGCAGGGAGAAAAGATTTTAGCAACATGCCTGACACAATCTAAGCAGAAAACAGAGCTAAAATCCTTCCCTCCCTCCCTCTCCATGCTTGCACCCCCACACTTATTACCTGGGCCTACATTTGCTTAGCAACCAATGAGATCACTTAATGACTGCAACCAGGAGCACATAGAATCACAGTCATTGGGTGAAATGGTCATGTGACAAGACATCACACTTAATTGTGATATTCCAGTCCCAATTATGGTAATTAAGCAAGAATTATGGGTATCCCCATCTTCAATACAGATGCTGCAGCAAGGAAAAAGGATCTCCATATGAAGATTCACATGGACCTCTGGGTTTCCATGACAGGAACCTCCATGAAGCCTATGCTTCAGACTGCTTTGGCTACAGGCCACTATATGCTCACAATAATAATACTCTTTCAGTGGTCAAGCCCATTTTTTATTCTATCTTCTGTAAAGCTGGAGTTCTGCTGGCTTGGGATGGATCATTTTCCCATTTCCAGGAACTTTGCTTTACTTCACCTTCCACTACCTGAATTCAGAGCTCTCTTGTAGATTTAACAGATACCTGAAAAAGTGTAAAAAAAAAAAAACTACCTCATTTTCCCTCTCACCAAACCTTGCTTCACTCCATTTTCCAGGCCCTGGCTCAAGAAAAGGAGAAAGAAAGAGGTTGTCATAGACGCAGCTGTTACAATTTGCAGTCTTCTGTTACTTGGGTTCAGTAAACGCTGATTCTTCCCTGCTCCTTGCAGTCAGAGAGGACATAAGTGAAGAAGATTGCACATCCAGCTTCAAAGTGCTTTGCATGGACTGGGGAGTAGACACAACACTACATCAGCAATGTTAAAGAAAAGAGCTAATGTATGCCCAGCTTAGCTAAAGTAAATCCAAAATGATTGCAAAAATAGGTTTTATTTGTTTGCTTGCTTTGGTTTTGAACTGCTGGCATTGTGGCTATTTTTATCCCACAAACTGTTCCTTCACACTTCCTCCCAGTTCCTCAGTTTAAGATCTTGTGGCCACAACGGTAGGTTGAGAACTTTGCAAATATCCATAGTCCAGACAAAAGAATAGGAATGATATCAACTAGAGCAGGGGTCTTCAAACTTGGCTCTTTTATGACTTGTGGACTTCAACTCCCAGAATTCTGGGAGTTGAAGTCCACAAGTCATAAAAGGGCCAAGTTTGAAGACCCCTGAACTAGAGTTTTCCCTTCTCTTCAGTTGATGATGAAAGTCTGCAAGGTTCCAGAGTATTGCTCCTTCCTTCCTTCCTTCCTTCCTTCCTTCCTTCCTTCCTTCCTTCCTTCCTTCCTTCCTTCCTTCCTTCCTTCCTTCCTTCCTAGTTTTCTCTCTGTCTTTCCTTTGTATGTGCAATGAGGTGAGGAGATTTTTGTTGTTGTTGCTATAGGATTTGCAGCTGCTTCAGGCAAGGCAGAGTTTTATTTTTTTCCTCCTCAATTTCAGCATTTCAGATCACAGATCAGCTTCAAAGTGCCCCTGAGGGTTTGGAGAGGAAAAATAGCAGAAGTGTGTGGAAGTATTTGTAATGAAATATAATCCAGCCAGTGGATAGGAGATTTGTGAATCCATACCTTATATACTGAAGCCACCTAGAGAATGAGAATTTGACTAGGAAAAGCATATTAAGGGTTTAAATAGTTTATATAATAGATTATTGTTATTTAATAAATACATAAAATTAATCATTGTATAAAGTATCCTAATTCAATAAATTAATAAGTATCCTTTATTATAGTCACTTGCCAGAATGTTGTATGATGACAATAATTACAAGGAACAAAAAGAAGTAAAAGAAATATTACTAAGCAACAAATTAAAATAAACAGAATAAAACAAATATTAAAAGGAATCTAACATATTTAGAGACAAAATTGCTAAGTTAATTATTAATTATTAAATAAAACACTAAACTACTAAAATAATAAACTAGTGAAATATTAATGTTCTACAATGCTACACTGTTTCCCAATCAATTTCTCAGCTTTGTTGCAATCATGGAAAAATATTGAAGATTTAAAATTTAATGAGATCAATATAAAATCCAATAAAAGAAAGAAACTCACTTCCATCTTCTTGTACTTGATATTCCTCCTTGCAGCAGCGCCTTATCTGGCATGACGACAATGTTGCTATTTGACACTAATTTTGAGTCTTTGTCTGCAAACAGTTTCCATAAAAGTTGCTCGGCACACCTGAGATTTTCTTTCATCTGGAAGCTGATGGTTTTGCAAATTTTCTATGAACCAGGCAGCATAAATAACACAGGCCATTGTTTCTTATGTACTTTCTGCACATAGTCAGAACCTTTCACCAAACCCAGAATATTTATAGTATATTTACCCTCAAGCTGACCTGAGAGAAGAGGCTGTTAGTAAAACATGAACTCAGTCTGAGAACACAAGACGGCATCAGAAAGAAAGAAACTGAAGTTGTCCACCTTCTGTCTTTTTGGAATAAGAGAGGAGCAAAGAGGAAACAATGTCAACTATTGTAGCTTGTAATCAATTGAGTTCTAGTATTGACTGTTGCCTGGCCTGGCCTGGCCTACCACAAAGGGGTGATAGGTACTGCCCTTATCTGTAAGAAATTTGTCATTGCCTTCTTCCTAGAACTGATTGAGAATGACTACCCTAAAGTCCCCCAACTGGCTTTATATTTATGGTGGGACTAGAATTCCTCTAATGTTTGGGATGGGTGGCTGATGAATGAATGAATGAATGAATGAATGAATGAGTCAATCAATCAATCAATCTCATGGTCTTCAGATTTCAAGCCTGGTATTTTAACTACATCAAACTGGCTCTCAAATGTCTTTTGTCAATACCTTTAACCATATTCTATATGTGACTGAGTTATATTAAATTTATAGGACAAGTATGTCAATTGAAAACAAAAAAATGATGAGAAATTGGATTCATTTTTTAACAGGTGTAGCTATAAAGCTCAACAGTGTAACAACACAGATGGGGGCTTTTTGCTTAGCACAAGATCTAAACCAGAAGTTGTTCAGCCAATCAGTTGCACAGATGCATGCAGTGCTGTAGTTCTCAAACAACGGGTCTGCCCTTCTTGTTGGGTTGCTGAAAAAGATGCTGCATGACAATCCTTAAAACCCCAAACTAAGATTTCACAGGGAACTGCTGTGGTATTAAAGGTTTTGGTAATTATTATTCAGTTTTCTCTCTCAAGGTATCTGGAGAGATCAGAGCTGCTGATGCCCGAGGCAGCTAAGGATAACACAATTCAGCATGGCCCATCAGCAAGAATATTTCTGTAGAAATCATCCACCTTTGCTTCAGTGGGATTGTTTTGTCATTAAATATACATGCAAGCATTGGCGCCTTGATTAGACAAGGCAATTTAGCCTTCCATTTTTTATTGCAGAGGTTTGGCTTACAGTATGTCCCTTGGCCTGCAGTGCAACCAAATGACAGACATAAAAACTGAAAAGCCTAGACCAGGTATTTGAGCCTTTCCTTTTCCATACAGTGCTTTTAATCAATCCTTTGAAAAACTGCTCCCTCATCTCTTGATTTTAAAGCAACATGAAATATTCTGTTTTCCCATAACACTCCATTGAATCAGCAAGCATTGCTAAAAGATACCGCCACACTACCAATTGAAACCAATTGGCATATTTCACTTTAAAGGCAGGATGCCTATCATGCTTACAAACCACTTCCAAATTCGGGGGGGGGGGAATCCTGATTAGTGTCATAGGATGGGACAGGATGGCTCAACAGTTAAAGACACTGAGCTTGTTAACTGGAAAGCTGACAGCCCAGGTTTGAAATCTGAGTGCCAAATGGCAGGGTAAGCTCCCATTATTTGCCCCAGCTCATGCAAACCTAGCAGTTTGAAAGCAAATCCGAGTAGATAAATAGGTACCATTTTGATGGGAAGATAACAGCATTCTACACACCAGTTATGCTGGCCACGTGATGATGGAAGTGTGTTCGGACAACACTGGCTCCCTTGGCTAAGAAACAGAGATGAATATAGCCCCCTAGAGTCAGAGGAAACCTTTACCTTTAGTGTCATAGAAAGTTTGGTTCAGTCCTTTGCTGTAGTATCTACCAATTCCAAGCAAGAATATGCTTTTCTGACATTTCAGAATGTGGACTTGGAAAACGTCTGACTGATAATCTTGGCTGTCACTTTAGAATGGAGGTGAAAAAGTGTGGCCCTAAAGATGTGGCTGTTCTCTAATTCTCATTACCCTAGGCAGCATAGTCAAGGGACAAGGACAGTCTCAGGGAAGACTGCCACTCATATTCATATATAATGTCCAATACCATTTCCTAAACTAATAGATTCCAGAGACAATGTTGACCTTCTGAACTGGGATTTGTAGCAATTAATGGCTTGAAAACTCATTGAGGGAATTTACAAATGCTTCCAGTTGGTAGGATTGCTGATCTCAGGACAAGAAAGCAACTTATTTTAGATGGAAGCTATGCTAGGCCTATTAGATATTAATACTCCTTTATGTAATTGGATACTTAATTTCCTTATTGATAGGCCCCAGTTTGTGTGAGTTGGAAAGAAAGTTTCCAATTCCATCTCCTTGTGAGTGCGGGTACCCCACAGGGTTGTGTCCTGAGTCTGCTACTGTTCACCTTGATGACCCATAACGGCTGTGCCAAATCTGCTATGAATCATATTGTGAAGAATGCAGATGATATGGCAGTGGTCGGTCTCATCCAGGATGACAATGAAGATACTTATAGGGAAGAGGTGTAGGCTCTGGTGGACTGGTGCAATAAAAGTAACCTGGTTCTAAATGTTGATAAAATAAAGGAGATCTTTATAGATTTTAGAAAGAAACGGCATAGTCATACTCCACTCAGTATCAAGGATGCAGCTGTAGAGGTGGTCAACAGTATTAAGTATCTGGGGGTGCAGATAACTAACAATCTTAATTGGTCTCTCCACACCTCATCCTTAGTGAAGCTTGTAAACCAGAGTCTGCATTTCCTGCATCGGATGAGTAAAGCACATCTTTCTCCTTCTGTCCTGGCCATTTTTTACAGAGACACAATTGAGAGCATTTTAACAAACTGCATCACTGTCTGGTCTGGTGGCAGCAGTGCCTCAGATAGAAAGTCCATTGAGAGACTGGTAAGGACAGCCGAGAAGATCATAGGAAACTGACTACCTGGTATTCAGGATGCTGCTTCTAAGCACTATGTGCTTAGAGCTCAAAGCATTGTTAGAGACCCACACACACCCACTTCACGATCTGTTTCTGTTGCTCCACTCTGGGAGGAGGTTTTGAAGTATTTCTAGCAGGACTGCCTGATTCTATAATAGCTTTGTTCCCTATGCCATCTGTCTGGTAAACTCGCAAGATTCATTTTTCTCACCATGCACATGTATACATAATCCGACTGTGTTGTTTCTCTGTGTCATATAATATATGTGGGTATATGCATAATTCTGTATTTATTTATTTTTGTCATATTTATGCAGTGTATATTGGAGGTGGTGACCTTTTGAGAGCTGTATGGAACGAAATTTCATTTTAATGTATGCCGATTAGTGTGCATTCAAAGTGACAATAAAGTTTCTATTCTATTCTATTCTATTCACCTTTCATATAACACTCACAAAAGGAAGAACTATCTGTATACCCTGATTGGAGAGGAAGTACATGCACCTTTCACTAGGTTGTCTGTATCTTCCTCCATTGGTCATAACAGAATGAATTGACCATAACTATTGCATATCCAGTGCTATAGTCAAACACTTGTAGACAGAGAGGCATATATCTAGGAGAAAATACAAGATAACATCCTCTCAGGGGTGGAGCAAAAACACAACTAAAGATTTCGTCATTGTCATCATCATCATCATCATCTGCCAAATGGAGCAGCAGACTTATGAAATCCTTTTGTAAACCTGAAACCAATGCAGTGAGAATACACAATGTCCCTGGTACAATACGTATCTGGTCGAAGAGATACTTTTATTAGTTTTATTAGTGGCCCTACTGGGACACAAAATATGATTAATAAAGGTTGTCTAAAGCAGGGGTGTCAAACTCAATTTCATTGAGGGCCGCATCAGCATTGCGGTTGCCCTCAGGGGGCTGGGTGGGTGTGGCCAGGGTGGGCGTGGCCTACTGGGTGGGCGTGGCTAGAGTGCGTATGGCCTACTGGGTGGGCATGGCCAGCTCTACATGGTTCGCATCAAGGGTGCCTATGGGGGCCTGGGCAGGAGTGGGACAGATCTGAGGGTCTCTGGCAAAAGGAGGGTCTCTGGGCCAGAGCCAAGGCAGTGGGGGCCGTTCCCTCACTGTTTCCAGGATGGCTTCGTGGGCCACATGAAACCACTTCGCGGGCCGGATCCGGCCCCCGGGCCTTTTGTTTGACATGTCTGGTCTAAAGCCTCTTCTGTCACCACAACAGGGATCAGGGATGAGACCTCCGGGACAGAAAAATCTTGCTTTGTGCCACAACAAAGAAAGCAATAAACAACACAGAGGGCTTGACCTTGCATTCAGCCTTTGCCCTTCCTATCAACTCGACTTCATGCAAAATAACAGACCTGCCTGCAGATGTGTCCTGTGTCCTGGTAGTCATGCTAATGAAAACACAGATGTTGTTTATCAAGGTCACAGAACTTCAATAACAACAATAGTTATCGCAAGACATATTTTTAAATAATGTGCACCAGGTTATTGTCTTTGGAAATTTCAAACTGCTACCTCCTGTGGAAGTACTGCTAATTTTTCCAACCAACTTTGCACTGTGGGCCATTTATTATGTCTGACTTGGGGAGCCTTGTCAAATGTATAAAGTAACCAATGTAATGAGATCAAAGGATAATTTCAATATATCATGAACAATTCATAAATTTGCTTGCTTCATGGCCATGGCTGTTCTGAAGCAGATCTTCCAGTGAGATGAAATGTGCAGTGAAGCTGTATAATACCAAGCAGGATATTAAAATTATATAATCCTGAACTCCATCTGCACAGAGTCAATAACAGGTAAACTATGTGGTGTTGCTTTAGAAGTCAAAGCAGATTTGTATTCTGCTGAAAATATCAGCAAAGATGACCATAAATAACAGTGACCCAAGTGAGAGTCTTGTCAAAGCTACAGTAGTTCCACTATAGATCAGCAGGTAAATGTTTGCCATTAACACTTTACACAGAGCGTGACACCTCATAAACAGGTACAGACACATGTGGCAGCTTGTCACAAAGCATGAAACTGAACATGTTCCTCACTGCATGGGTTGCAGTAAACATAAGTATTTGTGTAATCCACACATTAAAACAAATAGCTGCAGGGAACATGCGATCAATTTCCAGTCCAGCAGAAGGGATAAACATTCACAAAAGCCAAACAATACTTAAAGCAAAGTCATAGTCCAACCTAGAAAGAAAAAGTTGAGAACAGGCTTCTATGTGTTTCATCACAACCTTAGCAGAGTTATATCTACAGCAGGATTTTAATCCATCTCAATTTCCAGATAGCATAATGCCAATGCAAGGATGGGTCATAAAGATGTCATAAAGGGTCCTAAAATATGAAAAACAAAACAAAAAGTCCAGTCATTACAGGTCTTCCACTAGCAATGATAGTGAACAAAAGATGAAAGTAAGTACATATAGACAATTGTCATTGTAGTTTTAGTTTACTCTAGCGGCAAAAATAATATTTCTATTTGGAGTGTGCTAATGCATAAACTTGATACATGAAACTATAGTTCTTTTTCCTCTGAATAAGTTTGCAATAGAAGTAAATGGAAAGGGGGTGATCAATGATAAAAGTGGAAGAAATCTTTATATGTAACTAAGAATATTTGAGTGAAAAATCATTCTATTTAACAATGTCAAATCTTTAAAAAAATTCAAAACTGTTTTGAAATGTTTTTTTTAAATAGCCATTATTAAATAAAATGCCATTGCCATTTAATATCAACAGGGATGGGATTAAAAAAAATCAAAAGAATTTGCCACTTCTAGAGAATATTTGGAAACCAAACAAGAATTAAGTTTGAACTATTTTGCTGTACTATTTATCAGAAATACACAGATTAAACTTTTACTGACAGATTCAGGGCACATCTTCCAGCAGTTAAAAATTGTGATTATATTATTCTGCCCATGTTCTTTCATAGAGTTAGGGACTTTCATGGTGTCTTCATATCCTCTTCAAAAAGTGATTCATGCAGTCCCTGTCAAACAAGAAATCTCACAGTTCTCCTTCTATTTAAGAGCACGTCTTCTCAAACTTTATTTTACATTGTCTTTTAACTGGTTTCTGGTCACTAATATTGCATTATTTATTTCTCTTCCATTTAATTAATCTCCTCTTTAAGCAAAAATCTTGCTTTTGCATTGAATCTAAGAATGAAAAAATAGCTGGAAATTATTATCATGCTGATAACTCCAACCATGAACTAATTTCAGCTGTATAGCATAGCTATTAGAAACCATTTGAACAATGCACAAAAAATTACAATAGTAGCAGATTTTTAAAGCAGAATTCCGAAACAGTGCATTGTCAGAAAACCACATATGAATTTTTACAATAATACATTATTAGGCCAGATTACTGTTTGGCCTCATTTCCATCTGATCAAAGTGCAAAGTCATTCAGTCTGTTTCATCACTGCATTATATTGCCTACTGCTCCTAATGTAGAGTTTAAAAAAAATCAGAGGAAATGTATTCAGTATTCAGTCACTGATAATTTTTTATGTGGTTCAATCCAAAAATAAACCATTGGAAGTGTATAAATTATTTCTTTCTAATCTTGATTCAGAAATTCCGTTGCCAGCAATTTGAAAAAAAACACTGCAATTTTGCACCTGTATGAATGCTCTGTTTTCTCCCCAGTTCCCACTTTGAAAGCCTAACCTAATGAAAGGAATGTTGTGTATTCACACGTTATGTGTTATGTTATGTTATCATGTTCTAAGTTATGAGGTAAAACCTTTGGCAGCTTTTGACAGCTGTCAAGAGCTGCCGGAAGCAACTGCACAAGCGTAACCGCTTGACAGCTCTTGGCTGTCAAGAACCGCCGGTTACTGCGCAGGCATGAGTTAGCTTGACAGCTCCGGGCTGTCAAAGCTCACCATCGCCGATTGGCCCGCTAGGACAAGCGGGAAACCGGCACAGCACTGATTGGTCGCCGACCGGCCAGCTGGGGTATAAATAGATGGCATTGTAAGTCTGTTCCTTGCCCGGTTCTGACAATAAAAGGTTTTCCGTTAGCCAGCTGTCTTGCGTGCTTCTTCAGCTGACAGAGCACTGGTGACGAAGGTGGGATTTACTGCTTCGCGCTGCTGAAGTCACTAGCCAAGGGAAAGAAGAGATTTTTTTTCCTCGGCTCAGAGCTAGTCACGGCTAAAGTCACCGGCGGGAAGTACAACTTCCCAACGCCCGCGAAGCAGTACCCACAACCAGGACAGTATGGCCAACCTCAGCCACATCCGCGAGTTCAATATTCGCCACCCTGAGTGCTGGGAGTCGCATTGGGGCCAGGTAGAAGGGTTCCTGCTGGTCAATAAGATCACGGACGACCGGGCCAAGGCAGCAGCACTCCTTTGCCTCAGCGGACCAGCCGTGTACGATGTGGCCGTAGGACTTTTCAGCCCAGAGCCCATCGCCACCATTCCGTATGCAGAACTCACAGAAGGACTGAGTAAGCATTTCATGCCAACCAAATCAGAACTGTTCTGGTGAGTGAACTTCGCACGGCGTTTCCAACTCCCTGATGAATCCGCCACCGACTTCATAGCAAGAGTCAGGCATGCCGCACGCCGATGCTGGTTCCCTGATCTGGAGGACCGGATCCGTGACCAGGTAGTCATCGGGCTGAAGGACGAGCGCCTATGGAAGAAGCTGATCGCCAAACCCACCTTGACCTTGGCCGAAGTCTCCATGGAAGTCGTGGCTTATGAAGACAGCCACAGCGAAAAACCCGGACCACCGGACAGCGGACCATACGGGTCCGTGCACCAAGAGAATATCGCCCCCAGTGACATGGGAGAGAACAACGTCTCCACCGATATAGACGCCATCCAACGAAGGTTTGAAAAGCTCAAGATCCAACGCGACAACCGAGGGGGCCCCCCAAACAACAAAAGCACTAACCAGCAAGGCATCAGAGCCAAATGCGCCAGCTGCGGGGGAAACCACCCAAGAGCGTCGTGCCGTTTCCGCAGTGCCAAATGCCACGGCTGTGGCAAAACGGGACACCTCAGAGCCGTATGCCGTAGCCAGAGCCAGGAGAACCTGCACGAATTGGAGGTGACATCCGCAGGTACGAGTCCGACAACGTCCAATGGGAAAAAGCCCTCTAGGTCCCTAGTACTAACTGTCAGTAGGAATAAGGGGGCAGGAGCAGTCCATTTAGTGTTAAAGCCCAAGGTTAAAGTCAACGTCCTGCTCCACGGGGTTCCCTGTGAAATGGAAGTCGATTCGGGATCCTCGCTCTCCCTCATTTCGTGAAATACTTATAAAAGCATTTGCAGCAAATCTCCCTACAACCCACCAGCTTACGCCTTGCTGACTTCCAAAAAAACCCCATCCGACTCAAGGGAAAAGCCAAAATTCCGGCGGAATTTAGGCAGTTTAGGGGACTCCTCACGATTCTAGTTATGCAGGAAAACCGAACCAGTCTACTGGGTCTTGACTGGTTCGAAGCATTAGGAATTGCGTTAACAGGAATTAATACAACTCAGTCCACAAGCCTAGAAGCTGTCTGCCAGCAGTTCACAGACGTCTTCGATGGCTCGTTAGGGAAATATACAGGCCCCCCAGTGTCACTAAAATTAAACCCCGATGTACTGCCCATATGAATTAAAGCTAGAAGAGTCCCGTTCCCGCTAAAAAACAAAATTGAAAACGAACTGGACCGACTTGTCAATCTAGGAGTTTTAGAACCAGTTGAAGGGGGGGAATGGGAAACACCAATCGTAACCCCAATTAAATCAAACGGCCAAATAAGAATTTGCGCCGACTATAAGGCCACCCTGAACCGAGCGTTGAATTCGCACGCTTACCCCGTCCCAGCAGTGAAAGACATCCTCGCAGCCATTAGATCCGGCACCATTTTTGCTAAATTGGATTTGGCGCAGGCGTATTTACAACTGCCTGTCACCCCTGACACTGCCATGGCACCGACAATCGTCACACACCGCAGAGCCTTCAAAATAAATCGCTTACAATTTGGCATATCCGCAGCCCCAGGGATATTTCAAGAAATTATGGAAAAAACACTTAAAGGAATCCCTGGGGTCTGCCCGTACTTCGACGATGTACTTATTGCAGGAGAATCTGAAGGGGATTTGGCAAACAAATTGCGGGAAGTTCTTAGCAAGTTCAGGGCAGCAGGACTTAAATTAAAAAGAGATAAATGCTCCATTGGGGTTCCATCTACAGAATTTCTGGGATACAAAATTGATGCGGGGGGAATTCACCCCACTGACTCAAAAATCAAAGCCATCAAAATGGCACCCACTCCTAAAAACAAGCAGGAACTTCAAGCCTTTCTGGGGCTACTAAATTTTTATCATGCCTTCCTGCCCCACAAGGCAACCATCGCGGAACCCCTGCACAGGCTACTGGACAAGGGTACCCATTGGTCCTGGTCTCCTCAGCATGACTCCAGTTTCAAGCTGCTTAAAAACCTGCTCACCAGTAATTCCACTGTTACACTCTACAAAGAAGAAATGCCCCTATGTCTAGCATGTGATGCTTCCCCTTACGGGATCGGGGCAGTCCTAAGTCATTTAACTCAGAATGGAACCCAAATGCCAATAGCGTTTTACTCCAGAACGCTTTCCAAACCAGAGCGCAATTACGCTCAAATTGACAAGGAGGCTTTAGCGATAGTTGCCAGCATGAAAAAATTTCACGACTACCTCTACGGACGGCAATTCACTATTTTCACTGACCACAAACCACTACTTGGAATTTTTACATGGGATAAGCAGACACCCCAAATTCTATCCCCCCGCATTCTCCGATGGTCTACCTTTTTATCTGCTTATTCCTTCAAATTGATACACAAGCCTGGGAAGGAAATGGGGCATGCTGATGGATTAAGTAGACACCCCCTGCCCATAAGAGACCCTGACCCTGACCCTGCTGGCAACATCCTAGCAAGTTCGGAGCTACCTGAATGCCCCTTATCTGTCAAAGCCATCGCGGCCGCTACAACCTCCGATAAGACCCTGGGCAGAATCCTTAGCTGCATCACCTCGGGGTAGCAATCAAAACCCCCTGGTCCCGAATTCCAAGCATATTTTTCAAGGAAAACGGAATTGTCATCCCACCTGGGGTGCATACTGTGGGGGAATAGAGTAGTAATCCCTGAAAAGCATAGAACCAAGGTTCTGGAAACATTGCATGAGGGGCACCCGGGGACTGTTAAAATGAAGGCATTAGCAAGAAGCTACATATGGTGGCCAGGCATAGATAAACAAATTGAAGCATACGTAGCCGGCTGCTACCTCTGCCAGGTTGTCAGAGCTGCACAACCGCAAGCACCCGTCCACAAATGGGAGACAACAAAAAAAACCTGGTCCCGAATACACTTAGACTTTGCAGGACCCTTTCAGGGACAGGTGTTTTTAATTGTAGTGGATAGCTACTCCAGGTGGCTGGAGGTTGTGCCAGTCAGTAGCATGACTACGGCTGCCACGGTACAGGTACTAAGGGGGCTTTTTGCCACACACGGACTGCCAGATGTCTTAGTCTCCGATAACGGCCCCCAATTTACTTCCCATGAATTCCAGACTTTCACCACGGAGAAGTCTATTAGACATGCCACGTCAGCTCCGTTCCACCCCTCGTCGAATGGCTTGGCTGAGGTTATGGTAAAATCCACCAAGGAGGCACTGCGGAAAATCGTCACTGGAAACTGGCACCGCAGGTTAGCGCAATTCTTACTGGCACAACACACAACCCCTTGCACAACCACCGGGAAGTGGCCGGCAGAGCTACGCTGGGGGAGACGGCTCATGACCAGACTTGATAGATTACACCCTGACAGAACCATGGCAGAACCAGACCAACCCATTCATCATAGAACTCTGACTAACGGTCAAGCCGTCTGGGCTAGAAACTACGGGGGAGGGAACAAATGGATTCAGGGGGTTGTAATTGATCAGACTGGACCCTTGTCATACATAATTGATGCCGGAAATGACTGCCACCTACGCCGTCACATCGATCAATTGCAACAATGCAGCCCTCAAAACTTGGGGGGAAAGGGTAGCGAGGAAAATCCAATGCGTTACATCCCCCCTGAAACAAGCACACACACCCCACCCTACACTTCTAACGAAGGGGCCCTGGAAGCTCTTGAACCAGACCATAATCCAGAATTATCACTCCCCGAACCAGTGGAAGCGGAACCTACAGGAGCAATGCCCCTCCGACGTTCAGAAAGAACAAGAAAACCCCCCGCATACTTAAAGGACTTCGAATGGGGGACCTCACGGAAAAACACCCGGAATAATTCCCATACCAGTTTGGGGGAGGGGTAAGGGGTGTTGTGTATTCACACGTTATGTGTTATGTTATGTTATCATGTTCTAAGTTATGAGGTAAAACCTTTGGCAGCTTTTGACAGCTGTCAAAAGCTGCCGGAAGCAACTGCGCAAGCGTAACCGCTTGACAGCTCTCGGCTGTCAAGAACCGCTGGTTACTGCGCAGGCGCGAGTTAGCTTGACAGCTCTCGGCTGTCAAGAACCGCTGGTTACTGCGCAGGCGCGAGTTAGCTTGACAGCTCTGGGCTGTCAAAGCTCACCATCGCTGATTGGCCCGCTAGGACAAGCGGGAAACCGGCACAGCCCTGATTGGTCACCGACCGGCCAGCTGAGGGTATAAATAGATGGCATTGTAAGTCTGTTCCTTGCCCAGTTCTGACAATAAAAGGTTTTCCGTTAGCCAGCTGTCTCGCGTGCTTCTTCAGCTGACAGAGCAAGGAATGCTTCAACAATTAAGGGATCGTAACAATTTAATAAGAGGCCCCTGGTTACTTTTTTAGCAAATTTTTTTGTGCGGTTAGGGAGGGGGGAGGGTCGTGGTTGGTTGGAAATGGGGGGTAATCCACCAACCGTTGTTCAGGCCAGGCCTGGGACAGATTGTGTAGGGGGGGAGCCGGGGTTAGTTGCCTCTGGAGCTCCGGAGCGGGTCGTGGGATTACCTATTCCCACGACGTTAGGGAATGGCAGCAGGTGTATGAACAGAGGGCTGTATCGATATCCGGGAGGGCATCCCCGCTATCTACAAGCGGTGAGGCGCTCCGACCCTCTGTCTTCACCCCAAGGCTCCGGGAGCGAGGATGTGCAGCCACCTGAGCTCTGGCTGGTGTACCTGAATGCCAGGTCCATCGTTAATAAGGCTCCTCTCATCCGGGATCTGGTCGAGGGTGAGCATGCGGACCTGGCTTGCATCACGGAGACCTGGTTGGGTCCAGAGGGTGGTATCCCCCTGGTTGATCTTTGCCCACCAGGCTTCCGGGTGCTACTTCCGGCCTCGGACTCAGGGTAGGGGTGGGGGAGTGGCTGTGGTTATGAGGGAGACCTTATGTCTGCAGGAGGCCACCGTTCTTCAGATAGTCAGATGTGAATCTCTCTTACTGAGATGTGGTCCTAGGGCGCAGTTGGGCTTGCTGCTGGTGTACCTTTCGCCTAGTCGAGCAGCGGCAGCCCTGCCTGAGCTTCTCGATATCCTCTCGGGGCTGGTGATTGAGTTCCCCAAACTCATGGTTTTGGGTGACTTCAATCTACCATCCCTGGGAGGATCATCTGAGTTAGCTCGGGAGTTCATGGCTTCCATGACGGCCATGGACCTGACGCAAGTAATTCATGGACCAACTCATGTGGGAGGTCACACCCTGGATTTGGTTTTTCTATCTGGACGGTGGTTAGATGATCTTGGTGGGGGATCCCCAATTGTTATGCCCCTGTCATGGACCGATCATCATCTCCTGCGGCTGGTCTTCCGTTTTGCCACTCCCCACTGTGGGGGTGCTGAGCCAACTAGATGGTTCCACCCCAGGTGCTTAATGGACCCTGAGAGGTTCCAGGCAGCGCTGGGGTCCCCACCTGCCTCCTCTGCTCACAGCTCGGCAGATGCCTTAGTGGAAGCCTGGGAAAGGACGGCCACGGAGGCACTTGACCGAGTTGTACCCTTGCGGCCCCTGACCCGGCGCAGATCCCAGTGGGCTCCATGGTTCTCCGCGGAGCTCCGGGAGATGAAGCGTCGGAGACGGGGCCTAGAGAGCGGTTGGAAGTCCAGCCGATCTGAATCCGACCGATTGTGACTAAGAACCCATATTAGGTCTTATCTCGCAGCGATGAGGGTGGCGAGGTCTAATTACTTCTCCACCCTCATCGCGTCCGCAGATAATCGCCCGGCCGCCCTGTTTAGGGTGACCCGCTCCCTCCTTAATCAGGAGGTGAGTGAGGAACCCTTGCAGGGGCGTGCCGAGGAGTTTAGTCAACATCTGTCGGACAAAATCGCTCGGATTCGGATCGGTTTGGACTCCGACTGGGCAGAGTCGGACGATCAGGACATGGGTGGTCTTGTCAATGTTATCTGGGAGGAGTTCGATCCTGTAACTCCGGAGGAAGTGGACAGGATTATGGGGAGGCTGAGCTCCACCACATGTTTATTGGACCCGTGCCCTTCCTGGCTGGTTTATGCAGCCCGGGAGGGGACACGAGGCTGGTTCCAGGCGGTTATATCTGCCTCTTTGAGTGAGGGTAGTTTCCCCGCCGCCTTGAAAGAGGCGGTGGTGAGACCTCTCCTCAAGAAGCCTGCCTTGGACCCAGCTGTGTTGAATAACTTTCGTCCGGTCTCCAACCTTCGCTTTCTTGCGAAGGTTGTTGAGAGTGTGGTGGCGCATCAGCTCCCTCTAGTTCTGGATGAAGCGGATTATCTAGACCCGTACCAATCGGGCTTCTGGCCCGGGTACAGCACGGAGACGGCATTGGTCGCGCTGGTGAATGATCTCTGGAGGGCTCGTGACAGGGGATATTCCTCTGTCCTAGTCCTATTAGACCTCTCGGCGGCTTTCGATACCATCGACCATGGTATCCTGCTGCGGCGCCTCAGGGGACTGGGAGTGGGAGGCACGGTCCTTCAGTGGTTCTCCTCCTATCTCCTGGGACGCTCGCAGTCGGTGTTGGCAGGGGGGCAGAGGTCGACCGCGAGGCCTCTCATTTGTGGAGTCCCTCAGGGGTCGGTCCTCTCGCCTTTCCTGTTCAACATCTACATGAAACTGCTGGGTAAGATCATTCGTGGTTTTGGAGTTTTGCAGCTTTTCATTTCGACCCCAAACCACCCCAGTGATGCCCTCGACATGATGTCCCGTTGCCTGGAGGCGGTTCGGGTCTGGATGGGGAGGAACAGGCTTCGACTCAACCCTGACAAGACTGAGTGGCTGTGCGTACCGGCATCTCGGGATATTCAGGATATTCCACCCCTCATTATGGGGGGTGAGTTATTACCCCCCGTAGATAGGGCTCGCAACTTGGGAGTCCTCCTAGATTCACAGCTTTTCCTAGAAGACCATATAGTAGCTGTGACTAGGGGGGCCTTCGCCCAGGTTCACCTGTTGTGCCAGTTGCGGCCCTATCTAGACCGGGATGCCCTACGTACGGTCACTCACGCGCTCGTGACCTCTCGTCTTGACTACTGCAACGCTCTCTACATGGAGCTACCCTTGAAGACCACTTGGAGGCTCCAACTGGTACAGAATGCAGCCGCGAGAGTTGTGTTGGGAGTTTCCCGACACTCCCATGTCACACCTCTGCTCCGTGAGCTGCATTGGCTTCCAGTTGTCTTCCGGGTGAGATTCAAGGTGTTAGTAATGACCTACAAAGCCCTACATGGCATGGGTCCGGAATACCTTGGGGAGCACCTGCGGCCGGCGTCAACTTCCCTCCGCCCAGTACGCTCCCACAGAGAGGGCCTCCTCAGGGTGCCACCGGTCAAAGAATGCCGACTGGTGGCCCCCAGGGGGAGGGCGTTCTCTGTGGGCGCGCCGGATTTATGGAACCATCTTCCGGTCGAGCTCCGGATGGCACCTGATCTCCGCTCCTTCCGGCACGATCTTAAAACCTACCTCTTTGAACAAGCTGGCCTAGCCTGATGGGATGGGGTCGGGTTTTATAAATTGATCTTAACCTTTTAATCTGTATTAATTTATTACAGGCATTGCTGTTTAATTACTTTTTAATTTTTGTACCTTGTTTTTTATTATGTATTGCCCTGTTCACCGCCCTGAGTCCTTCGGGAGAAGGGCGGTATACAAATTAAATAAATAAATAAATATTACTTTTAGGACAGACAAAAGGAAGTATCCCTGGATATACTGAATTTTGTCCATCGCTTCTTATCATAGTACCACCAGAACAAGTTGGCACTCCCTAATTTATCCCTTGATCCATGATGTGGGCTTTCTCTTGTCCCCAAGAAGCAAATTACCCCAAGAGTACCAAAAAAAAATAGCCTCATGACTATTTGCAATTTGGCAGGTACTGGGGTAAGCCCCAAGCCTCACCTTTTCAGGTGGTAATTTATTGCATTCTTTTAAAAAAAAACCTTACAAAAGTAAAGCAATGTTATATTTCTCTCTTTTTAGTTGCTGTAAAGGGGAAATGGGTATCTCCTAATTTATATACTTTTAATTTGTTTTCCATACCACAAAACACAAAATGATTCTGTGTTTCTGACACAGTATTAAGCTCTGTTCACATTCATTACTGGTAAGACGCCTACTCCTTTTTGATATATTTGCATCCATTTTGAAGTCCCATCAGAAAGCTGAGGGACAGAGCATGCTCAGTTCCAACCTTCCTAGTGGAACATTTTGCCTTTTGACCACCAGATGGCAGAAACACTGCAGCTTTCACAACATGTATTGGTTGCCAGGTTGGACAATGGTCAAAAAGGATTAAGTAAATTTAGTAATACTATAGTAACTACTACTGTAGCCAGAATGCCTAAAGATTACTTCCAATGTTGGACTTACTATTGTCTCAGAATCTATTTGTATACAGCATCAGAGAGAGAGAGAGAGAGAGAATAGTTATCCATACCTTATTTGTGAGCTTTGTGGCATCAGATTGTCTGTTGTAGGAAGGAACACAATACTGGGCAGATTGGCTTTTTTTTCATCCAAGACAATTCTTTTTCATGTTCTTAACGAAAGAAATGCCAACTCTTTATAATTTTCCACTTGGCCTACAAGTGGCATCCAAGATTTGTATTTCTTGACATTCAAAACCTCAAGATAGTGCTAATTCTCTACAAGATGGTGATCATGCAGGTCACAAGCCATTCTAAATGTTTTAGCTTGCCACATAAATTCTACTTGTGTGCAAAATTGCCCTATAGAACTGAAGACCATCTAGCTCCAGGCTCCGCACAGGACATTAGAAACTACTATTACAGTGATGGGAACAACATATTATGGTCCGATATAAAATATATTACGGCCCACCAGGAATAAGACTGCTTGCCAGCCAGACCTTTCTTTTTTTGTAGAGTCAAAATGGCTGACTCTATTTTTTATTTTTGCCTTCTTCCATTTGCTTGGTTTTAGCATCAGACAATTATGCTAGGATTTCACTGCATATACAGTGTTGCACATGGCCACAATGATTTTCTTTTCTTCGTTTTGCTTTGAAATGTTAGTTCTGTAGAATATGTGAAGCAAGAGAAGGAAAAAGTACTACTAGTTGTGTGTTGCACAATTGAAGTTATATATTTGACTACTGAAGAATATAGACAAATCTAATATTACCTGTTGTCAGCATCACATGCCTAAAGTTATATCAGAACATGGCACATAAAATAATTGTTATGTATATGTCTGGGACAAATGCTTGTTTAGGAGAGCCAGTATGGTATAGTAATTAAAATGTTGGACTTAAGGTAATTTAGATTCCAGTCCACCTTCAGCCATGAAAGCTCATTAGATGACTTTCAGCTGGCTCCATTCAGCCCAACATACCATAGAGTGGTTATTGTGAGGAAAATAGAAGAAGGGAGTATTATGTATGGTCCCTTGTGCTCCTGAATGAAAGACAGGACATAAAGCTAACAATGACATAAAGGAAAGGAAAGGAAACAGAACTATTCATGGAAGTAACTTAAGTGAATCTAGCATTGCCATGTGATGTGCCCTGAAGACTGATTTGGGAAGAATCAGACAGGAAGTAGTAAAATAAGGTAACAGTTTAAAATTGTTGGCCTTATAAGGTAGACCAGACAGGAAGCATGACCAGAGGAGCTAATTCTACTTTATTGTAAGATTACATTAACAGAATCTTACAAGTCTGAAAGTACTTCCCTTCCACCCCCACATCCTTTTTATATACCAAGATACCAGGGAGGATCCCTTCTAAAGTAAATAATAAATGACACTGCCTGGAAGCATCATTTAGACACAGCTCTTTTTGCTTTTTTTTTCCTGCCACTTTTCATAAAATGTGCTAAATTGGGTCACAAACTCCAAAAGTGAATTAACTGACCCAGACAATTAACCAAGAGGGAAGTACTGTAGATTTAGACTTACTCTTGTCCGAGACTAAAATAACTCTTCTTAACTCTATTTATTTATTTATAATTTTTAACTAAATTCCCTCACAACATACACACTATTTCAGGGGTTTATCCCCCCTTCTGATAATTGTGATCAATAGTCTTACAAAAATTGGGAAATTGAGATACCAGACATTGATGACAGCTTTAGAAAAGACACATTATTTCTGATGCATATTGGATAATCGAGAAAGCCAAAGAATGTCAAAAAGAAGTCAATATGTGTTTCATTGATTATAAAAAGGCTTTTTTGTTTGGATCATGTCATGCTGAGAAATGTGCTTAGAAAAATAGAACATGTCATTGTCCTAATGCATAACCTATATACAGGTTTGGAAGGCATAGTTCAGATGGAACATGGCAATACACACTGGCTTCAGATTGACAAAGGAGTGAGAGATTATTTATTCAACCTACATGAGGACTATATATTGAGGTAAATTGGACTGGTAGAAAATGGGTGTTGTTTTAAAATTGGAGCAAGAAATATCAACAACTTGTGCTATGCAAATGACACTAGTCTGACAGCTGAAAATGCAAATTATCTGCAAGCACTAATAATGAAAGTGAAGTAGCAGAATGAAAAACATTGAACTAAGTTTAAATATAAAGAAGTACACAATAATGACAACAGGTTCAGCAGCCAGCCTTGCAACTGACAATGAAGACATTAAAATAGAAGGATAGCTTCTACTTTTTAGGACTATCAACAATACAGTAAAAGGACCAGCAGTCAAGAAATATGCCATAGACTAGTACTTGGCAGAGTAACAATGAAGGCCTTGGAAAATACATTCAGGTGCTGTATGTGCTTATACTTACAAAATATCAGAATCATATAAGTGAGGGGTGTCAAACTGCTGGCCCGCGGGCCGGTTTCATCATACCAAAGCTGTGCCCACCCCATTGCCGACAATGCAAAAAGAGTTGCGATACATTGCGACACGTCACATCACGTGCTGAGTTTGACACCCATGATATAAGCAATGGTTTTCTCTGACTCTAGCAGACTTTGAAGATACTGATAGAAACAAGATTAATGCTTTTGAATGTTGGTGTTGGGGAAGACTCCTGAGGATACCACAGATAACCAAGAAAACAAACAAATGAACCATCACACAAACCAATCCAGAGTTTTCACTTGAGACTCAAGTGTCCAGGCTCAAATTATCATTGTTTAGACACATTATGCAAAGATCTAGCTCTCTTCAAAAGTCCATAATGCTAGTAAAAGTGGAAGGAAAGAAAATGGAGGACAAATCAACCATCCAGAAGAGGTAGAAAATTAAATAAGCTAGAAGTGGAAAGTGAAGTGATGGCCTTCAACCCTTCTTTTTGGTAGTTCTGAGAACTACACCTGTAGTGCCAAATGAATCATCTGAAATGTGTGGGTTGCCAGCAAAGAACAATAATATAATTCACCAGGACAGGGAATGGCTGAGTCATACATGCCTTTCATATAATCCTGGTCTATGGTTCTAATGTTATTACTGATTATGTTATGATCATTAAAAGTTTACATAATTTCCTTTTCTCCATCACCTCACATGCCTAATTTTAAAATGCTTAAAAACTGCAACATTAGAAGCAAACTAAAAACTAAATATTCTTTAATTATATACTAGATATTAATTTAAACATATGTAGCCACATTGTAATTATATGCAAAATGCTACTGCATTATTTGCAAAATGCTACTGCATAAGATACTATTATGTATCTTTTTAGTTTAACCTGAAATTAAATACAGTTCTATCTCCAGATGTGCTTTATACCAGAGGTCTCCAACCTTGGCAATTGTAAGACTTGTGGACTTCAACTCCCTGAATTCCCCAGCCAGCCATACTGGCTGGGGAATTCTGGGAGTTGAAATCCCACAAATCTTAAAGTTGCCAAGGTTAGAGACCCCTGCTTTACAGTATACTGTACCTGAACTACAATTTCCAGAAGGCTTCATTTACCCAGAATGCAGTGAGAATGTGTGTCAGCCAATGAGAGACTTGGTACTTTGGAGGGAGGGAATCCAGGCAGCCAGAAAAATACAGCTAGTCTTCATTTAGTGACTACAATGGGAATTGGCAATGTAGTCATTAAATGAAGTGGTCAGTAAGTGAAGCTATGATTGGGCTTATGATTTTCTTCAACTTTCCTCTGCTTTATAGATTAGCAAAGGTCATAAATGCAAGAATTGGTTATAAAGTTCCCTTTTCATCAAGTCTAACTGCAAACAACCTGTATTGAGAAAGGATAAAGGGAGTGGCTGTTCCAACCAGGAGGAACAGAGATCCTTAATTATTGATTAAAGCCAGCAGTCATGGGAAAAGTTATAGCTCCATGACTTCAGAGAGAAACAGAATTAGGAAGCGCTACCAACAAGGTAATTTATTAAGAAGTCAATCGAGATGTAAAGTAAGCCCATGTAAGAGTAGGAAGTGGGGGTCAATGTTCTTTTGACAGTGAGAGGTTGAGTCACCTAGAACAGTGGTGTCAAACTGCCGGTCCGTGGGCTGGACGCATCATCCGGAAGCTGCGCCCACCCCATTGCCGGCAATGGCAAAACCGTCCCGATACGTTGCGATATCATGTGACATCGCAAGTTTGAAATATCTGATCTAGAATGTAAGATGACATTTTTCCTCTATTGAGGAAAAAAACTTATTTACCTGATTGCTGATTGTCCACAGGCAGAAATTTAGAATAGCACAAAATCCATCCATCAGCCTTCCAGATAAGTGACAACCTTCCATTTCTCTTTAGTCTGTACAGAACCCTTTTCCAAACCATGCCATTCCAGGAACTGTTACAGAAAGAGTTATAGTACTTACTTTGCAAACATGACTTTCTCCACCCCATAATGCCTGCTGCAGAAAGATTTTTCCTTGCTTTTTAGAATTGCTTGTGTTTTTTCTTGATCAGTTATGAGCTATGAAAATGTCCTTTTTCTTCTAAGTAGGTTGCTAGCAGGCTCAAAAACAGCTTGAAATATGACTTCTTCATTTATACATTGAATTTTGTCTTTGGTAATACCTTGATGCAGATACTGGTGGAATGAACATCCTTTATTTCAATAATTGTACTTGCTGTAACCAGAGAAGCGCTTTATTTCCCCAACAAAATTAACATCAGAATATTTTTTCATAAATTTTACACATTTATTCAACTGCTATATGAAGATCATTTTTGTACTTACTGTAATGCACATATTCTATTAAGAGAATTTCACCTCTATGATGTTTATAACCATATTTATGTAATCTATACTATAAAGAGAGGTAAGTATTATATATGTAGCTGCTATGAGCTTGACTAATTATTTTGTGTATCCAGAGTTGTAATGGAATCACTGACAAGTCTTGCTAATGTCTTTACTTGCCTTCAGGGTGCTGTTTTGTTTTTTTCTTCTGATATCCATTTTCAGGGTTCTCTTAATTTCTGAAAATATTATAAAACTATTTCAAATCAGTAATTAATTATTTGGAATCACAATGTTGTGATACTGTGTCTCAACAGTACCTGATAAAAATGTTGCTTTCTTCTGTTTTTTGTTTTTTCAACCAATTATGTAAAATGAAGCTTAGTCATTTTATATAGTCAGAGTCCTTGTAATGGGAGGCCCCAAAGTGCAACTTCTAGCATTATTATCTATAACATGTGACACTCCTGATTGGAAGAATTTGCTTCCAATTATTGAACCATCCTCAAAACCATCACAAACCTGGGAATGACAAATGTTCCATTCTCAGAGCAATACGTTTTGTATATCTCTGTAATCATTTAATAAGAAAATTCAGTAGTATTTCATAAGGGAGTTATCAATCTATCAGTGATAGAAAAGGGTTCCAGATGCAGCGGTTCATCTCAGATGATTTTGGATCAGTTAGGAGGGGGTTGATCACTGCAATGCTGTGTTCTAAATATGCAGTTGTTGAGTATGATTAAAACAAGTATGTTAATATTCTGATCTGCATAACTCTTGTCCTTCTGACTGAAGGGAAGAATGCTAAGACAACACACTAGAGGTTAACTGGGAAAAAATTAAAACATTAAAATACACTTTCAGATTTATTGAATCACATTTCTGAACTGGCTGCCCACCCTAGAAAACATACTGAGGGCCTCTCCAGATTGGAGGAGATTATAGGAAAGGTTCAACTCAGAGTCTTTCAAAATCAGTTTCTGTTTTTCCATGGTTTAATTACATAACCCTTTCCAGAAATGTGCAGCACGATACAGTTTATGCTTTCTATTTCATGCTCAGGCATTTATTTTTCACTGTGCCATGACAATATGAATTTTGTGATATAAAGTATGTACTCTTGCAAATGGATTGTTTGATAATCTTGATGTTGCTTTTATGTTCATATTATGTGTGCCATTGTTGCTTATCCAAAGCAATCCTCTTCACCTCAAGTTTTATATAGCCTGTCATTTTGTGGACTATTGTGTCTAAAATGAGTAGAGAATGCTGCAAAGCATAGGAATTTGTATCACACTGCATCTGCTTAAGTAGGTGCTGAAATTTTTTTTTGCAAAATGAACACTACAGAAAGAAATAAAAAATGTTAACCTTAAAATGGATTCTTTTAGGACAGAGTCAGTAACCAAAGTCTTCATTTTTAAAAATTATTCTTT
This sequence comes from Vipera berus, assembly GCF_964194415.1. NCBI lineage: Eukaryota > Metazoa > Chordata > Lepidosauria > Squamata > Viperidae > Vipera > Vipera berus. Next base: position 95,509,534 of record NC_138204.1, read on the forward strand.
AGTCTGCCAATTTCTGCAATAGATAATAGTGATGTTGATGAGACCACATCAGAAGAGTCAGGACTTTCACCTTTTTTCCAGTTTCTTCAGAATAATATTTTTATAGAATCTTTAATCCAATGTAATATTCCTACTCTATTTCCAAATTTAAAAAATCAGCTGCAAATTGCATGGCTGTTATTCAACAGTTTGCCACTAAATTTTGGTGGTACAATTTTGAGAAGCATTGGGTAGTACAGATCAGAGGCAGGATGCTGGCTGCCTATCTTAATTTTGATAGTTTTGCTAATTCTGGTTGTGATTTTATTTTTATTGACTCACAACATATCAGCATTAACCCTTTTCCTTATACTCTGTCATTGTGAGACTTTCTTGGAAAAATCTATGCATAAAATAACCATGTATGTTCTCTAATCTGAACAAAACGTAGCTTTAGTTAACTAACAATATACATTATAGTCTTAACCTAGGAATTGCATCATCTGGACCAAAGAAAAGCAGAATGTAGAGTTTACTAGTTAAGTTTTAGCATCGCCTAACAATTGAAAATAATGTGACTAGAAGTTGTGAGTTTGGCCTGCACTGAGTATCACCTTAATCAGTCACAGGATGAGAAATGAAATATGGACTGCAGAAGCCACAGTTCATTACTCTGAAGCTCTCCTTGGATATTTTATGTTTTCAGACAAGCATAGACTTGTATTTCAGCAAGCTACTGGTATGTAGGCCCAAACTGTGCCAGAGTAAGTAGCAAGTGGTTGGAGGAACCTATCAACCCCATGCTGAATACCTATACTGATTGTTAGTTGCTTTCTGTGTCCAATTTAGAATACTCACTATTAGGACTGTGCATAGCCCTTCATTTGCTTCAACAAAGTGCATCATGTCACAGTAGTAGTATTCATCTCAGAGAGGTGCTTTGTCTCCAACAGCTTCCTCCAGCATGTACTATAACTAGAAGACTTGTATATGCAATGTCTCTTCCCATGCTTTTACTTTGTGAGTCACAGCTCTGCATTTGTGGTATGGAAAAAGGATCTCCTGGAAAAGCTTTTTCAGGAACAGTGGCTTAGTCTGCAGACAATAAGCACTTGCTCAGCAAGGTCAGGAGATAGCTATCTGGTTTGATCATGTGGGAAAAAATAAGGAGAGTGGGAATAAAGTTATTACAAGATTTGCTTTGCTTTTTAAACTGCTTTCTGGGAGTTATACTCCAATTAAAGATTAAACAATAATAATAATAATCTGCCATATATCAGTTCAAATAAAAAAAGCAGCTATGCAGTTATTGACTGACATGTATACAGATAGAAACATTGTCTAGCCATGTTTTACTTCAATTGAGGATTAATATGCAATAGATAGTTTACATTCTAGCAAGTTCAAAAACAAAAATGATTCAATCAAAATAATCTTCATTTCTTGCTTGAAGATAGTGTCAATGCTATTTTTTCTTCATATTCTGGGTAGTAACTTCAGAGATAGTTGCTTGGAGAGTGCACAGATGGAAGTTAGGTCAACAGATGCCAAAATTAGTATATAGGTAGTCCTTGTCTCACAACCATTATTGAGCCCAAATTATTCATTAAGCTAGTTACCGTGAACCATGCCGAAATTGATAATTCCATCTCATCTATTCTATAGTATCTTTCACTCCACTTTTTGACTTTCTAGCATTGTTATCATTTAAGTAGTAGGCTGCAGAGATAATAGAAATAATTTTAATCAGATGTTAAAATTTATCTCATTTATAAGGATTGAAATTAAGATGAGGGCCACATGCTATGCTATGGCCACAGTTTGTCTAGCTGTGATTTCATCTAAAGAATATTATGAAATTTGTACAACTCAGCCACTTGCCCCATGGAAAAATAGATCTCGGTTTAAATATTTAATACTGACTGCCTTTTTTCAGTCATGATTCAATGGCAAAAATGAAATATTGATAAACTTATGGACTAGCTGCATTGGTACTATTTTGAGCAGTAAAACTCCATTCTGACAATAGGCATTTTGAAAGTAAAGAAATACCCAGATCAACTGACCTGAAGACTGAAACTGAAACAGGGTGTGATGCTAACTCTTCTGTACTTTTTCTTCCTGCTGTGGCCTGCTCTGAATTGGGACTTACGATTTGTGCCACTCAGGATTAACAGATTTTTTTCATTCTCATCTGGAGAAAATCAGATTTTAGGAAGCTGATGAAGTACATTCCGCTAGTCACATCTTTGGGTATTCACTAGCAAGTTTTCTTGCAGTGTTATCCATTGTCTGCTAAGAAATGTATGTTAGATTATGTGTTATCAAATCAGTACAAGTTTTGTGCTTCCATTTCAGATCTGACTTACGAAAAATGATTGATATTCTGTTCTCAGAATATAATAAAATGCCCCATATGAATGCCTCCACGTCTCAGAAACTTATATTGATGTTATTTCTGATTCATAGAGGAGCTTAAAGCTGACTTGTAACTATCCACAGTGTGGCTTCTGGCTATTCATAATGTGATTTCTCATATTTCTGTCAATTCTGAGGATGTTTCCTTAAACAAAATTTCATCAAGGAGAAAGTTGGCCCTCACCTTATTCCTTTTATCCACTACAAACAGTACTATTTCTTTTAAATGCTTCTAACATATTCTGAGGCTCAGCTATCTTTTGGTTGGCATGACATTTAGAAAACATGTCATTCGTCTCTGGGAAAAAACACGCTTTGAGGAAGCAACAAAGAAAATGTTAGCACGGCAGAGAATGCTATCAGCAACGAAACACATCAAAGTATTTTCTGAATGGTGCAAGGAGAAGGAGTAAATTATTATTCTGGGAAGAGCATAAGCAACTTTTAAGATAGAATTAAAGCTAATCCTAAATGGAGCATGCCTGTACATGATGTACCCCTGCAGGATGATGGCTGGAAAATTTCCTTACTAGCTTTAAGGAAGATGACCTTAAGCTCTGTGTTTGATACACTGAACATAACTAGTGGTGTGAAGAATTTGCATCTGAAATGGGAAAGGTGTTTCAGATCTGGTATTGGTATGCATATTATAGCTGTCAGAAGTACCTTAAAGAAACCTCATGTTTACTGGTGTTGCATTTAGGAATTTCTATTACATTTCAAACACCAGTTGTATTTGGAAGGACCTGACATCCAATTCCAATATATATCTTTTTAAACACTTATCATCAGCTATACTTCATATTAAACAATTGGTCCCAGTGCAAAATAATATATAAGTAGTCTTTGCTTTCTTACTACTCATTCAGCAAATGTTCAAAGTTGTAAAAGTACTGAATTAGTGATACTTTTGACTGGTTCTCGAATTTCTGGTCATTGCGCCTTCTCCACAACCATTTGATTGCAATCTGGGTGTTTGACAACCAGCTTGCACTTATGACAACTGTAACACACTGCAGTCATGTGATTACCATTTGCAACCTTCTCTGCCAGCTTCTCACAAGCAAAGCCAAAGGGTAAGTCTCTCCCACCTAATAGTAGCCACTCCTAAGCCCAAAATTACCTGTGCATGCTGATGCAGTCACCTGTGCACTCTTCCCCCTCCTAGCAGCAACAGCCTTCCACACTAACTTTGGTTGTTGGAGGCTGGCAGGAAATTGTGAAGACCTCCTTGTTTAATGATCCATGATTCCTGCTTAATTACAGCAAGAGAATTGTCAAGATTGTCAGCACTAAATATAAAATATATAAATATAAATGATGTGACAGGAGATTATGCTTATTCACGTAATAAAACTGTAAAGTCACCTTCGTGCTATTCTAAAAGAGCAACTGAAGCTGTAAAAGCAACACTTTTTCAAAAGATTATTATTGGTCAGTTACAATATTGGGCAGGAAAGAAAAGGAGGACTCCAGTTTTTCAATTCTCCTTTCAAATTATAATTCAGTGAAATTATAACCTTTTTAAATGAATTTTCTGCATGTTGTTGCTACTTTCATTCAGAGTTAGATCCTACTTCCCTACAAAAGTGTATGTTGCTCTACATTTCAATATTTCACTTCCATCTCTTTCTTTTGCCTGCAACAGGACTAAAAAATAGTCACTAAAAGCAGTGGCGTAGCGTGGGGGATGCAGGGGGGGCGGGCCGCACCGGGCGCAACATCTGGGGGGGTGCGCTCGCACTGAGCTGCTCAGGGAGCCCCAAGGGCTGCACAGAGTCGGCTTGGCTCCGCTCTCGAGCTGCTCTTTCTTGCAAAGCGAAACGAGTCCGGCAGGTGAGATGGGCGGCCACATAAACTGAATAAAATAAATAGAAGCGCCCAGCTCTCCGCCCAGGCTCAGGCCAACCGCAAGCGCCCCGCAGGCGCCCCGGCAGGCTTGGCCGAGCGAAGACGGACCCGCCGGCCGGCTGGCCTAGCTTCGTGCGCATGCGTGCTTGAATGCAGCGGCTCTTGCAGGTCGGAGCCCCGCCCAGCCGCCCTCGAGAGGGACCCGGAAGCATCCCGCATGCGCGCGACTCTTCTTGGAAAGTCTACGCCGCTGCGGGGCGCGTCTTTTCGGCGGTGCCATGACGTCACCAGGTTAGGGGGCGCAAATTGCCCCGGGTGCTGACAACCCACGCTACGCCACTGACTAAAAGATATCGGGTAACCCTACTATTAACTGAGTAAAGATTTTGTCTCTGGAGATATATTTGGATACAATAAAGAAACAGAGATATATTGTGGAGTGGAGAAGATGGATTGATTACATCCAGAATAAATACGGGACTAAAAAGTTTCACCTAGCATTTGAATAAGTATTGGATTTACATGATATATAAATTACTTGTAGTTATTTTAATAAGAGTTAAAGTGCGATAGAATTTAATATTTTATTGTTGTTTGCAAATGGTAGATTATGATTGTTTGTATTTTTATACCCTGTATTTAGCTCTGGGAAGTCGGGGAGGGGGGAGGGGGAGGGGAGGGAGGAGTCAGGGAGGTTTGGGGAGAGGGGAGGGGTTGGGAGGGGTTTTGTTTTTTTTAAAAAATGTACTGTAAAACGTTTCAATAAAAAAAAGAAACTGTGGACAGACCTCTTCAGTCCATACAATAAATCCTATAATACTATTTTCTTAAGAGGTGGAGAAAGACATATTTCATCTACTGCTTATTTTGCTTTCTATATATTGAATGTGACAATTTATTTATTTAATTCTTTCATCTTGGCCAACAAAATGTCTTAAGTCAGCCCTGGCAGTAAAGAGAAAATATGTGATGGAGACAAGTCTGTCTTCTGAATGGGCATTACCTCTATTTTTTAGTGATGCATCTTAAGTGATTCCCTTCCCATAGATCAGGGGTAACAAACTGCCAGCTCACGAGCCGGATGCGTCATGCCCACCCCATTGCCGGCAATGGAAAACAAGTCGCAGTACATGCCACATGACATTGCAAGTTTGACACCCTTGCTATAGATCAACTAATCCCAACTTGGTGCTCCTCAATATCTTGTTCTCAGGTTGCTGCAATTAAGTTTGAGAAAAGAGGGTTTAAAACTATAGTAATATGTATTATTATTATTTAGTAAATGGGTCTTGTTTCTTTTGGAGGTTCTCCTGTTCATTTTTCTGACTAGCAGCCTGAACAGCTGCCTCAGACTCTAATCCTGATAGCACTACATCAACTTTTCAAAGAATTGAGCATGATGTCAGATATTGCTAATGAACGTTATTTCCATACCACCATCATTCTCATCTACAAGCAGGGTGAAACAGTTTAAAATCAATTTGGAAGTGTTCCCCTTATTGTTAACCTTGAAACATAAGAACACAGCATAGAAGCCAACTCAGCTAATCAATGGGAGAATGCAACATTGGCACAGCAACCAGGACCCTGTCTTTGTGAGAAATATGCCCACGGATGGGGAACTGGTACAGATACAATGGAGTGACAGTTTTCCAGGAAAGGAAGGAGCACATTCCTAAAGGCAGGGAGACAAGTGGCAGCACAGCCAGGAGCTGGATAGGAGAGATAGGAAGAGTAAAGATAGCCAGATTCTCTGGAATTTCCCAAGGCTACTTGTTAGGGTGAGAATAATAAGAGTTTGGTCCAGCAAGATTATGTCTGTGGTGTGTAAGCAAATAAAAAACTGAATTGCTCCATGTTGTTCTTGGGTATAGCCTGACAATTCTTCATTCACATTCAAATACCTCATTTGGTCTTTTTTAAAAAATGCTTACCATGAAGGAAACCTACCAAGAAAAAGTCCCTTCAAATTAATTTAAAAAGATGAAGAGATGCAAACATGAGGTGTAGAAATGTCGGCCCTAGCAGGTAGACCAAAAAACAGACTTTGTGTAGATCTAAGCTCCCTCTGTCCAAGCCCATCCTCTTTATCCACTACAAGCAACTTAGTATTTTACAGGGAGAGAAAAAAAATCAAGAGACAGGTTTCTGTTAATAGGAAAACAGCTCTCCCTAAGTTTTATTGAGGTCTGTTGTTATTTTGACTACAAAATACATTCAACCTGTCACACAGCAGGCCTTGAGGTCATCCTCAATGTGACACAAACCATCTTGCTAACTCTCCAAAATAATCTAACCCAGAGCAATTTGAAAACAATCTCTCTGACCATCCTAAAGCACCATCAAAACAGAAGGCCTGTTGGGCAGCTAGATAGAAGCCATTCTGCCAGCCGGTGGGCAAAAATCAAGAGCCTCAAATAAACAGGTATGTGGTGGTGCTATAAAATAATAATTATCTCCTGACCTGTGGCTCTGCTTCATTTCTGACTGAGAAAGATGATAAGCAGGGCACTTTCCACTCAATCCATTTCCTCTCAAACCATCCCTGATTTACTTTACTTGTCTAATGGAAATTACACAGAATTAGAGACACAAAAATGCTGAAGAATGCTGTGTGGGCAAATGCCTGAATATTCCATGGCTCCACAAGTCTACAGTATGCAACATTGGAAGTGTACAAGCAAGAAAAGTAGACAACAGAAAATATTTTCAGAGCAGGGATGTTTTGTTTCATTGAAAACAATAAGCCTTGAAAGCAGTGCAGCAGCATTGCTGTAAGCAAATAGATAATTTTTTATCTGCTAATGGTTCTTGTATTCCTTTGCCAAACTAATCTCTTTCCACAAAAGGGATTTCCTAACCCATCTTCCAACAGGTTTCTTATACTGGAGATCGGTTGTTAAATGAAGCACAGTTGTTGAGGACAATTGCCTCACCTCTGTCTTTTAACAAAGTAAATCACTTCATCTACCAGCATCTCATCCTAATACACATATATTTATAAAGAAAAAATGCAGTTGTCAATGATGCTGTGGCTAGATAAATGAACCTGTCAAACAGGCCACTGTGAATTTAAGTAAGATGAATCAGTCATAAATTGTCTAATGCAGTACTTTTCAACCAAACAAAGTTCAAACTTCCAGTTGTGGGTCCAGTTAAATTGTTATTTTCTGAAATATCCAGTGACGCATCTGTATGTGGGACTCAACTCTGAAAATAACCTCAAGAGCAGCGAGAAAGGAGAATTACCTATCCTCTTTTATGGTATTTTCTTGTGCAGTTGTGGACAAAGGCCGGGACCTTAGCCAGTTTGCTCCCATTCCTCTTTTTTTATGTGGCAGTAGAAGTCTGAACTAGGGATATTTTTCCCTCACCCAAAATGCCAAATTCTGATTTCATAAGGTTCTAACTCAGGGGTGTCAAACTCACATCATGTGATATGTCGCGATGTATTGCAACTTTTTTTCTATTGCCGGCAATGGGGTGGGCACAGTTTTGCCATGACATATCCAGCCCATGGGCCAGCAGTTTGATACCCCTGCTCTAACTCAAATGGGGTGTCTTAATACATCCATACTAAGCCATACTATTGTTAAAATTGTGGTTCATAAACCATGGCTTATGACTTGGCTAGAAGTGTTTGCCCTTCCAGTTGTGGCACAGTCAAAAAGCCAGTGTTGAACAGTGGTCTAGTGGAATGTGTGAATCCAGCCTATGTGGGTATAAATGGCTGACAATGCCTTTATCGATGTTATCCTCATTCATTTTAGAACCTATCCACTTCAAACATTCTACTTTACTTGAGGTTTTACTTGGCATTTAAAACAGAAAATACTTTTCTTCTCTTCCTTTCTGCTAATTAAACATTGAAAATTGCTGTTGCCAATAGGTATTCCTAAAAAGAAATATCACAAATTAGCCGATGTAATATGAATTTCAGAAGAAGGAATTTCCCTGACAAAAAAAAATCAAGAAAAAAAGTTGGGACAGGAATTAGAACAACGAAGAAAATCTGAGGAAAAAAATGTTTTAAAAAGGGCTAAAGAAATTTAAAAACAATAGAGGAAATATATAAAAGATAATTAACAAAGAAAAAAGAAGACAAAACAATACTGTAAACAGAAATTAACTGCCAAATTCCAGACAACGAGCAATGCTGCCTTAAGAAAACAATGTGAGGCTCATGCTGTTTGAGGGAATCAGTGAGGAACATATGAGATTGTAACTGTTGAAAAATATTGAAAAAAGGAGGCTTTTCTAAAGAGTTGGTAAAAGAAAAGAAATGTATAATAAGCCAAAATATTGAATATTTAGAAATGTAAAAGGAAGTAAACAGACTGAGAAAACTGGAGATAAGAGTAGAAAGGGCATTAGAAAAAAAGAATTAGAAGGCCCAAATTTCATATGCAGTTCATAAATGAAAAGGCACAATCTCAGCAGGAAAATGAAATGTTGCCAAATCAGGGCTTCCGTAGCTTCCAAACAAATAAAACAAACCAATGTTTTCCAAGCCTTTGGATGATATGAGAGCAGTGGCTTCTACTTGACTCATTTGAAGTATTAGTTACTGCAGTGTAAATTTGATGCACTTAATGGCATCCTCAAATTGAACAGTCATCCAGTCCCAATTCATTTTCAATGGGAAGGGAACCTGATCATTTGGTCACCATCTTCCTCACTATAGTGAGATATATGATATCTAAATTATAACATTTATTTCTTCAATTGAATGAATTATTATTACATGTACTTTTTATGTATATAAGTATCTGTCCTCAATTGTTCTTATATTTCCCTGGTGATACATCTCCTTTTTGACAATGCTTTTCCAAAATTCCTATAATGTGAAAATGTTCAGTATATTCATGTTGTTTCTGCAACATGAAAATCAATACATAAAAATTAATCAGTGCACTATTTTGAGTATACATTTGATTCTAAGAACATTTGTTGACCCTGACTGATCTTATGATCACTCAGTAATGGGAGTCTTGCTGGATTTGGAGAATAATTAGGAATTGCTGCTAGTAGAAAAATAGTATATTGCAATCACATCAGATTATAGCATGAAAGAATGGAGAGAGGTAGTATACATAATAATTTCAGTCAGTTGTGGCATCTTTTTTCAACCTGATACTACTTCCGATATGTTGGCTAATACTTAATTTATTAGATTTTTATCCCACCTTTATCACTTTATAAGTAATTCAAGACAGCAAACATATCTACACACTCCTTCCGCCTCCTATTTTCCTCACACCAAACCTGTGAGAGGTAGGTTGGGCTGAGAAAGAGGAATGGCCCAAAGTCAACCAGCCAGCTTTCATGCTTAAAGTGGAGAACTGGGAAACTCCTAGTTTCCTCCTTAATCACTACATCAACGTCTCATAATTACCAGAATTAGTAATCAGCCCAAAATAGAAAGCTATGCTTCCATTATACATGTGCTTTGCATACCAAAAAGCTTCAAGTTCAATTCTTGTCATTTACAATTAGGCTAAAAAAGTCCTTTCTTGAAATTTTGGATTCAGTGTCAAGAATACTGGTTTAAGGCAACATGTAGTAAAGATTTCATTGCAAGGAGTAAGTCCCTTAAAACATAAGGATGTTTTCTCATGATTCTACCATGAGCTGAAATGTGAATATGCTTCTAACCACTGTATCATATATTGTGATTCCTTCAGCCTGCCGCCTATCGGCAGCAAGGTGTAAGCAGCAGCTTTACGCTCACGCAATATCATGCCACATTGAACAACCACATTCCTGTCTCTGATGATTCTTCATTTGTATGTAACAAGATTTGTTTTTTATAATTGTCCTTGCTTCAAGATAAGCCTCTGCCTTTATGAAGTCTGCATTTGCCCCCTGCTTCATTTATAACAAGACTTGTCTTTGTTTCAAGTTATCTTTCTAGTTATGTTTCAAGTTATGTTTCAAGTCAGTCACGTAAGCCTGAGTAAGCAGGCAGGAATGTTCAGCCCTAGGCACATGCGCAAGATGGCACTAAGGAGAAAAAAGCTTACTTCCTGCCATGCTGTTTTGTACTTTCTTGTTCCTGTTAGAAACTCAATAAAAGGCGTCCGCGGGGACAGTCCGGGGTCGGAAGCTAGAGGTTGCGGAATGCTGCCCCTCTAGACCACCCGTGCAGTCCACGATACGCCAACTAAAACTGACTGCATGTGTCTGTGTGTTATTTTGGGGGATAGATAGAGAAATAGCATTAGCCTAGCCGATCCACATCCTAGACAACGGCAGCCCGGGAGAAGCGATTCGTTCCCATCCAGTCAGGACCTCACGGATCGCGACAACTGGGGGCTCGTCCGGGATCCCTCGCAGTAGTCATCGGTAAGTAGAATTTCCCCTTGGCGCAGTTCTCACAGGTGACCGTAGGAACGTCCGGCACCTTGAGTCGCTGAGATCAGGAAATTTTTCAACGACTACTCGCGCACGGCACGCAAGGAATGCCTCTTGTCTAGGAGGGTTCCTTCTCACTCTCATTCTTACGCACCTGGTACAGGCTTTCGAATCGTAAGTATGGGCTCCTCAAACTCAAAGACTACGTCAGGACATAGGGACGAGCTTTTTAATATAGTGAAGAGGGCAAATGTTATTTACAAAAGTCAAGGAAGGAAAATAACACATCCGGTTTCAAAAAAACAAATTGGAGACTTTTTAACCTATTTAAATTTATATTGTCTAAATTATCCTCAAAATGGCTCATTAAAGTTATCATTATGGAATAAATTAGGATCCTTTTTGCACAAAGAACCTAGAGCTCCTTTACACATTTTGACCACGTGGCAAGGACTCGTTGAAGCAATTAAAACTGTTTTTCCCAATGAGACATTGATGTCAAATGAGCAGAAATTACAAGAAGGGAAAACCAATTTGAACACAGACAAAGACTCTCTAGTGACAAACCCCCCACCTTATAGTCCTCTTTATCCTTCTGTTCCCACTTCTCCTATCCAGTCTGATTCGTCTCCGGTCCCTAAGACTCCAACTAATGTTTCACCTTCTGAAGACTTACCTGATCCTACCTGGAAGGGCCCTGTCCCTTTGGTAACTTGGGGAAAGGGATACGCCGCTGTCCAGTTGCCTACGGGGGTCCTGTGGGTCCCCGGCCGTTGCGTAAGGCCCTATCATGGCACCCCTCCGCCTGAACCCCCCCCTTCTACTGATGCTATTTGTCTTTCTCTTGCTCGTTTATTCGTTTCCTCCTAACATGGTTTTGACTCTTTCACAATATCTTGTTTGGGAATCTGAATTTTTGTAAATTGCAGATTTTATTGTTGTAAAAGCCATGGATGATGTGTGAGAGTAAATGCATGTAAAGGAGAGCAAACTATTTTTATTTTTTTGGTGGTAAGATTTTTGTAAAGTTTCTTTCACCCCCCCCCAACCCTGCTGTGTTACTTTAAGAGTGAGAAAGGGAAAGACAGCCAGAAGGAGGGGGGGTGGCTGGTCCTTTTAACCATTTTTTTTTCTCTGCTTAGAATTCCAGTCTGAGAAAGGGAGGTGGATGTGAAACTTGATGCCCACTCTTGCAGTTTCAGCTTGCAATTTTTTTACTCGAAAGAGGAGAGATTCTTTGTTGGACAAGTTTTTGGAATTCTTTGAGTTTTTAGTTAAACATCACCCAAAAGAAATTACTCTGATCTTTTTGTGGAGTTGTTTTTTGTTTTTGGTTTTTTTTTGTTTTTGATGTTTTTGTGTCTATGTGCAGGACACATTGATGGAAGGTGATATCTGGGAGAATTTCCCTCCCTTAATCAGCACTAACCTGTGGATTTTATGCCTTACAACAGGCTCTGAGATTGTTAATACAGGAAAGGAGGAACATATACACTGACTCCAAATATGATTATTGAATCTTCAATACTTTTGGAGAAGAGAAATGTAGAGGATTGATTAATAGCTAAGGAAAACAGTTGGCTCATGCAAAAGTTGATAGAAGGTGGAAGCAAAAAAGACAGAAGTTAGGCCAGAATGGCAGAAGGGCAGTGAATGAATGGATATAGAAGGGAGAAACAGACAAGTGGTTTTTAAGTTGGTTTGCACAGATTTGTGAATTGCATACATGAATTGTATGCCTTAACACAAGCCTTAGAATGCAGTAGGAACAAGAATGTACTATGGAAAGGGAGAAACATGGGAAGTAGAAGAAAGTGAGAGGTGGATGTTGCATGATGGGAGTCGGATGTTCCTTTTGCTGCTATTACTATTTACTGCTGCTCTTGTTCAATGTGAAAATTTTGGAGTGAATTCATTCATCCCATACGCCCAAAGTTTCTGTTTTAACCAGAGAAGCACAATTGGCTCAATTGATTTTTAATTCACTGATCAGCCTTTTCCAGGTTTTTTGCAAGAGGGAAACAATGTTGCAGATCAGGCTGCCTCCGGACCTTCAGCCTGTTCTTTGCAACCCCTCACCCCCTGGGAAAGTCATTCCTATGTTTCAATTGACACCTTCTCAGGATTTATCATGGCCACCCCCCAAAGGGGAGAAGCCACTAAACATGTAATTAATCATTGTATTCGGACCTTTGCAGTGCTGGGATGTCCAAACGAACTCAAATAGATAATGGTCCTGCTTATAGCAGTCAAGCCATGGCAGAATTTTGTCATCATTGGCAAATCACACACACATTTGGAATTCCATATAATAGCCAAGGCCAAGCCTTGGTGGAAAGAGCTAACCAAACCTTGAAACATGCTTTGCTATAAAAATCAGAACGGGGGAAAACGAAACCCCAACCTCCCAGCAATGCTAGAAATTCTTAACCTTTGCCTCTACACTCTAAACTTTTCAAACTTCACTGGCCATCCCTTAACCACAGCTGCAGAGCAGCATTTTTCTTCTTCTTCTTCTTCAGATCTCCCTAAGCCACAGGTGTGGTATCGCCAACTTCCAGACCTAACTTGGAAAGGCCCTGCAGACCTTATCACCTGGGGCAGAGACTATGCTGCAGCTCAACTGCCAGACAAAGTGCTGTGGATCCCTGGTCGCTACGTTCATCCGTATCATGCCTCCACAAACACAACTGCAGAACCCATTAAAGATGACAGCATGGTTTGTGACTTTTTTCAGTTTTAACACCACTGACTTATGCCACTAAAACACGATTCCATCTGAAAGCTTACCCCAGACGTCAACTCCACTTCACCAGCTATCCCATCCTGTCTTTTACACCTTTGACATTGGTTCCAGTCAAAAATGACTCTTTTCACACTGTTTTTGCCCATCGCATGGACCCAGAAGGAACAACCTGTTGTTAACAACGAGTCTACCATCATCATCTATGTGAACTCTGTAGCTCATGTTTCTGTGCTCATGTTCCTGTTCAAACTTGAAATGGTTTCAACTTTCAGGAATTACTTAGCTCCTGGTTTCCTAAATTACCTGGTTTACAAGCTATTGTAGCTTTTATTGGTATAATTGTATTAGGATGTATTATTTTACCTTGTGTCTTGCCTATTTTTATCAGAAGTATTACTAACAGTATTTCTTTTATTGTGCTTGACTCCATGGCAGAATTAGACAAACGATTGAAAGACAAAGAAAGGGAACGCTCCCAGCATTATACTTGGTATCAAGGAATGTTTAACTTCTCTCCCTGGCTGACCACCCTTTTCTCAGCCTTATTGTTGCCTTGCTTATTACCTCTTTTCATTTCAATGATTAAGCGATCTCTCGCTGCTATTGCTGAGGCAAAGGCTGCTGTCACTGTCAACACGCTCTTACAAAGGCATGCTTACCATCTGATTCCTGCTGACGACGAATCCCCTTTTTCCTGTGAGTCGGAGGACGATCTGGATTTTGCTCACTCATCCTCGCCAGAGGTGCCGGAGGGTCTCTCTTTCAACGATGACCATGAGAGCAGTACCAGCATGTACCTAGACTCCACACTTTGACAAAATAAAATAAAAAAGGGTGAAATGTGATTCCTTCAGCCTGCCGCCTATCGGCAGCAAGGTGTAAGCAGCAGCTTTACGCTCACGCAATATCATGCCACATTGAACAACCACATTCCTGTCTCTGATGATTCTTCATTTGTATGTAACAAGATTTGTTTTTTATAATTGTCCTTGCTTCAAGATAAGCCTCTGCCTTTATGAAGTCTGCATTTGCCCCCTGCTTCATTTATAACAAGACTTGTCTTTGTTTCAAGTTATCTTTCTAGTTATGTTTCAAGTTATGTTTCAAGTCAGTCACGTAAGCCTGAGTAAGCAGGCAGGAATGTTCAGCCCTAGGCACATGCGCAAGATGGCACTAAGGAGAAAAAAGCTTACTTCCTGCCATGCTGTTTTGTACTTTCTTGTTCCTGTTAGAAACTCAATAAAAGGCGTCCGCGGGGACAGTCCGGGGTCGGAAGCTAGAGGTTGCGGAATGCTGCCCCTCTAGACCACCCGTGCAGTCCACGATACGCCAACTAAAACTGACTGCATGTGTCTGTGTGTTATTTTGGGGGATAGATAGAGAAATAGCATTAGCCTAGCCGATCCACATCCTAGACAACGGCAGCCCGGGAGAAGCGATTCGTTCCCATCCAGTCAGGACCTCACGGATCGCGACAATATATTTTATCCTTGTTTGCTTCTGAATCAATTATTTCCCTGTATCCAAATAAATTTAGATAGAAGAGAATATAACAATGGACAACATTCTTATATGTGCAACCTGTTTTTGTCACCCAGTTACCCACTTCAAGCTGACAAAATAATTTTCATGTGTTTTGTTAAAAATATTGTTTTACCTTTTTTTAAGGATAGATTTTTAAAGCTTACCTTGAACTGAAAGTGAGTGTAATGTAGTGATGAAAATGTTGGACTGGAATTGAAGAAACCCAGGTACAAATCATTTGTCAACACAAAGCCCACCACATGTCTTTGGACTGCTCATTTTCTCTCAGCCAATTTCCTTAATTGGACAGTTGTAGATTAAAAAATTAGCAAGACACCTTTGTACACTCCATTGAGCTCCCAGAGAAAAAGTAGAAATATACTTTCGGGTCACTTGCAAAATTTTCTCTTATAATTTTACTTGAAAATTAAAATTGAGATTTCCACTTATTAATATATTTTAGCCTTTGAATATTCAGATAAGAGGTTAATGATCTTATGATACATATTTAAATGTAAGTCCCAGAGAATTCATAACTTTCTCCCAGATGAATAAACTTAGGATAGCAGGACAAATAATTAGCTGCTAAGACATTACTCTAGGCCAGAGGTAGGCAAGGCAACCTTGACTCTTTTATAATTTGTGGACTTCAACTCCCAGAATTCCTGAGCCAGCCATGCTGGCTCAGGAATTCTGGGAGTTGAAGTCCACAAATTATAAAAGAGCCAAGGTTGCCTACCCATTCTAGGCCATAGACTTTTCCAAATCAAATGGCTGGATTCATACAAATACCTGTAAAACACATTGTGGATTAGCAAAATGTATGAACACAATAAGTGATGAGTATCACTTATCAAAATTAGGTCTCCAAGAAATAATTTGCACTTTATTTAGTTAATGTACCAATTAAAAGGATTTGTAATAGTACTATAAAGTCCACTGTCTTTCATGTTCTAGCAATGTCAGTGAACCACTAACATAAAGCAACATAAATGAATAAATTGTAAAATAAAATTTTGCAGTATATAAGCCTTGTTTTTTTTACTGTGATTGATACATTGACTTGAATGAATGTATTTGTGTGGAAGCAAAGAATATGAAAGAATAATTGCTCCCACTCTCTGATAATATTCCCAGTAGTACCCCTGGGTAACTAGCATTTTGCTTCATCCAATAGGATCTTTCTTACATTCTGCTATACATTCTTATGGCTCTAAGTTACCACTCTTCAGATTCTGGGATGTGTGATGCTGTTGTAGAAAGGCATTATGTTCGTAGATCATCACATGCTATTTCTGAGAGTGCTAGAAAAATACCTACAATAATTGCCATGTCATGGGGCAAAAGAACAAAAGAAATCCTTAACCTATTATTCATAGTCTAACACAAACTTAAATTCTTATCAACGTATATAAATTCCTTCTTTTCAATGTGTAGAGGAAGTAAGACATTAATACATAAAGTATCTGGTTAAGAAAGACTTGATATATTTAAAGTAAACATATTATGCTAATAAAAATCTATAAATAAATAAATTTATTGTTTAAAAATATTTAATTCCAAATTCTGTTACATCTATCTAGTAGTTCTTGACTCAATGTCATTTTTAGTTTACCTGTTCCTTTTATTGTTGCTTTAAAACAAACCACTTCAGGGACAGCTTCTAATTAAAAGAAGTCACTATGTGACTGTAATATGTGAAGTATTACAGGTTTGATATGCAACAATGTCTGAAATGACAAACACTGCTTCAAAAGTTGATAGTCTCCAAAGTACAGTAGTGTCTGAACAATGATCAGTAGTCCTTGAGGTATGCAAGCTAATAAGATCAAGACCTATGACGTCTGCACCACGCAACACTAAATAATGATACCATCTAGGAGGATCTGCCCTTCTTGAGTACAATTCAACTGAGGGATAAATTATCACTTTGTCTAATGTATGATAATCATGCTGATATCACCTCCATTTCTCATACTGTATATCCTTTTTATTCCATATTAAAAATGTGTGCATAATTGACATTCAGATGATCTGAGGCAGTTTTATCCAAACTAGATTATATGTTGCAGAAATAACATATTTTCTCAGCCCTCAAGGAACAATGTTGTATGTTTTAGAAAATTAGTACTTTCCCATTTACTATCACCTCAGGGAGCATTATTTGGCATATGAATGAGTCAAGGATACAGTTAAGGTAATAGGAAAGTCAAATATAAAATTATATTGTGACTTTACTTCAATTCTTCAGAGTGATGCTTTGGAAAGTTTTCATATCAAAGAAACACTTACCTCAGATCTGCTGGCAAAATCTCATGGCTAGTGAGAATCATTTTGTGTAATGTAATAGAGCACAATAGGGACGCGGTGGCTCAGCGGGTTAGGACGCTGAGCTTGTCGATCAGAAGGTCGGCAGTTTGGCGGGTCGAATCCCGAGTGCCGCGTAACAGAGTGAGCGCCTGTTACTCGTCCCAGCTTCTGCCAACCTAGCAGTTCGAAAGCACGTAAAAATGCAAGTAGAAAAATAGGGACCACTACGGTGGGAAGGTAACAGCGTTCCATGCGCCTTTGGCGTCCAGTCATGCCGGCCACATGACCACGGAGATGTCCTTGGACAAGCGCTGGCTCTTCGGCTTTGAAATGGAGATGAGCACCGGCCCCTAGAGTCGGAAACGACTAGCACGCATGTGCGGGGGAACCTTTACCTTTACCTTTTAATAGAGCACAGCCTAAAATTTCTGTTCAATATACCAGGGCTAATTGGTCAGTCTAAGAAAGGTATCCATATCTAGGATCCCTGGATTACCAAAATGAGAATGCCTCAGTCTCAATAAGGCTCACTTTCAGTATCTCATCTGCCCTGCCACTCTTTAAAAAAAAAGTCCAAACCCACATACTATTGGATGGTCAAGTGTAGCTAATACATTTAACTTTTCACAATGCCACTGCCATAGCACTATATTGTCAGTAGTGGTTATTCATAATTGCTGCAATTTTTCACACTGCTATCCAGAATTCTGTTGCTGCTCCTGGACAAACCTGAAGCAGAAAAGTCATTGGAATTCACTTTACTGGGATCTCTTCAAAGCTGTAGCTGCTAGACCCACTTTACTTTGGACTTCATTACTGGAATACATTACCACCTCACTACTGCACAGAGTAACTTCAGAGTTCACTCTTTAAGTAAGTAGAAGGTTCAACTTTAATAATATAACTGACACTAGATTTTTAAAAAAAAATCCAGAGAGTTTTATTGATATGCTTAACAAGAAAACTCCTGCATGTAAATGTAAAGGGATTAAAAATAATAGATTTAGATTTATGGTTTTTTAAACAGAAAATGCAAGATTTCTGTTTCCTTTGTAGCAATATGCATCTGAAGTGCCTATCAAGTAGAAAGCAAGACCAACTCTTTTTTCTCTGTTATATGACAATGGAAATAAATTCATTAGTATTGTAAAAGCAACACATGGGATTTTAGAAAATATTATAAACAATATGAAGCCTCTACACTAACAGTTTACAAAAAGTCTATGCAACATAAGTTTTTAATGATGTAAGAATACACACACACACACACACACACACTCACAGAGAGAGAGACAGACAGATTGTTTTCAAAGTCTCTTTTAAATTCCCAGAGGTTTTTTATAGACAATATGTTTGCAAACAATTTTCATGTTGTGACCATCAGAAATATAACTTATTATTATGGATGCAATTTATGTATCTGGCTTGTTTAGTAATGTGTTGTTTTGTTTCCCATTATTTATAAAACTGGAGGAGTTTAAGAAAACATTCAAAATGCTCAGCATGCACACATAAATGAAATATTTTAATGTCAGATCATATTCATAAAAGTTACATTGTATACATAGGGTTCATTTGTGATTACGGAAAAAATGTTTTAAATGAAAAGAATTATTTCTCTTATGCTGGCAATCCTATTAAAAAAATTAACATGTGCTTTGGATGTATAGCTTGACAGGAATATGGTCCTTTTAATATTTCACAGGAAATTATGTCTTTTAACAATTACAAGGCTTTCATTCATAAAGAAATAATAACAACTGTGATAGCTGAAATTCACCAATGATTTGAATGGTGCACAGGTTAATGTTGCTGAGACTGATTTTTAAAAAAGTCTTAAGTGATTTTCTTCATTGCATAGTGAATATGTAAACTTATTAAGAATTAACATGATTCATAGTATTACATATTGATTTGCTTAAGATTTATTCAAATAATGGATCAAATATTTTAACAGGAGTGCAGGAAGCTAGTAACTGTTGGTCAGGAATGTCTGGTTTTAATATCAAAATACAACTTAATCAAATTTAAACATTCTAAAGTTTACTTGATATCAGGAACAGACATGCCAATTGAAAATTTGCTGCATAGTGTTCTTGTGACTGAGATGAATTATATTAATTGTACAGGGGAAACAATGAAAATGAATTCAGAAGAATATCAAGGAAGTAATTTTATATTGCTCAACAGCCTCGTTTCATATGCTCCAAAAACTTTTGTGAAAGTGCGGGAATGTATCTACTGCATGGGTTTTGTAAAAAAAGATTTTGTAAAAATAATAATAATAATTTCAACAGTTATATCTGGCTTTACTAGGTTTGCATCAAGTAAAATATTTATTAATGAAACTACTGTACAGGAAACATCAAAGCGAAATGCATCATACAGAAAAAGTACACTCTAGGTGACAGATGGAAAAGTGCATGCAGGTTGCTTTAAATTTTAAGTCAAAAACAAATAATACTAATGTTGATCCCTAAAACTTCTCTAAATTTACCAAAAATGCCATCAAACATATATGACTAATACACATTGGCAAGCAGTATGAATGAATTCAGGTTTTAAATCTTATTTTACAGGTATTTTTGCTTGACAAATGTGAGTTTAAATAGATTCATAAAAAAGGAAAAATCTTCTCAAATTGGACTGGGAAGTTCTGCCAGGTTGCTCTGATGTCACACACAGCCTCCAAGTGTTTAAATAGATACCATCAAATCACATATGTCGTGTTAACATTCAGGAAATGACATTGAGTCTGTCTTTAAAGAATTATTTTTGGCTCAATAAATTTTAAATGTATGGTTTATCATAACCTAATATTGTCTTTGTCTTCACTGCAGTGGATTTCCGATCAAACTTTCCCCTTCTTTTAATACTTTAGGGAATTTTCAAACGTCGGGATGTTTGGCTGTAATGCCCCAAGATTTGTTCTCCCTGAAAGAAATCATAGTGACAATTTATTAAACTACAGAGCAACCTGGCTTTTAGGGGTCTGTACTTTTAGATTGTGTTCAATATACCTAACAACTAAATTGTGATGCATTTCACCATAATTATTTATTATATTTTTCATGCAATTACTACTTCCATTCCTATACTCTCTGGGCTTTGGGTTTTAGATTTATTTGATTGGGGTTGAAATTGATTTTATTTTTTAATGATTTTAAAAGAAATATGCCAGCCTGTTCTTAAAACACAAACAGGTGCAACCCAGTAACTATTGTTTGTGATTAAGTCTCATTAAATGCAATGAAATGCATTAAATCAATATTAAGTCCCATTCTATTTAATGAGACTTAATTTGGTTTAAAATTTTAAATTGTGCTCTCTATGACTTGAAGGGAATTCCCATTCTAAGCCACCTCAAGCTAGTTGAATTTGCGTTCAATGGGACTCAAATTAATTACATTTAACTTGTCCAACTTTTCATTGGCCTTAAGTATAACTAGAGCTCATTACATCAGAGCTATATTGTTAAATACTGCAACCTAAGATTGGGTTGTAATATCAATCAGTGGAGCATTATTTTCAATTTTTAAAAATAGAAATCTTAAATTACATCAGGTATATTATTATTAAACAAAAACTAGAAGTAATCCTATTTTGTAATTGCTGTAAGATTCCCATTAATGTGTTAAGTACTTCACACAAATTCACACATACTGTAAACAACACAACACACTGCCACAGTCAGGAAATACTCCAAATTTTTTTAAAAAAGAAAACTGAAGGTAAATAAAACTCCTTTGATTCAAAATGGTTTATTCACACAAATTTAATAGGATATATCACAATTGTTTGGTCCATAAATATTTAGGGGAAATAAGTTTCTATACAATGCATTTTTCAATAAAACAAAGAAAACATGGACAACTTTGCTAGACCACTTAACTGTACTATAAACACGAAGCTCAATATATAAGATTATTGAATTTATCAACTATATCCGAAAGAGTGCACAACTGCTTTCTATGACATGTTTGTCCCCTCTACCAGGTTACACCATAAAAAGAGTTTCAGAAATAAGAGGTAAAACAGTACAAAACTAGTGAGGTGTCAAAAGGGTTTAAAACAGTTAATTTAACAAACAACACATATATATCCTGATTTTTTTTCCACAAGCTTACTCCCAAGTTATAGCATAAGGCACATTGTAGAACTGAGTTATAAGAAGTCTACTTAATAAAGTAGATCTATAGTACCATATAGTTGTTCTGTCAAAGAACAAAATTTATATGTATCAATTTTTGTACCTGTAAAAGTGTATTAATAAAGATCTCAGCCTTTCCAAGGTTGTTTGGTCTGGTTAGTGGTAAATGCCCATAAGGTAATAGGAACAGGAAAAGTCCAAGATTGGCACCTCAATCCTAACTATATCAACTTGGAAGTAAATTCCACTCATGTCAAATGAACTTCCTTCCTTCTAAATGTGCTTTAGGTCAGGAGCCTTAAGCCTTCTAGAAGATCATGACTACACTGGCTAAATATATAACAACAAAGACACATTTTCTCCATTACAGTGTTAACATCTCTTCCATTGTTTTTTCTTTAAAAAATAAGCTACTTTTCTGTGCTAATTTTCTAAAAACCCTGAGCAAAAGTTAGAATAATGCACTTTAATATGGGCAGTGAACTGTCACTATGTATCCACTCATTATTGGAGATCAAGCCCCCCCCCACTTTCAAATAATCAATTTTAAAAAAGGATTTTAAATAAAATGAGAGGGATATGATTGAAAGGAAAGGGGAAGAGAACAAAGAGAAGATGGATAAAATATAAAATATTGTGCAAAAGTTATTCTTAACAATCTATCCAAAACATTATTTTGATAGTTTTTGGAAAGTCTCCTCCCCTGTTTAATTAGTGTTTTATCAGAAGAAAGGATACAAATGAACATTCACCACTGCCCAGACCATTCAGACTTTAGCTTAAACTAAACAAAAAAATGAACCACTTGCAAATGTAAACTAGGAAAGGTGTTTCCAATCAGCAATACATCCACAAGGCTTCTGAGTTTGGCAGCTTCTGAGAATTTCAATTTTCAAAAGGATTTTGTTTTTAACTTAAAGCGTTTTCTCATATTAGAAGAGAGCTTTTGCTTGCTTTTTTAATGAAAAAAATGGGGACAGGGGGCGCGATCATCATCCAACACGGAATTAAACTTGTATACAGGGCAATCCAAATAATGTCTAATCAAAAATTAATTACATTGGGTCCAATGGGGGTGGTTTTCAATCACATTAAGACTACATTTTTAAATCCCATTGAATTATGCTAGAATCACCAAATGTGGTTGTAAGTCTGCTAGGGCAGTAGGTCTACCTCTGCTTTTGTAATTTTGTGTATTAATTATAAATTCATACACACAAATTAACCCTAGGTGAAGTTCCATGTAGCTAGCGCAGTACTATATATATAGTTTACTTGGAAATAAGCTCCCAGTGAGTTAAAACAGGCAGACTTACAATATGACAGCAGCACAGTATTACTGTATTCACATATTTGCTGAACTTGTCTTTTGAAGTTAATACATTAAAATGGCCAGCATGTTAGAAAAAATGCAAGTATGTTCAAAACATCCAAGAATAAATATATTTAAGTAATTGTTCAAACATTTTAAGAAATTATATTTTGCCTATTTCCATCTTCTTCTGAAAATGATTGAAAATCTGAAGAGTTACTTTAATAATGGAAATTCATGTTTTTAAAGATGAATTTTAGTAATTTGTAAAGATTATTATTCTTTTTCTATACTTATAGTACTCCACCTTGTCCTATTGAAATGTAAAAGTGTTCAATATTCACATGCTGGATTTTACACTTATAAAGGGAAAAAACAATATCCAAGACAGATACTATAACGGCTGCAATCCCCAAGCCACTAGGCTCAGAATAAACCCTCTTGTTTAGATATAATTAATATAGAGAATAAAGCATTACAATTTTAATAGGGAAATTTTTTTAGCCTCAAACTACTGACAATATCTAGCAAAATTTATGTACTTTAAAATCCTTTTTATTTCCATGGGACAACATTGAGTAGACATTTATTTCTTCCCTTTAAATCAACAGGATTGTTATTTAATTTAATCTTTGGGTATGTTAGTGTTTTGCTGTCAGTCCCACTGCAAACCAGATGAAGCTTGAAACTATATTTGTTTGTACAGCTGAATAGGGATTAACCCCAAGCAAATGTTTCTAAGATCAATGTATTTTAGAAAAAAGTTTGTGTTAGATAACACAACCAACATTCATACTGTCTGAGGCTGTTCTATTTTCCAGCAGTATTTACTAGCCTGCAGGACAGAAAGTTAACAATTGACATTCATAAATGGCCTAAGTTAGCTGAAAAGTTAATGTAGTCTAAATGTTATTCATCGTATGTGCGTAGACATAGCTGCGGTATTATAAATCCTGAAAAGTAATATAGCTGAAACATGGATTAAGTGATAGGATTCATATACCACATTAAGCCATACTGTTTAATTTGGTCTTAATGTGATGTGTGATACAATAGTTTGTAAATGAACAGTTTGTGACTTAACTAACTTAAACCCAGTAAGATAAGGTTTATTCACTAAACAATAGTTTAGCATGATACATGAAATCTGTTAATTCCTTGCTCATTCAAGCTCTTATATATAATACATTTTCAGAAATAAATTTCCTTTTGTTTTAAAGGATGTTGATGGGCAGAAAATGGGCAGAAAAATAGATTTTCACATTTAGGCAATCAGTTTTTATATATCTGAAGAGGCTTCTAAACATTATAGCATAAAGCATCATACAGAAGCCAATTAATAAATGAAGAATTTATATGTTTTGGAGGGCTGGAGCCCATTATTTCCAGAGCACACTACTCCCTCTCTGATTAAGCCTAATAAAAACTGTGCAAACCTCAATCCCAAACAAAACTTTTACAACTTTTTTGTATGCACAGAAAATGAAAGAAAGTACAAAATGTAAGTATCTGAATGACAAATTGAGGATTAAACATTTGAAATGCAAATAATTCCTGGGCAGCCTTTCAGAGCATGTTGGCATCTAAAAATTAACTGAGGAAACAGTCACAGACAGCTGGGCAAGCAGACCACAAGTATCTCTGACATAATTATGTTAATACTCAACCCATATGTGATTTAATTAGGTGACCTGTATATGAGCGAGTCCTCTGCAGGACATGTAGTATGCCATGTCTCAGGATGAATACAAACAACTGTCTTAACACACATCTGTAACTGATGTGCAATAACATTATAAGAACTGACCTCAGAGCATGATAGTTTGATTCTTTAGGCTCTTCCTACTCAGTTGCTTCCTTCTATATATCCCAATGTGTATATTATTTGAATTTTGTGCTTTACAACTTTTTTCTACAGGCTATGCTGGTTCCTTGTAAGTGGCAGGTCAGTCATATAATTTGATGCCAAAAGCAACCATCACTAGTTTGGCATGCCAAACCAAGTCACATCATAACATGGTAGAATGCAAATTGAGTAGGTTTTGTACATGGCAAACATATCATAAAGACAGCTTCCAAAATGCAGGGAACCACCATAGAATAAAGAAAGCAAGTCACACAGATCGCTTGACTTAAAACAAATGTCCTTACTGATCCGAATTTGACATCTGCCCAATACCTGCTTTTAAAGTTGTAATTCTAGCTTGATTTAGAAATATACTCCACTGAACTCAAAGGTAGAGTAATGTGATATGGAAAAGGAACTCAGTTACCTCAAGTGGCAGATTTTATGGTGTTAAATGTTTTTAGATTTTCTGCATTAGACACCAAAAGAGCTTGGTCAGTCTTGCTCAGCGGGATTTCCTTTCAATTGTTTATGTTTTTTATGATTCAGATGCCAATCATTTGAAGAAAACAAACACTGATCTATTTATTTGGAAATACAGTTTTATGATATATCAACCATTTTGCCCCCAGCAATTTCTGGAAATAAGGAACATACAATTTTAAGAGGCACTTAAACCTTCCCTTTAATTAGGCAATGATTAAAAGAAAATCCAACAACAATTTATAGACAAGTTCATGTTGCATTATAATAGAATTCTATTACTGCAAACTCATTTGCCAAGTGGTTGTGGGTGCTACACACCAAGTTGGTTTTCCCAAATATATTGTGGTGTTGTTTATTTTTTTTAAAAAAATGTTGCAAATAATATTAATAGTAATTATAATCATATAATGGAGAAAGAAGAAAAGGAAGCAGAAGTAACGAATAAGAATTTTGAAATCAAATGTTAGAAAATGTTTGTTAAGGTAGTTTGTGAGGGGCTCGCGGAATCGTGGCTGTCCATGTTAGAGGTCACTGATGATACTACAGTGATAGTGGGATTGGTCAGGTCTGTTAAAGTGGTCGCAGTGCCGGGTGGAGTGAGAGCGCCGCTGTCTGCTGAGGGCGGTGCCGGAAGTGACGTGCCATCAGCTTTATCAACACCCCCATTCTCCTGTCGCAAAAGATTCCTTCTGAATTTGGCTCTTGCGTTTTGGAACCAAACCTGCAAACCAATCCCAATTGATTTCTTTACCAAAGTTAGCTTTTATTTTTGACTATCTTTTTTCCCCTGTCTTTTTTGCTTCTCCCTATTTCTGTTTGCATTTTAAAGGATGGTGGGTTTCTTGTTTTACCTTTCTCCTCCTTCCCCCACTGCACTGCTCACACTTACTATTATATTATCTGGGGACTCTTTCAATGATAATTCACTAAGATATCAAATAGTCCTTTTAATGGGCACCTATAGTTATTTTTGTTTTTCACTTGTGCCATAACTTCTTAATAAAATAAATATTCTTCTAAAAACTCTTATGATCATTTAAAAACATGGAGAGTATTAAATGCAGAAAGAATTTGTGCACCACTTTTCTTATGTGGTTTCTGTGTGTCCTAATTCAAAGCTGCGCTAGTTACGTTGCGATCACTAGTCTCTTGCACTTAAACTCCTTCTACTGATTTTTGTTGGCTTCTATGGAGTTGGCCCACAATCATTTATAGGTATGATACATTATGGCCAGAACCCTGTATCTGTTAAAAATATTATAACTTCTTCCAAAATTATTGGTTTTTTCAACTATATTATGAAAGAGTCAGATTTGAAAGCATCACATCTTACAGGGCAACCCAAAGATAACAGATTAAAGCACTTTACATACAACACAAATCCCATGTGATGTATTAATTGCTGTACTGCACTGCTTCAGAATTCAGTGGTGAGAATTAAATCTATGAATGTTCTCTATGCAGTCCTCCAGGAAATCTTCAATGTATAGTGTTAAATCAACTTGCTAGTGACACTATTAGGCCAAATTGTTTTCCTTCATATCATCTTAGTATTCTAATATAATACAGTATAGCAACAAATACTCCCATAGGATTGTTGGCTGTATATAATAAAACTCAGTTCATGTTGACACACAGGCCTCTTGAGGTTACTTCTGGCTAATAAAAATGGAGAAATGCAGTAAAATAGATTATTTGCCTTAAATTCAATATCCAATTACTGTTTTAATTACAAAGGATACCAGTATATTTTACATATTTCCCATCCCAATCAGAGCAAACAAAATTGATTCTCCTTCAATCCTGAGAGCAGTAGCTCTGGAGAGAAGCATAATTGCCCACTTAAATATACCTTCAGTACCTTTGGAGGATAAGATCTGAATATGTAAATGAATACCTATTTATCTATTGGAGGAGTCAGCTAATTTAAGATAGCAGAAGGGAAATCTAAGGGATATGCAATTTTTAAATAGAGAGAAAGGAATGGAAGGGAGACACTTATAGCAAAGGCTTCTTACCTGCAGAACTCTCTTAGTTAGTCCAGTTTTCTGGGCAAGCTGCTTGAGGTCCTTAGCATCTGGATTGTGATTAATGGCAAAGTAGGATTTCATGGTACGGAGCTGGTGATGTTTAAAAGAAGTGCGCATGCGCTTAGTCTTCTGAGATGGGGGATAAGGCTGCTGGTCTCTGTCCAGATGGTCTGCCTCATTTTCATTACAACCTGTTTGGGAAAACAACAAACAACAACAAAAGAATTGGAAAGCTGAAAATAAGCAATGTGTGTCTATGTCTGTGTACGTGGACAAAAAGAACTCCCAATATAATATTAACATATTTCCTTCCATTGCAGGATTACAACATTAATATCACTTAATGTATTATATGCATAATATGAAGAAAATGACGCGATACAGTCCTGGACATCATTCCAGACAACAAGTAGAAAGAGTGGTTGTTTTCATGTCCTTCCATTTTTAAAGCAATCCCTGCTTTCTAAAAAATGTGAAAGTAGAATATACGGTAATCTATAAGGTATCCTAGTACAAAATAATAAAGTATAATTAAAGAATAAAAATGAACATAATAAGGTAAAAGTATAGGATTTTTAAAATAACAGCAGCCCTGAGTCACTTGCTATGACTCAAATGCAAGAATAAAAAGCAGATCTTTACATGTGCCACAGAAACAGTCTGAAGAACATGGAGGAGGAGAACCACGCTTTATTTTGGTGCATACTTTACCAGAAAGAGGGACCCCAAATATGGGAAACCAAAGATTTTATAGAAATTGAGAATTACAAGTTGGAAAATCCTAAGGATCTAATTTACTGGTCAGTTTGGGGAAACTAGGCAGGTCCTGATCAGTGTATCTGGCATGAGATCTCGTGATAGGCAGCAGTGTTTGGAAAGACCTTTGTGAAGGAGATAGAATGTTGAGATCATCAAATGATAGAGGATGGAATGTTGGGGGTTCCCTAGGTTGCAATTTCCTCATATGGGTTTCCACTTTGTATTATGAATGAAAGGGTGCAATCTTCATTTTGTTTGTTAGATTTATTTTCTATTTTATAAGAAATGTCACTGTAAAGCAAACAAAGTTGATTTCTTCCTAGATTCTCAGAAAAAGTATTTTCAGAACTGAGGTGCCATGACAGAGAAGGCCCTCCCCAAATCCCCATATAAAGCTCTTAAGACAAAACATGGTTAGGCAAGTACACACTAGGAGAGG
This sequence comes from Vipera berus, assembly GCF_964194415.1. Taxonomy (NCBI): domain Eukaryota; kingdom Metazoa; phylum Chordata; class Lepidosauria; order Squamata; family Viperidae; genus Vipera; species Vipera berus. The sequence continues at coordinate 95,537,738 of NC_138204.1, forward strand.
CACTCCAGTGCCTAAGTATCAGGGATCCATATCTTGAATATCATTATTAAACTTCAATTTGGAAGCCCAGGCAGCTAGCAGAGTTTCCTTAGCAGTCTTGCCACTCTACTCAGTTTTAGCTGAAGCTTTCAAATAGTTCAAGGACAAACCCACTCTGCAGTCATCTAACCAGAAAATTACCAGAAAATGAATTACAGGCAGTCCTTATTCAGCAACCAACTACGCATTCAGCCACCATTCAATGTTATGACAATGCTGAACAAATGAATTTTAACTGTTCCTTGTAGTTGTGGCTGTTGCAGTGTTCCCAGTCACATGATCGTGATTTGGGTGCCTGACAATCAACTTGCAATTACAATGGTCACCGTGTCCTTTGCTCATGTGATCACTATTTGTAGCCTTCTCTACCAGTTCCAACAAAGTCAATGGGGAAACCAGCAGGTCACCAATAGCAATCATATGGCCACAGGACACTGCAACCGCATGGATTTGCCCAACAACAGAACTGTCATAAGTTGGCACAGCCACATGACTGCACTTTACAACTGCATTATTTAACAACACAATTGCTAATCCCAATGACTGTCCTTAAGCAAGGATTACCAATAGAGGTACAAGGCCATCCCTATTAAAGAAAAGTGTCAGCTAATGGGTCAGCTGCAACTGGCCAAATATTTTATAGTCCATTAAGGCCACTTGAATCTTTGAGTAATGGAAACAAATCTAGAAGAATATAAAAACTATTTACGCTTCTGCTCCTCCAAGAAGAAGTCCATCAAAAATGATACTTACCCAATTCCAGACACACGAGCCTTCAATCCACAGCATCTCTTTCTGAATTTAATTAATGCAATTAACACATCTAGCACCCACCAGATGTTTTGAACTAAAATTTCATTGACCTCTTACTGTTGGCCATCAGAAAAAAATAATACATACTTTGCCCTGATGCATTTATTTAGCGTAAAATATTTTTTGACATGCAGCAGCATTAAAGTTGGTATGGATAAATATTCTTCACCAACACAATGCTGAATTGGAAGTGATATAGTCTGGAAATCTACTGCTTCATTCAGCATTAGTTCTAACATGATAAGCCAAATAACGGGATGAGTGATGATTCAGTAAAAATGAAAAAGCAGCCACATAGCTGTTTCCTTAAAACATACATTAATGCACCATCTGCTAAAGGTGCCTGCCAGCTTTTACTCCTTTTACTTTATTTTGAAGGGACATTTCTTCAGGATAAGAAAGCCTTTCAAATGTTATTTATTGTAGTTCTGAAACTTTACTCAGCCAACTATGAGCAGATTATTAAAGTTTATAAGCTGTTTCCTTTACTCAAATTAATATGAGTGTGCTGTGCAGCACAGAAAAGCTTGCAAGAAGAGGAATCAACTTGTATTTTTTTCTTCATCACTTTTCTTCTGTAATTGCCATCAATCTAATTTCTCCACAGAAAGGATACTAGACCCACAATTGTGCATTACAGTATAGTGCTATTACTTTCTTTTCCCCTACATGACGGAAGAAAAATCAGAATTGGAGCAGCCCATACCCATCCTGAATAAAGAAACAAAGCATGTTCTTATTAGATATTTAGACTACGTCTTTAATCAGTTTGGATCAAAGGCATAATGGTACGGTATCTTAATTTGCTTTCCAAAAAGCAAGGAGAAAGATCTACAATAGAGAGTTCCATTAAGTGGGAACTACATGTCTTTTGTTCTATGCTGCATCTTCCACACAAGGAGGTAGGATACTCAACAGAGCTCTTCTCAATAACCAGAGTTGGCATGAAGATTTGACTTGGACAAGAAGCCTGATATGTATCAGCTTCTCTGAGCAGGGTTCTAGAGGTTATGACTAGCACTTTGAATTGTGTATGGAAACTACATGTAACCAGTGCAGTGATTTCAAATTAGGTGTTAGTCTAAGCTGGCTGTCCCATCAATAGTCTAACTCAGGCATGTCAAACTCGCGATGTCACGTGACGTCGTGCGACGTATTGGAACTTTTTCCCATTGCCGATTTGTCACGGTTTCTCTGTGACGCTCCAGCCCGCGGGCCGGCAGTTTGACACCCCTGGTCTAACTGCAGCATTTTGTTCTCTAGCTATAGCTTCTGGGTCACCTTCAAAAGCAGCCCCTTAGAGATCACGTTCCTGTAATCCAGTCTCTAGGCCAGCGGCTCCCAAACTCTTTTATACCCCGCACCCCTAGAATGATTCTGATATATTCTCGCACCCCTTACAAAAGTTCAAAATAACAGCAACGAATTATGCATATACACTATAATTTTGAAACTTCTAAAACCAAGTTTTTGCACCTCCTGGAATATCATCCCATGCCGCCAATTGGGAACTCTACGCAGACACAAATTAACATTGCCAGAACATCCTGAACCATAATTACTTGGACCATAAGCAACAGTTGTAGACCATAACGGGCATATTAGATGAAGCTGGATGAAATCCCTTAGTCATGACTTCTATTTGTTGCTTGAGCAATAGGCACAGGTCCAGGAAGATCTTTGCATCACAGACCCCCTTCAGGAAAAGCATGACCTGATCCAGGATTACCACCAGTCTCCAGGTGTTTATAATAAACAGCAACTCCGTGTTGGACAGAGCACTAGGATTTTGTTTTCTTGTACAGAAGGTATGCTTTTTTGCCTTCTGACTCAAGCCTGGGCTTTGGTGCTAAAATGATAAATTCTAACTGTTAGATCATTAAGAACAAGCAAATTAAGAGGTAATATATGATACATATGCAGTTCCTGCTGGAAAAAAGGATGGAACAATGTATGAATCCAATAATCAAATATTAGGAGCCACCCTTAGCAAGAAGCGATGGTTTCTTTTTATTTCATGCTTCGGTAAGTATAGATGTTATATGGCATGGCTCTGTTTAAACTCGCTTTTATATAGATTTATGTTCTACTGTTAGCCGTAGCATCGCCATGAATCCTCAGCAGGATTAGATGATTGAGAAAAGCGTAAATTGTAGACCATTGACTCTTGGCTTTTGAGCTGTCACTGACACTGCAGCTGTAGTTGCACAACTAAAAATGAGCGGGTTACCTAAAAAGATAAACTTTCTAAAATCCTGATTCTATTATGTGGAAAGAATCCCTGCAAAGATCAATAGGACTCAGAACCGTCAAAACATTTCATACCAGAATACAAGTGAATTTCTTTTAACTATTAAGCATGAAATATTACATCACTTTTCAGGAATGATTTAATAAAGCTAATTTCATCATGCAAGAACAGAATAAACAATGTAAATTTAATTTAATTGTAATGATTGGTTCTAGGAAGGAACTGAATTAGTCCATATTTAAAGTATGTTTGAATATGAATATGAATTTCCATTTAAAAAGAAATCTTGGAATATTTCCCAACAGTTGGCTGGAATTCTTTCACAAAGTATAACTATTCCCCATCCCAATATGATGGAAAACATACATTATACTATACACATTACATCTGTCCATGGAGACAGATTGTATGTGTGTGTGTGTGTGAGAGAGAGAGAGAGAGAGAAAGAGAGAGGGAGGGAGGGAGGGAGAGAGGGAGGGAGGGAGAGAAAAAGACAGGGAGGGAGACAGAGAAGAAGGAACATTTTATAACTGCATTTGCCTTCTATTAAAAGAAAACAACAGAACTGAAATGCTGTTTTCTCAACTAAGTTGTGAAAGAATATCCAACAAATGCTGGTTTACTGATTTTCTAAACTTATTTCACCACTCCCACCTGATAAGCATTTTCGGTAAATTTAATAAGAGTAATTTGGGAAAATACCAGGGAGCCAGAGATGACAGATGCTTTTTGTATAAGGTAGCTTTTTTTCAGCAGCAGAGATATATTTAAAGACATACGAGAATGATTTTTGAAGAAGATAATTCTATTAAGTGGGGGAGGGGGTTAAGAACACTTTAGTATTTGACAGTTTCTCATCTGAAGGCCAAAAGCATGGTCCTCAAAGAGAAAACTAAATATAACAACAGTTATACCCTTCAAATATATTTGGATTACAACTCTACAGCTCCTAGAATTTCTAGCAGCTCATTAATTTCACGCTTACTGAGAATTATTGACATTGTAAAACCATTACATTTAAGAAGGTGCAAGATGAAAAAAGCTATTTTAGTTCATTAATTTTTGGAAGATGCCTATGATTTAGGCATCAATTGCTTCTAAACCCGACTCAACTGTGGTTCTTCTATACTCTATACAGAACATCTCTTCTCAAGTAATATTCAAATCATTCTTGACTTCTGGCAAGTATATGGAGAAATCCACACAGTATTCTTGGAAATCTTCCCATTGCCTTTTGACCAAGGGTAGGAAGAGGTTGCTAATCTAAAGACATTTCCATGGTTAAGGCAGGACCAAAACCCAGATTTCCCAGCTCCCAGTTCAGTACCTTAACCTAGACCAAACTGCCCAAGTTCTCTTTTACATAATGTGTTATAGTGTGATATTCCTAATTACATGAGGAAGAATTACCTTTGAAGATCAAGCAGAAAAATATTTACAGGTAGTCTTCAACTTACGACAGTTGGCCCAACATTTCTGTAGTTAAGTGTGGCATTTATTAAGTGAGTTTTGCCCCATTTTATGGCCTTTCGTGCCACAGTTACATGAATCACCACAGTTGATAAGTTAGTTACACGGTGGTTAAGTGAATTTGGCATCCCCATTGACTTTGCTTGTCAGAAGGTTGCAAAAGGTGATCACATGATCTTGGGACACAGCAGCAGTCATAAGTATGTTGCTAAGCATCTGAATTTTGATCACATGATCATGGGGATGCTACAAAGGTCGTAAGTGTGAAAAATAATCATAAGTCACTTTTTTCAGTACTGTTGTAACTTTGAATGGTCATTAAATGAACTGTTCTAAGTCAAAGACTACTTGTAGTAACTTCTTCATTTAGTGATTCCAAAGCATCCATCTATATAGTATGCTACTGAGCTATCATTAATTTGTGTATCATTTTGCTGCTGCTGCTGCTGTTGAAAAGTTCTACATTTTGATATTCCTCAATTACCTTCTATTTTTGGAGGGTGTGTTTTTGCAAGCTGATTTATAGAATAAAACATTTCTTCAGAGAAGGACAAATATAAAGCGTTAAGTGTCAGGACAGGTAATGAAACTTGATTGTCCAAAGAATATTGACATAGGGAAAATAAAATGGGGAAAATAGGGATAATGGAATAGGATATCAAAGGGAACTGCTCAATTGTCTAGCTGACTTGCACCCTGATCAGACGCATTTCAGAGTGCCATAATTTCATGGAAGTTTACTAGAAAATACACTGATTCCAATGGTGCTCTTGTTTTGTTTTGAAATGGTAGCACAATCCACTGCAAATGCTAAGGGAAGAAAACCTTAGTTTCACTTTTAAGGTACAGTCAGGATAACACAAATCATTTTATTTCTCCAGAGAAGCGACATCAGTGATATAGTTGTTTGCAAAGAGGAAGGAATGGACAGGCCATATTTTTATATGGTTCGCAAAAACACTAGTTAGGGTGAGAATGTCTTTTTCCTCTCAAGAGGATCAGCAGCTGCTATAATACCAATGCCACTCATATCAATAGAACGAAAAATAGCTAGTTATATTTCCATTTGCAGCAGTGGAACAAGGAAACAATGAAGTCTTTGCTCTTATTCTAAATCACCTCCATTGTACGGTTAATCCGCATTTAGCAACCACAATTGGGACCAGCCATTCAGTCTTTCAACGAAACGGTCACTTTACCAAGTGAAACCACGACTGTACTTATGATCTTCCTTCAACTTTCCTTTGCTTTACAAACCTGCAAAGGTCCTAAATACAAAGAATGGTCACAAAGTTACCTTTTCATCACCATCATAACTATGAAAGGTCGCTGTACGAGGCAATCACTAAACGAGTACCGCCTCTGCCTTCAAAGCCACTTATCGAGAAATTCTAACAGAACAAGAACACTAGATATTTTCAGTCATTTGCCATAATTATTACAGACATTAAATATCAGCCTGAACAAAATGACAAGATGGCACCTTCTGTCTTACTTTAATTGGGGCAATGGAACACCCTTCTTCTTTCTATCTAAGGATGGCAGGCTAGTGTAAGGCCTATGGCAGATGATATAGCTCATGACCTTGGATCCTGGCACCTGCTTTCTGAGACGGTTCTCTCAGCCTACCAAATGATGAGATTGGCCGTGAACAACATCCCGCAGCAATGCGCTCTTTTAATTGTTTCAGTGCAATGGGAAAAAATATTTGGTATAAGAATTAGGATTTCAAAATTGAAGAAAGTTTAAATATCATTCAATTTTCCAAATGGGCGAAAAATCAACTGCATATTTTATCCTAAGTCCCAGAGTTACCTCCCTTCTTTTCTTTTTGTGTGGTACCTTGGGCCTTGAACATTCACATCAGGTTAATGAACAGAATAAACAAAAGAAGTTGCAGATACTTTAACTTCTACCACATTAGAAAGCCAAATATTCTCTGGATTTGCCTAAACCCAACGACATCCAGTACTGGTGTGCAAATGTCATGTCTCACAAATTGGAGTGCTGTCCACCTGCTATATATGGTAACCCACCAGTAACTCCCATCGTCTTCCCACCTGAGCAAAATACCTCACATCTCTAGAGAACAGGTAAGCAAGTAATAGATTCTCAGCCCCATTTGGCCATCTATAAAACATAACAATAACAGTTTAACTCATATAATTCCTGTTCAATGACACACGACTGTACTTTGCTTATTTGAAAGCCTCAAAGAGCTGACAGTCCATTGATCATGAACAACAATTTCACAGGACTTGTCAGGGCTTACAGAGTAGGAAATGACCTCAGTGCTGCCTGAAGGCAACCAAAGGAAAGGCAATTTCTATAAGCTTTTAAAGGAAGTATTTTTTTACAATACATTGCCATATTTTGCTATCTTGCTTATTTAATTGACTTGATTTTTACCACCCTTTCTGGTAAAAATGGCGACTAACCAAATTTTAGAAACAAAATGTTCACAATATGTTTGCCTATTAACAGCTCAGACTTCAGGCTCTTGACCAATTGACCTCCATGATGTCTGTCCTTAGCAAATGATTTTTTTTCCTCCATCTTCTCCTGAAGATATCTCAGATAGCTTGGAACCATCTCAGACAGCTTGGAACCTTAAGTATCTGCTATCCCAGATGGTTAGAATTCTCTTCCCTCAAATTATTTTACAGCATTTCTGCATTACCGTATGTATTCTTTTAAATAATTTCATTTTCTTCTCGGTTTTAAGCTACTGAATTATTTTATGTATGGTTCAAAATAGTCTTCTAAAGTAATTCTAATGTAGCAATTCTCAGGAAAAGAACTGGCATGGACTTAGGAGCAATCCTTACATATATTTGTCTTTGTGATGTTTCTCAGCCCTTGGCAATTACTTGTCAGTAATAATTTGAAAGTAAATACTAGTGCACAGTAGGGCTGTGTATGCTTCAAAAATGATTCAGAAGAAGCACTTTGGACCTCACATGAGCACAGCACTTCTCCTCTATTCACTAAAACAGCCTGTCATTTTTTCAGGTTTTCAAACAAACCTGAAATAAAGGAGCTGAAAAGAGCTGGACACATGTGTATTTTGAAAAGCTTCTTCTGAATCATTTAACTTAACTTGGAGGATCATCTAACTGCTGTGACCAGGGGGGCCTTCGCACAGGTTCGCCTGGTGTGCCAGTTGCGCCCCTTTTTGGACCGAGATGCCCTATGCACGGTCACCCACGCCCTTGTCACTTCTCGCCTGGATTACTGCAATGCTCTCTACATGGGGCTGCCCTTGAAGTGCACCCTGAGGCTTCAGCTGGTGCAGAATGCAGCCGCGCGGGTGCTTATGGGAGTTTCTCGATACTCCCATGTTACACCACTCCTGCGCGAGCTGCATTAGCTTCCGGTTGCCCTCCAGGTGCGATTCAAGGTGCTAGTAATTACCTTTAAAGCCCTACATGGCTTAGGCCCGGGGTACTTGCGAGACCACCTGCTGCCATTGTCAACCTCCCATCGCCCGGTTCACTCCCACAGAGTCGGCCTCCTCAGGGTTCCGTTAGCTAAGCAATACCGGCTGGCGACCCCTAGGGGGAGAGCCTTCTCTGTGGGCGCGCCGACCCTCTGGAATGAGTTGCCTCCAGAGCTGCGGATGTCCCCTGACCTTCGGTCCTTCCGCCATGACCTGAAGATATGGATGTTCCAACAATCGGGCCTGGACTGTCTATAGTTTTAAATTTGGTTTTATTGGGTTAATTGTTATGTATTTATTACATTTATGGTTTAATTCTTTTTTAAATTTTGTATTTTATGTTTTTTAACTTTTTATTGTTGTGAGCCGCCCTGACTCCTTAGGGAGAAGGGCGGCATATAAATTTAATAAATTCAATTCAATTCAATTCAATTTCTGAAGTGTGCTGAGTCATAGTAGACAGAATGTGCTACAGGGTTATATGTAAATACTGTATATTACCCCATCCTCTCCTTACTCAATCAAACATTAGCACTGACCATAAAAATGAACTCCATGATTACAGAAGTAGACAACAATCCAAGGATACTTATAACTAAGCAAATTGATTTTGTATGCAGACTGAATATTCTTCATGCTTTTGTATCTTTCCACCTGCAACTAGACTACCAGCAGATCAGAAAAAGCTGGCATTTTACTAGAGAAAGCCACACAAAACTACTTGTTTAATCCCTTTTTCCCTTGTTTCAGCTCTTACTCTAAAATATAGTACACTATAGCCTGCTTGCAGTCCTATTATATTCACTAGAAAAATTGATGGAAGTTTCTCTTCGGGAAGGTATTTGGGTTCAAAATGTTCTAAAACTATATAGTCCTCCATCTCTTTTGTTTTACCTGCTTTCTCCACTGAATTCACATATTCTATCCCTTTATTTAATCCTGGATATTTTCCATCATTGTACAAGTAGCAATTTCTTTAAAAAAAAATCTGGCACAGCAGAGATTGCAAGCTAGAACAACGGCACTGCATGTGGGGAATACACCTAGGGAGGACAGTGGGGAGAATAGCCAGGCGGCGACGTCAAACGACCGCACGCCGCAAGACGAACGTTCTAGGCGGGCGGGGCAGGTGGGGAGAAGCAGAGCGGTAAAATCAAACGGATGTCAGTTAGCACAAGAGAAACAGGATCGATGCAGCCAATTGTTGGTGGGCGGGGGATGGACAGACCTATGATATGCTCATTGTCCAAATTGTTAGCTTCCTAAAGACTTTAAGGACGAGCGTCTCCTGGCTTTTACTTTGACAACGTCAGCAGCTGCTGACGAAAGCTTAGTTTTTAATAAAGTTTTTAGTCTTGCAGATCAATGTTTTTAGTAATTTTTCTATTATGAATATACCTGGAACTCGCATTTTTAAGATAATTTTAGATATATTATATCTAAAATTATATATATGTACTGTATATATGAGAGGGATGCGGTGGCTCAGTGGGTTAGGACGCTGAGCTTGTCGATCAGAAGGTTGGCAGTTTGGCGGGTCGAATCCCGAGTGCCGTGTAACAGAGTGAGTGCCTGTTACTCGTCCCAGCTTCTGCCAACCTAGCAGTTCGAAAGCACGTAAAAATGCAAGTAGAAAAATAGGGACCACTACAGTTAGAAGGTAACAGCATTCCATGCACCTTTGGCGTCTAGTCATGCCGGCCACATGACCACGGAAGACATCCTCGGACAAACGCTGGCTCTTTGGCTTTGAAACGGAGATGAGCACCGGCCCCTAGAGTCGGAAACGACTAGCATGTGCGGGGGAACCTTTACCTTTACCTTTACTGTATATATATATAACAATATATATATATATAACAATATATATATATATATATATATATATATATATATATATATATATATATATATATATATATATATATATATATATATATATATGTGTGTGTGTGTGTGTGTGTGTGTGTGTGTGTGTGTGTGTGTAATACTATATATGTAACACTATATATATATGTAATACTATATATATGTAATACTATATATATATGCATATGTAATACTACACACACACACATATATATATATATATAATACACTATACACACATATATAAACTTGCTAATCAAATAGAATAGATAATTATTTTTTCCATCACTAAAAGATATGTTGATTTTAAAAAAATGAATCAGAGCAAACTAGACTTGTATTAAATTAATCATTTTCCACCTACACAAAATATACTTGGGATTAATTTCCACAAGGTGTGCTTACAACAAAATGAACAGGGCTGAATGCTCTTCTTCAGGGTACCAGATTCCAACACCCAATTATTCCTCTTTTACTATATTATTTTGCTTCTTTCCAAACAGTTAAGAACACTGTACTTTTTAAAGATGATCAGCACTAATCATGCTGTTTTGGGGCATTCACCTCCATTAATTCCTTTCTGTAATGCATATGAGTGCATTCACTTATTGAGAAAATCTTCCAAAAATTTTTGGTTCTTAATTTCTTTTTGTTTCAGTTTTGAGATTAATTAGAGTACAGTTTTTCCATGCTGGTAATCCTTGTGTGGACTCATTGTATAAGGACACCTGTTTTATTCAATTTCTGCCATCAGATGAAAGCACAGTCAGACAGACCTTTTATCATTTATCAACATTGCTGCTCACATTTTGCTTGTTGGCCTGTCAATTACATATACAGTTTCCTTAGAGATGGTTTATAATAATCTAGGATTCCTTTCACACACACACACACCCTGTTGCTTTAAGAAAAACCAAAAATACAATTTTATCTACCAAGAATGAGGATCATTTTTTTCATCCCTTGGCCACTTGGATTTTACGCAAGCAAGCCAAAGGCTACAGCTTAAAGCAGACCACTATTGTTGGCATGCACCCACCCAAGTTGTTGTCTGGTCTTCTATTAACCTCACACAGATGAACATTAAGAAAAAGCACTTGTTTTTCTTTGATGTAGCTTCAATAGAGCATGGAGAACTACTGCTTCCAAAACTGCTGGTTCATTGCAAAACAGCATTTTCCCAGTGACATCCCCAGCATCACCTTTCAAAATGGAAAGGGAAGTAGGATCTTTAGGAGCCATACCTTCAATCAGTACCTTGAGTCAGCATTTATCAACTTATTTATTATTTATTACATTTTTATGCCGTCCATCTTCCCTATAAGATGACTCTAGGCACTTTATATATTATAAACTGTCAGTGGAGCTGCTTCTTTGCCCCTTGCCTTTTGTAATAGGAGATTTATGAACATTTCATGAACTACTGATAGCAAACAGGCAATGAGTTCCTAAACTTATTCATTTGGAAGAAAGCCACAATCAATACAGTGAGGTCTGTTTCTGAGTAGAGATGGATAGGATACTGCAATTAGAGTGTTAATTCATAGGCATGACACTTTCATTTATGAAAGCACCCATGATTTCCTTTCATAGATAATAACCACCCAGAGTCTTGTGAATGAATTAGGTAATAATGTGTGTAAATATATTATAAATACATGCCTAAAGAAAAGCAAAAACAAAAGAAAATCATTTGTAGAATCCAAATGAACATTAAAGCTATTGTAATGTGGACCTATGCACATATTAGTAAAAGCAAAGTAAGTTTCTGTGAAAATTAAGCAGGTTTGGCAGTATTTGAATAGGCAACCTTGGCTCTTTTATGACTCGTGGACTTCAATTCCCAGAATTCCTGAGCTGGCTCAGGAATACTGGGAGTTGAAGTCCACGAGTCATAAAAGAGCCAAGGTTGCCTACCCCTGGACTATCCTATCACTTTATGATGTTCCTTCATAAAGAGGTTTCATCTATAGTAGCTACCTGGCAATATTTATCTCCATATTATGGAAAGCTTGTTTCCTCCAGATCACATTTCTGATAAAAGCAAAACCTAGGCAAGGCATTTGGCAGACATAACATCATATGTGAAGATACCCCAAAAAGCCAGAGAAGATATAAAAATCACCCTCCCAAGACCTTGGCAAGACAAATTCCCTATTCACAAAGAAAGCTAATAAACAAGTATCTATGACTGGTAGTTTAACATAACGGATTGGACATGTTGTCAGAAGCTATATATATTTTTCCCAAGCCCAGGATAATGTACTCCATCACAAAGAAGCCAAATACCTATCTCTGCCTCTGATTTTTAACTGATACCTGATAATTAATTGATTTTTAATGAGTCACACAGAACTATAATGGTATATTTTATATATCCTAGCACTGTTGCCATATGCTGTCCAGCCCTTGAGTTTTCCATTGGCAGACCTTCTACTGGCAGGCCAGTTACTCATCAGATCTTTATAAACATGCATATTGAAACCAGATCTAAATCAAGCTTCAGTTGGCTGGAAAAGGAAGAATGCCTTACAATCAACAAAGGATAAGAGACCTCTGCTGTAGTCTTAAATGGGAGTTAGAAAAATTACTTAGCTTTACTACTGCAACTTAGTGAAGCAGGACACATATACTAAATCTTTCTTTCTAATCTAGACTCTAGATTGTTATGTTTCACATCCAATAAGCAGCCTTCCCAGCCGACAGACCAAACTACAATTTACCATCATCTTCAGTCAGTATAGTCAATAATGGATAGAAATTATATATTAATCTCAAAGATTCCTGAAGTGGGAGAAAGAAAATATGTTTCAGTTTACTTCTGCTTTTAATCAGAATAGAAGAAAGCTTGGCAAGTGAGAAATAATGCTACTAAAATATATCAAATTCATTTTTCTCTCATTTTAAGTCATATTTTAAGGCTAACACAATAGCCAGGAGCACATCCAAATTAAACAGTACACAAAAACTCTCCTCCCCCACTCCATAGGCCTTCTCCATTCAAAAGCCACCAGAGGTCACTGCTACATTTGTTTTGTCAGTTCAAAGATGTTGAGAGCTAACGTTTTATGATTTTTTTTAACTGCTGGATAATGCGAAGCCTCTTATTTTAGCTGCAGAACTCAAATGGAAGTGGGGCAAAGAGGGGGGCCAGTCAAATGCTACCTAAATTCTAAATTCCAGGTTTTATAAAAGAAGAAAATACAATCAATTTCCATTTTCAGTTACCATCTCTGTGATGTATCTGATTTTCTATCCTCCCTTAAACACTCTAATTCATCATGCCCAAACTTTGTCTTTCTTGCACAAAGCATCTATGGGGGGGGGGGGAGGATGTTTTAAGCCATTTTGCCAAATGAAAGGATTTTGTAAGTTAGATCTGAATTAACTGCTGCATTTTTGAAACTCCACACATGTTCTACTGAGAAAGAGATGGATTGACCTATCCACAAAGATCTGCAGAATGTGGACATAAAAAGATACTGATATTTTCAGAACTATTAAAGTAATTTAACTATTAAATTTAATACATTAACAATAGTTATACACACTTGTGTTGCGTTTTTTTTTTGAACTTTCAGATATTAGTGACTTGGAATTGGAAGGGGGGGGGTATGTAATTGTAGGCAAAAAGAATTAGGTTCTATTTGGGTTATGTGAAGGACTAAATTCTCCAGAAATTCTGACAGGTTTTCAGAGTAAAATCAGATTGCATAGCCTGAAAAGTTATATTTGTATATGAATTTTAGATTTAATTTGATTTATAACAAATTAAGACTAATTTTTCATTTGTTTGCCATACAGAGTAATGGTCTTTTGTCCCTTGAGCCAAGCTTAATTCTTGGTTATTTCATGGCCTTAACCATATAGTTTTCTTGATTATGGAAGTAATTTGCTAAGCTTTTTTCCACCCAATTTCCCATACTATCTACATTACAAATGCAAAGGAAAATTCAAATAAAAGCCAGCTTCAAATCAGAGCTATATCCTAGTCAAGGTAAATGTGGATGCTGTTACTGGGATATATGCATGTAAACATGATACATACAAGGTATCACATGCTTTATATTCAGGTATGCCCCCCCAATCTAAAATATAGCAATTCTTTTCCCATTTTTTCCATCTTTTTCCATTAAAAAAATCTTTTTGATCTAATTTGGTTTGTGGAAAGGAGACCCTCATTTGGGGCAATAACTCCAGTTCTCTGAAACATGTCATTATTGCGACATGAGAAGGGAACGATGTATGTCTGATGTCTAGCCCAGAAATAAGTCTTATTTTATTCAAGGATCAATAGGATTCCAGCTTAAAGTTGTTACTTATCAGAAAAATTACAAAAAATGTTTCATGTATAATGGGATGAGGGGAAATAAAGAGATGTAGTCTTCCTTCAATATCAAATCATGGCAAATCTTGGAAGTAGATAGGTGACAGACAGACAGATAAAAATATGGTAGTCTCTTTAGCTATTACAGTTTTTTACCCTTCCAGTAAATGTGAGGCATTACACTACCATTGGATGAATATGAATTAAAACATTTGTTTTCCTTAACATTTAGTATTCCAGTAATAAAGCAGGAAAATAACACCAAATCTTTGGGTACCAGTCTTTGTTGGATCACAGCTAAGGTCCAAATCCTAGTAACTTTGATCAGAAACTTAATAGACAATAGCCATGTGTAGACAATTTGATTGGCCTGATCATTTCTTTGTGATGATTGTAAAATCTGCCTACTTCTACAGCCTCAAATAATGAAATGGGCCCAACTAATTTGGGTCACAACCCAGCCAGCCTCAAAATTATTTGCATCATGTTCTAAGAAACTAGGAAAAAAATAAAGAGGTATTTAATTCTCCCGTTGAAAACCACAGGAACTGAATAATGGAATCTTGTATATATTTATATCCCACCTTTATTATTTTTATCAATAACTCAAGGCAGTGAACATATCCAACACACCTTCCTCCTCCTATTTTCCCCACAACCCTTTGAGATGGATTGGGCTGAGAGATAGTGACTGGCCCAAGGTCTCCCAGCTGGCTTTCATGGCTAAAGTAGGACTAGAATCCAGGGTCTCCCGGTTTCTATCTTGGTGTCTTTACCATTAGACAAAGTGGCTCTAAACTCATTAACTTCAGGCTATGTTAAATTGGGGGAGAAATCATTATATGATTAGCATTTAATTCTCTAAAATTTATTTAGCACCATCTTATAAAAATACGCTTATCTGCATGGAAATATTTCGTTTATTTGTCCATTATTTACTGCCACATTCTTTTGCTCTCAGGAATAAAGCATTCGTTTAGTCGTCTTTCTAGCTGGGAAAAGTAGCCGGTTTTTTTTGTCTTTATTTTTCAGTACGATTCTAAACGAATGAACTATTCCAGTCAGACGCCACATGCCGCTATCGAACTGCTTCTGGAATAAATTCTAGGAGCGATCGACCTGGAAATCCTCCTGCACAATCCCCCACCTCCACCCCAGCAATAAATCGGAGCCGATTTATGAGGTAATTCGTAGAAAGTCACTTTTTCGCCAGTCTGGGGAGTCCCCGCACCGTTTTCTAAATTATCTTACATTCACTTTTGTTTTCCTCTTCTTGGAAAGGGTAGTATTAACGCCTTCTCTCGAGAGGAGTATTTGGTTCCTAAAACTGAGTCGCTCCGAGGCAGAAATGAAAGAACCGCAACAAAATCGAAGGCACCAAGCCCGTGGTGAAATACAATTAAAATATCCGTGCCTTGAAATGTAAGCAACTCAAGCCTGAAGCCCAGTGAAATGAACGTATTCAGAAACATCTCCCAAATTTTCCTTTTTATAAACTTTTTTGTGTGTGCAGAAAATAGTGTAAACCAATCCAATTGCACCGGGAAGGGCCACTTTGCGAAAGGTGAATTAGGTGACTTGACTTTTGGGTAAACCTGGTTGGAAAGTGAGGCTGTTCAGAATCAGCTGGGTTGACTTCCAACCCCTTCCTTTCGCTCCGAAATAAAACCGGGACGGGGGGGGGGAAGGAAAGGCCGCTTTCCTCCGCCGTCTTAGCCCCCTCCTAGAGAAGGGTGCTCAAACTTGCAGCCCCCTCCCCCATTCGCATTCCTAACGGAGAAGAAAGTGTGTGGAGGGAGGGAGGGAGGGCTGCCTGCTTCAAAGCGAGACTAGCCCCAGGCGCAAGCTTTCCTCCCCCGCCGCCAGGGACGACGCGCCCTGCGGCGGCCCTTCCCCGGTGGCTGCGGCCCAGCCTGCCTCGGCGGAAAGAGGCGCCCCAGCGCTCCCTGGCCGTTCGCCTGGCCTCCGAGCGGCTCCGCTGCCAGAGGTGCCGGTGCCAGCTCCAATTAACAGCGAACAATTAAAAACAGCTCGGCTTCCTTCTGCCCCCTCCTCCTCCGCCTGAGAGCCCTCTGTCCCGCAGCACGGGGGGTGGGGGTGGGGGGGTTTCTTCAGACAAAGCCTTCAACTGGTTACGGGATTAACCCATTTTCCTGGGTTGCCGCAGGACTTCCAACTCCAAAGGGGCTAAGAGCGGGTCTGCGCAGCCCTAGGAAATCCGGCCCCTTCGATCCTCGCGTGTTGCAGCCGGGAAGACGGCCGCCAGGCCTTCTTGCACCGACTCCAGTTAGGTTGTTTTATCCATAGGGTCGCAGGCCGTTCTAAGGACCTGCCACCCGGGACTAGAGGGATGCATCAGAGGGAGAAAGCGGCCAAAGCCTCGGACTTCCCCCGTTTTCGAAAAGGAACCTGACTTCAGGCTATTTCCTGCCCGAAGGTCCGATCCAAACTAATCCGTTCTGTTTCCCTCGCCCCAGGCCCCCTTCCCGCCTTTTCAGAAGTTCAAATTCGTGCGGAGCATAGAGACGACCACTCTATCCTTCCGGAGCAGGCCGAGTTGCACGTGGGTTACGTCAGAGAACTGAACAGCGAGCCCGCTTCGATCTTCGACGCTTCGCGAACCGGGGTGGGGTGGGGGGCCGCGGAGTCCCTTCGGTTCTCCGCAATCTTCGGGACCTCTCGGACCCAGGGACGCCGATTCTCGGCAAGGGCTTTCGCAGCAGTAGAGGGGAAACAGCCTGCTCACATTTTCTTGAACAGGAGCGCCAAGAAATCCAATGGGGCTAACTGCAGAGTACCTAAGAACCAGATTGGTTTCTGACTTGAACAAATAGGTTTCAAGTCTGCTTAAATATGGTGGGCTCCTCATCACCACCATTAGCATTTCAGCTTTTTTATAGCTTGGTCGTTCTGAGGATGAGCCATAAATGGAAAAAGGGTTTATCCTACCGCAGTGATGGCATTATGCTACTAAGGCTTTCAGATTGTGTACTAAGGTAATAAATCTTTCCTATTGTTTCACTAATTATGATAAATTGATTATATATTTCCAAAACATCAAGTATAAGGAAGATCAATAGCAGAAACTTAAACATCCCCAGAAAACTTTTTAAAAAATTATTTCTTCTCAGAAACAGATATGCTGACTTGGTTGTGAACAGAACTTTCTAGCAAATAGACAAATGTAGCTTTATTTTATTTTTCTGTAAGAAAGGAAGCTCTATTGAACAATTGGATTCAAATTAGTCATAGTTAAGATTAGCATTTTAAGCAAAAAATTCTGATCTAAGAAGTCCCCAGATCTAACACCATGCCATCACAAACGCTAAAGTCTAAAGAAACTCATTTTTCAGCAACTTCTCATTGGTAGAGAAGGCAAATCAGACTCTCCTACCTTGCAAAGTTGTTTTAACTTTTCACTTTACAGACATAAAGTGGTGTACTTTGTATATTTAAAATTAAATATCAACAGCATATTTTCTGCCTTCATTCTACTTGCCTGGAAATATGCTTATTGTAAACTAGACCAAACTCGATGTGCAAGGCAAGATGTTGCTAAGGTAAACAAGGAAAAGAAATACATTTGCATTTCCAAATTTTCTAAAGAACTCTTTTGAGACAAAGTAGTGGGTATAGGCAAGATTTGTCTAAAATATAGTTTGAATTCAGTGGCAAATTGTAATACTAAACATAATGAATGGATTCACATAATCCTCTAAATTGCAAAACCTGGATTGTCAAAGCAAACCAACCACATTTTGATCTAATGAGCAGCATGAGAGCAGTAGTTTAGAGTAGTTTAGATTTAGATTAGATTTAGATTTCCACAGGTTCCTGAACCAATGAAATTGCACTGATTGAGGAAAACCAGGGTTAAATTAACCACAGATTTCTCTCTCTCTCTCTCTCTCTCTCTCTCTCTCTCTCTCTCTCTCTCTCTCTCTCTCTCTCTCTCTCTGTGTGTGTGTGTGTGTGTATACATAACCTATGTTTCCCTTAACCTCGGGAATGTTCTTCTGTGCAATGTTTGTTCCTATTCTTCAAAAAGCATCTTTCATTTCTGGCTTAAAGGCCAATTTTGTTCGTTTTCTTCCTTTAATTCAATAGTCTCTTGCCCATAGTAATTTCTGCCAAGATATTTATTAAAGGTTAAAGTAAAAAAGATTATTTGAGGGAGGGCTGAGAAACTCTGAAATGACCTAACAAATATCCTGCTCTGCAGTTCACAAACTGGGTTGCAAAGGGAAAAAAATCCTTCAGGAAAAAAAAGCAACCATGACTCCAAGTACTGTATATGATCCCTGAGGTTCTCCCAAAGAGGATTATTCTACAACCCACCTGAACTGTAGCTGACCAGATCAACGCCCAGAGCTGGGCTCTTCCTTTTCCTAGGCCGCCCTTTCTGGACTGTACCGGTGCCATTGAAGTAAGGCAGGGCCAGGCCACCACCCTTGGCTGCCAGCTCGGTGTAGCTGAGTGACGCTGGTGGGTAGGAGGCTGGGTCGGTGCCTTGGAGCAGGCTCTCAAAATGTGCCCGGCAATAGACCACGTTGTCCTTCATGCCAAAATGGTCACCTGTCGTCAACGTCTTGTTGCACGTTGTGCAGGTGAAGCAGCTGAGGTGGTAGACCGAGTCCCGGGCCCGCATCACCATCTCCGAAGCAGAGATGCCCAGGTGGCAGCGGGCACAGCGCTGCACGGAGAACCTTCTGGGGAAAGAGCACATAAGTTAGTGGAGACAGGCCAAGAGCAGTGGGGCAGCGGCCTGATTGACTGAGGGTGAAGGTTAGTTAAGTCTGGCTGGGCTCAAACCAGTTGGGGCCAAGGGAAAGTAACGTAATAGTTACAGATCAGGAAAGGGTGACCTGATTGGCTCAAAAAGCATTTGAGCCTGCACTACTCTTTAAATCCAGAGGAAGTGAGGGGAAAATGGCCTTCTGGATAAGTTCTATCTCTGAACTCCAGTTTCAGACAGCTCAAATGGGAAAGGCTGTCTAAAGTTGGACAAAGGGAGAATATAGTCATTGCTTAAAAGGATGATGGACATCCAGTTTGGTGTAGTGGCTAAGGTGCCAGGCAAGAAACCAGGAAACCCTGAGTTCTAGTTCCAACTTAGACCTAAAGTCAGCTGGGTAACCTTGACCAGTCATTCTGACTCGGCTCTAGGAAGCAAGCAACAGCAAAGGGTTCCCAAAAATCTTGCCAAGAAAATCGCAAGGATTTGTCCAGGCAGCCAGAAGAGTCAAAATTGACTCAAAAAAAAGTATAAAAGGATAAGAACAAGATGATCCTTGGATTTAAGTGCTGTGGCTGTTTCTTAAACTTTTTTTTTCCTTTTATATTCACAATCTGACTTTAGGAGAACTTTCACATATGTGGAGGCAGAAGAAAAACACCATTTTATGGGGGAAATTACACTGGGCTCAATTACACCTTTGTGATTTTATCCATTGAACTTTATGAAACTTATTTTTGGAATATGCTTGAGATAAACCCTATAATTAATCTCATTAATTTCCTCTGGGGGAAGTTCTATTTTCTTCAGATATCACATAGCCTCGATTTACCAGTTGGCCAAGCATATTGTGCACACCCCATCCTGCATGGTTAATTGATGGTTCAGTTTGTCCTGTAAATACCGCCTGTTTGTACTCCACTAACCCAGAAAATTGGGTTAATGGAGTACTCCATAGTGGGTCTTGCACAGTTATTCCCACCTTCCTGTTGAACTCAGTAGGGCTACATTTGAATTTACAAGGATTAGGACTGTACTATTACAATTAAGGATAATTCCCTACTGTATTTTCATATTATAAGTAGGTGCTTTTCCCATTGTCTAAATAAATATAATGTAAGATGGCAACCTCCACCCCTACACAAACTGCTTTTTGGGTAGTGAAGTTTGGGTAGTGTATTTTGTGAAGCAATGGCATTTTATTAAGGAAATCAGTGGATTAACTGCACAATTTTTAAGGCTGAACCACTACAGAAATTATCTTTTGGTCACCTTTGCCTGGAAAAATTATCACATCTAGTAACTGAACCCACTGAGCTATTAAATCAGTCTACTCAAGTTTGCAGGGATGCTGGGTTGTTTTATAATGGGAGGCAGTGCTCAGAAATGTCACCTGGGTTCCCCAAAGTGGTATCCTGGAATAAATGAGGGAGGCGGGTAGAGATTCAAGCATATAAGGAAGCTCAGTCTCACATTCTCCTCTCTCCATTCCCAGAGCGACCACCCAAAATATCCCTATTAGCTGCAGTCCTGGTTCTGCAGCAAGTGGTGGGTGTGGGTATGCGCTCTTTCTGGCTCAATATAACTAAGCTCCTTTGGGATTTCTCAGGTGGAGAGAGCATTCACCAGAGAGAGGGGCAAAGCTCCTTTCCTGCAGTGTAAAATCAAAGAACAGCAAAGAAAGCGGGCCTCTCTAGCCACCAGCTTAGCGTTGGTCCCCTCTGGGCATAAGGGGGCTGTGTGCCGGGAGGCAAGTTTGCTTCTTCCCTGAGTGTGGGATTTATTACCACAACAAGGCATTTGGCCTGGGGGTATGAAATATGGATCCTAAGCAGGCTCTACCACTCTGGCCCCAGATAAACGTTGGGAATCTTCTATCCATTTGCAGAGGAGCTCCATTCAATGAATGGGTCATCTTTGAGAAAGATCTGTGTGGAATAGCATTGGTGTGTGTGTGTGTGTGTGTGTGTGTGTGTCTGTGTAATAACCAATAATAGCACACTTTATATTGGTACAGGTCTTTAGTAAGAATCCTGTGAAATTGAAAAGCCCAGTAATTCAAAGTCACTCTTTGGTTGTTTGAGAAAAGCTAACACTGGAAATAAAGCTTAAGGTTAATTCTAAGTTTTTGAAAGTATCAAAAATAAAGCTAAACATGAAGCATACCTTGGCTCCTTTCTTACTTTAAAATAAAATTGGCAGCTCTAACCCATCCTTACTTGGAAATAGATTTCACTGAGTTCAAAGGGATTTAGTGCTGAATAAATAAGAAGCATGGGCCATTTTGTGGACACCTTAGAAGTTTTTGTGAAATCAATAGGAAATGGTTCCAAGGATGCTTGAGGCTTTGCTGGAACATAACAATAAAAATGGGAAATATTTACTCAGCACATTGGGAAGGGAGGCTGATAAAAAATCTGAATATATCTCTTTAACAGACGCGGGCTATAGCCAGGCTAGTCAAAGGGCAGTTTCTCATTAACAAACAAAGTAGAGCAGACTGCCCAGCGGGAGAGCTTCTGTGCCAAGCCTTTCCTTCTTTCCTTCCAAGCCGTAGTTAAGGAATGAGTAGATCAACAGCACTCCAACCATAACTCAGGAAAGAACACCGCAGGGGCCCACTGCGGAGACTTGGTGCAGAGGATATGGTAGGAAAAGACTCTTAACCTGGCTACTTAGTTAACTCTTTTTCTGAATAGGCAAAATACGTTGAAACATAACCTATTCAAATGGCCTGCACTTGTGTGTGCTATTCACTCAGCCTTTACTAACATTAACACTAATCCAGTTTAACAGGTTGTGCGAATCCCTCTGCTCATGCATTCCTGACCCGATTAAGCGAACTGCATGAACACACAATCTGTAAGAGTTCACAGGTGCAATGCAAGTAAGAGGTCACTAGTGTTGCAGAGATGTTGCACTGATTCTTGGAGAGAGTATTTGGCAAGCGGCTTTCCTGGTCACTTGACTTTTGCCCTGTCACTGTTCTAAACAACCGGCTCTTCCTATAGGAAGAAGACATTTTGTAAAGCTCAGTGGAGCAGAGAAGCTCTTGCTTGTCAGTTACTTCCCAGCAGTAAGTAAAATGTTTGCATCTTTGCAGCCCAGTAGGGATTGCTGCCCTGGATTTTTCCACCTATGCTTCTGAGGGTCTTTTCACATGCATCCAATTCAAAGGGCAATATGCAGGTGTTCAAATGGTTTTCCACCAGCCAAACGCTGTAATCTAGACTTCTCTGGAAGGACGGGGTGAGAAATGATGGGAAGAACAAATTTAGTATCTGGGACAGGATTTTAAACACTTGATGACACTCCTCCTTTTCTTCCAATAGAGGCAAAGTATCTGTCTGTCTGTCTGTCTGTCTGTCTATCTATCTATCTATCTATCTATCTATCTATCTATCTATCTATCTATCTATCTATCTATCTATCTATCTCTATCTCATAGAGGCGATTCACACATTTGGTCCCTAAGAATTGGGGGGGAAGGGGGCGAGCACCCTTGTGAATTGCCTTTCCATAATTTACAACAAGACAATTGAATCAATGACTTAGTTCCCCACGTATTAGCATTTGCCAAGAGAATGCCACTTCTCTATTTTCTGTGGGAAATGAAATCCTATATATAAGGCCTAATCTACCACCCCCAAAAGGGGCAATGCCTCTAGTTAAGTGCCAAGGACATTCATGCCTGCATAAAGTTGACCTCAAGTGAGAGAGAGAGAAAGAGTAACACGTGTCCTGCAAATATGTATGAATGCTCTCTAAGAGATTATTTTTCTCAGAATAGTTCGAACATTCATGTATCTCAACTACCCCATCTTATTCACCCCACCCCAACCTGCAAGCTGTTACCTGTAATAATCCTCCTTGCAGTAAATGCTGCCGTCCTTGGCAAAGCAGGTGAGTTCTGACTCCAAAGCCAGTTTACATTCACAGCACTTCAGGCAGCGGAGGTGCCACTGCTTGTCCACAGCCAACAAGTAGTAGCGGTCCGAGATTTTGCCCCCACATCCTGCGCACAGGGCAGGCTTCTCGGGGCTCAGCGGAGGCATATTCTGCAGAGGGAAGCAAAGGTCAACAGGTCGGGCAAAATCTTACAAGCTCAACATCTAATTAGGTGAACTTTTTCAGCTTTTTTTTTAAAAAAAAATCAATAGCAGAGATATTTCCAACCAAAATCAGAAGGCATATGCAACGGGCCTTAGCTGTAAGTTTACAGCACGATTCTACACAAACCTACTCCGACACTAATCTACTGAATTCTCAGGGTCTGGTGTAGTATTTTAGTTCCGCTTCGTTTCTGTGGAGACCTAAGAAGACTAGGAATTATTTCCTTCCCGTGGATTTTAATGGGCGTTAGCTTCATTCCATGCACCTGATTAAAAATTACCTGCGAGTAAATCCTGCTGAAGTCTATTATATGTAGTTCAAAACAGTTAGATATAAGATATTTTTTTTACTGCACAATAAATCCGGATCCCCTCCATCGGCTGGATTTATCCAACATTAAGCTCTGGCTTACCGAATACACCACAATTGTTTGGGCTCACTCATCTTTTCGCCCTCCGTTGGCAGAACGCAATGGCTGGGTTCACACAAGGCTGCTAGGTCCTCAAGAAACTGAGGATCGCCTAGAAGAAGCGATGGGTGAAGTCAATATTCTGGCTTATGTTGGCTTCCCAGAGCGAAGTTTTGCTGGGAGAAACTCTGCCTCAAGCAGGAACTGGCAACCTCCCACTTGCTCCTTCGCTTGCCTTTCACTCCGCATGTTGTATACATAGAGCCGCTTTTGCGAGAAGCCGGTGTTTTGACGCGGAAGATACTGGTTGCAGAAGGAGTGGTGGTGGTCTGAATCCTAACCTTTTCCCCAGGACTGAGTTTCAATGGTAGGGTTTACATTCTGCATAGAGGTGATATAACTCTCGGCTCCTTCGTCCCGAACCAAAATCGCCTTTTCGGCCTTCGCGCAGCCAAGGGATGAGCCCCGAGAGCAAGGCAGAAAATCTAGCCAGAAAATCGAGCGGCTCCGTTACTACAGCTTCCTGGAAACGCGAGAGGCCGAGTTCTGGCTGTTTCCTCTTCAAAACGCGCCCCTCTTGATTGGGGATTTATATCCGAGGAAACAACCCCGGGACAGATCGGGCTGTGAGCCTGAAGAAGTGTGCGTGGGGGTGGGGGTCTACTTTCTGAGCCATTCACTCTCTTTCTCCTGACCTGGACTCAACTCCAGAACACATTTTGGAAAGAAAACAAAAAAAAAACTATTGAGGATAGTAAGAAGGAAACATCGTTTTATTTTTATTTTTTATTCCCTTCAGGGTCTTGTTTACTTAAGGGGGAAAAGGTGGGGGGAAGGAATATATGCTGTATAATTTCCTTCCTGCCTGGATTTTGCGAACGTCCACTAAGAAGGTGAACAGGTAGAAAGAGTTTAAATCAAGCACGCGGCCTGTCAAAAACAGGTTGTAAGTCTTTTATATGGAGTCGGGAATTAATCATTATTTTGAAAAATTCTTTTCCAGATTATCTCTGAATACAAGAGAGGAAAGAGGAAAATTTAGACCACTTAGGAAACAACTAAAAATTTCCCAAAATTAAAAATATAAAGAGTTGAACCTACCAAACACAAGGAATGGTGGCACAAATGAAACCAATGGGTTTTGTTTTGTTTTGTTTCCCTCTGCTTGTCTTCTTAATGATTTTTTCTCCTCCTCTCACTCCCCCATAAAGCATAAAGAAACTGAAATGATTACGAAACTGTTGCCTTAATGAATTTGGTCTCTGCTGTGCATGGAGGAGAGTCCAGTTCAAAGAATCATAACTTTCGGTAGACCCTTACTTATATTCTTCATGAATGCACTGGAGATCCTGAGATTTCGGAGTAAAGGAAATGTCCTTGTTTACCCGTCACACACACACACACACACACACACACACATCCCTTTTCTTTTCTTGCCGCTGGAGTTCCTCGACTTAATTTAGAGTTTTGGAATCCATTAAGAAACTCTTCTGTTTTTCTGCTTAACGCTCAATTATTAGGCATTTTAAGAGAAAAATAAATCTGAGGGTGGAGTGGGAGGGAGATTGTTCCGTTTTGTCGATTTTGGCTCAGCCTCAGTGCTACTTTTACAAGTTGGAGCTAGAGAAATGAAGCGACGATAAACGTTTGTTTCTTTCCAATACAAGAAGTTAGAATGAATCTCCAGCAGCATCGGAATAATGTAACTAAAATTAATCCGTTTGAAAGCCACCAAAATGCATAATACTCTCCTGTTGCGCTTATTTTTCACAAATGATTTGGAATATAAAAGACGTCGGAGTCGTTCCAAAAGGTATTGAACTTATTTGGGAGTAAATTTGGTAGCCCTCAAACCTTCTAAGCAATTTCGTTCTGAAGCTTGTTGGGTTTAGACCCTCTTGCTCCTTGGCAGCCCTTTCTTCTTAGAGGCTCTCATTAAAAGCCTTCCTTCCAAACTTACTCAGCAGAAAATGACACTGAGCCTCGCGAGGTTTATTTCTCATTTCGTGAAACTGCCTTGAAAGCGACAGTTTCAAATGCCTCGTTTTCAAGATGGCAAATCGCAGCTTACATTCTCTACTAGGCGAACTTTCTTGAATTTGTTTCCCAATCGTGATAGGGGCCGGGCTTAGGAAGGAACCGAGACTTGATATTCAAGCAATAAGGGTAGAATCCAAAAACCTTAAAACACTTTTGAAGAGGAAAGTTAGCGAGAGAAAACTAGACGGGCGATCAGGGGAAGGGTGGCAGAACGACTCTAATCAGTTTTATTCCCGTTCCCTGAACGATGTTTAATGGAGATCCTGCGCTGGGTCCTGCTCACTCGCCTGCGCGCGTGCACACAAACACACACCCACACTTTTACAAAATAGGTGGGCTCTTGAAAGCCTGGCCTTAAAATTTCAACGGAATTTACTCCTGAGTAAAATATCTTTATGACCGCGTTGTAATGGCTATCTCTGAGCTTGTTTGTTGTCTTTTTTTTAAACAAACAAACAAACTCAGATGTAGAGAAATAATAATAAAGTAGGGGAAAAACTGGCTAGTCTCCTTTTAAACAGACAGGTGGAAACTACTCTTTTGAAAAAGATATCTAGAAGTGAGACTTGGAGAACGTTTCCCTGGGCGTTCTCAGATATGCGCGCGCGCACACACACACACACACACACACACACACACAAGGCATTCCAGTGTCCTGGGCGGTTCCGGTTACCTTACTTCTAGGATTGGGAGGGGGGCGGGTGTCTTTCTCTCTCTTTCTCTCTCTCACACAAAATCCACCCTTCCTTCATCTCTTGTGAAAACTCCCGACTTTTTCTGCCACTCCTTACCGCTTCCCGGCCATTCATCTGTCCCGCTTTAGCCAGGCGGGATTCGGTCTTGGTCCGCCTCTCCATCTCCTCCATGATCCCCTGGATGTGGCCTCCGGAGATGCCGTGGAAAAGCATGGCTGGGGAACGGAAGGGGCACGCGTTTCCTTCGGCTCGGCACCCCACTATTTCCATATACAGGCCCCAGAGTCTTGGTTTAGAGCATCCGAATCGCCGGGCGACGGGACGAGCCCTCAGAAGCAGCTTCGTGGCTCCGGAGGGAAGGCAGGTAGCAGCCGAAGACTGGGGAGGCTGCCGAGCGGCGGCTGGCGGGAATGGTCTTGCGGGGGGGTGTCTTTCCCCCGCCTGGCCGGTGCAAAAGACCGGGCTCCTTCCTGAAGACAGGGCAGGCAAGGAACGGGATGGACCCAGAGGGGATGGGGAAGAAGGGGGAAC
The DNA here is from genome assembly GCF_964194415.1 of Vipera berus. NCBI lineage: Eukaryota > Metazoa > Chordata > Lepidosauria > Squamata > Viperidae > Vipera > Vipera berus. Next base: position 95,564,469 of record NC_138204.1, read on the forward strand.
AGGGAGGGGGGAGAGAAAGAAAGAGAACGCAGACACGAAGTTGAGGCTTGGGCAGACAGTGACAACAACAATAACGAAAAAATGGTTCACGCAAAAGAAAAGGGAGGATGGGGGTGGGTGGGGGAGAGGTTAAAAGACAAAGAAAAACCAAACAAGATAGGGAAAATGAGTGTTGGGGGTGGCAAGTTAAAGCAGAGATCTCCGTTTGCTAGAAAGTTCCTGTTGCTCTCGCTTGGATGTGGGACTGCTGCTTGCTGGAGCTCTGTCCAATTTGTTGGAGACAGAAGCCAACCCAGTTTGGATAATTCAGGAGGAGGAGTCCTCACCCAAGAACTGCCACCAGCCCCCTGCTCCTCCTCCTCCTCCAGCTCTACAGACAACAAAGAGCTGTCAAACTTCACCAGCCCCCACTGTGATGGGCGAGCAGTGACAAATATTCCAGAGGAGTGGGTGGGAGACGGTTTAGACCCCTTCTTTCTATCAACGATAGGGGGGGTTTAAGAGGCACCACCCCGGGATCTTTCAGAGGAGTGGATGCGCGGGGGGGGGGGGGGAGGTCCAGACTATATTCCTATGTCCCATCCACCCAGCTTCTCCTCACCACCACCACCCTCCTGTGTACAGACCTCAAGTTCAAATAATTTTTAACAATGAAAAAGGGTGGGGAGAGAAATAGGGAGGGCGGATCTTTGAATGAAAGTTGTTGGAAAGCCGTCCCTGAATGAGAGGAGAAGGAAGGTCTGGTGGAACGGACAGACAAATGGACAGACGTGAAGAGAAGGGCAGGAAAAATTTAGACTAGACCGACTTTGTCAGAGACTGTAAGACATGAAATGCCTTCCCTACATTCCAGCAGAAGACTTAAGACATAGGCAAAGGTTTTAATTCTAGACTTGCTGAAGGAACTCAGTAAAGTTTACTTTTCAGAAATTTCATATTGATATTTTATTTTAAAGTGTCAACTCTTTTCCTAGTTCTAATATCCCTGAAGAGTTTTATGGCAAAGAATTCCACCTAAGAAGCAAGGAATCAGAGAAAACAGCCGTTGCACCAATTCCTGTCATTTTCCCTCTGCCAATGAACTTGGATGGTCTTTCTCTTTTCTTCTAGGGAGAAATCTTCTCCCAAATCTCCGTTTAAATGGATTGATTTCACCCAGCTCCAAAAGGAACCTAGCCAAGAGATACAATATTTGAAGATGCTAGGAGAAAGGGAGAGGGAACTAATTGAAGAAAGTTAACGGAGAGCTAAGAAAGATAGAGACTTAGTGCTGTATCTCTTGGTGAAAGATTGAAGAATATCAAGTTTGGGGTGTCCACAAAGATAGGTGGGATTTAGTAGGAAGTGCTTGCTTCAACACATGATCTTTTGAGGTTGAGATGGGCCCACTTATTGGATGAGCTGAGTAAATGATTCTGATACTAAACTTGAGAATCACAAAGTGCTGATCTCCAGGCAGGCTTGGAGAGGGGAAAAAATTATCTACCCCTTCTGTTTTCCTTTGAAGCTTGGCCAACAGACCATCCTTTTGGATGGAATCCAGATTTTGAAAATCACCATCCCACCACACCGTTGGCTGTCTGCATTTTTTCATGGCTATTTTCTCTGCCCAGGGACAGGAGGTGGAACTTTTCTTTCATTTTTTTTAAAAAAAACATTATTTTTGAATTAGGGATGAAGGAAAATAAACTCCTTCATGTACCTGCCCATCACACACCCAAATTCAAGAGCAATAGAGAGACAGGGAAGGTGTTCTTTGAGTCTGAGTGAGATTCTTTTCATTTAAGGAGAATCTGAAAGAACTACAAGGCAGCTCCACAGAGCAAAGAAATCCAAATGAAACAAGCCTGCATGTGTGCACATACTTGTGTCACTTTTTCTTTCTTTTTGGAACTCAGGACAACGGGATTGTCTGCTGATGTTAAGTCAGATTAGTCTGAGAAGTTGAAAAAGCATCCGGGAGGGAGAGAGTAGCATATAACTTCCTTATTGTTTCTTTAAAAACTATATGGACGTGTCCATAAGGTCATCAAAAGTCTCAGGGAAAACTTGAGTTGACTTCATGCAATAATCAAGAGATAAATGTTGAGTTGAAAAAAGAAATCCCAAGCAAATATTCTAGGAAGTACTGTGGGAAAAGTTAAGAATACAGGTCTGATCTTTTGTTCACCATCTACATCAATATCCCCCCAAAATGAATGGTCAAGAAGGAGTGAGCTGTAAGAATGAAATTGTGAAAGGGACGTGACTCTGCTCTCTTGAACTCCAAAACAGAATTTCCATTTATTTGAATAGAGCAGAAATTGTCGTCCAGCAGAGCACCACTGCAGAAAAGTTGGGTAACTGGGCTTAATTATCTTAACTCCCACCCATCCCAATTAAATGTCAGAGGTTGCATTTGTAGGGCTTGCTTAACCCTAGTTAGCTTTACCATGGGTGACTGAATTAATTCAATGTTCAGGCTTCTATGTGTACTCTGAATCATAAACAGGCTGAGCTAAAAATGTGCTTGGCTTGCATGAAATTACTTAATTGTTTGCAGCATCCAACAAGCCAGGGCTGCTCTATTTTGGCCCCTTCTTGTTCACTTTGCTCAGCGGTATTCTAGACTTCTGCCCCAAAGTCTTACCCTGGCAGGTCTACACAGTAATGGACTCTAATTATGTCCAAATAAATGTGCTTACTAAAGTGACCTCTTACCTTGTCAACTTGGGCATACCTGCTCAGAAATGAGTTGAGTTTAATTTTAGTGCATGCTAATTATTAAGTCTGATGTAGCTAATGAGAATTAATAGGGTTCAATATAAGTATGATGAATGTGCCGTAGGTGCAATCTTGTCTTAGAGTGCAGTTCTGTGCTTGACTGCTCAGGAGTAAGCCCAAGTTATTTTTATGACTTCCATCCCCACATAATTGGGTGAAGTGATTTACAATTATGTATGCCCAATTCTGTACATGCAAGTAAGTGTTAGTGCATTAAATCAGCTTATTTCTGAGTGGTCTTGGAGAAGAGTTGGGTCAACACCTTGCAGTTAAGACTCAGTAGAATAAAGGGCAGGGACAAGGAAAGAGAAACTGGCAGACCTCCTGCCCTCCAATTTTTCTGAGCTACTGGTCAGTGGCTACTGGACCAGTGGTGATGGAATAGTGGGTAAGCCAGCTGGAGGACTCCAGGCTGGCAAAACCCGGTTAGAGTTTGGACAGAACATAAAGATCTTATGCAAGAGAAATTAAAGACTTTTTTTAGCTGAAGTATAAAGCTAGGCCAAGCAAAATTTAAGAGTTGCACAAGCCACATATTTTATTTCTATTATTTAGACACCCCTTCCTTGCATAAGAATAAAAAGTAAAATCAAACTTACAGTATTGTAGGAAATTTGTTTTGAAGTGGAATTAATGGCTAGTGATAAATGGCTAGTGAATTAATGGCTAGTGATAAAAATTACTAATTTGTATCACTATTTTTTCCACCAAAAGATTTTCTATCAATATTAATTGTAAGGGGCATACAAGGGCTGTCCTGACTGACCACTTTCTTAACTGGATCTGTGCTACACAGTTTTTTCCCCCATGAGTAATGTTCCTCTACGAGAAACCAGTCCCATCCCCAACTGAAACCAGCCATCCCATTTGAACAGTTGGTCCCGACTAGCAAAAGTGCTGGTGTGAATGAAGGGCAGCCAGAAACAGGGGCTAAACTAATTGTCTGCCCTTGTGTTACTCAATTCTCAGTTAATCTTTTTTTCTATCGTTCCCCCCCCCCTCTCCCTTCCCTTGGGAAGATTTAGCCCAATAGGAACCTCTCTTCATGAGGAATCCATCCTTTTCAACTCCTGCTGTCTCTGCCTGCAAGGCAAATAATCAGGAAAGGAGATGGCCACAAAACCCAGAAAAAAGGAGTGTGCAAGATCAGAGGAAAGGCCTTACTAGCTGTTCATACAAAGGCCAAAAGGCCCCCACACTGAGACCATTGGTGGTCAGAGCCAATTTGCCTTTGGTATAGCCAATTAAATGCCAGTCATGGGAGATGGTTCCCCATCAATACCAGTTGTCAGTTATCCAAACTTGGCATGCCATCAGGGCAAGACCTTAGGATATATTGTGAGCCCCCCCCCACTTTCCAGGGAAAGCAATAGGAGGGTCCCTAATGAAACAGACTGGGAGAAATGGGAGAAAATGAAAGGTATTTAATGAAGGGCTTACTTGATTAAGCATGTTGTGTAAGCAAGAGACGTATGTGGTACAACATGCTTACCTGATTTAAGGATAAAGGGTTACCCAGCTGTACAATGAATGAGCTGTACTGGTGGCTATATTGAACCATGCACAGAGCAAGAGGGCTCAGTTCACCCAACACCGCTAAGCATGACTCAGGCAAGAATAGCAACTCAGTCTCTGACTGGACTGACTAAGCATTTTGTGCGACTGTGGACCATATCCCCGAAAATAGCCCTTTCAAAGTTCGTGAAAACCCAGACTCTAAATCAGTCTAATGGGCTAAGCTACATCACTCCTTCTCTCGATGCCTTGCTCCCCACGTCTCACCCCCCCCCCACCAAGAACACTTTGGGAACACAGAGTATATCTCTTTCTTGTTTCCCTCTTTGCTTCTCTTTTCCCTTCCCTGCCCCCCTCCCACCTATGAAAAAGAAGAAATATGTTAAAGTAAAACGAATAGAATAGAATAGAAGGGAATTATGGGATGCCTTTGTCTGGATTATTCTGTAAATCTTGCCCGAGAATGGGGAACAAAAGCACTCAACTCTCGTTTCCCCCCGTTTAAAACAAGATAGACTTCTCCCTTAATGTACTATAGCTATTCACATTGAACTGAATACACGTATTTTGCTGTATTGATTAATTATGACGGGTTTTGCTCATACACAACCATTTTCTTCTGGGACGTCTGGTATATTCAGCCTCCCTGGCAGGGCCGTTGTGAACATCAAGGGTAAGACGGAAGGCGCCGCGATAATTGCGATTCCGCATGCTTTCAGAGCTCCACTTCCACGTTGGACAGGTTGGCTGCGAGCGTTCCCCGGGAAGCCGGGCCCGCACAGAACTTCCGCGGAGAGAGCAGAGGGCTGTCTGACTCCGCGGAGCCGATTGGGAAGGAACCATTGGTACGGCTTGCCCGCAGGTAAAGCGCCTTTGGGGTCGCCTCTCGTTGGTTTCTAGCCCCTCTGCGGCTTCAAAACTTTCCTGCCTCAGGTGCTGAGTTTCCAACCTGCCTTGGTTGGTAGCTAAAGGCAACTTCTCCATTGGTCACCTTGCCTCTTCTCTAAATCCTTGGGAAGAAGAAGGAGAAGAACCAGGCGAAGGAGCCGCCTCTGAAGAAAAGCCGCCCAAATAGCCCTTGGGTGGGGGTTGGGGGTATGTGAAGGCAAGAAACAGAAGAGGATTGCTTGAAAGGTAGGCCAAAGAAGGGGATTCCGATGAGAAGGCTTTCTCTTCCCCTTCGGTCGGGTGCAAAGAGGCAAAAGGCAGGTGAATGCAAAAAGGACGAGTCTCTTAAAGCAGGAAACCCGGCTTGGTCTCCTTGTCTCCATACATACCTGGGGCCGATGGTTGCAATTAGGCTCAGATGGGGAGGGATCGAGACTTTTTTTGGGGGGGACGGACAGGGTTAGGAGGTCCGGATCAAGGGTTCTACAAAGAGGCTACATTAAAATGGCGAAAGTGAGCAGAGGGGTGACCGAGGGTCTTTTAAACGCACCAGCGGGGCAGTTTACAACCCAGCAGGCATCTCAGCTGGTTAGGTAGCACCCAGGGCTTCCAAAGTTAGCAGACTGGTCAGTTTTGGGATCAGAGACCACTCGGAAATCTCAGCGTTGTAGGAGGAATCGGTGAGTTGGAGAAGAGCTTGAAAGAATCGCCTTGCCCAAGCACACGGCACGGAGGAGGTCTCTGCGAAGTCGCTAGCGTTGAGCTCGGCAGAAAAGCGGCTTTATTACATAAAGGCGGGGGTGGGGAGAAGAGAAATTGTCTTTCCAGGCGGGGTGAGGAAGTCGCAACAGCTTGCCAAGGGGCAAATCCCTGGACGGATGACAGCTCGGGGGCCCTGGACGGTGAGCCTCACAGCGAGCGTCGGAACAAAACACTTGGCGGCAAGCCGGGAAAGAAGCCGCGCTTTTGGCAGAAGCAAGAAACTTGCTCCTAGCGGACAGACAGACAGGCACGCACACGCGTATCGGGAAGACAAAGGGGCTGATCCAGCAGCTTGATTTTGCTATAGGAAATAAATGTTCGCGAGCGGATTAAGAGCCGCCAAAAAAAAATAAGAAGTAGAAGTAGAGGAAAGGCGAGAATATTTTACCTCAGACGGTTTACCTCACACGGTTCCTCTCTCTTACTCGTGCTCTTTACACGCGGGGCAGGATCCGGCCCAAGTCTTTCTTTCGCCCTTCGCATCTGAGGCGACCGGAAAGCGAATGCCTTGGCCTCGGCCCTTCTCTCTTTATTGAAAGGGGCCCCGAGTGGGGACAATGAGAAAATCGGGTGGGCGAACCCCAGCCGGGCAGGCAATGGCGCGCAGCGATCTCAGCTGGATCGGAGCGGTTCTGTCCTAGTTCTTCTCGCAGGGGTCAGATTAAAGCTCTCTTTCTCCCCTGCTCTAGTCTTCGCAACTTACAGGCTTTCTCGACCTTTCCATTCCCTCGACGGAGCCCGCTTTAAGGCCTCGAGAGACGGCCCTGAGAAGTCCCCGCTTCTCCCTTGGCCACTGGCACTCGCCCTAATTGAGCTCCCAAGAGGCCGGCCGGGCAACCCGCCCCAGGTGTCGTTGGTAGGAAGAAGAGATTTCGAGCGATTCCGAATTTTCTCTCCCCGGAATGGGACGGCTTTCCTCCCAACGGGCCTAGTCTGGCTGACCAAGAACCTATTTTAAGAGCCTCGTCTGATTTTAAACGCTTCTTGCTCCAGAGGTCCTGGAGGAGAGAGCTGGTTTGAGAATGTTTTACCTCACACCGGAGGAAAGCCGGGAATATTTTACCTCACACGGTTCCTTTCACACATGCACTTTACATGAGGAGCAGGAGGCGGCTCAAGTGTCCCTTTCACCACCCGCCTCCGTGGAAATCTTAAGAAAGGGATCCTGAGGGATCCGCAATCTCCCATCCGCCCCACCCTTTCGCTTACTTTCCCCTCAGCAGCTTTGAAGAAAAACCGCCCTTTTGGCGGAGGCGAGCATGTCCAGGGTAGAGCGGAGGTCGCTCGGGAGCGCTAACCCCAAACTGCCAAAAGGGAACCATCCGCGGCTGCCAACTTCAGAAGCGCGGAAAGAGAAAGGAAGGTGGTCTCCGTGTCTCCCTGCCCGCCCGCCCCCGCCCCCCCCCCCCAGCGCTTTCCCCCTCGCTCCCGGCCGCTTGGCAGCGGGGATGCGCCTGAGCAGGAAAGCCTGTTGCCAACGGGGGGCGAAAGCCCGCAGCGCCCAGAGCGCCTCTCGAGCGCACCGCCCGCCAAGAGAAAAAGGCCTGAGGAGAAAGGTGGGGAAGGAAAGAAGAGAACAGGGCTTGAGCGGAAAGGTGAGGAAGGAAAGAGCGGGAAAGCGTGAGCAGCGCCAGCGCTCTCAAGGGAGCCTTCAAGAGGAGCAAAAATGGATCAGCCGGGCTAACAAGCCAAGAGGATCTCTTCCTCTCTTGACTGCCCGATCTCAAGTCCGACGAGGCGCCCTGTCTGGGGAACTGAAGGGGGAGAACAAAATTCTCAAACCCCCGGAGGAAAAAAAAAGGAGTTTCAAACCCTAAGGGGCGGGGGGGGGGGGACAACAACAACAACCCCTTTCTTGGCAGGCGGCGCCTAATCGTAACCTTGTTGAAGTTCCGTAGTCGGGTTCCGATAAAGGAGATTCAGATGAACCCAGCTTCACGATCTACCCTACAGTTAACCCCCTCGGACAGATACCTGCCTGGGTTATTGTACTGTGTGGTGCTCGTTAGGATTTCCTCCTAGGTTTAAAGCACGGCAGCAAAGACTTTAACTTGAAGCGATTCTAGAGAGGTGTTGATTTTGCCAACTCTCCCGCCCCTTCTTTCTTAGCGAGGAATAAAGGGGACGGGTTTGGGGTGGCGTGGAGGGGAAAGGGAGGGCAGGAAGCAGTGATGTAACCGGGAGATGGAGGTTGGTCCTTGTTTTTAGCAAAGGATTCCTGTGCTAATTAAAATAAACAAGCGGAGAGCTGTACAAAATAGGGGGCAGGAGCAAGTAGGAGAGAGCCTCCCTCCCCTCTTTTCCCTCCCTCCCTCCCTCCCCACCGTTACTACACTCCACATTAAGTTGGTGCCAATTTTTAATCCCTTTCCAGCTTTTTTTTCTTTCTTGTTTACAGTTTTATCATTATCATATCATATTCCGAGCCGTCAAAAAGGAGATAAAACACAGAGTAGAAAGGCGGCGTCCTACCTGCAAGTATCAGTCCGCAGTCAGCTATCGGGTATTAAGATTGCCCTGTCGGCAAAGGGAGACAGTAGAGCCACGACCATGATTGGGAACTACTGATGAATGAAAGTGACAAATCTCTGTCTCTCTCTCTCTCGCTCGCTCTTTCGCTCGCTCGCTTTCTCGCTCTCCCCCACCGCACTTTCCCCTCCAATAGAGGGATCGAAGGGAGGGATCGAGGGACGCCTTGGGGGTCTATCCTTCAGTTTGCCAGGACTGAGGTGTGAGTGAGCTTCTCGACGGAAGTATCTCAGCTTCGATTTCTGGCCGTTGTCTTTTTGGACGGAAAGTGTGCATGCGTTATAAGAAAACTAGGGGAGAGCGTTGGGGGATGTCAAAAGCGAGCCACACCTCTCGCTCGCTGCCGTCAGTCTAATGCGAGCTGATCTATTGATGAGCGGAGGAGACCTCGCAGGCCAACTAAAGCGCAACTTATTTACGGGATCGTTCGCCTACACTTGCACACCTAGCAGACCTACAACGTTTCCCATTTACAGCAAGGCCCTCCCGAGATCCGTGGAGTGAGCGGCGGCTTTTTCTTTAGGGCTACAGACACAACTGATTGGGGCAAAACAGTAGGGACGAAATGCCGGCATTAGAAAACGCAGTAAAAAAAAGCGAAGGGATTTTCATTGATAGAGACCCGTAAAACGCGATGGACTTATCCAGCATTAAACCACACAGGTGGAAATCCAAGGCTTTCTGCCCGGCATTGGAGAAGATCGACTGCGCACAACCCGGTGAATGGATTGGTTAGTTTGTGATAGCTCCAGTCCGTTCTTCTTTACCAATCTCGCAACGACTGTATCCTTATTGCAAGGCAACAATCCTAGACACCTACCTAAGAGTCAGTCCAACTGACTTCCTTCTGCGTAGGCCGTGTAAAAGATCGCGCTGCAAGGGCGCTAATTTGAAATTTCGATTCTACACAGATGCACAGGACTAACCCTGAAATAAGTATAAATTTCAAAGTAACATGCTTCCCATTTGGTATTGGTTTGAAAAATACAGGCTTTGTGCCCGAACATGATTGGAGGGGGTGGGGTGGATAAATGATTAATGCTGAGGGGAGATAACTCCCAAATGAATATGAGAGAGATTTCATTCAAAAGAGTTCTACGTTTGCAGCTTCGTTATTTAAAAATCCATTTATATTTCGGTTTTCCTCAAGCAGCTTGTTCAGATTTGCGGGGTGGGGGGGGGAATTAAAAAGTAGACAATGTATTCATGGAGGTTGGAGAGAAGGCTGTCTTCTGGTTTTGTTGGAGAAGAAAAGATGAAGCCCATTTCTTGGGAAACTTGTCAATATAATTGACCTGTTTATTTTCAACCTTCCTAAACCTATATTTTAGATATTCTTGTGGTTTGCAGTCACCTTACTTTATCAATGTCCAAAACAAAAGGCAAGGTGTAGCCTTGACCTAGCACTGTGGTGTCTCATTAAATCTTAAAGGGGCAGGATTGGGAGGGGGTTTTAACTTTGCCAAGATCTGATGAACCTCCAGGGGCAGGGTAAGAAATGGAACGATAGAGTCATTCTGAACAGCTCGCTCCTTCAACCCAAATAAACGCTAAATGCCATCTATTTGATTATATATAGCAACGCTTTGGTTAACAAAGTGTATGGTGTATGCCAAATAAAACAAAAAAGACCTTAGTCCTCGCCTCCCGCTATTCCTCCAAAATCTCATTTTATCTTCTCCCCACCAGCCCCCAATTTATTTGTACTCTTGGTCACTGTGAGCAAATCCATACAGACCGAGAAGATGGGGGCAAAAGCTAGTACCATTTCCAAGCACCCAGCATTTGTGTTCCACAGAAAAATGTATGCACGCACCATCATTGACCGAGGGAAAATAAGGCCACCTTAAGCATTTTGAGATGGTTGCTCTTCTCCTTAGTCAGGGTACCTAAAGAATAAGATCAGATTCTTCCTCCCCCTCCTCTCAGCGCACCCATCACCTCACGCCTGATGAATTCGACTCACTAGCCAGAATAACTGGTGGGTTGTACCACTTCAGTCCGCTCCCAGATGGGGAAGGGAACACCACCTCTTAAATAGTTCCCAAAATTTAAAAACCAGAAAATAAAATAAACAGCCCCACCCAACATCGTCCCCTTTCCAGGGTGCATTACTTTAGGCTTCACAAATCTCTGCTTTAGATAACAGAGGGGGCCAATAGAAAAGAGGGGTGCCGGAGAGAAGAGGACATTCTCAAACACAACCCCTCACCTGCAGTCTGAAGTGGTACGGTCCCAGAGTGTACCACCTTAAACCTAGTGTTTCCCGCTACTGCTCTCCTTCGGCTCCTTCGTCACACGGTGTCCTCAAACTCCCGTTGGAGCCCCGAGCAGTCGTCCCCCACCCCCGGGAGGTTACGCCTCGATTGTGTTCTCTTTTCCCCGTTCTCGCTTCTTTGTAGGCACCAGCTCCCCATCCCCCTCTGGTGTTCCTTAACTCTCTTAAAAATAAAAGGAAGAAGATTATAATATTAAACCCCATATTTACAACGCTTTATTATTGGCTTTTAAAATACATTAAAAACCTTTTGGGGAGGAAGTCTTATTTTACATACACGCACGCACTCATATGGAAATAATAAACCACCTTCCTGTTACTAAATGTTTATCCCAGTTTACATTTAACAAGCTAATAGCTTGAGATCAATGTCTAAGATAAAGTTGGCATTGGAGGGGAAGCAGTAATCTATTTCTTCTTGTTTCTTCTCTGATAGGTATTGTTAAGGAGAAAAGATTGGACTGTAGCCTGGGACAGTGAAGGAGCGAGGTTACAGATTTCATGCTGCAAGATTTTATGTTTTCTCAGCCTGAATAGATAGATGGGGCTTAGAGAAAAGAGGATAGGGAAAGCATTGAAAAGGGAACAGTGGAAGTAGATGTCTTCTATCAGATAAAAGTGGAGTAGTTGCTGAAACCCATGATACAAGGTTATGTGATATGTGCCTCTTGGGACTTTTGAATAAAAAAATCACAAGGGCATTTGGGCTTTTTACAGTTCCAAGAAGAGCTTTAAACTTTCTTCCAGAGAGAACCTCTTCTTGGAGCTCTCCAGACAGAGAAATCTTAATGCATTGTCTCTCCCATTTCAAGGTCTCATTCATTGCAGTGGTTAGCCCAGGCCAAAGCAAGCAGAGAACCCATCAGTGCTGGTAGTGCTTTAAGAGTATCAGCCTCTCTCCGTGGCAGCTTTGGGTAGAAGGCAGTGGATTATCACAGTAGTATTTCCACACATAGAGACTTTATAGGGTTGTTGCTATGAAGCATCAGATTAGGAAGACAGGCTTTATCTCATTCTTGAATTAAATTGTAGAGTAAGACAATGAATAGAATAGAATAACAGAGTTGGAAGGGACCTTGGAGGTCTTCTAGTCCAACTCCCTGCTTAGGCAGGAAACTCTATACCATTTCAGACAAATGGTTGTTGAATCTCTTCTTAAAAACTTCCAGTGTTGGAGCATTTACAGCTTCTGATGCTTTGAGACTCCATGGACCACAGCATGCCAAGTCCCCATGTCCTTGACTGTGTCCTGGAGCCTGGCCAAACTCATGTTCATCATACCAATGACACTATCTAATCATTTTATCCTCTGCCATCCCCTTCTCATTTTGCCTTCAATCTTTCCTAACACCAGGGTCTCTTCCAATGAGAAACAACTGTGAGTAGATGCAGCTGATCAGGTCTGGAGTCAAGTGCCACTGGTAGCACAAACTGCAATTCTGGATAGCTTGTGCCACAATCCAAGTGTTAGAATTCAAACTGCCATATATCCATTTGTTCCAACAGATCTGTGATATTGCTTCTTTGAGAAATGCACACAGCCTTCTAGGATCTGGATCTTCTGGGTTTCATTCACAAGTATGCTTAGGACTGGGTTCATAGGCTGGAACATTTGCATGCTTAATTGGGAGGAAGTAAGTATTCTCTAATGTGCTGCATTTGTCAGTGGGAAGCACACTCACTGAGTGTCAGAGGAATGTACTTCTCCAAGACTATGGGATACATGTTACATACAGTTTTGTCATCTCCAATAGGATGAGGTTGTGCAGAAGAGACACAATAAACCTCCAAATGATCGAAAGTGAAGCACTTTTTAACATCCCAAAGATACCTTCAAGGAAATATCACTTTAAGAAGTGATAAGGATGCAGTCCAATGGGAAGGTTAAGCCATTGCCTGTGCTTTCATGGCATGCTTACTCATCACCAGTTTACTGAACACTATTTGGGCTTGCTGCTGAACCATAAATAAAGGGCTTGGCTTGACCAAAATGGACAAGCCTTAAACCTTGTTGGCTAGTTATTCAGTTTGCTGACATGTGCATTGAGATTAAAGCCTGGACAATGAAGAATTTTGGTAATCTTTTCCAAAGGATATCAGGCATTATAAGTATATTGGTCCATTCCCCATAAAAACACTGTGCGTTGTAACTTAACTCTTATACTTCAGAATCTAGTTATGATTCTGACCAGGTCTTTGCTGTCTTCAATAATATCTATACCTGCCAAAACTCCTTCTCAGAGAGTTTCCCCTTTACTTCAACTCATAAAACCTGGTCTTTTCCTGTAGAGACAAGTCACATGTTTGATAAACTGACAGTCATGCAAGGTATAAGATCTGCACATCTCAGCCTACTCTACTGAGAAACATATGATCTTAGGAGCGACCATTGGTTCTAGCTCTGTTTGCTTTTTTTTAGAAATAATGGGCCCACAAACCTTTATAAAAATAATAAAGGCAGGAGAAAAATGAATAGGTACATTTTCAATTTAACTTTTTAACTTTTTGTATTTTGTATTTCTTCAAGGAGAATTTAATCTTTCCCTGCTGTTTAGTTGTTGCCATTTTGGATTTAATGTGGCAGTTTTCAGAATGTCATTACAGGAATGTGTGGAATTTATTTAAATTCTAAATTCTATCTATTTCCTGCTAAGGAAAAATATACTTTTCATCAAAGGAGTCGGTGGTGACACATTCTACCGTATGCTATTACATACTTGTCTGAAATTACAGTATTTCAGTGGACATTTTCTTTTTTCCAAATATGTTTATGAGAAGCTAAACCACTTTAAAACTTGGGAATTGCTTTAATCCAATCCTGTTCTTAATCAGGTAGAAAGTGGTGCTAGATTCCCAACTTTGCATCATTTCTTTCTTTTGTCAAGGCTTTCTGAATTACCCTGGACAATCAGTTGGTTCTCAGCTACACTTATCAAATGATAAAATTAACACAGAGCCTTGCAGATGTGGAGAGGATGAGCAAAACATACCTTCAATTATGAATGGAAAATGATACGATAGACTCTTATCTAGACAAAGTGGATTGCTCTGTGCCCATAGGTTTCAGCATATGTTGGAATATGATTAACGATCCATATTGAAAGAATAATAACAGGCATGCACAAAACTCTGTAAAGCCCAACTCATTTATGGCACAACTTAGCGGATCCTTAAAAGTACCTAAGACCCTTTATTGATTTAGTTGTAAAGGACTGAATGCAGAACTACAAAGGAAAGGAGATGGAGGACTGTGATCCTTTACACATAGAAAACCCATTGGCAGTAAGTCAATGGGATGATGGAATTGTAGAGATAGGGACTTGTTTTGTAAGAGTACTTAACACTGGTCACAGTAGGACTTGAACTAGTAGTGGGGACAATCCCCCATTCAGCTCTGTCTGCAGGTCTCCAAAAGAACCGAGGTGATTTGAAGGGAAGGTGTGCTGGCAGAGAGGAAGGAATCCATTCCTGTTTGCTTGTCTCAAAAGCTTAACTGCAGGTTCAATGTCCTTGCAGCAAAATCTGGAGAACAACACCTATGAGACAATAACACCCATAGGGCTTGCTGGGTGAGCCTCCCCTACTACCGTAATAGTAAAGCTGGATATCTTTTGGGATACAAATTGATTGTTCCAGGGCACAGGTGAGCTTTTAGACAGAAACTGATTTGGCAGATGTTTGCAGATTGATTTCAAGATGTTTTTCACTGGACTTTATGCACTTAACTTACTTATTGAAAACACAACTCCTTAGTTAAAAAGCAGCATACTAAGTTAATAAAGTTAGTTGGTATGGTAAGCAGATTCTCCTGACCCAATAAATACTTAACCAAGATTTAAAGAAGCAAATCCCAACTGGAAATATTCCCACAACCCATATAATTGTTAGTTTATGTGGCAGATCCACACATAACATACCATACTTTGACTTAATATGCTGTATGAATTCAAATACATCACAATTTTCTACCACTTTGCCTGAAATGTCTTATTAACATGAGATGACATATGTAGGACTGTGCTGTAAATAGTAATTGTCTATTAATTTACAGTTTGGGCTAGCCAAATGAGGCTGACCAGAATTACTTCATTTTCAGTCAGAATGATCAGGCTGGTAATGCCTTTTCAGAGGCATGGCTAGGCTTAATGCAAAGCCGGAATCCAGCCATTTTGGGTTGTAAGGAAGGGTTTGCGGCCTTCTGCGTGAGCCTATTCAGGATGGTTTGACATGAGCAGAGCATGATTGGCTTGGTTTTGCCTTATAGGGCGAATGCACCCATTTGCTTTAGCAAACCTTGGCTAGAATAAACGAAGGCTAAATTTATTTATTTATTTATTTATTTTAATTCCATTTATATCCCGCCCTTCTCCGAAGAAGACTCACGGCGGCTTACAAGCTTAGCAGTAGCCTTCATTCTATGTATATGCCTGCTTATTAGGGCTTTCACACACACCCCAAGCGGCATTATTACAAAGTCAGCTTAATTGCCCCCAACAATCTGGGTCCTCATTTTACCTACCTCGGAAGGATGGAAGGCTGAGTCAACCTTGAGCCTGGTGGGATGCGAACCTGCACTAATTGGAGGCAGCTGGTGTTACTTAAGGAGGCATTAGCCCACTGCTCCACCAAGGCTCCATGATGCAATGTGTGAAACCGGGGTGTTACTTAAGACTAAACTAGAGATGATATCTCACCTCGAAGTACTCCGGAAAACTTAGTAGCAGTTCCTTCCAATCCGTTTCAGCCTCTGTGGCAAATGCTTCACTCCCCAGAAGCGTTTTGCTGCTGCACACGGATCGCGGCTGGAGCCGTGGAAGCCGCCATCTTGCTTCCAGACTTTGGTTCAGCTATTTTCCGTGTCTAAGTGACCGGAGGACCAGTTAGGCCGAACTATTGACTCCCCAGGAGGCCAGCTAAGTTTGGTTTAATTTCCGGGATCCCCCTTTGCAGCAGGCTCTTCATTTCTGCGCTCTCTCGCTTTGCATGAGACACCGCACAAATCAACGGACCACAGTTTAGCCCGGTGGACTTGCCGGCACTCAATCTTTTGGGTTGGTTTATTCGTGAGGGCTCCCAGAAAATTGGATTGGTTCAGTAAACCACGGTTTAGGGTCGATCGTGGCTTTAAGGCTGGGCCGTGGTTGTTGCCACCCTTCCCTCCCGTCCGGCAACCAGAACAAGGCTAGGAAGAACCGGTCTGAAGGAGCCGATCCAAGGCAGCGGGCGGAGGCCGCGTTGACGCTCCGGAGAGCTGAGCGCTCACCTCTAACAAAAGCCCGGCGCTTTCTCCCACTCCTCGTTCTTCCCGCGCGAACCGGGCCCGAGAAGCAAAGTTGCTTCGGTCAGGCATCAGCTCCAGAAACGTTTCTTTCTAAGAGAATAAACCCCAGCAAACTTAAACGGGCCCAGGATCGGGCCCCGGAAGCGACCCACTCTCCGCCACCTGCCCTTCCAACAATTCCGCTGCCTTCGAGGAAGCGAGAAGGGGCCGGGGCGAAGCGTGGCGGGGAAAGGCATTTCGACTGAGGCTGCAAATTGCTGCCAAGGATCTTCTCCCCAGTAGCCCAATTTATGTAGACTGGCAGGGAAAGGAATCTCCCATTGTGACTCTAGGGCAGGGGTCTTCAAACTTGGCCCTTTTATGACTTGTGGACTTCAACTCCCAGAATTCCTCAGCCAGCTTTGCTGGCTGAGGAATTCTGGGAGTTGAAGTCCACAAGTCATAAAAGGGCCAAGTTTGAAGACCCCTGCTCTAGGGTGAGAGTCTCAGGTCCCGTTGCAGAGCAGCAGCGCAGTATCAGACAAGTTGAATTAGGATCGCGTGGCGGGAGTGTGTTTGTGTGTGTGTGTGGGGGGGGGGGTAGGATTGCGAGTTCTTGACCGCAGTGAAGAACATAGTGGTAGGCGGAAGAAAGCAAGCATTGCCCGGCAGCCCTTGCTGTGAGAGGTAACAATAGCAAAAATTGTTCCGTATTGTCTCACTGAGGTCTTGTTAAAATAGATCATTCTGCATCCTATTAACCATGTACAAAGATATGCCATTGAAAATTTTAGGAGGAGATATCTTGTAATGTTTTTGATCATGCTCAGTCCGTGTCAGGAACAGCTTAGATTCCTTCCTTCCTTCCTTCCTTCCTTCCTTCCTTCCTTCCTTCCTTCCTTCCTTTTTTTTAAGGAAATAGTCTCTTCTGTTCAATCCTTGGACAACATTTTCCAGGGTGATTTTGGTTTGTGCAATGAGAGAATCCAGTCTTTCCAACTGGGCTGGTTTTGCTGCATTTACCAATCTCCTAACAGTTCCTCCAAAGCGATCCACTTTTCACTTTGTCCTTTTTCTAAGCCACATACAGTAGTACTGTCAACATTTTTGAGTGTGTGTGTGTGTGTGCGCGCACACACGCAGAAGGTAGCAAGAGGTGGCTCTGGATTCTTTTCTTACCAGGTATCTGATGATAAGGAGAGACTTTACTGGGCAGCCCTACCTTACCCCATAGATCAGTGCCAGATCCAGAGTGGTTTAAGGCTCCCTCCAGAGAAGTAGCTGACGTGTGGGATGAGCGGTGGGTGGGAAAACCTCCTAGTGGACTTTGCCACCACCTCGCCTTTTAGATACCAGCTTTGTTCAGAATATAATTATCACAGAATACTGCTAATCCTGGATCAGAAAGGATCTCAACTGGACTCCTTTTCAATATCCGCAAATGCCCGTGCAGAAGCATAGCAAATTCAGATAGATGGCTAACCTTATGGGTCAGCCTTATTTATATGAGGCTGTTTTATCTGCTGTCAGGTGACATGGGGATGGGATGGAGGTGGAGAAATGAAGCCAGATAATCCACCAATCACTTAAAGTGTCTTTCATCAAAACTGCAAGGACAGCATCATTTTCCAGCCTTGATATTAAAGCAGAATAGAGTTGAGTTGTTGGGGCAGCGCACTTCATGTCAGCATCCTTTCCTACCAACCCAAAGATTGGAAGAATGCAAATTTATGCAGCCACAAGGAATAGCCTTAGACAAGCCATTCCCCTCTTACTCCTAATTATGGCCTGGGCATGCCCTAGAAACCCTTTTTGTTCTCCTGATATTGCCTTCATCTCATCTTCCTCGGTCCAAACAACACCTGTTGTGGCTTTAAGTCAACTTTAGCTGCTCCAATGAGAAGGCGTGGTTTTCCACTTTAAGCAGGCAGCAAGCACTTATTCTTTACTATTTAGTCAGTGTCTGAAGACAATTCTGTCCTATAGCCTAAACTGGCTGGCTGTCATGTTATGTCCAATTGTTCCTAAAGAAACTTCAGAAATGCCACTCTGGACTTAAGTGGGTTGGCAAAGGAGCTGTACTCTAAGTACTGCAAGACCTGAGAGATTTGTTCTTCTGCTTCTTACCCTTCCCATCCATGCAAGGAAGGCATCACTAACTACAGTAGATCCTCTACCAGCCTTTTCTCCTTAGGGACTTCCCTTTTCCCTGGTCCCTGTGCCTTTCTTTTGCTTTCGTAAATGTTTGAATACATGGATGTCTTTACCAACATGTATTTTTTATTTTTCCTTAATAGCACCATTGTAGCTCCAAGGTAAAGGTAAAGGTAAAGGTTCCCCCGCACATGCGTGCTAGTCGTTTCTGACTCTAGGGGCCGGTGCTCATCTCCGTTTCATAGCCGAAGAGCCAGCGCTTGTCCGAGGACGTCTCCATGGTCATCATTAGATGGCAAAGGCGCACGGAACGCTGTTACCTTCCCACCATAGTGGTCCCTATTTTTCTACTTGCATTTTTATGTGCTTTTGAACTGCTAGGTTGGCAGAAGCTGGGACGAGTAACAGGCGCTCACTCTGTTACGCGGCACTCGGGATTCAACTCGCCAAACTGCCGACCATCTGGTCGACAAGCTCAGCGTCCTAACCCACTGAGCCACCGCGTAGCTCCAAGGCTACACTAATCAAAAATATAGAGAACAGGCTGTTCTCTTTCCCAGATCAATGGAAATTATTCTTCACCGAAACACAACAGCAATATTTCTACCTGTAATGTAAAGATATAGAAAAAGGAGAAGAGAAGAGAAGAGAAGAGAAGCTTTGCAATACTGTGGGCAAGGGAAAGAGACTATGTTTTGCCCATCCTGGGTAGAAATTGAAAAATACCCACTGGAAAGTTAATAAATTTATTTATTTATTTATTTTTATTTTAATTCCATTTATATCCCGCCCTTCTCCGAAGACTCAGGGCGGCTTACAAGCTTAGCAGTAGCCTTCATTCTATGTATATGCCTGCTTATTAGGGCTTTCACACACACCCCAAGCGGCATTATTACAAAGTCAGCTTAATTGCCCCCAACAATCTGGGTCCTCATTTTACCTACCTCGGAAGGATGGAAGGCTGAGTCAACCTTGAGCCTGGTGGGATGCGAACCTGCACTAATTGCAGGCAGCTGGTGTTACTTAAGGAGGCATTAGCCCACTGCTCCACCAATGAATCGAGCATTGGGTTTTAGGCTCAGGATGGTTCTTTTTTTTTAAAATAGGCTACTGTTGGATCATCCTCAAGATGATGATGATGATGATGATGATGATGATGATGATGATGATTATTATTATTATTATTATTATTATTATTAAAATCACCAATAGCTCCCATCCAACAAAGATATAGCAATCTGGCAACCCAGGGTGAAATGGCCTCAAAGGACAACAACTAACTGCTGGGGGGGGGGGAATAAGTGTGGCAGGCACTGTAGCCTATTGGAAATGGAGCTGCTGTTAAAACAGACCAAAGCACTCTAGAGTCTAGACCAGGGGTCAGCAACCTGAAACAGTGAAAGAGCCACTCGGAACCGGTTCCCTCACAAAAGGATAAACTGGGAGCCGCAAAAAATGTGTGCACATGCGCATACATGCACGCATGCACAGAACAGG
Organism: Vipera berus; assembly: GCF_964194415.1. Classification (NCBI taxonomy): domain Eukaryota; kingdom Metazoa; phylum Chordata; class Lepidosauria; order Squamata; family Viperidae; genus Vipera; species Vipera berus. The sequence goes on from NC_138204.1 coordinate 95,584,115, forward strand.
GTTAGACTGAAGAGTGGAGCCAAGGCAAGATATGCACCTACCCTGCATATTTGCATTGATTGGTTGAACTTTTTTAGTCCCACTTTTTTTTTTGGACTGCACATAGCAGAAGACTGGGAGCCGCAGGAAACGGCTGAAAGAGCCGCATGCGGCTCCGGAGCTGCGGGTTGCAGACCTGTGGTCTAGACCAACCCAGATCAGAAAACAGCCATTTTGAAATGGAGCTGAAAAACACGGGCACAACTGCATTTACAGGAAGTGGATGTGGAGAATGGATGTCATCCATTCCTACACTCAGGAATGGTGGTGAATGGCTTGTACCGGTGAAAACCAAACAGATAGTGTAGTTCTCCCCACATCAGATGACCCCTGAGATAGGATGGGCCAAACTACTAGTGGCTATCAAGCTGATGAAGGTATACACCCTTCCTCTAGCTCCTGAACATATCATCCAGGACCATTTTGTTTTGGGCAGTGAGAATATCCAGTTCTTTCTTCACCTTTACCTGACAGGTCTCAGAATGAATTTCCTTCTGGGAACTCTAGATCAGTCTGAGCTTCTGCTATCTATCTAGAATGGCAGTGGCTGAAGCTACACAACACAAAAGTGTATAGCAGGGCTTTTCCACCAGTGGTACGGGTACCATCTGTGGTACATTGGCATCTGGCAGGTGGTACGCGATCATCCTAGAAAAGTGGTAGCGGTGAAGGGGAATGAGTTGAACCGCTGGCAGCACCGCACAAGCCTGAGCAAGGGATGACTGCAGGGCTGTCAGTGCTCAGCAGAAGCACCAGGATCATTGGCGCTTTCCAGCTGGAGCTCTGCACTGATCCTGGCGCTTCTGAGCCCAGAAGCACCAATCAGCTGGAATGTTGCAGCATCCCTAGGGTCTTGTGATTTACATTCAGATGCTTGGCAACTGATTCATATTTATGACCGTCACAATGTCCCAGGGTCATGTGAAGTGACCAAAACCTGCTGCAACCACCGAGCAGATGTGGGGAATAAAAACCAAACACCCCCCACCCCACCTCTGCTGCGAACCCCCACAGAAATGCTCACAACAATGAAAACCTCGGACAGGAGGAAGAGTGCCACCGGGCGGGCAGGAAGCTGTCTTGCTCGGCTGTGGCTTGGGGGGCACTTTTTTCAGTGCCATTGTAACTTCAAACAGTCACTCAGTGAACTGTTGTAAGTTGAGGACTACCTGTACTTTTTTCCTTCTTTTTTTTGGTCATCAAATTTTTGACACCTTGCTAGGTGACTGGTGGTACTCGGATGTTGCCATATCCTAAAAGTGGTACAATGGGTGAAAAGGTTGAAAAGCCCTGGTGTATAGACATTAGCTACTCTCTTACTCTTCCTTTCAACCACGGATGTCACTGCTCTTCTGGAATAGTGCTAAACCCATTTCCAAACAAATCCTAATGATCAGCTGTGATATGGTGAAAGTCTTCTCCAAGAGTGTTGAAGGCTAGGCTTATTCTGAACATGAGTTTAGAATTACTCCAGAATACTGCTATTCTGAAGTAGCATTAAACCCATATCTAAAAGGAGCCGCTATACAAGCTGATATCCCTTTGAATGAACCTGTGCAAAACACTTGTGCCAAATTAAGAGAAGTTTTAATAAATGGCTAGTTACTGATCTAGTCATCCGTTAAAACTTGCTTTCTTCTCCAGCTCCATTTTTTTTCCTTATGTACAGAAGATGATTGGTAGATGTTTCTCCACCAGCTCATGGAATTTATTTGTTTATTTTTGGGGGAATGTCCCAATTCCTGTCCTTAATGTGCACTGAACTGTGTAAATAAGGACAGAAGCATTTGCTGGAACAGTGGCTGTCAAGAGAGGGATTGCTAGCAGACAGCAAATTCTATGTTGTTTTGGTTTCTATGGGCTCAAAAGAGAGGGTGAACAGCATGTTAACTCCCTATAAAGAATCGGCATATAAGTAGCACGATGGCAAATGAAGGACCTTCAATCAGTGTCTAGCAAGTGGGCTAAGGACTGTCACCTAAAATTGTATTTTTAATGTACAGAGAGAAAACTGAATGGTTCATAATCAGATTGAATATGGTCAAGCTCTGGTGACAATGTAGTTGTTTTCGTGGCAATAATGTAGACATGGTTAGCCACTGACTTCTTTCAAGATTTTCCTCTCCATTTTAGCATGTTGTTCTGGAATCTCCTATCAAGTCTCCTAATGGAGATAAATCTCTATTGGATAAATTCACTGTGATATCAGGATATGTGCCACTAAAATGTAAAGCTTGAAGACAACAAGGGTGATATTATCTGACCCGGCGCAGATCCCAGTGGGCTCCATGGTTTTCCACGGAGCTCCGGGAGATGAAGCGTCAGAGACGGGGCCTAGAGAGCTGTTGGAGATCCAGCCAGTCTGAATCCGACCGATTGCGACTGAGGTCCTCTATGAGGTCTTATCTCGCGGCGATGAGGGTGGCAAGGTCTAACTACTTTGCTACCCTCAACGCATCCGCAGCTAATCGCCCGGCCGCCCTGTTCAGGGTGACCCGCTCCCTCCTCAATCAGGAGGTGAGGGAGGAGCCCTTGCAGGGTCGTGCCGAGGAGTTTAGCCTACATCTGGCAGACAAAATCGCTAGGATTTGGACTGGTCTGGACTCCGACTGGGAAGAGTATGACGGAGGTGACACGAGCGGTCTTGGTGATGTTATCTGGGAAGAGTTCGATCCTGTGACTCTAGAAGATGTGGACAGGATCATGGGGAGGCTGAGCTCCACCATGTGTTTATTGGACCCATGCCCCTCCTGGCTGGTTTATGCGGCTCGGGAGGGGACACGAGGCTGGCTCCAGGCAGTGATAACTGCTTCTTTGAGTGAGGGTAGCTTTCCCGCCACCTTGAAGGAGGCAGTGGTGAGGCCCCTCCTCACGAAGCCTGCCCTGGACCCAGCTATTTTGAACAACTATCGTCCGGTCTCCAACCTTCGCTTTCTTGCGAAGGTTGTTGAGAGCGTGGTGGCACATCAGCTCCCTCTGTTCCTGGAGGAAGCTGATTATCTGGACCCATACCAATCGGGCTTTAGGCCCAGGTACAGCACGGAGACGGCATTGGTCGCGCTGGTGAATGATCTCTGGCGGGCTCGGGACAGGGGTTGTTCCTCTGTCCTAGTCCTATTAGACCTCTCAGCGGCTTTCGATACCATCGACCATGGTATCTTACTGCGGCGTCTCAGGGGGTTGGGAGTGGGGGGCACTGTTCTCCAGTGGTTCTCCTCCTACCTCTTGGGACTTTCACAGTCGGTGAAGGGGTTTGGGGTATTTTAATTAGTAATTTTTAATTATTTTAATTATTTATTGTAATGGGCTAGTTCTATTTAATCTTATTTTTAACTTTTGTATATTGTATTTTTATTATATTTTATTGCCCTGTACACTGCCCTGAGTCCTTCGGGAGAAGGGCGGTATAGAAATTAAAATAATAATAATAATAATAATAATAATAATAATAATAATAATAATAATAATAATAATAATGATGATGATGATGATGATGATGATGATGATGATGATGATGATGATGATGCCTTTAACTTTTCAGACACTGGCTTCAAAATATGGGTATGCTGTTAATTAGTTAATAAGGAGCTTTCTAGTCACAGGTGATGGGGGAGGGAGAAAAAGAAAAGTCTACACTTGTTGGCCTGGAAAAACAAAGAGGTCCTCTTTCTGAAATGTTCCTTTTACTAGAACCAACCAACCAAAGGTGATTAGTGTTACCATCATATCTTCTCAAGAGTTCTTCCTCAAATATTCTTCCTCCAGTATCCCTTGTAGGGGATTTTGATAGAATCTGATAGCATCTGCCTCAGTTTCTTCACTCCTACAGATATGACCAGGCCAGGATGATTGGAGTCTTCTTCAGCAGTCTCTCTATCTTTTCTCACAACCTTTCATTTTATTAACTAATTTTTTGAAAGAAGGGGAAATGATAACTCACCCAAATTTTTAAAGACTCATATGAGCCCCTCCAAGTAACTCCAGCACATTTTTATTTTAAAGGAACTAGCACCTCAATCATAAAATAGGAAACAAATTTCATGCCCATGGAACTCAAACTGCTCGCTCCTGCCTTTGAGTCAAGCAGAGACCAAAATGGCTTTAAAGTAAAGATGTTCAATCCTTTATCTGGCTTGAGGAAAGAAATGTTTATTATTTAAACCAAGGATAGCCTTCTGATGTTGCTGAACATCTAACACCTAGGACTGTCCATTAATATGATCACTGTGAAGGATGCCTGGAGTCACAGTTCACCAAGATTCTCCCCATCTGGGATTTAAATTGTTCTTTCTGTCTCCCTGTGGCACATTAGGATTGATGAGGCAGAACAATTGCAAAGGATGGTCATGTTTAATTAAAATCCTGAAAGATACTTCCTGTCCTGATGTGATCAAGACAAAATGTAGCAGATGAAATGCTGGATTTGTTTGTTTGTTAATGAAAGGAACGACAGACGCAACGATAGGTCTTTCGATTACCTGCCTGACCAGTATACAATCTCTTGGGGTCTTTAGACAGATATGGTGTGATTCTCTCCTCACCACTTCTCTTTCTCTCTCTCTTCCCTCCCTATCAACATGTATATATTTACAAACTTCAGACACTTAAAGCAGATTAAGTCTAGAAACAGGTGCATGAGAATAACATATACAAACGGAATGGGAAAGGATTGAAGTAGCGGAAGAGATGACGATGTGTCAGACAGGGTGAATCTCATTTCTGAATGTCAAATACTTTTGGGATATAAGGAGCATGGTAGCCTATCAAGAAACAAATTGAGATGGAAAATATTTTCATTGCAACTTTTGTCTGAATTATTTAGCGATCAGAAATTGGCAGATATATCAGTTGTTCACAGCAGAGGTATGCCTAAATTACATGTCTGCCCACCCAGAATTAGGATTCCACCTATTTCTGCTCCACTGGCAAGACTTCAGTCAAATTACAGCAGACATGTCAAACTCGCGATGTCCCGTGACATTGCGCAATGTATCAGGACGGTTTTGCCATTGCCGGCAATGGGGTGGGTGGGGCTTCTGGATTACGCATCCGGCTCGCAGGCCGGCAGTTTGACATCCCTGAATTACAGTGTCAAGAGTGATACAGTGACCTGCTTTCTGGAGTTAAAGAAACAGGTCATGTAATCCAGTACTTCTTTGTTTTGCAAACAGCCTCAACTCTACCTAACAGGGCTTGATCTCAGGTAAGTAGCTCCTGATTGCAAATTGTAGCCTGGTAAGGAAAAACCTATAACATATTCTCAGAAGAGAGGCCCATGGAGTTCAGTACATTTTACCCCTATATTAGTGTGCATAGGAAATGAGTGGGTATCCTGCAAGTGGATTAGAACATAACCACCATATGCACTAGCTAACGTGTTTCCCCCAAAATAAGACCCAGTCTTATATCTTTTTTGCCTCCAAAAGAGGCATTAGGTCTTATTTTTGGGGGATGTCTTATTTTTCCCACTGTCTCACCTCGTGGTGGCAGGACCAACAGCCCCGTCTAGCAGGAGCCTGCATGGCCATTGCCAGCCCACTTCTGTGGCCACTCACTGCCGCTTGCGCATGTTGCCCCCAGCCTCCATTTCACTGGCAGAGGCCTTAAGGAAAAGCCGCAGCTGAGAACAAAGCCCTGGGTTGAAACACGGTAATATGGCCATTATTTAGGACTATAGGAGTGGTTATCCAGGGAAACTAGAGGGAACAAGTTTGTCACATAGAATTACAGCTCTTTTTTAAAATGACTCCATTAAAATAATGTTAGAGACATCACAACCTTTAAGTGCATTCATTGTATTGTATAATTACAGATTGAAATTATGGATCTTTTATTGACCACACTTTCTTTTAATTTTCCTTTTTAAATACTGGCTTTTGGTTTGCTATTAATCCATGACGTATCACAAAGCCTATAAAGATAATGTCAGTTAAATATATAATCTGGCAATGCTGTAGTACAGGATTATTGCTCTGAGTGAGGACTAGATATTTCTAAGGCCACTTCCAACTCTTACAATCAGTAATAGTATGAAATTAATCTCGATTCCATGAAGTGTTTCCTTAATTTATCAAAACACAATCCAGTCTCTCAAGCTTTTCCAGTGTTTCTAAAATAATACAAAACCAGTTCCAAAGTTGATTTTATTTGTATTGGTTGACTTTGAAAAGTAATAATCCATTTCTTGTAAAGAAAAAAACCTTGTTAATAGCTCAGAATCTCTGACACACATATGAATTTTTAACGCTGCAATTAGGAAATATTCAGGATAAACAAGAGTAGAAGTAGAGATGCAAAACAGGTAAGTATAGGAGGCAGGAAATAAAAAGGAAGACATAGGAATGATGGCTCCTCCCCCACACCCCCTACTGCCTTCCACAGCCTCTTTACATAGCAGGACACAAAATACTTCAATCATCAAGAACAGAAAAATGATCTGAACTATTTCTTTTTGGACAGATCTTTGATATTCAGTCAACCATATGGACACTGGAGAACAAGAAAGATGAAATGCATTGTTGATGAAGCTTCAGCATGGCCAGGAGCTAAGGAAAGAATAGTTAATGATGTTTTCCAAATTATTTTTGTCTTTGGGATTAAAAATAAAAAGCGGAGTTAAGCCATACCCTGCCCATTCCCCAAACATATTGCTTCTAATTATTATTCAGGACCTAGGTTTGGTCCTATTTGCTAGTAAATGAAGCACTTTCTCTATATTCTCTATGCAGTTCAAAGTATATTTCCTTGGAAGCACATTGATCGTAGAAAATAGATCTTATTTTGCTGTAAATCTACAGAACAAGAGGTATTCAGTAGATTTTCTTTGCTCATAACATATACAAGTTAAACAAGGATGAGACCAGCTAAGTGACAAATAAAACAGACACAGAGACTATATATGGTAACATATACTTATTCTTGTCTCAAAAGTGAATTATGGGCATACACAACCATGTGTTACTTTGGATAAGAAAATAAGGTGAAATTATTCACATTTAAATGTTATTCGGATGTTATACAAAACCTTCAATAGATTGCAATTAGAGGATGATCAGAAAGTTATACTTCTGCATTTTTGACACTGTGTGGGAAAGAGAGGGCTATACATTTTGATTTTTCATGTAGTGGAAAGAACAATAGTTAGTGAGGTAATTCATTTATTCTAAACCTTTCCATTGGTTTAACATGATGTCTCTGATAAAATCAACCAACATGTTTTTGCTTCAATTGAGTCCCCTAAATAGGAATACATGAGTTTCACTGCCTTGAGATAGGTCAAGGGTTTTGAGGGGAGGGACTAGGAGGGATTTAAGAGATGAAATGGGTGTATCCACTCTCTATGAAGCTTAAAGTACCAATTTTGCTCCCTAGTACCCAAATAAACAGGAAAAAAGTCTTTCCGGTCCCCAAGTTATATAGCCCATAACACAAATACACACTTTGCACCCTTACTTTAGAATCTAGATGCTGTCAGAGAGAATACTGTACTCTGAACTCAGTTCAAAGTGAAAAATTGTACCATTGTATTTGCTTCCACAAACTATGGTGCACTGAAGACTAGAAATTTATGTATGTATTTACTACATTAAGGGACGCGGTCGCTCAGTGGGTTAGGACGCTGAGCTTGTCGATCAGAAGGTCGGCAGTTTGGCAGGTCGAATCCTGAGTGCCGTGTAACAGAGAGAGCGCCTGTTACTCGTCCCAGCTGCTGCCAACCTAGCACTTCGAAAGCACGTAAAAATGCAAGTAGAAAAATAGGGACCACTACGGTGAGAAGGTAACAGCGTTCTGTGCGCCTTTGGCGTCTAGTCATGCCGTCTACATGACCACGGAGACGTCCTCGGACAAGCGCTGGCTCTTCGGCTTTGAAACGGAGATGAGCACCGGTCCCTAGAGTCAGAAACGACTAGCACACACGTGCGGGGGAACCTTTACCTTTATTTACTACATTATAGCTTAAGTCCAAGGCCTGTAGCCAGGACACTTCCCCATCAACTACACATAGAATTACCGGTTGACAGCAGTATCAAACATCTAGGCTGAGGTGGGTAGAGTGAAGATTTCTCAGACTGTCACTGTTTGCTATGGGTGAAACAGAATTCTATAACCCTGGAAATGTAAATGGATAATTGCAAAACATTGCAGAACAAGAACAGATGGATATTTTGTTGATAGTTAAAAAAAGTGATTAGCGTCTTCCCCTTTAAGCCAAGACTCTGTTAGAACAAAGATCAAAGGGAACAAAAAGGCCCTATCTTAAATACTCATTATTTTGTTAATTTTCTTTTTGTTTTTAATAGCAGTTTTTGTTGTAGACCAAGGTATTTGTATAGACAATGATATTCAGAGTGGTTACTGAATGTATTGAAAATATAATGAAGTTAGAAAAGTCAAGCTTTTACTTGTGATGGGCCAGCAGTTTGACACCCCTGCCTTACAGCTTTTTAGGATCTACTTTGAAATAAATGGGTGGGCTAAGCTCGCAGGTTTGTACCAGTATTCTAGCTTAAAGTAACTTGTGGGGTAGATGGTAGAAGATTAGAATTCAAGCATGCTGGTTTCTCCAGGCTGTGTGTATAGTATCTGTCTGATATCTACAAATCAAATCATACATCATTTGCTTAACATCCCCCAGCTGATGTAAAAAGAATTCAGTGGGACTTATTACCTGTGTACAGTTTGTGCACTTCAATAGGCTCAGAGCTTAAGGTCCAACCCCAATCAAAGTGATATGTTGTTTGGGATGCTTACTCACAGGAGAGTTTCATATTCACAGGTCTGCAGGAACAAGTTCAGTGAGCACTATGTATTCAGTGATTAGATGCTTATAGTCGTGTTGCCCAGCTTTTGAAACACATAGAGAGAAATCCCTTCAGGCTCAATTTGCTGCATCCATAAATTGTATTATCTATTTTCTATCCACTTAGCTGAATCTCTTGGTAAACAAATGATTACTTACAGAGGTGGACCAGTGTGGGAGGATAGTTCCAAAAAAGGAAAAAAAATGGGATTTTGTCTTTGATGCAAATAGATACTAAAATTCTTCTCCCAACTGTACATGTCAGCTTTTAATCCTTTATTTTTCTGATGGATTCACAGGGTCAACCCAACATTCCAGGAGACAATAACATGCACAGCAAGCAATATCAATAAAAACTCCTAGGAAACTCGCAGTAGCAGAGCACTACAGATGACAGTGGAATGGAAGAAATGCTGCAGAATATGTACAAATGAGGGTATATTCAGGATGCTTTCAGTCTGTCTTAGAGGAAAAGCTGTATTTATTTGCACTCCATGATTTAATTATGATTTATACTAGGTTAGACAACTCAGCCCAAGCTCAAGACTCAATTCTTGTGGTCCTTATAGCACACAGCTAAGATTCAGCAGTTCAGTTTTCATCAGCATGATGCTTTTTACCCTTTTTGTGTGCTTAGAATTTAAAAATAGATGACTGACTTTAACACACTTATTTTCAAGCTTTAAATCCCCCCAAACAGGCAAGGGAGGACAGGAGTTAAATCTTTGGTCTTGTTCTCCCTGAAGGCACTAGCGGACACAACCTGTGTGCCCTCAGAGGCCCAAATAATAATAATAACAAAAATAAAGTGTATCCTCCCTAGTCCAAAAAATATTATCAGGTTTGTCCCTAACATTTTATCAAAGAGGAAGAGATAAAATTCTCACATGGAATAATAACATCTGTCAAAATCTGGCCTATATTAACTTGTTTGCTATTCAAAGAATTTGTGGTTAATGAAAGAAAAATATAGTGCAGTTTTGTCCAGATTTGCAAGTTCCACTAGTTAAATAATAAAGTTTTTTTCAACAAGACGACACTGCTGCCAGAAAACAATACATACATTCTGTCCAGTTCTTTTTCAAATGGCAGAAGGGAAACCAGATGAGCTTTGAAAATGTATTTGTCTGTCTCAAAATCAGAAGCAATTTTCTGAAGGAACCTCAGCCAGTTTAGTGATTAAAGCACCAGGCTAGAAAGCGGGAGACTGTGAGTTCAAGTCCTACCTTAGCTAGGAAGAAAGCCAGGTAAATGATTTTGGGCCAGTCATTCTGTCTTAGCCAAACCCACCTCACAGGGTTGTTGTTATGGGAAAAATAAAAGGAGGAAGGTATATAGGATATATTCACCACTTTAAATTATTTATAAAAATAATAAAGGTGAGATAAAAGATGCCAGCTTCTAATAATTCTACCCAGAGGTCTCCCTCTCCACGTGAACTTTTTAAGAAGCTGGTATATAAGGGTCCTGCATAAACAATTGTTGTGAACAAAAACTGCCCCTCTTCAATTAACCATTCATTGTTACACCATGTCTTTTCCCTTGTTGCTACTGGAGAGTAGACCTGAATATAATCTTTTTATGATATTTTATTGCATTTTATTATAATTGAGAGTTTTAACCTTCAAAATGGTAAACAAAATATGCAATAATACTTTCTGTCAAACAATCTATGGAGTTAGTAATGTATGGATTATTGTGCTGGTTGGGTCCTAGAATTATTTAGCTAACAACTGAGTCCCAAGGGTGAAGAACCAGATGCTTCTGAAAAGTTGTAATATGGGATGAAAACAATGGTCCTCAGTTTTTTGGTTATTTGCTCACATAATAAGATACCATTAATTATTCTAATATTGTTAGGATCTCATTAAATGGAAATGTAGGTAATCCTCAATTTAACAATGACACATTTAGCAACTGTTGCAACGGCAGTGAAACAACCAACTTACAACTTCTTGCACTTATGACCATTGTAGTATTTTGAGTTATGTGATCAAAATTTGGGTGCTTGGCAAATAGCATGTATTTATGATAGCTGGTGTCCCAGGTTCACGGGATCACCATTTGCAATCATCCCAGCTGGCTTCTGATAAGCAAAGTCAGTGGGGAAAGCCAGATTCACTCAACCATCTCATGACTCATTTAACAAGTGCAGTGATTCTCATAATAACCATGACAAAAAAGGTCATAAAATTGGGTGCAACTCACTTAACAACTGCCTTGCTTAACAACAGAAATTATGGTCCCAGTTGTGGCAGTAAGTCAAGGACTTACTGTAATGAAAATAAACCAATTTTAGTTAATAACCATTGCATTGATGATTTAGGCCAGCATTTTCAACCTGATACAGTTTAAATGCATTGACTTTTAAGTTTCATCATGCCTAGCAAGTGAGATGGATCAAATTCAAAGATTTTTGAACATCAAAACGGATTAAAGGATGTGGTTAGGGCATATATCGAGTATTTACCCCAGAAATTTTCTAATTCAATAGGTTTTAGAATAAATATTTCAGATTAGAGAGGGAACTGGTTTAAAACAGCCTTACCTCATTCAAATACGAATCCCAACTAGAGGGGCAATGTTTACACCGACAAATAAGTGGTAAGAAACCTGACTGTGCTTCATTACAAGAGGGCACTTCGCTATCACAGAGTGTTTGCTGCTCAGCACCTGCTGTTGGAAGAGACCGCTTTACCGCTCTTCGAAGTGGAGTTTGAAATGACTTTCTGCAAGGCAACTTGCCCGGAGCTGAAAAAGCGGATGCATCATCTGTAACATCCCGCCCAGGCTGGGGCAAAAATAAACGCCATCACTGCATAATCACGCACCTCGCTTGGGCTTTCAAGAGCCTCTCTTTTGTTAATCTCCGTGGATGTGCGTCGCCGTCTGACTTGGTCCTGGGTGTTCTGCCATGTCAACTTCGAGATAGCGCCGGCGACTGCTGCCCGCCTTTTCTCGCTTGAGGCTAAAACTGCTGGGTCGCGCAGTTGCAAAGCGCTTCGGGCCGGCGCTCTCTGAGGCCGCGCGTGAAGGACGTGATTGGCGCGAGCGCCTGACCTCTGCAGAGCTGCGCGCTCCCCTTTCGAGCCAAACCTGGGCTCGCTGCCTGCCCCTTTGTGTCTGGGCCGGTTGGAAACGCTGCCGGATCACGCAGGGTAGCTCGGGACCTTTGCTGACCGTCTGTTAATAAACGTAGCGTTTAATTATTACATCACCCTTCCATGTTTTTTTTTCCCGGTTTTGTTTTATTTTTTATTTTTTTAATTCCATTTATATCCCGCCCTTCTCCGAAGACTCAGGGCGGCTTACAAGCTTAGCAGTAGCCCTCATTCTATGTATATGCATGCCTGCTTATTAGGGCTTTCACACACACCCCAAGCGGCATTATTACAAAGTCAGCTTAATTGCCCCCAACAATCTGGGTCCTCATTTTACCTACCTCGGAAGGATGGAAGGCTGAGTCAACCTTGAGCCTGGTGGGATGCGAACCTGCACTAATTGCAGGCAGCTGGTGTTACTTAAGGAGGCATTAGCCCACTGCTCCACCAATGCTCTTTTGTTTTTTGTTTTTCAGAGGCAGAGTTCTGCTCTGGAATTTCTAAATACAAGATAGTCCTCGACTTACAACAGTTCGCGTAGTGACTGTTCAAAGTTACAATGGCACTGGAAAAGTGACTTAGCAATAGCAACAGCACTTGGATTTATATACCGCTTCATAGTGCTTTACAGCCTTCTCTAAGCGTTTTACAGAGTCAGCATATTTCCCCTAACAATCTGGGTCCTCATTTTACTGACCTTGGAGGCTGAGTCAATCTTGAGATGGTCAGGATCGAACCCCTGGCAGTCAGCAGAATTAGCCTGCAATATTGCATTCTAACCACCACGGCTCTTATGACCATTTTTTCACACTTATGACCATTGTAGCATCCCCTGGTCACCTGATTCAGATCCTTCACAAGTGGTTCATATTTCTGACTGGTTGCAGTGTCCCAGGGTCATGTGATCCCCTTTTATGACCTGTCAAACAAAGTCAATAGGGAAGCCAGATTCAACAACCGTGTACTAATTTAACAACTGAAGTGATTCACTTAACAAATATGGCAAGAAAGGTCATAAAATGGGGCAAAACTCACTTAACAAATTTCTCACTTACCAACATCAATTTTAGGCTCAATTGTGGTTGTAAGTCAAGGACTACATGTAGTTGAAATTTCAAAGAGTCTCCAAATAGGTGCAGACCTCTTTCCCTCGGTGTATTGTATTCCAGAATTCCAAGGTAAGGGAGAAAGTTTTTTAGTTCAGATTTGAGGAACTAAATTTGTGTTTTTTTAATTTTCAGAAAAATGGGCACACGGCCATTCATATGCTGTTGCTATGGTGAGAAGCAGGTTGCACTTTCCCCCGGAAATAGTATGAAACAGTTTTCTGGTTATTTCTGAAAATGTCTGCAGGTTTGTGAGTCATATGAATTCTACTGACATAATTTTAAGCCACTGGAAAATAGATTTTAAAAACTCTCTATAAATTAGCTTTATTATACTAGTTTATAATATTATTTTTGTATATCCAGTGGGCATGAGTGACATGTGAGAGTTTAGGCATTTCTGGAGAAGATTGCATGCCCTATTCACTTCTTTATTTTTAAATTATACTTACAGTATGATGAATATAAGGATTGATTGATAAATTGATAGGCCTGGTTCACACATAAAATCATGGTTTATCGATGAAGATAAATAAGGATTATTGAACAGGTTTATTGGCCTGTTTTATACCTACAATAGATTGCTTTATGCATCCCACTAAACCCAAAATAAACACATCACATTAAGATTTAATGTTATGAGGATGTGAACATGAATTGATATAACTTAAACTTTTTGATAGTTGATAGCTAATTAGTACTAGAATTGGTCCCAATTCTTATACCTTATCAATGAAAATAAAAAGACCTACAGCATTTATTCCTAGTTTTTAATTTTAAATAATCGGTATATCTTCAATAAAAACGCATGAGAATCAATATTTAAATCAAAATTAGCAATTCATTATGTAGGGAAACCATGGATGACTGAGAATCTCCATAGACTGGTGATGTGATGTTGCACTTTATGACTGCATTGCTTAGTGACAGAAATTCAGCCCCAATTATCATTGTAACCCTAACATTACCTATAGGAGTTATTTATTTATTTTGGTTCATTAAGTAAATTTTTATTCTAATTTTTTGAGTTTTGCAATAACATAGTTATTTTTAACAACAAAATAACAACAACAACAACAACAATAATAATAATAGAAAAAACACTGACCATCATAAAATAAGGGCCATCTATTTTTTTCTTAACTCACTGAATTGCAATATTTTATGTTGATTGAGATGTGTCTTACTCTTTCCTTTTAATATGTGGTGATATTTTAGCTTTCTTTTGAAAATATCTATTTGAGATATTTTGTTGATCATGCTTATAAACTTTTCTTTTAACAGGGCTTGAACCTATGAGTTATGGGGAAGTTGGTCCCTGTGACAAGCAATAAGCAAAGCAGGGAACTGAAGAAAAATAAGTGAAAGAAACATCCTTGTGCCAAAAGACCATGCAAGTCAGATAATATTTCTTGAATTTTTCAAAGCTTTTGGATAAGATAAGTAGTCTAAGGAAGGAATTTCATTAGTGGATCCTAATTCTTATCTTTTTTTTTTTCAAGAGAAAAGAGCCAGTATTCTTCAAACTGTGTTTTATAGGAGTGAGTATATCTTTGATGAAAGAGAAATTGCAAGAATAAAGCTTAAATATGACCTATTGAGTGACTTATATATTCATATAGTATGTTTAGGATGCCACACTGAAAAATAGGAAATTCAGTTGTAGAAAGAAACATTAGTTTAGGTAGCAAAAAAATCAGGCCAAGTCTGGTAGTACCTTTTCCAACCAACAACTGTTATTATAAGGCATAGGATTTTATTCATGGCAGCTCACTTCAGCAGGCTAAGGCAAAATCAAGAAATCACATTAGGGCTCAGAATGATTTAGGATTGTGAGACAAAAAATAGCCTTTCATGATGACTGCTATAATTCAGGGGTAAGTATCACTATTGCAATGCAGAAATCCTGGGTTCAGTACATTGTGTGAAGAAACAGCTCTGGAAATACAAACGTGTAATTCTAATTGGTTTCTGCTATCTGGGTTTATGATCACACCAAATACATTTATTGTTTTGGGGTAGAAATTATAGTTTGTTATTGTCTTTCTGATTATAACTGGCTTAGGGTAATGTGTGAGCAATTTGAGTTTGGTGTTGTTTTTGGATTATTTAATCCTGCTGTTATTGCTTTATAAGTAACTCCAGAAGGCGAACATATGTAATATTCCTTCTGCTGCCTGTTTTTCCCACAACAACTACCTTGTGAGGTAGGTTGGGCTGAAAGAGAGCGACTGTAGAAAATGGAAAAGAAAACAAGCCAGAACTTAGCCAAACAAACTATTGTTGCTTTCTTTGCAAAACCTTCCATTTGGCTTGTTGAGCTTGTTGTTATTTTAACCCATGGTTAAAATAAACTATGGCTTAACTTTCTATTTTTGTACAATAACTCTTTAGCAGTAAAAAATATAGGGTTCAAACATCTCTTTCATGTTCCAGAAACAGATGGGAACATACTGCATCTCCCATCATAAACACAGAAAAGCTGGAAATATTGGCAACTATTTAAATTCCCTTCCCCTCCCTATACATATTCTGAAAAGAGGTTTAAAAATAGGAGCAGTCTGAAAATCTAATCAGATAGTCCTCGGGGAGATCCTATGTATTTGTTGTTGTGGTGTAAGAACCTCATTAAAAAGCATCTCTATTGTGCTAATCATGGAGAAGGAGTTATAAGAAGAGGATGCTGGCTGCTGTCAGATATATGTTGTTAATAATGACAGTGTATAAATGTGTGTACATAAATACTTGTTTCCATTTAAAAAAGGATTTTCATTGTGGTTGAGGGTTTCATAAGTCTATTTTTCCTTCTGTTCTGCTATAATTTCTTATGATGTTTATGATCTGACTAATACAAAGATTTGTGATGGGGTTCTTTTCTTCCTATTATTCCTGTTACAAAAATTGGTAGTATTTTAAAGGCATATTCATAGAGCAGTATGGATTTACATTAGAAGAATATCAGGATGGGGAGAGAAATATAGGCATACTTTTTAAAAATGCTGCAATAATATTGTATCTTTTTTGACAGTAAATATAAAAGACTGCAGATATGAAATGTTCTAAGGCTGTGCAAGTTTCAGACATGATTGGGAAGAAATGCTTCAGACCTTCAGCCAGCACAGCACCTCTTTGCTGTTCATTAAAGTAGCATGACTTTATATTGTTAAATCTTCTCCCTTACCGTTGAAGACTGGATGTCAGATTTGCTAAAATGAGGGCTGTTGTATGTGGGGCAGAGAAAGTAGTCTGAAGTTATTTAGGCATGATGTAGGGTGTGCTGGTGAGGATACTACAGCACTGATAGAATATTTGCCCTATCATGAAATACACTTTTTTCTAAAGCCAGCATGAAGAGAGCGTGGGTTGATAGTTCATTGTGAATCAATCTGCAATTCACTGTGTGTTTTCCAGGAGGAAGTGTATTTGTTGGCTAGGATAAGCTGTGTTAAGAACAAGCCCTCAAATACTTTCAATTGGCAGAGTCTTATTCAGATCCTCTAATGCGGAACTAACTGGAGGAACACATGTATCCTCAGTGCTCAGACACAAAAGTTGAAACTATGCATGTTCTGTGTGTCCCTGGTATAACATTATCTTTGTCTAGAACACCTGAGATTCATCAGGCTCCAATATTGACTGTGTTAAGAGAGCCTTGAGACTTGGGTTTATCCCTGAGGCCGTGGTTTGAATGAGTGATGATGATGATGTTAGGATGGCTTTTTTCCAGATGGTCTATATTTTGTATTTATGTATATTTTGTTGATTTTTTATTGTGCCCTCAGATGGATGGCCTTATACATTTAATTAATTACATAAATACATACTATTCCTGGTTCCTGAAATTAATTTTCCCTATTATCAGCAAGTATTTGTCGGTCCCATCAGAAATTATATTTTTGTATTATGAGATTAATGTAGCAAAATTTCCATACATGTTGCAGAATTTTATGCTAGTGCCATTATGATCGATAGATGCTGGATCTGACCAGAACTATCTGCAGATCCATACTGGTTTACAGAGCTTAACAGACTTTTTATCAAGCGTGAGAAATCAGGAAATCCAGGCAGTTCTAATGAATATAAAGGTTTATTGCAAGCTTAAGCTCTTTATAAGAATCTGAACTACCTAATGGTCAAAGGAAAATGGCAGTAGATAAGAGTCAGTGGAATTCAAGGTGGGCTGGACTTAGATCTCTTATGAGTGCAAAGGGACTTGAGGCGTGTTTGACCCCTCCCTCGGACTCAGCCTGGTCATCTCCTACCCTTTTTCTTCCTTATCTTTCTTTTTCTTTTATAGAAGATCACTCCTATTTGATGTATACAAACCATCTCAGGTCTTATCATTCTTTTCCCCTTTATCCATACATATAATAAATTAGAGGAGAGCAAATTGATTGATTACTTCTGTAGCTTTTTTAATAGCTGAAAGCAATATGAAGCAAGTTCAAATAGTATCAGAATATAATACGATTTGTGGACTGGATAAATGTAGCTATGGTAGAACAGAGGGTACGAAAAAGAAATATATAGCCAGGATTGGTGTTGTTACCCACAGGGCAGAAGGATCACAATAGAACAGATGGATTCCTGCTGTCATTGTAACATGATCAACTAGTCAAGAAGAGATTATATAATACAAGAACAAAGCCACTCTAGTGTACCAAAATCTCAATGCAGTCACATCTGCTTAATTGTAAGTGCTTGTGAGAGATGATGCAGAGTGGGAAAGCTGGTAATTTAATTTTTAACTCTTCCTTAATATGCGTAAATTAGTATTTTTTTAAAGGTATCACTGGGATTCAGTTTCTTCTATAAACTGGAGACCTGACCTTGCTCACAAAACTCATTCAGTTTAATGGGTACTTACTCCATAGATGTTTCTCATACCACCCTAACATTTGAGACCCCTTACTCTGCAGCTGGGCTCCTGGGCAGAAAAAGTGTGAGTGACTTGCAACCTCTCCTACTGGGTTCCCCACTTGACCCAAGACTAGGTTTATACATATGTTGTATATAAGATAAGATGAGATGAGATGAGATGAGATGAGATGAGGCGAGGCGAGGCAAGGCAAGGCAAGGCAAGGCAAGGCAAGGCAAGGCAAGGCAAGGCAAGGCAAGGTGATGATAGGATAGGATAGGATAGGATAGGATAGGATAGGATAGGATAGGATAGGATAGGATAGAATAAGATAACCTTTATTGCCATTGTTTTACTGTGGGCACCAACCCATACTGGGGCCTGTTGGTAAGAAAATCAAGAAAATCAACAATCCAGTTGCATAAAGGAGTGTTAAGCCTAAAAGGCCCAGTTTGTCTACTAGATGCTGGGGAATGATTGTGTTAAACGCCGAACTGAAGTTGACAAAAAACAAACGCACGTGAGTATTTCTTTCCTCTAAGTGTTTCAAGCTCAGATGGAGAATGGAAGAAATAGCATCCTCCGTAAAGCGATTTGATTGGTAGGTAAACTGAAGAGAGTGAAATGGTGGTGGGAGGCTAGATACAATAATGTCCTTTATCAGCTTCTCAAAGCATTTCATAATGGTGGATGTCAGTGCAATTGGATGGTAATCATTGAGGCCTGTAATTGTGGACTTTTTTGGCACTAGCAAGATGATGGCCATCTTAAAATAATGGGACCACTGCCTGCTGCAATGAGAGATTGAATATATCTGTGAGAACACAAGCCAGCTCATCTGCACATTCCCTGAGGACATGTCCAGGGATGTTATCTGGGTCTGCTGCTTTCCGAATGTCTGTTTTCTGGACAGAGGTGACATCAAAGCTTAGCATGTTTAAATGGGTGTTATGTATGTGTCCCAGCTTCTGCCAACCTAGCAGTTCGAAAGCACGTAAAAATGCAAGTAGAAAAATAGGGACCACTACGGTGGGAACGTAACAGCGTTCCGTGTGCCTTTGGCGTCTAGTCATGCCAGCCACATGACCACGGAGACGTCCTCGGACAAGCGCTAGCTCTTTGGCTTTGAAGTGGAGATGAGCACCGGCCCTTAGAGTCAGAAATAACTAGCACGCATCTGCGGGGGAACCTTTACCTTTATGTATGTGTATACTTTGAGAGCAAGCAACTAAATTTCATTTTTAATGTGTGTCAGTGTGCCCACAGCAAAAAATAACAATAAATATTGTCTGTCTGTCTGTCTTTCGGTCTGTCTACCTACCTACCTACCTACCTACCTACCTACCTACCTACCTACCTACCTACCTACCTACCTATCTATCTATCTATCTATCTATCTATCTATCTATCTATCTATCTATCTATCTATCTATCTATCTATCTATCTATCTATCTATCTATCTATCTATCTATCCTGCCTAGAGGCCTGTTCTTCCTATTCCTATCATTCCCCCCGGGGGGTGGGTGTGCTAAAAAAATAGTTCATCACTTTCAGAGATACCTTTGCAACATCATTTGGATCTGTCCTGCTGGTATGGGGACATGAATTGTGGATCCTAAGCCAAGGAAACCTGTACAGGCATTCCTATTTTAGTGACTGCCTCATGCAGTGACTGTTTGTTGTTACAGTAGTGATGAAAAATTAATTTTGTTACCAGTCCACTGACAACCTTCTGAGGTCTATACAATAAAGTAAAGGAAAACTGAAGCAAGATCACAAGTGTGGTCATAGGTTCACTTAGTTTTGCTTAATGACTAAGTTGCCAGACTCAGTTGTGCTTGCTAAAGGAGGACTGCCTGTACATCCATGGCCTAAACCGCACAGCATGGCCATTTCAAATTCCCAAAAGCCACCCAGACTGTTTTTTTCTCCAGGACCATGCAAAACAATACCATTTTTAAAAAAAAGTGTTGGCTTTGTGTTTTGTATGAATTGTACCATTGTGGTTTGTGAAACAAAATGTATGGCAAAGGGCAAATTTTTTATGATGTAGGCTTGCCCTCCACTGTTCTGTTTCTTTTTTTTGTTCACAAAACATGGAGAGAAGAGTTAGGTGGGAATTATATTAGGAAATAGGTGTATTGGCCTTCAAAAGATCTGTGCTCTCACATAAAAGTCAGGGCAGTGTATATTGCAGACTAATACAAGTAATAAATAGTGAAAGCTGCCCAAAGGTAAATCTATTAAAGTCAATTTTGTGTATTTATTCTGCAGTTTTTGCCATTTTGCATAATGCATTGTTCTATGTTCTATCTGCTTATCATAGAGGCAGGGAGGTGCCACCCTTTGACAATTGCAAAATGTATTTAATCATTTTTAAGCTTCATCATATTGTCTACAGGCTTTACCATACAAGGATTAGTACAATGTAAAGCAAGAGCCAGTTTGATATATCGGTTACAGTGCTGGACTAGGAGTAGGGAAACCTGAGTTGAATGAATGAATGAATGAATGAACCTTTATTGTCAAAGTACAACCATGTATACATTGAGATTGGCTGAGCCTCCCTTCGTGCCCCCCCACCACAACTCACAGTGACAACAAACCCACCATCTTGTTACACCATGTGAGCTAATTGCACAACACACCGGCCTCGCAAATCAATCATACATAAAATTATAAAATTATTTCCCATTTAAGAGCCTAACAGCCCATGGATAAAAGCTGTTCTTCAGCCTGTTGGTACGGCTGGCTATACTCTTGTATCTCCTACCCAATGGTAGGAGAGTAAAGAGATACCGACCAGGGTGTGAGTCATCCCTGAGAATTTTCCTCACTCTTCCAAGGCAGCGAGCCCTGGCGATATCATCCAGTGGTGTCAGGGGACAGCCCACAATGTCTTGTGCTGTGCTCACCACTCTCTGTAATACTTTCCTATCTGTGGCTGTCAGACCAGCATACCAAACCACGATACAGTGCAAGAGGACGCTCTCTATAGTAGACCGGTAAAAGAAGGTCATTAGCTGTTGTTCTACCCTGTTCTTCCGCAAGACCCTGAGGAAGTGGAGTCTCTGTTGGGCCTTTCTGGCCACCTGGGTTGTATTAACTTTCCAGGTAAGATCTTCACAGAGGTAGACTCCCAGAAATTTAAAGGAGGAAACTCTCTCCACACAGCCCCTCCCAATGTCAAGTGGGGCAGGTTCCTCTCTTTTCCTCCGGAAGTCTAGCACTTCTAGTCTAGTTCTAGTCGTGCCATAGGTCTAGTAGCTAGTGTGATTTAGAGCAGGGGTCCCCAACCCCCGGTCCATGGACCAGTACCAGGCGGTGGCATACCAGCAACCAGTCCGCAAAAACAAAGCCCCATCTGTGGGATGCAGGCAGCACACAAAACCACACTCTCTCCAGTCTGCAGAAAAACCTCTCTCCATGGAACCGGTCCCTGGTGCCCAAAAGGTTGGGGACCTCTGATTTAGAGCAATTAGCCATAGGAAGAAAGCAATTGCAAACAACTTTATTTTCTCATTCTATAATACTCTACAATCCTGGAATTTCCTAGTGGTCTCCTGGTCCATGTTCTAACTTACTATCAGTGATGGTTGACTTTTTCGTTATCATCCAAGATCAGCTAAGTGTTGCACAAGGCTATTAAGTAATTTTTTAAGGGAATTGGGGATGTTCACTCAGTTAATTTTCCTCTAATAAATTAACTGTCTTCTAATTTTATGTCATAAGCAAATTTTATCATCATTGATTTGCTCCTGGCAATCAGTGAGCTATTGGATGAAATAAGCTATTTCCTGAGTCTCGTGAAATTCAGTAATTACTTTTCTCCAGTTTTAAAGTTTGTCTTTTAATGAAATGTCTGGGTAACCCTTCAACCTCCTGAAATATCCCTAAAGTCAATTGAATTTAAATAAATCCTAACTTCATTAGATGACATGGCCTGTCTTCTGCACTCCAATTCATTTTATCTCTCTCGCAATACTGGATGCTGATTCCTCAAACAGATCAGTTTCATGAATAATTATGCATAGGTGTGCAATATATATATAAAATAGTACATAGTTCCTAGGCTTTTTTAAAATGTAAACTATCAGTTTCTTAAATAAATATTTTCCATTTGTCCTTTAATAGTGATTTGCAAAAAAAAAATCAGATTAGATGGGTATAATATACTGAACTTTGCATACATTATTTTGACCTTCAAATGTGATTGCCATTTTGCAAACAGTATTTCTAAATTACCTAAGATTGCATAAGATTAAGTATTACCTAATGATAATTCTTTTCTTTCTTCTTTGGCAGACACAAGATTAGTTAAAATCTCTGCTAATGTGTATCAGCTAGTCTGTACACCAAGGCTCTGTTAAATACAGAGTGTTTGTTCCTTGCTCTGAACATTGGCTCAAAGGTTTCAGATACTGGATAATTCACTTGTCTTCATGGGTCTTGGTGTGTCTTCTCTCAAAATAAGATGCACGCTCTTTTAAGCTACAGTTTGTGAACCTCACTGCAGAGTGCAGGTGTATACATTCTGTTTGGATTATAGAAAGAAGTAAAGAACAATATTTATAATATTGTTTCCTACAAGCATAACTGCACTAGAGTTATAGAGTTTGTTTTCCCTTTTCATTTAAAAGAGTGTGGGTTTTTTTCCTTACTCCTGGTTATTAACTGACTTTCTTTAATGCAAACAATAATAAATGTATAATATATTGCAGCCAACCCTATCAACCAGTGAGACTAGAGTGCTTAAATTGCACTGATAGCTTCTCCAAACTAGGGAACCAGTGGTCTTTCTCTTAATAGCTACTGTGTATTATTCTGGCTTGATTGGCTCTTATAATGGTCTGCAACTTGGATTTAGGCCAGTAGTGGGCAGTCTGTGGTCTTAATGCATTTCTCACCTCCCATTTCCATCTTGTGGCAGTCTGATGCCCTGACACCTTACTAAAACCAGGGTAACAAAATGACCTTTTGAGAGTGTGAAAATTTCTTTTTTGGGGAAGTAAGAGTAGGAGTGAGATCAGAAGGAATCTGGAGCCAACTCACACACATTTTCACCCTAACTGTAACTCACTAATCAGCCTGGAATTTCAGAACTAACATTTGGTTATCTTCCTGGTAAATTTCAGACACACGAATTTTGTTTTTTTGGGTGAGGTTAAGATAAATATTAGTATAATGACAAAAATGGCAACAGTGTGGTTTTCCAAAGGCATCCCACTTTCAAAAAGAAAGCAGAAGAAAAAGGACAAATTAATGCAATTTTTCATCTCTCATAGACTATTAGATGAGTTTTATATTTACGTTCATTACATATGAATTGTCTAATTAGTCTTCTGGTTGAAACTTCTGGCAATAGAATACACATATTCATTCATTCATTCATTCATTCATTCATTCATTCATTCATTCAATTTACATAGCTACCGATGGTTGCCTCACAATTGGATTATTGTAATGTGCTCTGTATGGGGCTACCCTTGAAGACCATCTAGAAGCTACAGCTGGTTCAAGATGCTGTGGCACAAGCAATAAGTGGAGTATCTCAGTTGCCCATGTACTCCTATGCAAGCTGCATTGCATAGTGCTCCACCACTCCTATGCAAGATGCATTGGTTGCCAGTCAGCTTCCAAGTACAATTCAAGGTGCTGATTATTATTTATAAAGTCCTGTAGGGCAAAGGGTAGGGGTCCCCAACTCCTGGGCTGTGGGCCACTCGGGCCATGGACTGTTTGGAATTGGGCTGCATGAGTGGCTGGCTGGAGTGCATG
The DNA here is from genome assembly GCF_964194415.1 of Vipera berus. NCBI lineage: Eukaryota > Metazoa > Chordata > Lepidosauria > Squamata > Viperidae > Vipera > Vipera berus. The sequence goes on from NC_138204.1 coordinate 95,607,798, forward strand.
CATGTGTGCACACCTCAACTTGCAGAAGTGGTGGGCTGGTGTGCACTTGCATGCATGCATGCCAGCCTGCTGTTTGTGTAAGTCAAGCTGCATGCATGCACGCCACCCCACCACTCACGTGGCCCAGTTCCCATCTTGTTCCTACCCCCAGACAGGCCACCAAGCTGCAAAGTTTGGGGATCACTGGCATAGGGCCTAGATATCTGAGAGAGTGCTTAGTGGATTACTTTAGTCTGGATGTTTGTTTGATTTATTGATTTAGTTGTTTTTATGTTTTTTTTCTAGTACTGTCCAGAATCCACTGGAATTGGGTGGCCAATGAATTTAAGTAAATGCTCTTACAGAGCATTCAGAAGCTTCAACTGGTGCAGATTGCAGCTTCCCAAGTAGCAAATGGTATAGGATATTCAACACATGCAACCTCATTATTGTCTTAGCTGCATTGATTGCCAATATGTTTTCAGGTAAAACTCAAGGTGCTAGTTGTCATGTTTAAAGCAATTCATGGCCCAGATTACCAGAAGGGTTATCTTCTTATAGTTGTTTCTACCCATCCAATTTGGTCTGGCAGGTTGGGCATGCTATGGGCTCCATCAGCCAAGGAATGTTGATTGGCAAGAACTAGGGAGTGTGCCTTCTCTGCTGCTGCTCTCTGAAGCATTCTCCCTTGAGAGATTAGGATGGTCCCAACCCTTTTTGGCTTTTTGGAAAACCTTGAAGATCTGGTTATGTGACGATGTGGTTATGTGCCTAAATATGTTAAGGGATCCATTTCCTAGTGATATTGATACCTATGGTTATAATTTCTCTCTCTCTCTCTCTTTCTTCTCTCTCTCTGAATGATGAATGAATGAATAAGTAAATAAATACCACATATCTAACAAATGTTAGCATGTATTCAAATATAAATGTGGGTAAATTCTTCAGACTACTTTATAATTTACTCTGTATAATTTACAAATAATAGGTATTCTTCCATCATTTTGGTATCACCCTTTTCATTTTCCCCAATCCAGTGGAATGTTGGAAATTAATTATGTAAAGGGCATCAAGGCTTTTTTTGTTTCTTTGTCAGCTGGATATATCTCTGAAAATCCAGAACAGAACAGGATTGGCTTTGCAGGGGGGGAGAGGGGGGAGGTGGAGTAAGCAAAAGTAAAATTGAGTTTGTAAGTGAACCAGATCTGTGTTGTCTGAATTAATAAATAATCCATCTCTTGTTCAAATGCCCATTTTACTCATCCTTTTTTCAGTTTACATACCCTTGATATGCAGTTAAAATACAGATGAGTATTTTTTTTTAAAAAAAAGAGACTTCCAAACCTAAATTGATACCTGAGATAACTTCTAAAAGTATGACATTTTGACTAGCACATGTCAACAGTGAGGAATTCCTAACATTCTTTGTAACAAACAAACAGAGTGGGATCTACAGTAACACAAAATTTCTTGTCAAATAACAGTTACGGTGATGTTAAATATTCAGAAATATAGACATACAGATACCAAAATGGATTTATTATATATTTCCATTGAATATATTCAAGAATATATTGAAGTGTGGATTACATAATTGGAGTAACCAATACATCTGCAACATTAATAATTAAATAATTAATGATATAAATAAAGGGAGCATTCAGGATTTCTGGACCCATCTTTAGCTAGCACCCCTTTGAAAAATGAGCGTAAAGCTTTTCTTTGCTCTTCCGGCGATATCACCTGTCTTTCATTGAGGCTACCTGCAGCTCTTTAGGCAGTGTGGCCTATTTCAAATAGACCAGACAGAAAGCACAACCAAATGATCCAATTCCACTTTACTGTAAGGCAATGTTAACAAAAGGTTGTAAATTTGAAAGCACAAATCTCCTGCCATCTTCTTATAACCCAGTAAGCTAGGGCAGAGGTCCCCAACCTTTTGGGCACAGGGACCGGTTACATGGAGAGAGGCTTTTCTACGGACTAGAGGGGGCTTGGTTTTTTGTGCTACCTGCATCCTGCGGATGGGGCTTGGCTTGTTTGTGTGGCCCGGTTGTGGGCACACTTTCTGTTTCTTTCCCTGCTTGTTATGCAGCTCTGGGCTTTCCCTCCCTTATCTGATTGTTTTCTAGGCAGAATTTCTTCTGCCCATAACTCCCAAGGTCATTCCCACATACCATTACACCCCCTGACACTTGGGAAGCTGCTCACATCTGATGCAGATATTTTGTGAGGAACATATTTACAGGTTTGCTGCAGGCTATAACTAATAAAACACAGAGATGTGGTATATACGTGGCTGCATATTCTTGGAAAATTATTCATAAAAAGTAATTGAGATCTTTGTGCAAGCTGAAATGCAGCACCTGACATTCATTTAAGCTGCCAACTTTTTTCAGGCTTCTGTACAAAGCTGAAGAAATGATGCTCCTGCTCTAACTGAAAGTTAATACAATTCTAAAACCTGAGAAAAGTGTTGTGAAATAGTTCAAAAATTACTTTTGCCAACAACAGTATATTACAAAGTATATTACAAAGGAACTCACCACATCCTCACAAATTGATTCACAGAAGCTTAGTAGGTAAGGCTTGATTTATCTCACATCTTTTTCCTGTTCTCTTGCTGCTTCCGTTTCAGATCTTAGATTTCCACAGTTCATATTTTTCTTGATATTTTTGTAGGTATCTAGCAATGTCCAGGGTGAGCTGGAATTGCAAAAAACTATGATTCCCAAAGCTGCAGAGACTAGGCCTTTTCTTTTATTGGCCTGCTGCTAAGCATGAGCTTCTGGTTTGTTAGAAATGGATTTTTTTATTATGAATGAGTGTAGATATATATGTATCAATTAATCCATGTAGGTGCATACTACCCTACTACCCTAATTTGATAACTTCTTCTCCCTAGAAGATGATAGAATTACCACCCACAATCTTGTGCATAAAATTTCTGCCTGCTTTCTCAGCACTAGAGTGGGCAGAAAAATGCTCTTGAGGGACAAAGGACGAGCTTCTACCAACACAACAATCAGATAAAAGAAAGCTGAATCTGCGGTCTCCAGATTGCAAAGCAAGGCCTTTAAAGAAATGCAAGACCCTCCACCCTGGTGCTGGCAAGCACCGTACAACAATCTCTTCTTTGCCCTTCAGAAGACAAACATATAGGGAATGGCATGAAACAGAAGAGTTTGGGTGGTCATGTGCTACATTTAAAAAGTCCATATAGCCTGCTGTGCCTCCTTGCCAATTCTGACTTCTGGGCACCTTCAGCTTCTGCTGGTTCTGATAGTCCCATAGGCTCCACTGGCACTGCCAGTACTGACCATACCAACAGCACCAGTTTGCAGATCATCTCTAGCCTAGTCATTGCCCCAGTCATGAGCCTAGTCCAAAATCTATCTCCACAGGTTCTGTGATTCCTGATTGCAATGTCAGCCCCATCTCCTGTGGGTCTTGCAATCTCACTTCTCATAGCCAAAGCTTCAGGCCTTTCCAGCAGTTGATGGCATTTCAAGGTAGTGGTCAGTGCTATTTCAGGTTCCCAGCCTTCTTTTCTTCAATAACCAGAAAGCTAACTAATGCTACAACAGTTGCAGGGCATAAAAAACACAAAAACAAAGCCAATACATTGCTCCCCATTTATAACCAACACATTTTTCACAAGACCCAATGCATTAGATTAGAAAGTGATCACCAAAGGTAGCTAACATCTAATACAGGAAGTACATAAATATGTTGATTCCTTAAATATAAAATATATTACACAAAAAGATTTAAGCAGAAGATGGTTTAGATATTCTTGAAGTGGAAAGAGAAAATAAAGCTCATTTTGGAACTTTCCCCCTAACTTTTCAAGTTACATTATTTTTTTTCCCCATAACAGAAATTGACTTAATACAGAAAAACTTCAATTTTTTTGAACCTCTTGAAATGAGAGACTGCTTTATTTGTAGTATTAAATTTATTTCACTATGCTGTAATGTGAGCACTGACATTCATATTAAGGGAAATTATGTTTATTAGAATTGTGAACAATGTATTTTTCTAGGTAAAATGGTATACAAAATTATCTTTCAGTTAAATATTAATATGGAGAAATAATACAGCTTCCCCTGATAAGGGATTATTTGTGTTAGAGAAGATAACAATGAAAATGCGTTTTATTGATAGGTGGTATGGAAAGCACCACATTTTTTACAACTAGGTCAGTTGTCCATTAATTTGTGCTCTTTGTTGCTGAGTGATATTAATCTAGATAGGATTACATAGATTTAATCCTTAGTAATGCTTTGTAATTCATCTTAACGGAAATAAGATCTATTGCTTACTGTTTTATACTGTCATATCATAAAAGCTGGTAATATTCAATATGATAATTATGCATATTGAATTATTGTGATTTGTACTGCTATTTTGATATAGGCGGAAAATAGTTGAATTTTCCTTTTACAGAAATCCTACGTTCTTGGCATCATTTTTGGCAACAGATTAACTAAATGTGTGAGATAGTCTGCATATGCAAATTACACTTGCAATTATTTTTCTGTAGCAGTCACAGCAGACGTAGGTGACAATACAACTGCCTTCAAGTTTTTGCCAAAATGTAAATCTATCCTGATTCATTTGGTGAGGGAGGGCATATGCGTTTAGGAATCCTGGCCAAAAGATGCTAATACTGTAAAATTAGAATAGTAAAGTAAGATGGAACACTGTTGGGTGTGGAATATAACCTTTTTGATTTATTTTTTTTTAAATGAAGGCAGCAATCGTTTATTGTTTACTTATTATTACTTATTTCTTTATTATAACTATTTCTGGACTGGAAGTTTGAAAAAAAGGAATACAGTATCATGCCTAGCTTCTCTATTAATTTGGTGGTACCCTATGATGTTAAAAGGGACGCAGTGGCTCAGTGGGTTAGGACGCTGAGCTTGTCGATCAGAAGGTCGGTAGTTTGGTGGATCGAATCCCGAGTGCTGCGTAACAGAGTGAGTGCCTGTTGCTTGTCCCAGCTTCTGCCAACCTAGCAGTTCGAAAGCACTTAAAAATGCAAGTAGAAAAATAGGGACCACTACGGTGGGAAGGTAACAGTGTTCCGTGCGCCTTTGGCGTCTAGTCATGCCGGCCACATGACCACGGAGACGTCCTCGGACAAGTGCTGGCTCTTCAGCTTTGAAACGGAGATGAGCACCGGCCCCTAGAGTCGGAAACAACTAGCACGCATGTGCGGGGGAACCTTTACCTTTACCTATGACGTTAAAATGGTTATGCTAGGTGGTTACTTTGCATAAAATCTCTGATTGAACCAGATGGCTGTGTAGAGCAAGGACAGGCAATCTTTTGATGCCAAGGGTCACAGAGGTTGTTGAATCAGAGATTGGGACTAGTATAAATTTGTGTGCATCCACTTCTCTATGTGTATATCACACATTCACATGTGCACATTTGTACACATAGCAGTTTGTCTTTCACACATGTATACATACATTGTCTTTCACTGATATATACACATACCCTATATCAGGGGTCTTCAGACTTGGCCCTTTTATGACTTGTGGACTTCAGCTCCCAGAATTCCTCAGCCAGGCATGCTGGCTGAGGAATTCTGGGAGCTGAAGTCCACAAGTCATAAAAGGGCCAAGTCTGAAGACCCCTGCCCTATATAAAGCATATAATCTGTTTCCCCAAACTTTCTCCCTTTTCGTCTCTGTATTCTTAAATGGGCTTACAAGGGAGAAGGGGCAAACACTGAATATTTCTCCCTCCCAGTAGTTTACTAGCAATTAACCAGTTTTCCATTCCAAATAGATGAGTAGAAAGACAGCTGCCTCTCTCACCCATCCAATCAAGTAAGAGATAGAAACAGAAAGAATGAAGGTATGCTGTAAAAATCTGTCAGGTTTTGAAGCACAGTTTTGCCTTGACACTATCTTTATGAATATGCATATGCGCTTGGCAATTTTCAATTGTTCAATAACTGACTAAGCAATAGAAACACTCTGATTTAGTAACTTACTAGTCCAGAGAATCAAATGTTCTTGAAAGCACATCCATCATTCTAAAAATATTGACAATTACAAAAGAAGACTGGCTTAAACTGGACTGAACATCCTTTAAATATCTAAAACTTTATTTTGGGACAGCTTCTGAATAATCCTATTTCTATTAATAATAACTACGGTATTATTTCTTAAAAAAATAACTTAAAATTTGAACTAGGATAGTAATCATCAAAATTCATTTTAATGCTATTAAGGAAACATATTTTGTAGAAGTAATGAGTAACTTTTCAGTTTAACTACATTTTTTGCACTCCAGCATTATTGTCATTTGTCAGAACAAAATTTTTAATATTGCATAATGAGGACTTGGGTGTGATATTTTTTGATATCCATATGCACAGCTCTTTTAAAAGTGTCAGCTTGCTGTCTACTTCTTGGGCATGTACTCCAATTTTCCATGCTTTCCAGTTGCATTTGAGTTTGAGTGACATACTGAAGAAAAGTAATACAGGGTGCTTAATGTCAACTGAGGTGGAAGCATTGGCAAGTTTGGTTTTGCTTGCAGCCATAAAATCTTGTTTTTCAAAGCTGATGGAAATTCAAGGAAAAATGTTTGTGAGTCTCTCCAGGCTGTGGTTTATGCCTGCATTATCATTCTTATGCCCCTGGCATGCTTTAAGGGACAGTAGCTTGAATCCCACAGGAGCACAAACATTTTAAATGGCCAAAAGACATGTCAAGAAATATATATTTTCTGTTTCATAATGGAATAATTTGTCCAGGTTAAGAGCACAGATAGAGAAGTGAGTAGAGTTTTATGTTACACATATATATTCACAAATACTTACAAGATTGATGGCAATTAAATCATTATATTTGACATTGATACAAATTCCATATTTTAGAAAAATCAACAAAATATATAATTTCAGCTAGGAAATTCATTGATTGTTAATGTATTTCCTACTTTTAAATTGTCTCCTTTGCCCTTTTCTTTTGTGAAACCTCTGGCTAGATTAATCTGATTTAAAATGGAACACTGCAAAGCCAATTGGGATGGGTAAATCTATTCTGTCCCGTTTTGAAACATTCTCCCATGTAGACGTGAAGGTTAAAGTTTTGTCTGAACTTAAAGCATAGTTAGATTCCATTAATTTGGAATCACTTAACTTTTAGAATCTTTATTACCATTGAAAAGGCATGTCGTAGCCAATTTAGATGCTTTGAGGATTGGACTTCAGGGGAAGAAGTGGCAAAGTGAAAACTGACATGTGACTGAATGAAGAGCCAGTGAGTAGAACAGCTCTTTGTAATTCCTCTCTGGACAAGGGGAGGATTTTACATTGCTGCCCACCAGCAATCCAGATAGTTGACCCTTGTGAAGAGCCTACAAGAGAGCAATCTCTGGTAGGTTTAGAACAGGGGTCTTCAAACTTGGCCACTTTAACACTTGTGGACTTCAACTCCCAGAATTCTGGGAGTTGAAGTCCAAAAGTCTTAAAGTGGCCAAGTTTGAGAATCCCTGGTTTAGAACTTTGGGAAGTGAGAAATGGGATCTTCACTCAAACCACAGAGCTTTTGAGCTTTATGGACAGTGAATTTGCATACTTCCTTTTCTAATCATTTTTGGAAGTTGCTTATTAATTGCTTCTCAGCTATTAGTAACCTTTAGATCAACATATTTTAAAGCACTAGCTGAGTTTCCTTCACTTTCCTTAGTGAAAGAAGTCTTAAGTACAAGTTTAAGGATTGAACAAAAATTATTTTTGAATAAATAGCAAAGATAATAAAATAATAACAATAATATGTTGGAAGGGAACTTGCAGGTCATCTAGTCCAACCCCCTGCTCAGGCAGGAAACCCTATACCATTTCATACAAATGGCTGTCCAGTCTCTTCTTAAAAACTTCCAGTGTTGGACTATTCACCACTTCTGGAGGCAGGTTATTCCACTGATTAATTGTAACTGTCAGGAAATTTCTCCTTAGTTCTAGGTTGCTTCTCTCTTTGGTTAGTTTTTATCCATTGCTTCTTGTCCTGCCTTCAGGTGCTTTGGAGAATAGCTTGACTCCCTCTTCTTGGTGGCAATTATTAGAATGTTGTTTTGGAAAGTTACAAATGGTTTAAAGGTACTTGGGACTGAAAAAAGATTTTGAAGAATTCTTTCTGTGAAAAAAAATTGTTATTTTTTATTTTTTAAACATGATAGGATGAGGCTTTGAAGATTGACATAGAGCAGACATGTCAAACTTGCGACGTCACGTGACGTCATGCGACATATCAGGACTGTTTTGCCATTGCTGGCAATGGTGTGGGTGCAGCTTCTGTGTGATGTGTCCGGCCTCTCGGCCAGCAGTTTGACACCCCTAACATAGAGGAAACCAAGGATGTAAAGATTAAAATTAAAGGATAAGAACCCTTAAATCTGACTTATGAACACAGAACAGAGCAAAATATTTTAACATTGGATGTATTATGTGAACAATGGACTTCAAGTCAATTTTAAGAATGTCTGCCATCTTTAAACATAGATAAACCTTGTTTAAAAGCTATGGAAGATGTACATATTTCACTGGAAAAGATAAGACTGAGTTGAAAGTGGATTTAAAATGACAGGCTATAAGAATAATATGGAAAAAGATACTACATTAGGTATATAAAAAACTGGCTGATATTTTAATAATGAAAAGGTACATACAAATAACAAACTGATTATTTTCCTACATTTGATTTATAAAAGAGGCTTGTTAAAGGTTTGAAGAATTTTTTCAAAAAGGCTTCCTTAAGCTAAAATTGGACCAGAAATTTTGTACTGGGATCAAGCTTTTCTTGGGAAGCTCCTATTTCTTTAAATAAAACTTGCACAAGATTTGATTTTAAAAGATTATCCTTTTATTATTAAGATGCATCCATTTGTTTAATGCTTACTCAATAAATAATGTTGCTAGTTTATTTATTCATTCTACTTTACATCCATCCTACCAGCTAGTAACTGCTGTGAAAATTAATATTAAAAAATCTATATCCTTGATAATAACAATCAACCACATGGAAGAAAGTGAGAAGAGAGAGAAAGAGAAAGGCATGGATAGAAATATAGAAATTAAATCAGAATTTTGTTTTTTAAAACTTTATTCAACTTATATAGTGATCTATCTCACATTTATGACTTTGGGCAACTTACCATTAAATGAATACCTCCCCCCCAATAAATTATACAAGCAATACAACATTTCAAAGTGCCAGTAATAATAATTTCAAATATAGTTACATCTGAAAAATTAAGAGTTTGTTAACAGGCCCCAAAACCAAGAATGACACATCGAATTTGCATCTACAATATGTGTATCTTGCATCTGTGAATTACTAGGGAGAGGCTGCCTTCGCCCATTTCTCTCACATAGAGTATCTAGGCTAAGTTGCTGCTTACTCTTCTGGAATGTACCCCCTCCCTCCTAGGGATCCACTGCTTCACTACATTCCATCATATTTGATGAAGGCAGATATGAACACAATTCAAAAGGGCTGGGAAAATATATATTTACAATGACCATACAGGTAGTCCTCAACTTACAGCCATTCATTTAGTGACTGTTAGAAGTTATGACATTGCTGAAAAAAGTGAATTATGATTCATCCCTCCACTTATGGCCATTGCAGCATCTCCACAGTCACATGATCAAAATCTAGATATCGTGATGAAGCTGGCAGTAACAAAGATATGTCTTGCTTAGTGATCACACTGCTTAATGATGAATTTTTGGGTACCATTGTAGTAATAAATTTAGGGCTACCTGTATAAGGTTAGGATTAGAAAGTGGGTAGAAGGTGATAATGCTTATACATAAATGTGTGGATGAGAGGAACAATATGCATTAAATTAATTTGGATTAAATTGTGAATCAGATTTTTTTTGGTAACTGGAAGTAAGCAAGCTGTTGAAGTATGTACAGTGAGACAAATATTGCAAATTTCAGCAGCAGGTTCACTAGTATAAATCTAATTTCTTAGAATTTTCTAATTTTTTTAATGCTGGAAGTTTTAATTTTGAGGTTTTCCCTTAACCACTTGTACAGTCCTCTTTTAATGACAGCATCTAGGACTGATGGAAACGCCATCAGTAAGTGGCCTGATTTTAGTATAGTTGTGTAAAAGATTAATATTTCATCCTTAGCTGAGCTTTCTAAAAAATCCCAGAGAATTCTGCTGACAGCTACATATGCAGTTACTTTCTTCTGTTGATGACTGAACCTCTGCCTAATTTGAACCCAGCAGTGGAGGAGGGTCGGGGTGCCAAAGAAACAGGAAGAAATTTTTGAAATAGAAAGATGTCAATGACATAACACAGATGGTACTAATCTTTTGGTGTTTTCAATATTTGGTGTGGGGAAAAACCTTTATTCAGTGACAAGTTGAATAGAAAGTGTAATATGCATATTTCTTAGCACTCTCAGGCATTCAAAACAGATATTACATATACAACAGTTTTTGCAAATTGAGCAAACATGCAGTTTGCTTCCCACATTTAAATACTTTTGAGAATTTTGTAAATATGTTATTTACTCATAGTGGCATGGCCATTAAACGTATTTATTTTGGTATCATTTTTTTCTTATGCCATCCAATTTCTTTGTCCTTTCAGACATACAAAATATTTTGAATGTCTCCCAAACATCTGAACCAAATAATAAAAAACAGATGGGGACTCCTCAGAAAATCAATGAGACTATAGTCTTATATCGCTGTATTCCTTTCATTTCTGTCTCTAATATGACAATACAGCTACTGCTACAGTTTTCAAAATATATTCAAAAAATATAAGCAGAGAATCTGTTCATTGAAAGCTGTTATACGGTAGTAAGAGAATTCTCATTCATCTATAGCAGTATTAAGAACCAAGACATACTTTACAATAGCACTGTGATAGAATTCCCACATTGGCTTAGTAAATGCTGGATACAGGAATCAGTGATGTGGTTTCTTCTGAGACTAATGTCTGATAGTGATAATGATTAGATTTATATGTCGGTATGTAAGTAAATATACAAGTATATTGTATATAAGCTTTACTTTTGCAATACAGATAAGAGGACACAAGGGTGGCTAGAGGATTCACTTTATGATAGGAAAACCTGCGCAGTTATGAAGCTAAGGAAAAATAAAATATTAGGATGATTATGGATACAATTTATCTCAATCTTCGTAACAACATTTAATAAGGTAGCTTAATAGCGTTGCATTTTTCTTGATCCACTTATTAGTTTCAGCTTAGGGGAAGCTAAAGAAATGCTAATACAATATCACATTATTCAAAATTACACATTCTCAGGTAAATAAAGTACTTTCTGTCTGAACCTGATGTATAGTACATTTCTCCTAAAATAAATTGGATTAGTAAATGCAAGTTTCCAATTGATTTGCCTTCCAATTTATTTCTGATCCCATCTCTTAAGGATTTCTAAGGTTATAATCCAAGCATTATTTTTTTAAAATTCATAAAATTCATTTGTAGCTAGAAGCCAGGAGACTGTGAGTTCTAGTCCCTCCTTTGTGCTAGTCACGTTCTCTCAGTCCAACCTAATTCCAGGTTATTGTTGTGCAGAAATCAGAAGAAAGGAGTATTATATATGGTTATTGCCTTGAGTTAACTTCTAGTAAAGTAATCCACAGATGAAACATTTTTCATGGTATTTTGGTAAAAGAATTCCAGGATTGGCTTATCTGTGGATCAGGCTATATATAATATATGGGTCATTTAAAAATCTTAGAGAAAAACCGACTTTATATACTCATGGATTTTTATTTATTTTTTTTATTTTAATAATATTTCTATACCGCCCTTCTCCCGCAGGACTCAGGGCGGTGAACAGGGCAAGAATAAAAATACAAATTACAAAAGTTAAAACTAAATTAAATAAATGCCCACATACTAAAATAGATATTTAAAACCTAATAAATAGCCCCCGATCCCCCCATCAGGCCAGGCCAGCTTGTTCAAAAAAGTATGTTTTTAGCTCGCGGCGAAAGGAGCGAAGGTCGGGCGCCGTCCGGCTGATTCCATAGCTCCGGGGCGCCCACAGAGAAGGATCTCCCCCTGGGGGCCACCAGTCGACATTCTCTGACCGGTGGCACTCTGAGGAGGCCCTCTCTGTGGGAACGCACAGGGCGGAGGGAAGTCGATGCCGGCAGCAGGTGTTCCCTCAGGTACTCCGGCCCCCTGCCATGGAGGGCTTTGAATACCATTACTAGTACCTTGAATCTCACCCGGAAGGCAACCGGTAACCAATGCAGCTCACGGAGCAGAGGTGTAACGTGGGAGTATCGGGAGACTCCCAACACAACTCTCGCGGCTGCATTCTGTACCAGTTGGAGCTTCCGGGTGGTCCTCAAGGGCAGCCCCATGTAGAGAGCGTTGCAGTAGTCAAGTCGAGAGGTCACGAGCGCATGAGTGACCGTGCATAAATCATCCCGGCTTAGATAGGGCCGCAACTGGCGCACCAGGCGAACCTGGGCGAAAGCCCCCCTAGTCACAGCTCCTATATGGTCTTCCAGGGTGAGCCGTGAATCTAGGAGGACTCCCAAGTTGCGAGCCCTATCTACGGGGGGTAATAATTCACCCCCCATAGTAAGAGATGGAATGTCGGAATAAACCCGGGATGAAGGTATGCAAACCCACTCGGTCTTGTCGGGGTTGAGTTGAAGTCTGTTCCTCCCCATCCAGACCCGAACCGCCTCCAGGCAACGGGACATCACGTTGAGGGCATCACTGGGGTGGTTTGGGGTCAAAAGGAAAAGCTGGGTATCATCAGCATACTGATGATACCCAACTCCAAAACCACGAATGATCTCACCCAGCGGTTTCATATAGATGTTGAACAGGAGAGGCGAGAGGACCGACCCCTGAGGAACTCCACAAATGAGAGACCTCGCGGTCGACCTCTGCCCTCCTGCCAACACCGACTGCGAACGTCCCTGGAGATAGGAGGAGAACCACTGTAAAACCGTGCCTCCCACTCCCAATCCCCTGAGACGCCGCAGCAAGATACCATGGTCGATGGTATCGAAAGCCGCTGAGAGGTCTAACAGGACCAGAACAGAGGAATGCCCCCTGTCCCGAGCCCTCCAGAGATCATTCACCAGCGCGACCAATGCCGTCTCCGTGCTGTACCCGGGCCTGAAACCCGATTGGTACGGGTCTAGATAATCCGCTTCATCCAGGACCAGAGGGAGCTGATGTGCCACCACACTCTCAACAACCTTCGCAAGAAAGCGAAGGTTGGAGACAGGACGAAAGTTGTTCAATACAGCTGGGTCCAAGGCAGGCTTCTTGAGGAGAGGCCTCACCACCGCCTCTTTCAAGACAGCGGGGAAGCTACCCTCACTCAGAGAAGCCGATATAACTGCCTGGAACCAGCTGCGTGTCCTCTCCCGGGCTGCATAGACCAGCCAGGAAGGGCACGCGTCCAATAAACATGTGGTGGTGCTCAGCCTCCCCATGATCCTGTCCACTTCCTCCGGAGTCACAGAATCAAAGTCCTCCCAGGTGATATCGACAAGACCGCCCGCGTCCTGCTCGACAGACTCTGCCCAGTCAGAGTCCAAACCGGTCCGAATCCGAGCGATTTTGTCCGACAGATGCTGGTTAAACTCCTTGGCACGACCCTGCAAGGGATCCTCCCTCACCTCCTGATTCAGGAGGGAGCGAGTCACCCTAAACAGGGCGGCCGGGCGATTATCTGCGGACGCGATAAGGGTGGCGGAGTGGTTAGACCTCGCCTCCCTTATCGCAGCGAGATAAGACCTAGTGTAGGTTCTTAGTCGCAATCGGTCGGGTTCGGATCGGCTGGATCTCCAACCGCTCTCTAGGCCCCGTCTCCGACGCTTCATCTCCCGGAGCTCCGCGGAAAACCATGGAGCTCGACGGGATCTGCACCGGGTCAGGGGCCGCAGGGGTACAACTCGGTCAAGGGCCTCAGTGGCTGCCCTTTCCCAGGCTTCCACTAAGGCATCTGCCGAGCTGTGAGCAAGGGAGGCAGGTGGGGACCCCAGCGCCGCCTGGAACCTCTGGGGATCCATTAAGCGTCTGGGGCGGTACCATTTAATTGGTTCCACACTCCCACGGTGGGGGGTGGCAAAATGGAAGACCAGCCGCAGGAGATGATGATCGGTCCATGACAGGGGCATAACAATTGGGGAGCCCCCACCAAGATCATCTAACCACCGTCCAGATAAGAAAACTAAGTCAAGAGTGTGGCCTCCCTCATGAGTCGGTCCCGAAATTACTTGCGTCAGGTCCATGGCCGTCATGGAAGCCATGAACTCCCGAGCCAACTCAGATGATCCTCCCAGCGATGGTAGATTGAAGTCCCCCAAAACTATAAGTTTCGGGAACTCAATCACCAACCCAGAGAGGACATCGAGAAGCTCAGGCAGGGCTGCTGCTATGTGACTAGGCGAAAGGTACACCAGCAGCAAGCCCAACTGCGCACCAGGGCCGCATCTCAAAAAGAGAGACTCACACCCGACTATCTGGGGAACGGTGGCCTCCCGCGGACATAAGGTCTCCCTCATGACAACAGCCACACCCCCACCCCTACCCTGAGCCCGAGGCCGGTGTAGCACCCGGAAACCTGGTGGGTAACCTGGTGGATAAGCCCATCCTTGGAGAAGATGCACCCAATTTTTGGTACCTAAAATTCTTTGCTGATCTGCAAACCCAGAACATATTTACCACAATGTACAGCTGTAATTTATTTTACCTGACTCTTATCTGAACATATGCTGTTGTATGACTAAAATAAAGCAACTTGACATTAGCTGATCAAGAAAAAAGCACCAATCAAGCATTGACTGCCTCACCGGAAACCAGCTTGTTCCTTCATCAAGATGTTATCATGCACCAAATCTACAAGGTTTTTTTTATGAAGTCTATTCTTTTCTATTAAGTCTCTTATTGGACTCAGCAATTTGATGTGGCAGAATTATCTAGTTCTTCCTATTCTCTTTTTTGTATACTAGGATTAATAATGGACATTTTCTAATCTTCAAAGATCAAAAATGCTGTAATCTCTCTGTATATATTTTGCTAGAACTGGGTCCATCAACCCACATTTACTTTTAGCATTTTTGCTAATGTCATATCACGTAATCTACAGCAGTATCTTTTTTAATTGTGAACAGAATTTAGCAGTTTCAAGAAAAACCATGGGCCAATTTGCTATGGATTGGAGCAAATATCTGACATTTTAAAGCACAAATGCCCTGAAGCTAGGGCCAATTAAACTGAAGGTTTAAGAGAACACAGAGTTACCAATTCACATAAGAAATTTCTTTAAATTGAAAAAAGTTGCTTGCTCAATTTTCCTATTTCGTAATCTATAAACAAAGCACTGGAATTTTATATCATGGATAATAAATAGAAAACGAATACACTCTATTAATCAATGCTTGTAAATCCAGGACAATAACATGTTTCCATAATAAAAGAGTGCTTATTTTTAAAAAAACTATACTCCATGTTCAGCAAATCATTAGTTCTTCATATATAGAAAAATTCTAAATCGGGGATATAGAATTCAAATCATATTCACATTTTTAAATCAGATTATTTTGCCCAAAACCATATTAACCAATTTATTAGAGCAAAGCAATGGGGTAAGCATTAATGGTATGGTTCAGGTCTCCTCATAGTGTTCCAATACAATAACATTAACAGCACATCCTTTTTAAACTTTATCTGAGATATCTAATAAATATGAAAAATATCTTCCCATCTGAAGATCATAAAAATATACTTAATCTTCTTTAAGAATCTTATCCACTGATTTGTTAATATCGGGTATTCAACAATCCAAAAATCTCCACGTTTCACACAGGTTGCTCAATGTAGTATTTTCTGTGGTACTTTCTTACTACTTCTAAAAGGTCCCAGATCAACCTAGAGCAGAAAGAGGATACACAAAATGAAAATGTAAAAGGAACACTAAGACAGGGGGCATTCTGGAAGTGACCCTCCTTTTATAAAACTTGATAATATTTAATTTCTAATTCATATCTCTTACATATTCTCCCTTTTTCCCTTACTTTCGCTCTGTGTATACACCACCATGAACATAGTTGCTGGGGGGAAAACTGTTGGCAACCCTCACAATAGGATGTTGGCTGCATATTCTGTTTCATGTGCCAAACTAAAAGGAAAGAATTATGAGGCACCATGATTTCTGTGGGTGGTATCAAGAGCAATAACTTTTGCTTCAGTGTGATTGCCCGATAGGTTTCCACAAACAGAAGCACAGTTCTGAACTTTGGAAAGAAATTAGAATTATACTAGTGAACTTGTTGCTGAAATTTGCAGTGTTTGTCTTAGAAATACTGTAGAAATAATGTACATATTTCAACAGCTTGCTTGATTGCAATTACCAAACAATTTTTTATCTGATTATGACTTAATCCAAATTAAATTAAATTAAAATCCTTCCTCTCCTCCACACATGTATATGTAAACATTGCCAACTTCTACCCACTTTCCAGTCCTATCAATATATAGGCGGTCCTCAACTTATGACTAAAATTGGAAGTGAAAAATTCTTCATTAAGCAGTTTGGACATTAAGCAAGAAACAACATGATTGTGACTTGTAACATTCCCTGCTGGCTTCCTGATTGACTTTATTTCTGGGAAACCAGCAGGAAGATCACAAATGAACATGGCTTGCTGTGATATTATAATCACAAATCTAGTGCTGTGTGTCCAGATTGCTATCATGCGAGTTATGGGTACCCTGCAATAGCTAGAACTCCAAGACACAGTCGTCAGTAACATGCATTCAGAGCCATAGTAATTTTGAACAGTCGCTGAATGAATGTTTGTACGCCAAGGACAATCTGTAGTTGATATGGTAGACTAATGAAATATCAACACCACAAACCAAACATTGGAACAAATGTTAAACACACATGACAAAACCAGCTATAACCAATGACAACGCAGTCCAAAAACAAGAGGAAGAAAGAGAGCAAAAATGAAACAAGGTATTGAAACTTTCACCAGCAAATATGAATTGGCTGCCCCTTATCCACCCCCTAAATACAACATACTAAAACACTAAATAAATTTCCAAAACTAAATAGAAAATGCAGATGTTCTAGGATTGTTCACAAACTTGGAAACAGAATAAATAATGAGTAGGAAGATGTTTGGCTGACTAGACTAACTAGACGCAGAGACACCACTTTAATATATAGTAAAAGGCTGCAATTAAAAGGCAATAAAAACATTGAAAAATGGCAAAACAATGACAGTTTTTTCTGATTGCAACAGACTTGTACCCAGGCAACATATTGGGCATATAGCCATACTCAGTCGAATTCAACTTTGTGTTTCTTTACCTGTATCTCCAAATGTAGACATTTCTTCTACTTTCATGTCTTGGAGATCCTCAGAAAACCTAGCAGCCATGTGAGATCAACTAACAACGAGGAGGAGTAATTTAATCAAAGGCCTAAAATCTTGCCTCTTGCTAATTGTGGAACTGTACTAAAAAGGAGTGACCAGATCAAGGACTCCAGAGAGGAGTAGGGCAGTCAATACACCAAATGAGCACTAGCTTAACTCTACAACTCAGTTTAACATACAAGCACTCGCATCCCATCACCTCAGGAACAATGACTCTCGACACAGATAAGGTCTGTGGCACTCTGGGGTGCAACGTAGACTAGCCTCTTAATGGTGCACCCTGGACAAAGTGACTTTGTCACAACTAAATAGTCTACTCATTCCGGCTGCTGGATCTCACAAATCTCCCAGCAAGAAGCAGCAGCATGGATTTAAAGAATGGCTCTTTTCAGATGCATTACTAATGTATTCTGTTATACCATACAAAATAACAACAACAATAATGTTGCCCCATCTCCCTAGATTGTTGAGTGTTGCTGCCACAGTTAGTGAAGACTAGGTTTCCAAAAGTATGCACATGAGCATTATTCTTCAGATGAGTTTTGACATTACTGCAAATCTTCCTGCTTGTCTACTATGAAATCATGGATGGATGTTGTCTCATTACAAGTATAGCTGGCATTAACAAGGAACACTAACCATCTAATCACCATCTCTATGATCAGAAGAAATGATCACCACCAGACTGGAAATATGGTCCAGTAGTACTAGGATACGACTGTCCTATTCTGTCCTCCCCACTCCAAGCTCCAAACATATTTAACATGGGAACTGGTTCTTTTCCATTGTCCTTCCCAAATACACTATTATTTCACCTGTTAAATATGAGCTCAGCAATCTGGTAACAAATCCATTCATGTAAATCCCACTAGGAGGGACTAAGCACTTAACATTTAATCTAACTTCTCATTCCCTCAAAACCATAAAATCGTTATGGAAGTGAATTCACTCCTATTGGCTCCAGATATTGTAATTGTAAGCAGGCTGCCCTCCCCTTCCCTCCCATCCAATCCCAGGTAGACCAGGGATTGCATGGGATTTAAAATAATCCAAACGGTCCATCAGGACAAAGATGACTCTGTCCCACCAAATCTTTTAAAATATTTGTAAAACGAGCCAGAGGCAAGATGGGTTCACAGAATTGCATAAAGAATATGGAGTTTCATTGTTATAAAGTATATTAATCTGGCATACTTCTTTTAATGTAAGACTTTTAAATCACTCTCCAGAGGTTTCATCCAAAAGTAATTCTAGTTTGGATGCTGCATGGAACTATACAGCTAAACTGCTCAATCTTGTGGACTCTTATTTGACAGTGCAATAGTAGTCCTGGTTCTTATTAAAGCACACATTATTGTAAAATGAAGACCCTGGTTGCTGTGGGCAATATGCTGACTCTGTAAACCGCTTAGAGTCCTGTAAAGCAGGGCTTTTCAACCAGTGGTACGGGCACCACCTGTGGTATATTGGCACCTGGCAGGTGGTACGCAACCATCCTAGAAAAGTGTAGTGGGGGAGGGGAATGAGCTGAACTGGTGGCAGCACTGCAGGCTGGAGCTGCAGGGCTGAGCGGAAGCGCCAGGATCAGCACCAGGCTCCATCTGGAGCTTGGCGCTGATCCTGGCGCTTCTGCTGAACCCAGAAGCACCGATCAGCTGGAATGTTGCAGCATCTCCAGGATCTTGTGATTTACATTGATGCTTGGCAACTGATTCATATTTATGACAGTCACAGTGTCCCAGGGTCATGTGAAGTGACCAAATCTTGCTGCAACGACTCAGCAGGGGGGGGAGAATAAAAACTAAATACATCCCCCCACCTCTCCCCCACTGCCAATCCTCAACAGTGAAAACCTTGAACAGGAGGAAGAGCGCCGCCGGGAGGGCAGGCTGGTGTCTTGCTTGGCTGTGGCTTGGGGGCCACTTTTTTCAGTGCCATTGTAACTTCAGTCACTAAGTGAATTGTTGTAAGTCGAGGACTACCTATACTTCATCACTTTTTTCCTTTTTTTGGTCAAGTTTTTGATTCCTTGCTAGGCGACTGGTGGTACTCGGATGTTGCCATATCCTAAAAGTGGTACAATGGGTGAAAAGGTTGAAAAGCCCTACTGTAAAGCACTGTGGAGTGGGGGTTTCCCGATACTCCCATGTAACACCTCTACTCCGTGAGCTGCATTGGCTTCCGGTTGCCCTCCGGGTGAAATTCAAGGTGCTGGTTATCACCTATAAAGCCCTACATGGCCTGGGTCCGGGATATCTGAGGGAACACCTGCTGCCGGCATCAAATGCCCTTCGCCCAGTGCGTTCCCACAGGGAGGGTCTGCTCAGGGTCCCGCCGGTAAGAGACTGCCGGCGGGTGACACCCAGGGATAGGGCCTTCTCGGTGGGAGCGCCTGCCCTCTGGAACCAGCTGCCGGTGGAGCTGAGAACTGCCCCCGACCTTCGATCATTCCGCCGGGGCCTGAAGACCTGGCTCTTTGAGCTCTCGGGCCCAGGCTGAGGAGGAATTTTTAATTTGGGGTTCTTTTTAACTGACTACAGGCTTAATTTAATATTTTTTAATTTGGTTCTTAATTTTTGTATTTTGGATTTTTAATTCCCTGTAAACCGCCCTGAGTCCTCAGGGAATAGGGCGGTATATAAATATAACTAAATAAATAAATAAATAAATAAATATAAGTGCTATTGCTATTAGTCACTGTGCATTCCTGCTGGGGCTAATATGTACCTGATGCACAATCTACCCTGCTTAGAACAACTTGGATTTTACCAAATGCAAGTTGAGAAGAAGATAAAGTACAGAAGGCTCGTACCTCCGGATCTATGCATTTCTTTGGTCACTCGTGCCAGAAATAGTTTTTGTAATATTCCTTTCACATAATTAGATGTTTATACATTATAGAGATATTATACATGTTAATAAGGATCTGAGAACATACAATATTAAAATATTTCATAGGCATTGTGTGTCCAGGTGTGTGTATGTGTATGCATGGGGTTTAGCAGTATCAATGTTTCACTTCAAAATTATTTTCAAAATCTATAGTTAATCTGATGTAACTACAGTTGCAAGAAAAAGTATGTGAACCCTTTGGGATTACGTGGAGTTTTGCATGAATTGGCCATAAAATGCGCTCTAAACGTCATGTAAGTCACAACAATAGAAAAACACAGTCTGCTTAAACTAATACTACACAAACATTAGCTGTTGTCATGTTTTAATTGAACATAAGATGGAAACATTCACAGTGCAGGGTGGAAAAAGTATGTGAACCTTTGGACTTAATAACTGGTTGACCCTCCTTTGGCAGCAATAACCTCAACCAAACGTTTCCTGTAGTTGCAGATCAGACCTGCACAACGATCTGGAGTAATTTTGGACCACTCCTCTTCACAAAACTGTTTCAGTGTAGCAATATTCTTGGGATGTCTGGTGTGAATCGCTCTCTTAAGGTCATGCCACAGCATTTCAATCGGGTTGAGATCAGGACTGTGACTGGGCCACTCCAGAAGGCGTATTCTGTTCTGTTGAAGCCATTGTTTTGTTGAATTACTTGTATGCTTTGGGTCATTGTTCTGTTGCATCACCCATCCTCTGCGGAGCTTCAGTTGGCAGACAGATGGTCATACGTTTTCTTGCAAAATGTCCTGATAAACTCTGGAATTCATTTTCCCATCAATGACAACAATCTGTCCAGGCCCTGAGGCAGCAAAGCAGCCCCAAACCATGATGCTCCCTCCGCCATGTTTTACAGTGGGGATGAGGTTTTGATGTTGGTGTGCTGTGCCTTTTTTTCTCCACACATAGTGTTGTGTGTTTTTCCCAAACAACTCAATTTTGGTTTCATCTGTCCACAGTATATTTTGTCAGTAGTGCTGTGGAACATCCAGGTGCTCTTTTGCAAACTTCAAACGTGCTGCAATATTTTTTTTGGACAGCAATGGCTTCCTCCATGGTGTCCTCCCATGTACTCCATTCTTGTTTAATGTTGTAGATGTGTCAACAAAAATGTTAGCATGTGCCAGAGATTTCTGTAGGTCTTTTGCTGACACTCTAGGATTCTTCTTTACCTCATTAAGCATTATGCGCTGTGCTCTTGCAGTCATTTTTACAGGACGTCCACGCCTAGGGAGAGTAGCAACAGTGCTAAACTTTCTCCATTTGTAGACAGTCTGTCTTACCGTGGACACATGAACATAAAGGCTTTTGGAGATACTTTTGTAACCCTTTCCAGCTTCATGCAAGTCAACAATTCTTGATCGTAGGTCTTCCGAGAGCTCTTTTTTGCGAGGCATGGTTCACATCAGGCAGTGCTTCTTGAGACCAGTAAACCCAAAACAGGTGTGTGTTTTTAAAGGGCAGGACGGCTGTCAGCAACACATCCAATATCATCACACTGATTGGAGTCAAGGTTGGCTCACTCCTGGCTCCAATTAGCTCTTGGAGAAGTCATTAGGCTAGTGGTTCACATACTTTTTCCACCCTGCACTGTGAATGTTTCCATCTTATGTTCAATTAAAACATGACAACAGCTAATGTTTGTGTAGTATTAGTTTAAGCAGACTGTGTTTTTCTATTGTTGTGACTTACATGACGTTTAGAGCACATTTTATGGCCAATTCATGCAAAACTCCACGTAATCCCAAAGGGTTCACATACTTTTTCTTGCAACTGTATGTGCATGATCCAGCTGATTAGAATAGTATTTCTCTGAAAGATTTTAACATTCATGCAGTTTAGCATAACTTGAATTCATTCCAGTTCCATTTAAACTCTTTAGTTCCTTTTCAAAACAGGAAAAAATTAGCTGGGAATAAAATGTGATATTGATAGGTGTTCCATTGATTGTGTTCAAGCAGTTTCATATCCTTATGCCAATGTTTCAGTGAAAAGTGAGAATATTCCCCCAAGATCATAGTTTATCTCCTCCTCCTGTCAATAAAACTTCCCTTCCCCAGAAAGCATATTTTTCTGAAAATAGAGAAGTTTATTTGAATTGAAACAAGAAGTTCATAGAGGAAATGGTGAAAATGCCAAGGCCTGATTAGCAAAATGATCCTTAGGTTATATCCAAGCCTCCAAAATATTTATAAGATTATGCCTGTATGGATTGTTTGCTTAATTCCTCTAAGAATAATCACAGATAAATTACAATGTGCTTTCTAAAAAAATATTCTTTTTGGGAATGATCTAGACTGGGCATTTATTATGCCACTGCCTCCGCAGTGAAGGGGATGTTATCTGCAACTACACGTCACTTGGTTTACTACTTGTAAATCTCCTGTTTTTCCATTGCTTCTTCAACTTCCTTTTATACAATATCTTTCATTATAAAAGATTTTTCCTTTTATTGGTTATAGGAAGAGTTAAACATTCAGTAGAAGCTGCTACAGTACCTCCATAATTGCTTTGGCTAGCAAAACTTATTTTGTCTATGGATTTGTTACAATGATTAAAAAAAATAGAGAAGCAAATAACAACAACAAATAACATATTAAACACTGGAAAAATTGTTCTAATCACTGCTGACAACTTAAATGCAAAAGTTGGAGAGAAACTTGTATGGAAAACTACTGGAAAGTGTGAGTTAGAATGGTACAATGATCCGGGACAATAGTTAAGTAGGTTTTTGTGTAGAAAATGGTCTGTTCATTGCTAATAGGCTTAGTTTAGGTCAGACTCACCTGTCCCGGGCCTCCCAAGGTCTTTGCCACCCCATGAGGTACCCCAGACTCTGCTTTCCACCTCTTGGGGTCCCCATAGATCTTGGGCCTGCTTCCCATTTAGCCACTCAAGGACTTGCAGGAGAGGGCCTGCTCCTCAGCCAGCTCCGGGGACAAGTAGCACCAACTTACCTTTCTGCTTTTTGAAGCTTCTGAGAGAGGCAGCCAGCTGATGTGATATGAGACTCAGCTTCCCTACAGAGGCAGCCTGGTGGTAGCCTCCTGCAACTCTGCATGCAGGTGTTATTCATGATCCTTTGTTTTAATCACAGTTGTTAAGAGTGAATGAACCTGGGGTGTTGCAGTGGTCATAACTTTGAAACTAGGACATAAATAGCATTTGGGGACGGTCTGTCATAACTCTGAATGGTTGCTAAGCCACTGGTCATAAGTCAAGGACTACCTGTAACCCAATCCTTAAAAACAGATATTTAAAGGAATTTTCAAACCAAAGGACAATTACATAATTGCAGTCTAATTATCCAAATATTAATTTTCAGATACAGTGGAAAATCCTTTAGATGAAATTAGTACCATGTAAGGAGAAAGTGAGAGGGACGCGGTGGCTCAGTGGGTTAGGACACTGAGCTTGTTGATCAGATGGTTGGCAGTTTGGTGGGTCGAATCCCGAGTGCTGCGTAACAGTGAGCGCCTGTAACTCGTCCCAGCTTCTGCCAACCTAGCACTTCGAAAGCACGTAAAAATGCAAGTAGAAAAATAGGGACCACTACAGTGGGAAGGTAACAGCGTTCCGTGTGCCTTTGGCGTCTAGTCATGCCGGCCACATGACCACAGAGACATCCTCAGACAAGCGCTGGCTCTTCGGCTTTGAAACGGAGATGAGCACCGCCCCCTAGAGTTGGAAATGACTAGCACGCATGTGCGGGGGAACCTTTACCTTTAAGGAGAAAGTAGTGGCAACTGAATATTCAACCTCCAGAAGGAACATAAGGTTGCATAGTTAATATTGATGGAAACCGCAAAAAAATATCAAAAAGGACTCTACTTTTTGTTTTACAGTTTACTCCAAAACTTTTGATTGTATTGACCATTCAAAACTTAGGAAATCTCTGAAAGTAATGGGTATGTTCCAGTATTTGATCATTCTGATAAGTGATTTCTGAAATAGCCAACAGAACATGAGGTGGATAAATAGAGTACTAGAGAGAACAGGAATGCACCTGCATAATGCAGGGAGAGACACAACAGCTTGGAGAGCTTTTTTTCCATAGGACCATAGTAGTGGGCCAAGATTGGATGGAACACAATAGTAAGAGGTAAAAATGCAATTCAAGCAATTTCCTCCAATTTTGCTCTTTTAGCAAACTTACACCCATTGATGTTTTCATCTGCTGTTGAAAAGTATTGCATGTAAGAAAATAATGCCAACTCATGGCCAAGGAGACAGGAGTCTTCTTAATTTGCAGGGCACTTAGCGAGAATGATAGCCTGACATTTTTATTACTATCAATCTATTCTTATTTACTTTATCAAAATTTAAATCTTTGAAAAATCAGGCTAGTTAGTACTTTCAAAAAAGTTCCGGGAGGGCAACAAATGAAAGTGGAAAGGTGATACCCCCTTACACTGTAGTGAGCCTACATCTTGCATTATAATAAAGGCCAATCCTTTATTTCAGAAACCTGACCTTCAGATTAATTTTTTCTAGTTCTCATCTTGAATTTTCCTTTGTCAATCAAATTTATAAACATAAACCATTATTATTTTTAATCCTTATGAACCTCTTTCAGATTTGTCCCCTTTTCAGGTTTGTCTTTTCCTCCCCCGAGAAAATATGGCCACTACGTGCACTTACATACACGTAAGGCTTCTGAATTGATAGCAAGAGAGATCGGCTGAGTAGTACCAAGCAGATCACTCCACAAACGGGGATTTCAATTCAGCTCTAAGATTGCTAACTTTTGTTGCGGGTTGCGTCGTTTGCGGACAAGCATCTTCAGCTTCAGTTCAGTGTTAAAAGTTTATCCCCTTGTTTTTTGTTTTTTTTTCCTGGAGTTAAGTTGCTAAAAGTCCACAGGCCCGGACCGGAATCTACTTTTGCTTCTTGATGTAGCTAAATTGGCCATCGCAGCTCCTTGCTGGAGGAACCCTATGGCGAGGCTGCTGTCTTTCCTTTCCGCCCTTGGGCTAAGCGTCCGTCCGTCGCAGCAGCCCTGGCCAAGGCCCAGGGAAGAGGTTCCTCCAGCCCCCGTAGAGCTTCCTGCTTTCCACAAGGTGCCGAAGAAGCCGCTTCTCTGCGGCAGGAACTGAGCGAGGTAGAAGAGAGGCTGGGAGGGAGGTGCTGCTTTTACGGCCGCCGTCACGCCGGGCCTGGCCGGGGAGGCGAAACAGCGAGACTCGGGCCACTCTCGGCGACGACGCCTAAGAGTCGCCCGCGACCCCGACCTGCTCCCCTTGGGACGCGGGGCTAGAAGAAGCGAGCGAGCGAGGAGCCGGCGCGTCCCTTCCCTCTCGCCCTCCTTTCCCGCCCAGGCCGGACTGGCGCCTGCCTTTTCCCTTCAGGGGGTGCCGCCGCCTCCTGGGACCCCTCACCCCGAGATGCGACCATGGACTGCAGGATCAAGTAAGGGGGTCAGTGGAAGCGGGGCGGCGGCCCAAAGTCGGCTTGAAGGAGGGAAAGGCGCTCGCCAGCCGCCGCGGAGAGAGTGAGGGGAGGCGTCAGGCTAGGCCTCAAAACCACCCCCAGCCCCACTTTGCATGTGCGCGGCGGCTGAAGAGGAGGAGGCCGGCCGGGGACGGGAGCCGAGATCAGCAGGAAAGCGGCGGGCGGGGGGGGGGAGGAGAAGGGAGCGGAGCCCCATCCCTGCTTTTGGCGCGCGTCTGTCGGGGGCTGCGCTCCCAAACGCGCTCGGAGGGGAGAAATCCATTGACAAGCACTTGGGTTTGCTTAGGTGGGATCCGCCGGCTCGTTCTGGGCTTGCTTTGTCTTTGGATAAAACTAGCTTATCGCCCAAAGCGACTCTCCTCCCCCTCCTTCCCTTCGCAGAATGAAATCCAAAAGTCTTGGGGTTTTGGGGGGGTTTTTTTTTGAATGGCCGACGGTAATACCTGGATTCCTCTGTCTCCGGTCTGCCTTTGCTTGGCTGCGCCTGCTGGGTTTACTTTCTTGACCAGTACTTTGACACATACCGTCAGCAAGTGACAGTGCAGACCTCCCTAGTAAAGGTCGGACAGCACATTTTTTTTTTTGCAGAATGAAGTCCACTAAGAAACACAACAGGCCAAGGCTGGTGTTTTCTGATCTGTTGCAACCTAAAACCCACGTGAAAAAACTTTATCCTCATTTCTAGTGCACAGTCTCTGCACCCTGGTAACTTAAGATGTCATTCCCCCTTTCCCCAAATGATAGGATTTGAAGATTAAACACTACAGTACTGTGGTGTATGCTAGGTAACAGTTTGATAGGGGCACCAAAATTCCCCAGCATTAACTGAAAAGAGCATGTGTGGCAAGAGTGGGCAGGAGGATGTTAAAGTTGGCAAGGAATTTCCCATGACAGAGTAATGTGAGTAGAATGATGCCACAGACTTAATGGATATAAATATTTTCGGTTTTTAATAATTCCCACAGGGGGTTGGAAAAATATACCTCATTTGAATATCTACGCCAATTCCAAGGGAATTATTTTTACAGTGAAAAATGAATTAACTTTTTTCTCATTTGGTGATTGCACTTAAAATCTTGACCTTGCAAGCCTTGCTAAACTTTGCATTTTGAACTATTTTTTGCAAACCAACAATGATTTGTTCATGGTGAGCCAGCTGGAATAGACATAAAAGCCCTTGCCCAACACACATTGAACTGGTTTGATACTTGATGCAAAGTGACAAAATTTGAAAAGCCTTTTGTGGAAGCCTAGAAGCAGTTACACAGAAAACAGAAATATTGACCTATGAGATGTTTATCTAGTTTCTAAAGAAGAAGTTGTGGTTATAGTTGGAGAACCTGTTATCATAGTAGTTTTCTTTTCAGTCATTGTGGGTAGTTCTGGAGTTAGCAGTCTCAACTACACAAACCATTGCAGGAGAGAGCTCAATTGCAAATCCTATTATAGCTGCAATCATGTATACAATTACTAAGGAATAAGTCTCACAGAAGGACGAATTTCAAATTGAGCAAGCATAGTATTTACATTGTGCAAAGAAGCATAACATCCAGAAATTATAAATGATTGATTTTTAAGGGTAGAAGCCCCATGAATATAAATTTGGTAAAATGATAATAATTTTATGACTATTTTAATACATTGAATTTTGTGTTCCACAGCAAATATGTTTATAGTTCCTTAATTATGTAGTTTAACTTTCTTGAATGTAGCACGTTCAACTCCAGTTCCAGTTTAATATCTGCTTCTTCTGGCCTTCTATTTACATATTTATTCATTCTCATGGTCCAACAGTTATGTAACCAAACAGAGGGTGGGTGACTTCTTTATTAGAGTTGGGGGGGGAATGCTCACATGTTCATCTGCATGAAACAGTAATATTTGCAAACTCAAGTAATTATTGAAGAAGTTACAGTTTGCTTATTGCTGTTCAGTTGTTCTGTCTTAGATTTTCCATGCCCATTCTAGCACTTTTTAGTATTTTGCGAATAATTTCTTTGAGTTATTGGCTGGAAATTCTAGAAGTTTAATTCCAACACAACTGGAAAACATGATTCAGGGAAAATTAATATTAACAAAATTCCATTAGAGATGATTGTAAAACAAAAATCCATGCTAAGCTGTAAGACAGTTTCCATAATTGTACATGTGAGGGCAACCCTTCCTTAAGCCATTAGGTAAGTGTTATTTAAAAATTGGAGCGTACCAACGAATTTTTTTTAATCAAATTCAGTTTATTTAAGTTATACACAATAATATCTTTGAGTTCATATTTTATATTCTATATAGCCAGTAAGAAATAAATAAATACTAGAACTGCATAGCAGTTGCTTTGAAAATTTATAGAGGACTAAAATATGTATAGAATTTGGGAGGAGTAATGTGTAAAGCATATACTGCATGACATTACATATGACATACTAGAAGTCTTGCAAGAATAACAATAAAATTCCATGGTGAAAGGTTATTCACCCATTATGAAATGATAGAATCCTTCAATTTATAGTTACAGAATTTGAAATAGATGTTGAAAAAAGAACTGGCTAATATATAGGATTATAAAAGATATCATATTATTGGTTTGCATACATATGTACTTCGAGGTTACTGTGATCAGTTATCTCTTATCTTATACTCTTTATTTTAATTCCTAATAAAGTAAGGGAAAACAGTTATTTTCCTAAAGATGTAAAACAAATGTTATTTCTAACTTGCAGTAAGCTGTAGCTTAACTCTTCACTTTCAGCCTCAGTTCCCACTTCTGTTTATCTTGGCAGGATTCTCTTTGTCCTTCTGAGTCATTCAGTGCTGAGAGTTAGTGTACTAGAGCTGGATTAACCATTATATAATCTAATGAATTTCAACAGTCAAGCTTAAATAATATTTGTTGAGCTTGCATTGTAATGCAATTCTGTATATCTCAAGGATGGTTGGTAAATAATCATTGCGCATTCTAAGGGACAAGTAATTATGAGTCAATACTATTATGCAGTTTAATGTTATAACAAACACAGCATTCCTGTGATTAGATTATTTAAATGTTTGTGACCAATTCATGACTAGTCAAATATTTTGTTTTTACTTCCAGAGAAGATCCAGAGACTACCTTTGATTTGGTGATACAAGTAAAATGCCAGGCTTCTGAAAATGAAGGTAATGCACATATCTTTATATTCTGCATATAATTTAGTTGTGCAAAATGTAACAAGTTATATTTTTAATGTAGATAGACTAATATAGTTAGGAAGTGTGCTTAATTGTTTTTATTATGGTTATTTTTAATAATAGAACTATATAATTATAGCTTACCACATTACATGTTTTATATACTATTAGCTGTAGCAACCACAATAATATTTAATTAGAGACATACAGTTTGCTTTGAGTGTGTGGTTTAGCCTTTTTTCAATTTGCACATTATAATGGATTCCGTAAGTTGTGTTTAGCAGTACATATAATTATGATGTTTAAGCAGGAATCCTCTTTGGCTATGTATGCATAAGCGTTTGGGTTGCTAGTTTAAATCATTTGGTTGCCGTTACTATTTGAAAAACATGGATAATGGTCATCTTAGGAAGGAGATATTTATGGATAATAACAACATTATGCTTTATCTACTTAGATCTGGTAATCCTGCTTAAATACAAAATAAATATTTTTCTCAAATAAGCTTTGCATTGGTTTAATCTTTAAAGTTAGGTATGGAAACAATACCCAATTTAGATGCATTGTAGAGAATATGTATTAGCTAAATTCAAGTGTTCATGACTTTTGCAGGTAGTCCCCAACTTATGACCATTTATTCAGCAACTGTACAGGATTATGATATGATGAACAAAGAAACTTATGATCGCTTTCCGAAGTTATGGATGTTGTAGGTCCCTCACTGTCATGTGGTCAAAATCTGGGTAAGGGTTAGAGGACTCACCTACATGTCCTCTTAGTTGCCCTTCCCCCCTCATGTGCAAATTTGTCTCAACTTTGGAAGCTTTGGCCTGCTCCATGCCCATTTCTCTCCACCCCATCATGCCTAGGTCCACTTACTTTTGCATTGTTCAGTAGGTGCTGATAGATGCGCCAAGCTGATGTGAGGCACAGCTTTCTGTCATCGCACCATTCTTTAAGCGGGTTTCATTCTCGTGGAAAGTATATTAGAGCCAAATAATTTTATAAATCAAGGGTTTTTTTCACCCAAAATATTTTTCTAGCATAAAATTGAAAATGTGTCATTAAAATGATGCTTCAAATAGATCCCACAGTCTTTTTTCAAAAATAAACATAGTGATAAATACAAACTACATCATTGCTTGGAAGTGAGTTCACATTGCCCAAAAGACATAAAGATAATCTGGAAGGTCATGATGAATATCTTGAGTGACTAGAGTCCAGGGAATAATAGAGAAGATATTTATTTATCAGCATGATTTCTGGTAAATGTTTTTTGTGACTGGCCATGACAACCAATGATAGTCATTTTGTGAATGATCAGCTTCTCTTCCTATGGCTATCATGCTGAGGGAATCTTTATGAAATACTTTCAAAATCCAAGTGGATTGACTGACTCCCCCACCCTACTTAGGGTTACTGAACATTTAATTGGCTTTCTTTCATCAACATTAGATTGGATACAAGTACCATAGGCACTTGGGGACCCACAACCCCTGATAATAATTTATTTTTAAAAAGGATAAT
Organism: Vipera berus; assembly: GCF_964194415.1. Taxonomy (NCBI): domain Eukaryota; kingdom Metazoa; phylum Chordata; class Lepidosauria; order Squamata; family Viperidae; genus Vipera; species Vipera berus. The sequence continues at coordinate 95,638,271 of NC_138204.1, forward strand.
GAAGAGAATGAAATAAATCTGGTGACTGCTGTGTATCAAATGGAAATTTGAATTCTAGTGAAATTAAGGTTTAAGTATTTGCATCTTTTTGTTTTGTCTATGTAGTGTAACAAGCTTGGAACTATCCACTGTTTTGGATTGAAGGAACCTGTTACTTGTTTTAGAAGTGAAATAGTCTAGTTTCAGGCTCTTGTCCTCTGACATTGCAAGACAAATTTGTTTGATTGATGATTGAACCATTTATGAAGTTTTAGGTTGAGCAACATGGGAAACAACTCACAAAAAATAATTCCTCTTACAGAACTCTTACTGTCATATAGGAAATAAGTTATATCTCTGTATGGTAATAGTGGGAATGTACATTGTAAGGAAGGAACTTCAAAGATAAATTATTCCAAAAGTAAGGATTTTGGTGTTTGCCAAATGCCCTAAAGCTGATATTTGGTAGTTAAATGAATGATCAGTTAAATATTGGGGGTAGGATTTCACTTCTTGGGTTAGTGTAGGTCCCATTAGGATTATATTAAGCAAAATGCCACAAAATTGACAATGGCTCTGCAAGATTTATACTGGGGCAAGATTTATACTGGCTGTTCTTAAAGTATTAACAGCAAATATTTATGCACAACTCTTACTTGGTATTCACACCCATATAGCTCTTTTGCTCCAATAGAGAGAATATAGCCTAAATTTCTAAGGTTATTTTCCAAGTAGTGTGAAGTGTGCCTAATGTGGTCCTTTGTCATGAAACTAGTATGATTAGAGTGGAAACCAGCATGTGGTTATGTATATTTTCATTCTGGTTGAAATGGCGCTTTTTTTTGCCATTGGCTTATGTACCTCAACCCTAGCTGATAACTTGGAAAAGTTAATTAAAGTTAATTTATGAGAAGTGGCAGAGTCATGGTTTTTCACAGGACATATTATTGATGATGATGGCCTAAGTAGGTGGCATCAAGCGACATGTTAAGGATAAAAATTCAGTTAAATTTGTCAATCCTCACTAAAAAAATAATAATACTTGTTTTCCCTTTTTTAGTTCAGCAAAATATTTAAACCAAATATCTATCTCTAAATTTAGGGGATCACTAACTCTAGCATGTTTTAATGCATCTAACAACTATACTTGAAGGAAAATTCAGAGAAATTCCTTATTATTTAAGACTATCCATGTAGTGAAGGAACAGTTGAAATGCAGCTAATGTATTGTTGCATTGCCCATTTTATTTATTTATTTGCATCCCAGCATTTATTATTTTTATAAATAACTTAAGCGGTGAACATATCCAACACACTTTCGTCCTCCTTTTTCCCCTACAACAATAATCCTGAATTGGGCTAAGAAAGAGTAACTGGCCCAATGTCATAAAACACTTATGTTTTACATCCTCCATATTAACTAAATTCCTGGATCATTTGAATTTATTTTATATACTGTTGTTAGATGACAAATATGATTCAGTCTCTTTGAATATGACTAAACTTTATTCTATTTTTTATAAAAATCACTGAAATGAAAGTTACTGTTTAGCTTTAACTTATTTTAAAAGTTCAGTTTCTACCTTTTAGGTGGAATTCTGGTCATTGATTGTAATAAAGGCCTGACTGATGAGTAATGGTGTAGGATTTGTCCTTTGCTCAGTGAGCCACATTTAAAAATCATATTAAAAATTCAGACTGACGTTTCCTACTGTTTTGAAAGATGCTAATGCTATATATTCCTGTGGCTGATTTTAGGCTCTTCTAGTATTTTATGTCTCTGTTGCCTTTTTAAAAAAATATTTCACTTATATTTATGAATCCAATATAAAATGCACACATTCATCAGTTACCCAGCTTTAGCTTTAAACAGATTTTCATGCTAGGATAACCGTTTGAATATATCATACTTAAAAATGTGACCTGTTCATTGTCTGTGCCTGCACTCTTTTCTTCTTTATAAAAGAGATTTGTATTTTAAATGGGTGTTCTTTTTTTGTTTTTGTATCCCATCTGCTTGCTGTGCTTGATCTTGCTGTGAAGTAGAGGTTAGTGTATGACATCACAGTCACAAATGTTGCTGGGAAATATCAGCAATAGAGAATATTGTCTTCTAACAAGATTAAGCAACAAGAAAGACTGGAAGGAAAAATATGCTCATAGCTTTAATATTTTGCTGATATTTTCATTATTTTTTAAAAATAATTTTAATATAGAATTAAAAAACGGTTACCTTGTTATCATGAATCTACTTATGTTCTGATAGCAGACACTGAGAGGACCTTTGCATTAGTTAATGTACATTAACAGTACTTTGCAGCCTGTGTTTTTTGGTATGCATAGTATTTAGCTATTCCTATCCTTCATACTGCGTATGATTAATTGATCTGTTACTTTGCAGTGGTAACCTCAAGAAGGTTTTCAAGTTGGAAGAATACATTTTGGAAATCATTTTCAATTTCAGTATAACTTGAATGTAGATCATCCAGATTCTGCTTTTTAAAAAAAGAAAGAAATCTGAATTTAATCCAAGGCATATCTTTTTTGTCAAGTCCCTATGCATGAGCATACCCATGAATGACCCCCCCCTAATTTCATCCATGCAATGTTAACATTTCCATGTAGCCTTGGCTTTATGATTCTTAGTTTGTAATAAATTGCATAGATGTGGGTGGGTGTGTAAAATGTTTTAATAGTCTGTTATGTGTACTACCAGTTATAGCTGATTGGCTTGGTGGATCGTAGCTTCTGTTGACTGGATATTTTATTTATGACTTGAGGAAGAGAGAAAAATGATGTGGAGAATGCTAATGGTTCTGTAGTAGTTAAAAGAATTGATGAGACACAGGTTCATGTTCACTATCAGCTATGGGAGCTTCCTAAATAATTCTGGAGTAGTCTTACCAGCCCAACTATTACCAGCTACTGTTATGAGGAGAGTTATGAGGAGACTCTCACAATATGAGAAGGTAAAGATCTCCAAGTAAGCCACCCCCAACTCATAAAATTGACAATTACTGATATGCGTTAGTGTCATTGGTGTCTGCTTGCAATTATTTAATAAATTTATTAAATGTTATTACCATAGTTTTGATTGGCAATTTTTTCCTGAGGATTTATAAAGTGGTGGTTTTTCTCAAAAGAACATTTTTCAAAAATGCAGTGAATCTTTATGACTGACCATGTGAAGTAGCAAGATTGGGTTATGGCAGGGGCATCAAACTTGCAACATCATGAGACGTGTCGCAATGTATCATGACTTTTTCCCCATTGCCGGAGCTGGGGTGGGAGTGGTTTCGGCATGACGCATCCGGCCCGTGGGCCGGCAGTGTAACACTCCTGGGTATTGTGAATAAGTAAAGCCCATTTCTTTTATAAGCAATATTAACACTATTCAGTTTGACTGGATCACCTGAGAAAGTAGAAGCTGCATGAGTAAATTCTTGTCTTGTATGCTTACACATTGAATTCCAAATATAGAAATGATAGGAGAGGATGGACACAATTAAGGGAAAAAATGTATATTGTTTTGTTAGTTTAAATTTAGACATATATTTTTGTACTATTATTAAACAGGAAGCCTTATGTGATCATTTCAACCAGGCTTGCCTTAAATAGGCAAATTGTGGTGCACTTTTGTCATAACTCTAATGTATTTTGAACCTTACATAAACTACAGCTAATTTATGGAAGCTTGACTTTTTAAGTACAATGCTTAAAGGAATTGCTCCTACTTTTGGATTTATAATAAAGATATGATGTGAATATTGCCAAGTTTAGAGGTCTTGATAATCTGCTGGTTAGTGATTAAGAGCTTGATCTTTCTTCATTTGCTGATTGACGCAGGAAGGAGAAAAACTGCATTATGTCTTCTAGTGATTGGTTCATTATCTTATTAAGGCACAACAAACAATCTTTTTAGGCCTGTGGACAAATTTATAAATGTGAGCTTAGTGTGCAGGCCTGTCTAATTACAAAAAAGAAGCAACTTTTCAAAAACAAGGCAGAACGTCAGTTTGCACCCTAAATGTAGAATAATATTTCTTTGGATATTATGTAATCATCATCATTTCCAAAAGTTGAACAAGTTAATCATGTCAAAAGCACACAATTTGTATCTCAGGTTCATCAGCCAAACGTATGGACAATCTTTCTCAGTCATGATGACCAAACACACAAATTGAAGAAGTGATTCCGGCTTTCTTTTTTTCTTTCTGGAATTGCTTTTTTTCTCACTGACATTCCTCTTTGGCCATTAAATTCCTTCAGTGCCTTGATTGTAATCAATTCACTTCTCTTACATTTAATTTTTAAGGCAATTGATTCAGTAGAGGTAGCACGCAAAGCTGCGTGATGTAAAATGACAACAGTGGTAGTAGCAGCAGATAATGGTGTATTGTGAGATATTTTTATAACCACAGCACCTGGAGATTATTTTTTCTACTCCCATCTTTCTCTGCTCTTTCAGTTACACTCATTTCTCATTAATGCTCCAATTCCCTTTAAAAGAAAAGTCATCTGCAAAAGCCCTTAACTTATGTTTCTTTTAAAATCTTTATTCCTACAATTATCTTGTCTTATATTTATGTTCAGTATTTTAACACCCAAAATAAACAAGAGAGGAGATTAGCAACCTGCACTCATTTCTTGGTGAGATACTTGTTCAGCACTATCACAGGTGGTGCTTTTAAGATGCTATTATCCTCCCATTTTTTAACACTAGTATTCTTCCATTCAGAAGACCAATTGAAAGCAGTCTGACAGAAAGTCGCAAATGGTGACATGATTGTAGTATGCTGGGACAACCACAAGTACAAGCACTCATTTAGTACCATTGTAAGTTTGAACAGTTACTGAACAAGGAGGGCCACTTGTATTTGTATATGTGTCAAATTATGGAATCAAGAATCTGTATATTCAATGTAGAGAATTAATAAGGAAGGGTAATTTTTGACCTACAACCATAGTTGAGTCCAGAATTATCACCATAAGTTGTGGTCATTAAGTGAAGTGCCCATGTGATGGCCTCACTTAGTGACTACAATTCTGGCTGTCCTTGCTATGGTCATAAAGTGGAGCACATGGTTCCTTGCGGTTGGGGAAGCCTGATGCAGGCCTAGGCATCTCCCTATCTTAAATGGGTCCTGCGCTAGGTTTCCTAGGACCTCTGAACTACCTCTTGCACATCTTCCTGCCCCACTGGGTTCCCCACCCTTGGGCCTTCTTGCTTTGCTTCTGACAATCACCTTTCCAAATGAGTGCCCAGCTGATGCAATATGTGGCCTTCCTAAAGAGGCCACCTTGCAGCATTCTGGAGTCAGGCGCCAATTGCACAAGGTTGCAATTTTCCAAATCCTGAGAGATCCTGAAAATGCCAGCTGCTTCCAGAATGGTGTGAAGGGGCCTCTGTAAAAGGCCATGCAACACAATGGCTAATTCTCTTTTAGAAAGGCAATTTTTGGAAATCACCTTTCCAAAAAAGAATCACCTGATGAAACATGCAGTCTTCCTAAACTAATTCATGCCATTCTAGAAGTGGCATCATTGAAACAGCCACAATTCTTGAATCACAAGAATTGAAGCTGCTCTCAAAATAGCACCGGCTTCTGGGATAACATGAAAGGGCCTCTGTTAAAAAAAGCATACGGCATATCAGCTGATTTTAGCATTTAGCATTAGCTGATTGTAGTGTTTACTTCTTTTTGTGTACTTATTCTGTACTTATTTCTGCACCTTGTGAGAAAGTTTACCTCATATACTATAAATCTTGACTATAAGAATAAACATTTTATCTTTTATATTACCCTTCTTTTTAAAGATATGTGATCAGTTAGAGCATAGCATATGTAGAATCTCTTATTACGTTTTTCTTTTTGTACAAAATAAATTTGATATATGATTTTATAGAAAATTGGGGGGGGGAGGAGAAGTAAATTGATTTTAATTTTTAGAGATTGTCCTGTGCCCAAAGAGGGCACAGTTTAGAGGAAAATATTTTCTTCATGTATATTGGAACAGTAATTACTACTGTTAATGAAGCTATATGGGGAATACCTTGGGAGACTGGACAAAGAGATGCTGCCAAGACAACAGTCAGATAAGCATAGATGGGCAAGTCTCAGAAGTTACCCTCCCTAGTTTCTTAGGCTGTAAAGAAGATGAGGGGGGGAGAGAGAATTGTACTTTCTCATACTTGCAAATTCTGTCAATGAAGCTTCATACTAAAGTAGAATTGGTTTATTCCTTGAAACTGACAGAAACAGAAACATAAATGTTTACTTTGTTTGCTTTTAAAAATTCTAGAGTAGGAAATTTTTCAAAGTCTATTTACCTTATAATTTAGAAGTGGAAAAAAATCAATTCCTATCATATAGATAGTCTTTATCTAGTTAACTGTCTCAGAGAGCATTTATTAAAGTCAGACTTGAACTTGTTAACTTGTGGTTAGATCTTTTTAGGGAAGTGCTGTATTCTAGAGAAAAAGCAAGTTAAAAAGAAATAGCTTGTTTAAGTAATCTTTCTGCTCTACAAAGGGGAGAACAAAACAAAATAAAACTGTCAGACACAAGACACACTGAGAGAATTTTACCTGAATGAGATAGCAATCAATCAACAGTCTTTGCAATCTGTTTCTCTCCGTCAGGTGGTTTGCTATGGTCATTTTTCTGGAACTAAATGAAGTTACTATCTGTATTGTCATTGTTTTATTCTTCATTTTCTAGCCATAAGGTGTTTCTTGTAACACTCTTGATCACAGCTGAGAAAATGCTATTCATGCAAGGAGTGTAGAATTTCTTACCATCCCATAGTTGCTGAATCATGACCCAGAGACTTTAGCCAGCATGACTAGTAGTAAAATATAATGTGTGGAGGTGACTTGGAGCTGACTAAGGCAGAGGTCTCTGACCTTTTGGGCACCAGGGACCGGTTCCGTGGATTTTCCACAAACTGAAGGGTGTGTGGTTTTGTGTGCTGCCTTCATCCTGCAGATGGGTCTTTGCTTGTTTGTGTGGACTAGTTGCTGGCATGCCGCAGTCCGGTACTCGTCCACGGACCGGGGGTTGGAGACCCCTGGACTAAGGCATTAGTTACTGCGATCTTTCTAATCCAAATTCAGGTGCAGTTTGTGGACAAGATAAAACTGCAAAGGCTGTCATAAAGCTATGGTTGCTACCTTCTCTTAGAGCAAGAGCCACAAGTTTAAGAGAACCTCTAAATGGTGCACTGATTTTATCTGGGGGAGTACAGAGATAGACATGAAAAATCTCCAGATCTGGACTTCCGGTTTGCCAATGCGGCCGCTGTGGATGTTTAGAGGATGACTCTCGTCTTCCACATCCAGTTTCGCATTGCTGGGGGGCCCTAAAAGGGCTTAAAAATCGCCTCAGAGAGGCGACCAGCAAGAGGGGCTTTTGCAAGAATGTGGGAGAGCGACAACTCTTCCGTTAGTGCCTGTGTTCCCTTTGAACCGGTGGACAAAAAACCGGCCATAGCAATATGGCCAGTCACTAGGCTGTGGACAGCCGAAGTCACACTTACCATCAGTCAACATTAAAGCAGCGTGGAAAAGACTGTGTGAGATCTACCTCTCTTAAATTTCAACTTTTTTTCTACCTATGTAAGCTGCTAAAGTACTTTTCCCCTCTGTGGAGAGGGAAGGGGTATTTTAGCCCTCCCTCCAGAAACAGTGGCAATTGAATATAAGAGAAGATTTTAAAAAATAATTGGATTCCCACTAGAACGTTATTTTTTAAAACTTGTGGATTAAAAGCTTTTGATTATCTATTTTTCATTTCCTATTTTTATTTGAAAATTTGGCTTTTTTCTCCTAAAACAGAAGAAATAATTGAAAGGAATTTCCTAACCAGTTGGGGGACATCTTGTGCCACCGATCAGAGAATGTCGATTGGTGGCCCCGAGGGGGAGATCCTTCTCTGTGGGCGCCCCGGAGCTATGGAATCAGTTACCGGTTGAGCTCCGGATGGCACCCGATCTTCGCTCCTTCCGTCGCGATCTAAAGACATTCTTATTTGAACAAGCCGGCCTGGCCTGATGGGGGATGGGTGGGGTTTTTTATTGTTATTTTAATATTTGTATTTACTGTTTTTAGTGGGCATATATTTAATCCTTTTTTAACTTTTGTAACTCTGTATTTTTTATGCTTGCCCTGTTCACCGCCCTGAGTCCTTCGGGAGAAGGGCGGTATATAAATAAAATTATTAATAATAATAATAATAATAATAATAATAATAATAATAATAATAATAATAATAATAATAATAATAATAAATCTGAAATTGCAATCTGTTATTCTTAAAGAAAAGAGACTTGGCTGATAATTTTAGAAAACAAGATAAGATTCATGTAACCTTGAACACCAGCTGTGAAAGTCTTAGCTGTTTCCCATTTACTGAGGAAAAAAAAAAAGAACTGTAAAAGTTTTCAATTTAACCCATCACTATGGAAAAGACCAGGAACAGACTTTTACTAGGGAAGAAATGCAAAAACAAATTTTTGCTATGATGAAAATAACTTGCCAGACTTACCAATTTCTTCTTACAGCTGGTGATGAAATAAGAGCTTTTGGAAAAAAACCTAGAAAGTGCCTTAGATAAGCAAACTCAAACTTTGACTACAACTAATAAACTATCTACACAGAGCACAACAGAAAAAATTGAACAATTGAATATTTTGACAGAAGATTTAACCACCCAACAAGTACAGACAAGAGAAAATTTGGAAAACAATCTGACAAAATGGTTGGAGGAAAAAACCTACTATATAATTCAGAAGGAATTTGAAGATCAAAATGAGAAACAGATGGAAGAAAAGATAAACAGTCCAGGACAGCTATGTCAAGAGGAGGAAATAACGAGAAGATCTGGTAGTTCTGCCAGACCCCTCAACCTTTCAAAAATGGCGATTGGATGGACATATCAATATGATATAATAATACAAGAATTTTTCAATGATCCTGAAGCAAGGACACAGAAGATGACTTGGCAAAAGAAAAAAGCTAGAATAAGGCTGAAGAAGAATGGAGTGTGGACATATTTAGGAGGTTTAAAATAGAAGATATTTAAGTAGACAGGACCCGTATTTTGAATATGAGATATTGTTATGATGTGAAGATAAAGAAAAATGTTGGCTAATTAAAACCTAGATGTATAAATATCAATAGTTAAATTGAAATATTGAGTTGTTTATAAAGGTTAAATAAAGGTGATTAAGACATATATATGTTAAGAGTGATGTAATTAATATGTTTGGATGTAGTGAGAATGAAATAAGTTTAAATATGAGAGAGTGGACATGAAGAAGAGAGAGGCTGTATTAAATGCAGAAATGGGAGAAATCTTGGTTATTGAATTTACAATATGTGGAAATTATAATGAAAATAAGAATATTACATTGTATTACCAATTTGTTGATATGGAAATGAGATAGATAAGATATGTATTAGATTTTGGGGGGAATTGTGACAAAGGGAATTGGGGTCAGTTAAAAATTTGGAAATGACAAATATTAAATGTTTAATTTAAATACTAATGCAGTATTAAAGTTGGGAAAATTTATAAGGTTATTGATGGTTTAAAGATGGAATATCAAAATAAATAAAATATATAAAATTATTGATAAATGTAAGAAAACTATTAAGTAGCTGATGGATAGAATGAGAAGTAATTTAGACAAGAGACAGTATGTATTAAAGGAAAAAAGAAGAAATATTGGCTGTAATAGTTGGAGATTTGTATTAATATACATTTGTACGTAATGAAATTATTGTAACACAGACACCACATTGTTTTTCAAAGGTATAATTTAAAATTGGAAAATTAATAAAAAGTTTATTAAAAAAAGAGAAAAATCTCTAGATCTGGGAAGTGTTAAAAACCACAACCAGTCTTCTTGAGACTGAGCCAAAGCCTGTTGTGCCCCATCCAGTCCTGAAAGATTCTAGACACTGGGAAATAACTTTAAAAAAAAACCAAAACAAGTTTTATTGGTTTTTCAGTTAAAATCTACATATTTAGAAAGCATCATGATGACTGGGTAATCAGAGATTCAATAACAGAGTTTTCAGTACATAATTCAGGTTACATTATCAAAACATCCTTCTCAATTTCCCTTAACATTTCATACAACCAGGTTAAACTAATAAATTTCTAGAAATAGCATGGTCAGTTGAAAAATTTGTCAATTCAATTTCATTGAAATATATCTATGTCTTGTTATTAAAGCTTACCTAATTTTAATTTTAATTATATTATTCAAATTTTAACATCCCAAATAATATTCTCAACTCAAATTTCCCTTATTTCATTACAGCAAAAACTATAGCATTCAACGTGTACGCAGTGGCTGAGTAGCTATGTTCTACCTAATAAACATCATCTTTCACATCCTAATACATCACACGTTACTGACAGGACCACAGCCTATGTTTATCAATCTACAACTATTTATGCACAACCAGATTCTGTTTTAAATTTTAGTTAATTCTTAATTCTTAAATAGAATAATCAAATGTCTTTTAACATCAAAATTGGGATCTATAAACCAAATTTCCATTATGTCAGTGCACAAATTATAATGTCTAAAATAAGCCTAATAGATACATAAAGACTTTCTCGTTCTATCTCATAAACGTTTTCTATTTTAGATCCTGATAGATCACTGATTACTAAAAGGATAACCTTTAATGGTTCTCTAAGAACTCACTTTTTAAATCTAACTCTGGGTTTCATTTTTGCCAATCAGGTTTCCAAACCAAGGCCTTTGAATTGCCAGATATGTCTCCCTTCGCTCCAATATATATTATTTGAATTGAAGGAGGCCATCTAGCCATCAGTGAATCACAAAAACCAAACCATTTGTAATCATTATGTTGTTGCCCTGTTAGATCTAGTCACTGTATTTGCTCTAAAAACTTTATCTTCAGTTCGGTCTGGATTCCTCTTCCATCTGGGTTCATCTGCTTTAAGTAAAGAGTCTTATCCAATTTTGTAATTAATGCTTGGCTATCCAGGCTTTCAGAAAACTGTCTTTGTTGATCTTCCATGTCCTCTATGTTAACATCACTATCTTGCACATAGTATACTTCTAAAGTTATAGGCTCTTGATGGAGTCAAACGTTGAGTATTAAGTTTTCCCATAGTTTGTTGTTGGTCCTTAAGGTTATTTGCCATAGTGATAGTTCCTTGTACTTTTAGAGTTGTCGGTTCTTTGGATAGTTGTTGCTTATATTCTTCTGTCTCAATAGTAATATCTTCCAATTTTGTTATATTCTGAAGTATAAATTTTTTAGTTGCAGTCTGGGTTTCAATTTGTGACTTAAAGTTGGCATGTAAATGATTAAATCTGGAGACATCTCAGTGACTCTGTAGATTGTTTCAAGTATGAGGTTATAATCAAGCAAGGTTTGTGGCTGATCCTTCTCCATTTTGTAATAATTATAAATAGTTGTTGGTGGAGACTATTTTTAAAACAAAAATCAGTAAGAGTCCACCTCCACAAGTCTAAGCCAAATTAATCTCCTGCTGTTTCAGGTTTTTATCTTAATGCCAAGGTCAGTACAAAATGTAAGCAAGCTTGTTTGCCAGTAGTATTCACCCAGTTTTCAAGTGCTTTCAAGTGCTTTGTTGTGCTTTTGGCTTCGGCAGGAAACGGATAAATGATGGGCCATGGGAGTGGCCAATCCTTTCTTCTTTGGTTCAGAGAGTAGCTCCAAGCCAACAGGAGGGCTGCCGCCCTTCTACTGCTGACTGGAGAGACCTCTCCCCTGCTCATTGCCCCTCCAGGGTGACTTTCGACCCCTTTACAGGGGCCCCTCGATGAAGAAATCCAGGCGAAACGAGCAATTCCCTCTCGTGTCTGGGAGCACCGAAAGTCCAGAACCGGAAGCCACTGGGAAATAACTTTTATGGCATCACTTGTTTGGTCCTGAATGGTATAATCTGGTGTCATCAGCAGAGTGATCCAGTGCTGCCTGATGACCTCCACATATGCCCTCATGCAAATATTAAATAGGAGCAGGGAGAAAGGAGAGCTCTGAGGTTTTCTGCAAAGCAATGACCTTGAACTGGTTCTATTCTTGTATTACCAATGTCTTTATTTTCAACCACACGTGCCCATCCGTAGTAGTTAGTTTACAGTGGCCTTATTTTTGATATTAAATATAAGAAGTAGCAGGCAGGATCTCTGTGCAAGTGCATTTGTGTCCGAACAAAGTTCCAAACAAATTTGGTGCATTGCTTTCATGAGTTCCAGCAACCAGACCCCAAAGCAGTAGGTGAGAGTGATATCAGATTATATTCAAAAGGTCAGATGTGAGAAGATTGCTAGTTCAGGTTCAAGTGACAGTTTCAGGACAAATTTTCAGGCACGTGCACTCTACAGCAAACTTTTGCTGTTACTTATGCTTGTTAAGCTGAGTCTCTACCAGAAGGTTCAATCAAAGAACAACTTTGTTAGGTGAAGAGTATGCAGAGTGCTTTTATTGTGCTTTGCATCATCTATGGTGCATCTGGGAGTTGGATATTGCTCCAGCAATTCTTGCTCATCCCTTTTACCACTGACCAAAATCACAGCTCTAAAGACTCTGTCTGCTTCCTCAGGATCAATAATTCAAATTCTTCCCTGATAACTGGGTGAGTGCATGCTTCAGGCACCTCAGTAGTATCTGTACAAATAGAGTCTAATTAAGAGCAAATCCAAGCAAATTTATCCTACAGATTCCTAGAATTGCCCTCAGAGCACTGTTTCCTCAGACTCCTCCCCACTTAGTAAGGAAGGATTGATTCACCCTAAATAGGGCTGCCATTCAGTTGTCTGTAAACCTGATAAGAGTGTAAAATTAAGTTTTGCTGCCCATATTGCCACAAGGTATTGCATGAGAAAGATTTCAATTAGGTTCACTCTTTGCTTTCCTCCAATAGTGCTCTAAACTAGTATTTCTCAAATGATCTATGGTGAAGGATTAATTTTTAAAATTTCTAATCAGTCACGGAATGTTACTTTGTAATATATAATAAAAATGAATTATTAGAAAAATGAAATTATAGAGCCCAGAGTTTTCACATTTAGCAAATATAAAATTGCATTGATCATATGCTTGAACATTGTAGCAATGTCAGATTTGGAAACTGTTGTTTTTGGAGTCCCAACAGCCTTTGGGTCCAAGCAAAGGGAACTAAAAGGCAATTATCAGTACCAAACTCCAAGGTTAGCAATCCCCTGGCTCCTGCCATATCTCCCTTTGCCCATATACAATAAATAAATAAGAGTCAGCATACAGTTAACCTAAGAGAAAGTGCTTTCCACATGAAAAATTTAAATAGAAATAAAAATAAGCTCTGCTTTTTCCTCTTCAAGTTGAATAGTAGAAATGAAATGTAACCTTATTTATGCAGAGATGAGTCGAATTTATTTCATTATACTTCCCTAATATAGGATAATTGCCTTAAATGTCACTGGTCTTAAAATTATTGACCAAACTAGATGGGTCAGCAGCTGATACATAATTACCTCTTTGGATGTCCTTGTATTTTCACTTCCTTTGAAATACTTTTCAGAGCAATTGACATCTTCTGTGCTATGTAAAGTCTGGAAAAAAAATTCTGGTTAGACCAAACCTCAGTTAATACAGATTTTATTCATGCCATCCTTAGTTTTCTTATGCTGATGGTACTGCATCAATGGATGTTTGTAATCTGAGTTTTAGAGATGGGTTTGGTAGACAAGCAAATAGGCAATTTTCTGCATGGACATATATTTCAACAGTCTTTAACATCAAGTTATCAAATTCAATTAAATTGAGCAGTATTCAGTAGATATTTGTGTTTGGCTCAGTACATTTGCAAAAGTAGTCAACTATGTTTCAGTCAATAAACTAAAGTTTAGTATGATATATAAATAAAATCATTTTTCCATCAGGGAATGTCTCCCAGATGAGTTAACTTTTTGTTTTGCTGAAGACTGTGATATTTCTTCTTCAGTTCCTTTATACTGCTACTCATTGAACAGAATAGTACACTGTTTTTTTTCCTTTCTGATCCATTATGGTATTTAAAACTCTGGAATGAATAATATGGTTAGTGTAGGTCTTTTTGTTATGGAAATCCAATGATGAATTTATTCTATAAAATAAAAGGTTTAGATTTTTCTCTTATTATTTCAGTACTTTTATGCTAAGATTTACAAAATTTCTGTTGAATGCACTTACGGTAATAATTCAATCCCCCCACCCCAATGTAAGGCTTACTGCATGGAAAAATCATTTGCTTGTGGCTAATTGTATCAGCCTTGGGAAATATTTTATCACAAAGTGTGACCTTACTATGGTATTACAGGAATGTCAATACTAGCCTTGCCAGCAGGTATACAATTACAAATGTCTAAGACTGCCATAAAGTTATTTTTAAAAAATCTAAATGTAACCTCATAATAATATATGATATAAAGTAATAAAAAACTAAGTACCAATAAGAGGGAAGACAAGTATTAGTATAAATTGTCTTTCTCCAACTGTTACTTGAATTTCAACATTAAAATATTTTACTTTTATTTTAAAAGGAGAAAGGATTGTTCTTAGATACTGGTCTTAACTCTAGTTCAAAGTTATTATCTATAGGCCACAGTACTAATTGTGATTAGTAATATTTATTTTATTAAAATGTGGAATAAGATTTTCATTTGTTTACTGAGCTACTAGTAACTATATTTGGAAGAGAGGGGAAAAAAAGCATTGAAAAAGAATGCAGTAAGAGAAGCTGAAAGGGGAATTCCCTGTTTATACCAGACAGTATAGAAGTAACATGCATCTGTGTATTGTGTTTTTTTTCTGTATTGCATTTACTGGTCCCATTTTCAGCTCCAAAAGCTGATGTGTATGAAAAGTAAAGAACTGAATCAGCACATAAAAGTGAACACTTAGTGAGGAATTCAAAGCCAAGGAATGTGGTAGATATTGGATCTGGTGCCCAAGGCCAGGCTAGAAAGAATAGTGCAGCCAGAAATTGAGAATGTAAAACAGTACTTTCTGCCCAAGAGATCCAATTTGGATAAATATGGTCCTTTCAGGACCAGAACTTATTTAATTGCTCAGTGAGAAACTCCAATTTACTGTTCAATGGCTTGCTTCTTGGGGCACAAGTTCTTGGTTTGTCCCATGGCAGTTTTTAGTAGCATCGTATTGCTTCATAAATTTCAGGAACAGAGTCAATGGATGTGAACTCTTCCCTTCATGCTTACTAAACTCTTATGCCATGCAACTGGAAAAAAGTTGCTATTTCAATACTCTCATGTTTTCTGAATACAATACAATCATTGCAACAGAGCTTGTTTTCCACTGGATGATAGGGATTAGTGGAGAACCGTGATGTATTTAGGGAAGGTGAAGGAGTGATTATCTTCAATTGCAGCTCTGAGATGGTGGAACATTCTTCTTAAGATTAGATTGCCATGCTCATATTGGCCCTCAGAAACTTTAAAAATAGAGGGATTTTTCTTTGAAGATCCTTTGGAAATTAATGATCATCATTATGCATACTTTAAGTCCTTTTATGTTTGCTTGTATGTTTATTGGCTTTTATGTTTTTATTCTGTTTCTGTGTTATAAGCTACCAGATAATTTTTGTTGAATTTGGTGGTATATCAATACAAAAATCAATTGGTCAATCAATAAAACATGTAATATATGACAATGCGTGTGTGGGGGGAACCTACTTCCTGTAGATAGAAAAATGTGCTAATCCTCCATTTCATGGAACAGACACTCCATTGGTAGTATTCTAGATTGTCTCATTAACAGAACATATTCTTCAGTTTATTCCATTTTATCATTTCTTATTTCTGACCAGCTTATTTCTTCAGTCATCTGTATACTTGGTAAGCTATCAACTCTTCAGCTATCAACTCATCAGTCACTTTTTATTAACTGAACAACCTGTATTCCGTGTATTTAAGAAATATAAGTATTTTCTTGAATGTGTTTGGGTCAAATGGATGCAAAATACAGAGGAAATGTGAAGGGCTAATTTCATGAAGACCATGAACATTTTAAGTAGCCACTATATGGCAGAAATCAGTGTGAATTGAGATCAAAGTCTTTAAACCAGTTCAAGGCACAAGCAGCATTATATGCTATAAGGCAGGGGTGTCACTTGACGTGTGGCGATATATCACAACTTTTTTTTCCATTGCTGGCAATGGGGTATGCCCAGTTTCGCCATGATGCATCCAGCCTGCAGGCCGGCAGTTTGACACCCCCGCTATAAGGTATCTCTTTCAATTAACAGCACTCTGGGTTTTTTCCCCCTCTCATCCTTCTTTCTCTTATTTTGAAATTACAACAGTAAAAATGCTTAACCTTTTATAGTAGGAAAAATATGAATCAGAAGATATCCAACATAGATTAGCCTAATAATAGAATGGAAACCAAGGCAGTTCTAACTTATTTTGTTACTGAATGCCATATATTGCTCTAAATTGCTGAATCATATATCTTGACAATACGATATCCCATATATCCAGTAAAAAGCCATTTTTAATTGGACTATTTACAGGAGCAGCATGACTAATTTATTATACAATGCATGTATTACATAGTGAAAGTATTACAGAGATTGATAATAGTGAATAGTAAGTGGTATGTAAGTAATTAGTAGGAAGTAAGTAATAAATGTGTTATACATGATATAATTGGTCATTCTTTGGCATGTCCCAAGTTGTGAGTGATTTCGTGAATCAGTGTAGTACAGTGATTGTGTTGGACTTGAACTGGGATGATTCAAGTTCAAATAAAACCTCAGCCATGGAAGCTGATGAGCTTGGCCCGGTCATTTTATAGCTCAACATATCTCACAGGATTGCTATTGTGGGGAAAATGCAGGAGGAAAGGCTATGTACTCTGCCTTGGGCTCCTGGAAGAAATATGGCACAGACACTTAACAAACAAAAATATGTTCTTTTTCTTCCACATCCTTTCTAACATTATTGTTATAAGTTGGAATCAATAGGATATGCAAATAGTTCACTTTGATTTGTTAAAGAGATTATTTAAATGGCTGATGAAATCTAAAAATATGTATGGCATTTTTCATAGCAGGCACATTGAGATCATGAATTACCAGTAATATTGAATATATGTAGATTATAAATGGCAGAGATAAAGCACATAAGATTAAATGCGGATTATTGTGTAATGGCTCTAATAAATATCAGGAGATTGAAAGAGCTTTCTAGTTTTATCCCGATGAAGCTGAAACTGATTTAAATATTAATTCCATTGACAATGATTTCATTTTTAGAGGAAAAGCCTAGTATGATAAAGATCCATGAGATTCTAATATCCCATTCTTGAAAGTGCATGTGTTAGAGAGTTTAAAATGATTTGGAATGGGAGTAATCGAGATATCGTAACTAAAAAGACATTTACCACTCTTTTTTAGAATATGAGTGTAGGGTTTTATTGAAGCATATTTTTGGATGTAATTATTAAAACATTTAATCAGTTGTTGTAATGGTAAGGCATCAAGTTTGGAACCAGGATACAGTGAATTCTAGTCCTGCCTTAGGCATGAAGCCAGGTGGGTGACACTACCCCAGTTATATACCCTCCCAGCCCTGGGAAACATGTAGAGGGGAACCTCTTCCGAAAAATCTTGCCAAAAAACCTGCAAGGACTTGTCCAGGACTCAAAAGCTGACTCAAACCAAACAAACAAACAAAACACCACCCTAAGAGGAACATGTCAGATATAATGCTAAATAGAAACAGGTAAAGATTTATTGGTTTTTCTTTATAGCTATATTGATCATGTCTGATCCATGCCACCGTATAATACTAAATATTTCACATGGTTGAAGATTTTTCTCTCCATCTTGATGTTCTGTCTATTGTAGGTGTGGGCAGCTTATTTCCTCCAGGCTACATGCATTTCTTGCCCTGGTTCTCAGTCTCTTTCAAAAGTAAGCAATTAGCGAGCAATTCAGATCTCTTACAAAAACGATCTGCTCCTTTAAATTAGCCTGCAGTGGGAGGAATAGATAATAAAAAGGGGTCTTGGGAAAAGAGAGAAAGATAGAAAATGAAGTGTCAGAAAGATAATAGTAAGTTTGCAAACCTTGGATTTTGGCCCCAATTTACTACTAACTTCCTACCTATTCCAGCATTTCCTACTAACATTTAGCGTGATCCCACCATATTTGCTAATGTGGCCTTTTCACTAAAGAATGGATTCCTACGGTTGTTGTAGAACCAACAGTATGACCCAACAGTAGCTGACCTTCCCAAGAATTCTGAACATTTAATTAAAATGTATTGTTTCATTGGGCCTTTAATGGCTGCTGGTCGGTTTTGTTTTGTTTTAGTTTGTTTTAAAATAAATTTTGTTCTTTGCTTTTTTGGTGCAATTTTTATTGTCTGTATTTTTAATAATACATAATATTCCTGATCAGGGAAACAAATGATGTATAAATATTTTAAATCTTGAAATAAAATTAACTGAAAACAGTAAAGTAGGACATGTCATGGCATCCCCAACCATGCAGAAGCCTCTTTTTTTAAGTGCCTACGTTGTGACTGCTATAAGGTAAGGCTTAGATAGTGATGTCCTTATTCTTTTGGAAGCCATAAAAGCACTTCTTATTTCTTGCTTGCTGACAAAAAACAGTCCAGCCAGCTTTTTTCTGCTGGTAATTGGCAATTATCAGTGGAGAGCAGTCACTTGTAGCGTACTCCTGCTAGTTTGTTTTTTGCCGGCAAGGAACGATTACAACTTCTTATTTTATTTTGTTACATTTTGATCTAGTAAT
This sequence comes from Vipera berus, assembly GCF_964194415.1. Classification (NCBI taxonomy): domain Eukaryota; kingdom Metazoa; phylum Chordata; class Lepidosauria; order Squamata; family Viperidae; genus Vipera; species Vipera berus. Next base: position 95,657,065 of record NC_138204.1, read on the forward strand.
GTCCTGTGCAGTTAAAAATAGAATATCGGTATCGTTGGGTAACTGGTAAACAGAAGAATTCTAACCTGAATGGTCCTTCAGGTGGAGATGGGGATTAATAACATTTTTGCAAAAATTCATGAGGAACTTGTTTTAGTACCGTATATACTTGAGTATAAGCCGAATTTTTCAGCCCACTTTTTGGGCTGAAAAATTCCACTTCGGCTTATACTCCAGTCAACAAAAAAAACTTACCGAGGACTTGTGCGCGGCCGAGGCTTTGGTGCTTCCGGGATCGCCCGCACCTCTCCCAAGCCACCGCCGTCCGAGACCTGCCGAAGTTTGGGGAGGTTTGGGGAGGTGCGCGCGCACCTCCCCAAACTCCGCGCCTTGCCTGCCTGCTTCTTTCTGCAGCGGAAAGAAGCAGGCAGGCAGGGCGCGGAGGAACGGAGACTTGCCGACGTTTGGGGAGGTTTGGGCGCCTCCCCAAACCTCGGCAGGTCTCCGTTCCTCCGCGCAGACCTGCCGACGTTTGGGGAGGTTTGGGCGCCTCCCCAAACCTCGGCAGGTCTCCGTTCCTCCTGCCGACCTTTGGGGAGGTTTGGGCGCCTCCCCAAACCTCGGCAGGTCTCCGTTCCTCCTGCCGACCTTTGGGGAGGTTTGGGCGCCTCCCCAAACCTCGGCAGGTCTCCGTTCCTCCTGCCGACCTTTGGGGAGGTTTGGGCGCCTCCCCAAACCTCGGCAGGTCTCCGTTCCTCCTGCCGACCTTTGGGGAGGTTTGGGCGCCTCCCCAAACCTCGGCAGGTCTCCGTTCCTCCTGCCGACCTTTGGGGAGGTTTGGGCGCCTCCCCAAACCTCGGCAGGTCTCCGTTCCTCCTGCCGACCTTTGGGGAGGTTTGGGCGCCTCCCCAAACCTCCCCAGGTCTCCGTTCCTCCTGCCGACCTTTGGGGAGGTTTGGGCGCCTCCCCAAACCTCCCCAGGTCTCCGTTCCTCCTGCCGACCTTTGGGGAGGTTTGGGCGCCTCCCCAAACCTCGGCAGGTCTCCGTTCCTCCTGCCGACCTTTGGGGAGGTTTGGGCGCCTCCCCAAACCTCGGCAGGTCTCCGTTCCTGTTTGGGGAGGTTTGGGCGCCTCCCCAAACCTCCCCAAACCTCGGCAGGTCTCCGTTCCTCCGCGCAGACCTGCCGACCTTTGGGGAGGTTTGGGCGCCTCCCCAAACGTCCCCAAACCTCGGCAGGTCTCCGTTCCTGTTTGGGGAGGTTTGGGCGCCTCCCCAAACCTCGGCAGGTCTCCGTTCCTCCGCGCAGACCTGCCGACCTTTGGGGAGGTTTGGGTGCCTCCCCAAACGTCCCCAAACCTCGGCAGGTCTCCGTTCCTGTTTGGGGAGGTTTGGGCGCCTCCCCAAACCTCCCCAAACCTCGGCAGGTCTCCGTTCCTCCGCGCAGACCTGCCGACCTTTGGGGAGGTTTGGGCGCCTCCCCAAACGTCCCCAAACCTCGGCAGGTCTCCGTTCCTGTTTGGGGAGGTTTGGGCGCCTCCCCAAACCTCCCCAAACCTCGGCAGGTCTCCGTTCCTCCGCGCAGACCTGCCGACCTTTGGGGAGGTTTGGGCGCCTCCCCAAACGTCCCCAAACCTCGGCAGGTCTCCGTTCCTGTTTGGGGAGGTTTGGGCGCCTCCCCAAACCTCCCCAAACCTCGGCAGGTCTCCGTTCCTCCGCGCAGACCTGCCGACCTTTGGGGAGGTTTGGGCGCCTCCCCAAACGTCCCCAAACCTCGGCAGGTCTCCGTTCCTGTTTGGGGAGGTTTGGGCGCCTCCCCAAACGTCCCCAAACCTCGGCAGGTCTCCGTTCCTCCGCGCAGACCTGCCGACCTTTGGGGAGGTTTGGGCGCCTCCCCAAACCTCCCCAAACCTCGGCAGGTCTCCGTTCTTCCTGCCGACCTTTGGGGAGGTTTGGGCGCCTCCCCAAACCTCCCCAAACGTCGGCAGGTCTGCGCGGAGGAACGGAGACCTGCCGAGGTTTGGGGAGGTTTGGGGAGGCGCCCAAACCTCCCCAAACAGGAACGGAGACCTGCCGAGGTTTGGGGAGGTTTGGGGAGGCGCCCAAACCTCCCCAAAGGTCGGCAGGTCTGCGCGGAGGAACGGAGACCTGCCGAGGTTTGGGGAGGTTTGGGGAGGCGCCCAAACCTCCCCAAACAGGAACGGAGACCTGCCGAGGTTTGGGGACGTTTGGGGAGGCGCCCAAACCTCCCCAAACGTTGGCAGGTCTGCGCGGAGGAACGGACACCTGCCGAGGTTTGGGGAGGTTTGGGGAGGCGCCCAAACCTCCCCAAACAGGAACGGAGACCTGCCGAGGTTTGGGGACGTTTGGGGAGGCGCCCAAACCTCCCCAAAGGTCGGCAGGTCTGCGCGGAGGAACGGAGACCTGCCGAGGTTTGGGGAGGTTTGGGGAGGCGCCCAAACCTCCCCAAACAGGAACGGAGACCTGCCGAGGTTTGGGGAGGTTTGGGGAGGCGCCCAAACCTCCCCAAACGTCGGCAGGTCTGCGCGGAGGAACGGAGACCTGCCGAGGTTTGGGGAGGTTTGGGGAGGCGCCCAAACCTCCCCAAACAGGAACGGAGACCTGCCGAGGTTTGGGGACGTTTGGGGAGGCGCCCAAACCTCCCCAAAGGTCGGCAGGTCTGCGCGGAGGAACGGAGACCTGCCGAGGTTTGGGGAGGCGCCCAAACCTCCCCAAAGGTCGGCAGGAGGAACGGAGACCTGCCGAGGTTTGGGGAGGTTTGGGGAGGCGCCCAAACCTCCCCAAAGGTCGGCAGGAGGAACGGAGACCTGCCGAGGTTTGGGGAGGCGCCCAAACCTCCCCAAAGGTCGGCAGGAGGAACGGAGACCTGGGGAGGTTTGGGGAGGCGCCCAAACCTCCCCAAAGGTCGGCAGGAGGAACGGAGACCTGCCGAGGTTTGGGGAGGCGCCCAAACCTCCCCAAAGGTCGGCAGGAGGAACGGAGACCTGCCGAGGTTTGGGGAGGCGCCCAAACCTCCCCAAAGGTCGGCAGGAGGAACGGAGACCTGCCGAGGTTTGGGGAGGTTTGGGGAGGCGCCCAAACCTCCCCAAAGGTCGGCAGGAGGAACGGAGACCTGCCGAGGTTTGGGGAGGTTTGGGGAGGCGCCCAAACCTCCCCAAAGGTCGGCAGGAGGAACGGAGACCTGCCGAGGTTTGGGGAGGCGCCCAAACCTCCCCAAAGGTCGGCAGGAGGAACGGAGACCTGCCGAGGTTTGGGGAGGCGCCCAAACCTCCCCAAAGGTCGGCAGGAGGAACGGAGACCTGGGGAGGTTTGGGGAGGCGCCCAAACCTCCCCAAAGGTCGGCAGGAGGAACGGAGACCTGCCGAGGTTTGGGGAGGCGCCCAAACCTCCCCAAAGGTCGGCAGGAGGAACGGAGACCTGCCGAGGTTTGGGGAGGCGCCCAAACCTCCCCAAAGGTCGGCAGGAGGAACGGAGACCTGCCGAGGTTTGGGGAGGTTTGGGGAGGCGCCCAAACCTCCCCAAAGGTCGGCAGGAGGAACGGAGACCTGCCGAGGTTTGGGGAGGTTTGGGGAGGCGCCCAAACCTCCCCAAAGGTCGGCAGGAGGAACGGAGACCTGCCGAGGTTTGGGGAGGTTTGGGGAGGCGCCCAAACCTCCCCAAAGGTCGGCAGGAGGAACGGAGACCTGCCGACGAGCCGCGGCCACACAGGGTATTCCTGTGTATTCAGGCTTGCAGAACGGCGGATCGGCTTATACTCGAGTCAATAACTTTTTCCAGTTTTTGGGGGTGAAATTGGGGGTCTCGGCTTATACTCGAGTCGGCTTATACTCAAGTATATACGGTAATACTATTGTGATATAGACTTTGAATGGGAAACTATGTGCTAGTGATAAAAACTAGTCTTTTGATTTCAACCTAAGAGGAAACTCCCATGGATTCAACTAAAGAGCATCTTAGGCTGTGGTCCCATGCACACTTTCATGGAAATAAACCCCACTAAACTTAGTAGAACGAAGGGAGTAATTTGTTTGCTTGTTATACTTCTCCATGTGTTCACTTTTTAAATAGTATGGTCTACATTTAGAGTTGCTTTATTCCTCCTCATGGTTACATGAACAGAATATTGCAAGTTTGAAAGTATATTTCACACACACACCCTCATATTTACAGCCCAAGGAACTAGAAAGGGTCCCTTCTGAGATGCTTGTGCAGCTCAGCTACCACTTGTCTGTCTGTTTCCTAGTCTGTGACTCTTCTTCTGTCTCCCAAGGTCATTCCTGCATATCATTACAATTTCTGAATGAATAAAAAAGTGAAGTGTTGGCATCTGATCAAGTGATATGTATTTTTCTAAGGTTAAAAGTGACAAAATTTAAAAAGAACTATCTGGGAATAACAGTAAAAACAATTTCAGAATAGGCATCAAGCTACAAGCTTGATATATGACACTAGAATAGGATATATAGATTTCATTGTTAATAACTGAAATTCTCATTTTTCAAATACCAACATTTTTTTAAACCATTGACACTCCTTTTCCTATAACACTAATTTGTAGTCCTATACTGGGGAGAAATATGGTTTGGAAATTCTGCGGGGAGCTTTTTTGGCGGGGGGAGAAGGTTTGCTACTTAGAAATTAGATTTCAGTTCTAATGCTCAACTAGGATAGTTAGTAGTGCGTAGGGGCAGTCTTGTGGCATTTCCTACTTTCAGAACCTTGTGTTGTGAAATAGAAAATGAACCAGACATATACTTGCTGAAATGCTGGTCTGTGTGTTAAATGGCAAGGCTAAGCAAGCTATCCATGCTTCTTTACATTTATTCTAAAATACAATATATATCCAGCTACTGGTAAAAATTGAATGATTTATAATCAATTTCAAATTCTGTGCCTTAAGTGAAATTATCTTTGTGTACCTGTTTCATGGGCTGACTTATGTTGAAATGGTCACTTTTTTATATTGTGGTCCTGTTCATTATCTTTGAAAGTGATGTGCATTATTTGTAAATTTAATCATATTCATTTTATGATTTTACAGGAATATCTTTTAATTTTATCCATGAGATGACTAATAATTGAAGTATATATTTTACTTATTTTTCATAGTCATTCCTACTGCAGCTATTTGAGTAGTCTTATTTGTTACCATTTTTCCCTATTTCTCTTATTTTTGCTTCCAGGATGTGAAAATGAATGCTGCTGTGGTTTACAGGAGATTCTACCATTTTTCTTTGATAGCGTTACACTTTCCTTATCAATATCCATAATATAACAATTCAGAATAAAGTAATTATGTAGCATATTTAGAAGGAAATTGATTTTAATAAAACAACAAAAAGTTTTGGAAAAGGACTTCAACCCTGAAAAAGCATGTAGAATTTGCCACCATGAGATCAGATCATCCACCATAGTGGGGTAAGGTACCATCAATTATTCACTGATGATACTCAAGGTTACATCTCTGTCCTGAGTGACCCAAATGATGCTGTCACTGCCTTTTCACAGTGCTTAGAGTCGGTGGGGGTCTAGATGGGGGACAACAAAATTTATTTTGACTGAATCCTGGTAAGACTGATTTTCTTTGGGTACATGCAACTCAGTCTTACAGGGTTCCAGGACTTTAATTTGTTTAGTTCAGGATGGGGTTGCGCTATTCCAGAAGTAATACAGTGCACAAGTTGGGGATGCTCCTAGATTCATGACTCATGCTCAATGAGCAGATGGCAGTCGTGGCTAGGACAGCCTTTGTGCAACTTTGTGTTGTCTGCCAGTTGTGTCCTTTTCTGGATCTGGAGTCTCTGTGTCAGTCATTGAAGCCCTGGTCATCTCATGTTTGGAGCATTACAACAGGCTTTACATAGGGCTACCCTTGAAGAGCATCGGAAGCTTCTGCTGGTACAGAATGTAGCCAGAGAGGCAATTCTTAAGGCTCCAAGAGTGGCCCATTTATACTACTGTTCCACGAGCTGTACTGGTTGCCAGTTTGCTCTGGGTCCAATTCAAGGTGTTGTTTATCTCTTTTAAAGCCAATGATGGCATGGGTCCAGGTTACCTGAGGAACCATCTCACCCTGATGGGATTAGCATGCCTCACCCATGCTGGCAGAAGAGATGTTACGAATCCCGTTGATCAAGGGATTTCAGCTGGCAAAATCCAGGAGAAGAGCCGTGGTGCCCACACTCAAGAACAACCTGCCCCTCAGAGTGAGATTCATACCCACCCTTTTGGCCTTCCAAAAGGGATTGAAGAACTGGCTCTGCCAATTTTTCTTGGGCTCCAGTGGGGGAGTGGCATCCTGGGGGTGGTAAATGAATTAGAGAGATCTCACATCCTCCTCATGAGTACTTTACTCCTTTCCTCTCCATCTTGGTCAATTGAATTTTAACTGAATTTTAAATTTATTGTCATTATTGTTTAATGCCTTAAATCAGGGGTCTCCAACCCACAGGCCGTGGATTGGTACCAGGCCACGGCATGCCAGCAAGTGGTCCGCACAAACAAGCAAAACCCCATCCGGGGGATGCAGGCAGGCAGCACACAAAACCATGCCCCCTCTGGTCCGCAAAAAACCTCTCTCCACGGAACCGGTCCCTGGTGCCAAAAGGTTGGGGACGTTTGCCTTATATACTGCTCAAAAAAATAAAGGGAACACTTAGACAACACAATGTACTGTATTTAATAGTAGGATGTCTTATTTTCTGTTCCCTTTATTTTTTTGAGCAGTATATTATATTTTTATTTAATGACTGTAAGCTACCTTCAGTCACCTTGACAAGATGGGCAACATAGAAGTTTAATAAATTAATGAATAGATTTCAATGAGGAAAACAGTGAGATTTGAGTATTCCTTTCTTTCTACCTGTCAGCCAAACAACCTTTGCGTATGGCAGCATACTGAAAATGTTTTTGTACTTATGTATGGGCATATACTAATAATCCATTGATTACTTTGATCCACTAATGATCCACTAATAATGTAATAAACTATTAGGTACCCCAGCATCAAGCTATATGGGATTTTAAAGGAATAACCCTTTTCATGTACCAATAAGGTAGCTAAATAAAGAAGTTTCAGAGTTGACATAATTGAGTTCTTATTAAACTCTCTTGAGCTAGCCTGTTTCTTTCTGGGGGATTTGTACCAATAAAAAATGAGAGTATAAGATGGTCCACCAATCAGTATAGAACTCCAGTTTCATAGTGCTTAATGCTGGAATCTGGGATGAGGAGTTTCATATTCAAAGAGCCATTCAACACTAAAGCTTATAAAGAGATTTTGAGTACAGGTAGTCCTCAACGTACAGCCACAAGTGAGCCCAAAATTTATGTTGCTAATTGAGAAATTTGTTGAATGAATTTTACCCCGTTTTATGATCTTATTCGCCACAGTTGTTAAGTGAATTACTGCAGTTCTTAAATTAATAACATGGTTGTTAAGTGAATTTGCTTTCCCTATTGAAGAGGATCACATGACACTGGGACACTTCAACCGTCATAAATGTGAATCAGTTGTCAAGCATCTGAATACAAATCATGTGACCATGGGGATGCTGCAATGATCATAAGTATGAAAAATTGTCATAAGTCACTTTTTTTCAGTGCCACTGTAAACTTGAATAGTCACTAAATGAACTGTTGTATGTCAAGGACTACCTGTAATTACCTAATACTTTTCTTGGAATTGTAATAAAGAGAATAGGAGGAAGGGACAGCACTTGTGTGTTGCTTCAAAGCTTTAAAATGTCTCATTAGGCTTTTATCAGAAAATTATCCAGGTGGTTCTCTTGTATTGCTATTTCATTTCATTTCATTTCATTTATTAAATTTGTATACCGCCCTTCTCCCGAAGGACTCAGGGCGGTGAACAGGGCACATATAAATAGAAAATACAAAAATTAAAAGAGAATTAAATAATCACCCAGATAAAACAGTAGCAATATAAAAACCCATTAAAAACCCTGACATCCCCCATCAGGCCAGGCCAGCTTGTTCAAATAAATGGGTCTTCAGACCGCGCCGGAAGGAGCGAAGGTCCGGTGCCATCCGGAACTCAACCGGCAGCTGGTTCCATAAAGCCGGAGCGCCCACAGAGAAGGCCCTCCCCCTGGGGGCCACCAGCCGACATTCTCTGACCGGAGGCACCCTGAGGAGGCCCTCTCTGTGGGAACGCACAGGGCAGAGGGAAGTTGACGCCGGCAACAGGTGGTCCCCGAGGTATTCCGAACCCATGCCATGTAGGGACTTAAAGACCATTACCAGAACCTTGAATCTCACCCGGAAGACAACTGGTAACCAATGCAGCTCGCGGAGCAAAGGTGTAACATGGGAGTACCGGGAAACTCCCAAGACAACTCTTGCGGCCGCATTCTGTACCAGTTGGAGCCTCCGAGTGGTCTTCAAGGGAAGCCCCATGTAAAGAGCATTGCAGTAGTCCAGCCGAGAGGTCACGAGCGCATGAGTGACCGTACACAGGGCATCCCGGTCCAGATAGGGCCGCAACTGGCGCACCAGGCGAACCTGGGCGAAAGCCCCCCTAGTCACGGCTACTATATGGTCTTCCAGGGTAAGCCGTGAATCTAGGAGGACTCCCAAGTTGCGAGCCCTATCCACGGGGGGTAAAAACACACCCCCCATAGAAAGAGGTGGAATATTTTGAATGTCCCGGGATGCCGGAATGCACAGCCACTCAGTCTTGTCAGGGTTGAGCTGAAGTCTGTTCCTCCCCATCCAGACCCGAACTGCCTCCAGGCAACGGGACATCACGTCGAGGGCATCACTGGGGTGGTTTGGGGTCGAAATGAAAAGCTGGGTATCATCGGCATACTGATGATACCCAACTCCAAAACCACGAATGATCTCACCCAGCGGTTTCATGTAGATGTTGAACAGGAGAGGCGAGAGGACCGACCCCTGAGGAACTCCACAAACGAGAGCCCTTGGGGTCGACCTCTGCCCTCCTGCCAACACCGACTGCGAGCGTCCCAGGCCTGGCCTGAGCAACGGTTGATTGACCACCCCCCCTAGCCAAACAACCACAACCCACTCCCTCCCCTCTCCCTAATCCCTTAAAAAAATTTACTAAAAAGTTAACCAGGGGCCTCTTATTAAATTTATATTGAAGGCCCCTGCCCCTGCCCAGCCATCTCTCAGGGTCCCAGTAATCATCGAGGTTGGAGGTGGTAAAAAAGGCAGGTCGCACCCAGGAGAGGGGGGCACCCCTGAGGGCGAACAAGTCCGTGCTAGTGTAACGGTACATACAAGTCCAGGAGAGTCCAGGAGAGGCGGTCCCATAATTGATAAATTCAATAGGAGGGTCGAGACATAGGAAGTGAGTATCTGGACCATCACTCAGCTTCACTGCCACTCAGTTGGGTGCCCCCAGAAACAGGCCACCCCCCGTCCTCTCACGACGGGTTGCAACTCTGTTCCTGGGCGTGGTCCAAGATATGCACCCTGGGTAGGGCATACCCCATAGAGCTCCCACCTCTATGGGGCTGCAGATGTATATCCCTTTTAATTTTTAATTTAATTATTAAGACACCAGCTGGTTTCCTTAGGTCCAGTGCAACATCTTTTTCTATATCATTCTTACAGGCTGTCATTTTTAAATCCACTTTTAAATCTGTCTTAATCATGTCAGGTAATACATACAGTCAGTCAATCTTAAGCAAGTAGACACTCTTAAATTAACTTCTGGGTCCATTGTTCAAAAATATACTTCAGTATATCCAATATTAAAATATTTGCTTTATTTGGTATTAATAAGTTGAGTTTGAGTGTTCTTCTCTTTTAATTGTAATCTTTAGTTTCTTCTACTTCTCTTTAATATCTACGTTTTTAAGCCTTATCTTATTTCCCATGAAAGAATACTTTATAATTAATTGCAGAATCTTTGTTTTATCTGGATCTTTAATCTATTTGTAACTTTCTAAAATCAGAATTTTAATCACCCTTTTGCTCTTTACTCCAGATTTTTTTAAGTCCTTAAACATGTATTTAAAATTTCTTTCATGAAAGATAGAAGGAAACTCTATGTAATGTGCCAGTCCAAAAGTTCCTAACAGCTGAAAAGCAGTTAAGAAACCATTTACAAAAGTGATTAGAAAAAGAAGTATACCAACCCACTGTCGCCAGGACTCTGCAGAACTTTAAGCATGTTTCTCCATGTATGGCTGAAGTGTCTGGGCAGCTTGGTCTAATTATCACAACATATAGGCCTATCATTTGATAAAATATTTACATTTTCTTTAACATCCCAAGCTTAAGTTACAGCAGCACATTATTGTTCAATTTGAAAAAACTTCCATCATTTTTGATGATGCAACAGTGGAGTGTATCCCATTCCAATTTTTTTTTTTAAAAAGTTGTCATTATTTTGACTCATAAAAGCTTTAAGATTTTTCTAGGTGTCTTCCCTTGAGATTTAAAGTTAGAGAAAGATATTTTTCCCATAACATATAGTTTAAATTTTACCGTGAGTACCTTTAAAAAACACACCAATGCAAGTAGTTGCATCCTGATAAAATCTATGTATTGAGTCTTAAAAAAAATTAGTGCCATTATTGTTTAAGGCCTGTATCTCTTAAATTTTTCTCCTCTCTTTCTGCTTAAACAATGGAAAGTTTTTCCGTATGTTCAAATAACATCTTCATCAGGTTCACAACAGGATACCTTAGTTAATTTTCAGTTGAGTGCCTGATAGGATTTTCTTTTTCTGGTTGGTTGGGTGAAAGTCTAGACACTGAGAGATGAGGCTTTACTGGGGCCTCACAATATAGTTATTGTGAATGTTAAGTAGAAGCAGCATCCTCTGATGTACAGATTCCGTGCCCAAACCAGAAGTACAAAGACATAGCTTTTGTTCCAAAGGAAAGGGGCTAATCTAAATGCTGCACAGTGTGAAAAACTTTTTATGCAAGAGGGGAGAAGAACTTGCCTTAGGGGTGAGAGGTCAGGAGTTTAACCTCTGACCGTAAAATAAGAGATCAGCAAAGAGTGGGATGAACAAGGCCAGGGAAAATCCTCTCCAAGTACTTTGGGTATTGTTTACTGAAAACGGGTCAAGGAAATGATTGTCAGGGTGGTTATGTGAATTCTCATGAGATGCATGATTTCTATTGACTTTGAATTTCTTGTGACTTGTGAAGATTTCTTCTCTTCCTCTTTTAGTGTAAGGAAGAGCAGAGTAAACTTTGTCCCTTGGTCTTTAGTTCAAGCGTAATTATTAATTATTTTGGTTTTACACCAGTTTTCCTTCTGAAATAATGCCAATAATCCCTTTGTGTTTTTATGGATTTTTGTGCGTTGTGCTAATTAACTATTCAAGCTAACTATATTTATTCCTAGGATGTTTTTTCCATTGGTAGAAAATGGTATTACTCCTTGGACTCTTTTTAACTAACAAACTATGTTATGAATCTCTTTCATATAATTTATTTGGCAGACAATGGGAAGACTGTGCTTAGTTAACACAGAGTTCTTTGGGTGGTCATTGTTATTGTACAACACCAGGGGAGAGCTGTTCTCAGTTGTAATGCTAAAGAAATTAAGACATTTTTTCTCTGATTTTGTTTTGGCATTAAAAGTGCTCTGGAACTTAGTTCCAATCCAATTATATATAATGGAACTGAGTGTCAGTTAATAGACAGATATCTACATAGTCAGATTTACAGGTCTGAGATAATCAGTACTCTTTTTCTTCTTAAGTATATATAAATTAAATATACTGTATATGAAAACTGTTTTTGAAGTTGTTGACTAGGTGAATTGTGTGATTTACTTTTTTGTCTTCATCTATAATTTTTATTGGGAACCCAAAATCTTCTTTATACAAATGTAGCATATATTTTGTGTATATAGCATATACTTTAAATAATATATGCTATATTTACGTCTATAATCATACTTTTTATAAAAATATATGCTAAGAGTTGTATAAATTATTTAATCTTAAAATCTCAAATATGAGCTTTTTTAGTAAATAATTTGAGCCTTTTCTCATTGCATGCATAATATTTCTGTGTTCTATTTGAGTAGATTTTGAATGAAATAATATAAGACATGGAATATCTGTTTTATCTGAAATAAAAGTGGATGAAGATGAACTTAGTTATGGAATTTATAGATTGTTCCATTCTGTCACGATTCTGGGTGGCTCGTGAAATGATTCATATGTCCCAATTATTTTTTTCCCCTGACTTGCTAATTCGTTCAGCCTTTCAGGCAGTATGTTTTTTTAAACCAGAAAGTAAATTGGGTTTACGTTAAAAATATGAATGGTATTTGAACAAAATTTGTTTTGATTTGCTTTTAATTAAAATTAACTATATTTTTTGCTATTAGACATTAGTCAAGGATTTAAATGAATAATATTTCTCCTAATATGTCATATAATTATAATTCAGATGATTTGGGCATTATGTTCTTTTGTTTTATGATATTGCAGAAATTAATATGTTACGATATTACATGGTCTTTTAAACTGCACTCAAACCATTGAAAATCATAACTATAGGTTGGAACCATTGAAAGTAGTAGCTATGGGATGTGTGATATGTGCTGTTTTTCTGATATTTGCCTCCCTCTGGCAGCTACTCTGCCTTCTAACAATTTTAGGACTCTGACTAATAGCATAGATTGTGTGTTGGGTTACTCGGATTGGAAAATGTGGATATTTATACATTTGACATTTATATAATTCTATAATAGGAAAACTCTGGGAAATATAAATGTTCATAATATATAATTTTAAAAAATTCTGAAAACTCTCAAAAGTAATGTGCGTGTGGATCAGAGCCGCAAGGGAGAAGGCCTACAACTTAGCCTAATAGCATATTTCCTTTAAAAGATCGTTTTTATCTGTTGGAGTAGCACTGATTATTTTTTCTGAAACAACCCTGTTAACCTGTTTTCTTTGCTTATCAGAAGTTTAGTGTTGCCTTTAAAGACTGATATGTGAAGCACGTCAAAACATAGATTTTCAGCTATGTTGCCTGTCATAGATAAATCAATACTTAAATGTATGTGGAACAGCATTTAATTTTTCCCCCCTTGTACTCACATGGAAGGCCCTTGGGACAGATGGCCCCTCACTGTTGATGGTTCGACCCACAGCTTCAGAGGAGTGTGAAGAAAAGAAATTGCTTTCTTTGTCAAGGTGTTTTCAATTCAATTCTCACCCATTAGCCCTGTTTTGTTAAGTTTTGAATTACTCTATCAGGTGACTGATGAGTGTATTTCCCTCTCTTTGGCTATTGAAATAGGATGGTGTAAAATGGAAAAGGAAAATCAAGTTTTCAGTTATTGATTACTAAAATGTCTTTAATCTGTCCCTTGGATTGATATACCGTATTTGAACTGTAAAATAATATTAAATGTAAATAGAATGCAAAAAATGAAAGCTTAATAATAGACTAGCATACATACATTCATATAGGTGTGTGTATGTGTATGTATGTATATATGTGTGTGTGTGTATATATATGTGTGTGTGTGTATGTATATGTATACGTATATATGTATGTATATAAAATACACAAGCAGGAATCAATGGACATTATTTTAAATATTATTGTGATTCTCTATTTTGATTGTGACTTTCTATTTAAATTAGTAGAGCTTTTAAATACCTCTTTGTACAAGTAAGAAATCCTAGGTTCTCAAGTTAAATTCCTAGTGGGATCACAGGGCTGCAAAATAAAATCTGATACAGTTGGTAATGTCACAATCAGAGTGGTTTGAATTATGCTATCCTGGATACTCCCAGAATGGGAATTGATCTATCGGATCAGATTTGGGTTTTAGTGTCAGCTAAGTTCCCCTGTGTGTCCCTGCATTACCTGTTTTAAAAAACAGAGGGTTTCCATTTCCTTTATACAAAAAATGAAATAAAATAGTAGTTATATCTTTTTGAAAGGATTTTTCATGTTAAAAATCTCAGAAAAGAAAATCTCAGTTAAGATACTTACGTTAGCAACAATATTACAACAATAACAATAATACTGCAATATGTTTTTTTTAAACATTTCAGCTGTTTCAGTTTCAAAACTTCTAGGTAATTGAAAAAATGTGTATTAGAATTCCATATATAAATACAATTTCCAAAAGATTTTTGAGGAGTGGTTTTGTAACCATTCAACCCAGGACAAATTTAAATGAAATTTGATGTACTATTGATATAATATTGTAAAAAGCTTGCAGGTAGTTTTTGACCTATGACCGTAGTAGAGCCAGGAATTAAGGTTGTAATTCATGGTGGTTGTTAAGTGAATACTGCAGTTATTAATTGAACCAATGGACTTTTTTTGTCAGTATATATATATATATATATATATATATATATATATATATATATATATATATATATATATATATATATATATATATATATATATATATATATATATATATATATATATATATATATATATATATATATATATATATATATTGAAAATCATGGTGGATTTTTTTCTTCAACAACAGACTCTACCATCTCCTGTTTGATTATTTTAAGTATAGAAGCGTAGCTTCAGAAAATTAAAAGAAGAACAATCAAGAGGATTGAGATATAGTTAAACAGAGGAGATAAGTAGGTAGGTTTATACTACTTAACAAAATAGTATCCTCCAGTATCAGTCCAGTTTCATGGCCATGGCATCTCTTGGGAAAGATGGTTGGGATAGGAGAATGATCTTGCTTTCAGGTCCAAGGTGATGCCAACAAATCTCTTTGGCATTTTCTGTTGCCAACTCATTCTCTTTTATCTGGTATCAGAGTGCCATAAACAGTGTATATAGATGGATTAAGTAAATCAAATTGTTTTGTATGTGTCTTTTTTCCTTTCCTATTAACCTTTTGTCATATCCTATTCATCATCAACAAGTAGGATGACCCACCACCATAGCTGCATAAGGGGAGGCACTTGATAATGTGGGGCATCTATACCTCGGCATCTGGAGATGACAAGATGCTTGAGAGTATGGAACTTGTGTGCAGGTCCCGCTGATTTCATTGTTTTATTGTAGCCAAGATTGCAGCCTTTATCTCTCATAAACACTTTTTGAGAGAAGCTTCTAAATGAGCCTAATTCACTCTTTTCAAAACAAACTCATGTGAAAGCTGCTGGATCAGCATTTTTATTATTTTTGTAATGTAGAAATAGTTTATGCAATGAAATACCCAATAGTTAACAGTTAAAGAATGTTTGCCACATTTCATTTCTTTTAATGGAACCGACTAGAATGCTTACAGATCATTATATAATATTTTTATAGTGACACTTATTATTTATTTATTTATTTATTTATTTATTTATTTATATTTATATACCGCCCTATTCCCTGAGGACTCAGGGCGGTTTACAGGGAATTAAAAATCCAAAATACAAAAATTAAGAACCAAATTAAAAAATATTAAATTAACCCTGTAGTCAGTTAAAAAGAACCCCGGTCAGAGAATGAGAATATTGTTTGCTTGTCTTGTCTTAGGGATGATCTTGTTTTGAGGAATCAAATTTCACATTTCTACTTTGAAGTATACATAATTACGAATATTATTTACTTTTGCAGATGGAATTACATTATTTATTAGTTTTTAATGCCCTCCAAATCTGCAACTCGTGGCAGCTTACTGATATAATTAGAATATGATATAAAAAGGCAAAACTACAATGAGCAATCAAACAAATATATTATTTGTTCTCTAGGCATCACAACTCAAATGGTCTCTAGAAAAATTTGGTTGTCAGTTTCTTGTGGAAAATGGTCAGGTAGGTCATCCCTGTAACCTGCAGGGGTGATGAAAAGAATAATGCTTGAGAGGCCCAATTGTTAGCGCAGTAGATGAGCTGGGGATCCTTTTCTCTAAATCCTTCATTTTGTAGCCAGGCTAAAAGCATGGCATGTTCAATTTCATCTTTGCACTTTCTGTGCAATGAACTTTCACCCGATTAAGGTTTTCGTTTTATGGCATAACTAATGGCATTGCAGCGAAAAAGACTTTCCTTTTATGTTCTCAGGAAGCTGAAAATGGCTTTCTATCCATGGAAATGCTCTAATACAATATTGGGCAAAAGAGATTCATGGTCCAAGGTGGAAAAACGATAGCTCTGATTGTTTTTGTTTTGTTTGCAACAGCAAAAATATATAAGGTAACAATATTTCAGAAGCTAGCATTTCTGGTAAAATTAGAAAAGTTACAAGAAATAACATCAACCTTTCATGATTTTTAGCAGGGATGGGAAACTTACTTGACTGTACGCACATTATAGAACAAATAGAAATCTTTATAAAATTATTTCAATGATATTTTAAAAAATGTTACTGGGGAGAAGAGATCAATTCTTGTGTCCCTAGCTGAAACCAAACTATTTTTTTTAAAAAAAACTCTATTGATACCAACAGTTTTTAAAGTAGCTTTAAAAGTATTAGCATAGGGTGGGAGGGGGTGGAAGGGAATGTATAAAGGTGCTGCTCAGAATGGGTGCAAGGTGTGCATGAGAAGCTCCATATGGCTCAGGGAGGGTATGGGGGAATGTGTGGATGGTGCTATGTGGGTTGGATTTGCCATAGGCTGTTGGGAATGTTTCAAGAGGCTGTGTGATAAGTGCTGTGTGAGATGGGGATGGTGTGAGGGATTGTGGGTCAGGGAGGGTATGAATGGATGCCTGAAAAGCACAGTACAAGTGAAGAGGGGCTGTGGGAGGTGCATGGATGGGAGCAACTTAACACAGTGACTTATGACCTTCCTTGCCAGCTTCCCCATTGGCTTTCTGGGGAAGCCAGCAGGGAAGATTGTAAATGGTGATCATATATATGACTGTGCTGAGCTTAGTAACAGATTGTAAATGCAAACAGTTGTCAAACACCCAGATCACAATCACGTCACTGATAGCTGAATGAATGATTATAGGTAGAGATCTACCTATATTCTATTTATCAGACCATAAATCTTTTAATTAAGGGATAAGCTTTTTGTTTTCTTCCAAACAAGATAGAGTTTTCTCATTTTTTCTTATTGAGATTCTCTATTTCATGAACAATGTAATCAGAATAATTAACTTTTTTCACTCTAGTAAGAATATGTGAACATATATACTTTTCTGGCCAGATAATTCTTTTAATAGGCTTCAGATTAAGTTATAAGAATAAAAAAATCTGTTTGTTCTTTATACAAAAATGCCTTTTGGTGATTTGAATAAAAGTCTGCTGTCAGGAATCTACAAAACTAATATAGATATTTACATATCGTCTTTAATCTGATGCATTTTAAATGTCATACAGCATATATTTCTGTTCCAAATGATGATCCTTTTTATTAAGCTTCTGTGTTCTGAACTGTTCTTTCTTTTGATTATATTGGGTGTCTGGCAAATATTGCTTGCTTTCTCTTGCTTGCCTGTGCGAGCGTCTATTCAAGTCCTTAAAGCTTTTATCTATTTAGAGATAGGATTCTAAGATTCCCTCCTAATCTTGGATGTGTCTGATACAAATATGCTTAGCCTCTAGTATGTACCTTTCATATGAAATACATGAAATGCTGAGAACATTTTAATTTGAAGTGTAGGAATGTTCAAAGAAGAATAATTAATTCTTTTTTAATGTATATGGTTAATGTCATCCTCTTCTTTTGTCTTCTTTGAAACTAGAAAAATAATACAGGTAATCCTTTGGTTACAATGGCAACTGGAAGTAGGATTTATGTCACTAAGCAATGTCATAAAGCTCAATTTTATGTGACCATTTTACTTAGTGACTGAAATCCTAGCTGTCCCGGTTGCCATCATAACCCCAGGACAGTGCAGATCATTAGCTGAGTCCAGCAAATGAGAGCTATGGACCAAAAGAGTCCTGTAGGTAGATGCTATAGAGCATGAGACTTAAAACATGAGACTATTCCCTGGTGATGGTGGTCTTCAGCAGTCTCAGCCTGTCCCCAAGCTTCTACTTTAAGCCCAGCATTATACAGAGCACTTGCCTCAAGCACTGGCTCTGGGAAGCCCCAAGATGGTTACCCTCAAACCCCAGCTTTACAGATGGCTCAGTGCCACAGCAAGCCTCATGTCAACTCAAGCCATGTAGCCTTTAGCATCCATTCACAGCTGTTGCCTGCCAGCCTGGTGGTCTGGGACTCCTGCCTCTTCCCAGATGAAAAACACAATGAGGGTAAGTTGGAGATGGTGGTGGTGGGGTGGTGGAAGGTGGTGGTTATAAATGCAGGTGGGTATAAATTTTTATTATGTGACCACAGGGGCACTGTGCGAGCAGGAACTTTGAGGATTTTTTTCAGTGCCTTCATAACTTTGTTGAGTAAATGAATGGAACTTGAGAACTAACTATTAATTTTCTGATTATGAAGTAAGCACAATAGCTAGCCACCCTGTCCTTACATATAAAATGCTGTTGGTATATGAGGCTATTATACAAAATGCAAAACAGTATAAATTATATGTAAAGGTGAAGGTTTTTCTATCAGTCGTGTCCAACTCTAGGCACAGTGCTCATCTCTGTTTCTTGGCTGAGGGAGCCAGCATTGTCTGAAGACAATTGTCATGTCATATGGCCGGCATAGCTATACGCCAAAGGAGCACGGAACATTTTTACCTTCCCACCTAAATGGTACCTCTTAATCTACTTGCATTTCCATACTTTCAAACTGCTAGGTGGGCAGGGGCTGGGGCAAGTAACAGGAGCTCACCTCGTTGCGTGGAGCTTGGGTCTCGAACCTGGGCTGCCAGCTCTAGCTGACAAGCTCAACGTCTTTAACTGCTGAGCCATCGCGCCCCCTCAAATTATATGAGGAAACACCACATAGAAAATACATACTTTCTGATTATTACCATTTACTCAAATTAATTTTCTTAAAATGTCTGCTTATGAGAAAATGCTAGGTATCTTTTAAAAACCATTAATGGCAAACGGCATAGGGATTATGAACTGGAAAAAAAATCTGTGTTGCTTGTCACTTAAGTTCTTTTGTGCAAATGATTCCCTAATCTGTGCCACACCACTTGCATGCCTCCCTGATTCTTCCTGACCATGCCTCTACTACACTCGCTTGCACACAGCCTCCGATCCTTCACGGCCCATACATCACCTCTCATGCCATGCTTGTTGCACACTCTCCCTGACCTGCACAACATCTCTCCCCCACATCCCCATGCAGCCGCTTGATCCCTCTCCTGCTTAGCAGCAGCCACTTTCCCATCAGCCACTTATTGCCTAACTTCTTTCTGACTTTAGTTATGGGAAACGAAATGAATTTCCACACCTCTTGACTATGGGATTCAGTTAACAGTGGTAGCTGGGATTACAGGGATTGCTGTTGCTAAAGTGATGCGGTTGCACTGTATCACTTAATGACAGAAATGTCCGGTCCCAATTTCTATCATAAATTCAGGATGACTTGTATGTAGTTCAGAGGGACTTAGTGTCTTACACTATGTAAAAAACTTGAAAGTCTACCTGTTCTTACATATATATGTATTAATATGTATACATATGTATTAATTACAAAGATAATAAAGTCAACACTCAAGATTGGGCACTTTGTGAGTTTGAGTGTAAACTGCCCTGCATTCCAAGGCAGCATCAATTCTAGGAATGCGAGAGGAGATGACATGGTATAAAAATAAATGAGAAAATAGCAGAACCAGCCTTGCAAAGGCATTCCATTATTATTAATATACACTTGACTTTTTTGGATCTTCATATAAATATGTACTCCTATTTTTAAAAAAAAACTAAAATAAGGTAAGGATATGTACATTTTTATTATATATTTGTTTTAACTCACATTTCTATTATCGTAGTAGGGTCTACTCTTAGTACTTCAACCTGAAGCAATATAAAATAGGATACTTTGAATGATGAATTAAGTAAGTTTCAAATATATATAAGCAATTTTTTTTAGATAATACTGGATTTGTAATGTTTTTGAGATACATTTTCTAATAAAAACATTTTCTCTGAAATGTCTCTTGAATTGATTTATAATAGTATCTTTGAACAATGAACAATGACTTTTCCTGTTTTATTAGTCACTGTTGAAAGCTCTTTTTAAATAAACCACACACAATTTTGTATCCTTTGTCTCCTGCTCAACATTGTTATTTAAGATCATATAAATATTTTATATCTAGATTTAAGTAGTTTACATGTAGATTTAAATACATTAGGTAAGCATATCATATATTATATATTACAATAACCAAAATAGTAAAGTCACTTCTGTGTCTTCAAAAGGGTTTAGGATAGATATATTATTCTCAGAGACTTTGATCCATTTTCTTTTCTAAGTGAGAATAACAGACTTCTATGCAGATGAGAGGGACAATTTTTTCAGCTGGTGCCAATATCTTTTGGCTTTGACAGTCTTTCAGAGTGCATCTATTACTGGATGATTTGGTTATACACCACATGTTGTGTACTTGAGTCCTGCATGAAGAGGTATGAATGGTAGTGGTTCACAGGTGCAACTGATCTTATGTAAAACTAGTTTCAATATATTTTATTCAACAAAAGAAAAAAAATGAAATATTGTTTAACTTCAAAATTAATCCTTAAAATAAAGAGAAAAGAAACTAATAGAAAATGGTATTTTTTAAAAATTACACTCTTATATACTCTTTCTTTGTTCTTTTATTAAAAAATAATAATTCAAGTGTTGACAGTGCTTATCAAAAACCTCTTGTTGCAAATTAGGTGTAGATTTCTCCTGCCAGTGTTGCATAATTTTGTCAGCTTCCATGCATGAAGAAAATTCATAATTCTTGAAGCTTTGATGTCTAGTAGGTTACAACTACCAGAAATAAATCAAGAACATAAACATTATCAACACAGAGCAATGCATCTAGTAAAAATAATTTAAATGTTATTTTGTTTTTTGTAGATATGTGGAGTACTATTGTTTTTGAATAAAATTTATATAATTCTTGAGAAAAATAAATCATTTGTCTTATTAAAAATTTATTCTGGGAGATGGGTCTGAAACACTACCTTGCATAATTAATTATGGTTGAAGAATATCCGGTGAATGGTTGCAGAAATTTGGTGTGATCTTTTAGTCATTTCTTAGTGCTTTTGGGATTAGGCTTCATGTCATATACAGTTAACTTTTCATGAGGATAGGTATAGTTTCAATTTACAAGTAGCCCTCATTCACCAATCACTTGTTCAATGACTGTTTGAAGATGCGATGATGCTAAATGAGCGATATTTATGACTGTTCATTGAGTTTCTGGCTGTTGCAGTGCCTCTGCGGTCATGTGCATGTGATCTGGGTATTTAGCAATATGTTTACACTTACAATAGTTGCAATATCCTCCGGTCATATAGTTGCCATTTGTGACCTTCCCTTTCAGTTTCCTACAAGGAAAGTCAATGGGGAAGCTGACAGGGAAAGCCACAGTGTAATTCCTCCCCCCACCCCAGCCTTCTTGAATGCCACACTTTTCTTGGCTTCCCTTTGCAAGCAAGTCCCTGTGCTGTCCTCCTTTAACCTTCTCATAGGTGCACTAGTCCTTCCTTGCAGCAGTTGGCATATGCAAAGCAGGTTCAACATACTTTGAAGAAACGTGATTCTGTAATGTTCAGTAAGAAAATTGCATATTGAAACGGGAAAATAACTTTTAAGATTTGTTTCAAATCTGGAACTGATGGGCTTTAAAAGATTGCCACCAAATAAAAAATAATCATCTAACTTGATAATTACATTTCCAACAATTTTTAGAAAATGAATTGTTCATTTTAACAATCAGAACTGGAATACAGTACCAACAGTGGGACATCCTATATCAATTTTCTCTAAATATAATATGTGGAAGAAATTAAATATTTTCATTGAAATTCCCATTGTTGCTTATTATACTACATTCAAATAAGAGCTTATATGTACTCTGAATATGTAATGTGCTTGTAATACTTGTAGAGTTCTTTTGGCTTTATTTTCCTTCAAATAGTATGGAATAAAATAATGTAATATTTTTCTTCCCACTTGACTTTAATGAAATAATTTTCTTACTATATATTTATTAAAAGTCAAATGTATTGTAAGTGGATGGTTAGAATTACTATGGGCACTACTATAATCTAAAGTGTCTCGCTGTCTTATATCTAATTGAATATAGTTATGGTTCAGATGCATGTAAAAATAACTGGATGTAGTAGTAAATATATAAAAATGAGTAAGGTACAATCACAATGTCTGTGTATGTAATAATGCCTCTTATCACACAGTGCTCCTCAACATTCAATTGGGTGCAGTATCTTGAAATACAATGAAGCAATGCAGGAATAAAAGAAATCCAGAATGAGGAATGCTGAGAGATGTACCTGGAAATCTTATAATGTGTAATATTGAACATTGGTTAGCCGTAATTTATAAATTACTAGCAAAATATGAGCCAGAATCCGAACATCCATGTGACACACACAGTCTGAAAGATTCTTTGATTAAATGGATGCAGCATTTAAATATACTTGCAGATGCAACAGTGGAAGTTTCAGTGGTAGAAGCAGGAACAAAAGCAAATACGTACATCAGTGCCATGATACAACTACTGATATGTTTGTTTGTTTTCTTCAATCTTATTCTCTGAAAATCCCAATTGTTGCAAAGGTTAGAGGACAGGGAAAAAAATCCAGATGGTTATTTAAGAGACTAAAGAGTACTTATGACATTAGGAAGCAATACATTTCCCCTTAATTCTAACTCTCTTTAATACATTAAACAGTTGGGTAAATAATTTAAATAACATTGAAAAACTGTATAGTTAAAAAGCATTGAGTAAAATAAGCATAGAATAGCCTACTGAACTGTTAACAAATATAATTATAATATAATTATAATATATTTTATAATTTTATAATATATTATAATTTTATAATATATTTAGAGCATATTTTGAATACTTTAGGATTTTTTTCTTATATACATTTTTGTATAGTATCTCTCTGTGAGCCTAAAGCAACATTGGCCCTCTTTAATATTAATGTACTCTACTATAAGATGCTACTTCTTTGCCTCTGATTAATGCTGCCTGTCAATTATTTACAGATCCTGTGGTTTTGTGGAAGTTCCCGGAGGACTTTGGAGATCAGGTTAGACATGTGAGATTGATCCTTTTAAAATGACAGAGTAGTAAATGTAGTAACAACAACAATAATATTAACATCATTTCCCTCTCTGCACCAACTTTTCTACTGAGCTGGAGAAAGACAGAGTTGGGAATAACAGTAAGAGAATTTTCACTAGCTGATTGTATTATTAGAATTTTTTTGCTGCATGAAACATTACACAGAATATTAGTTACTTTCTTGATGGAATTGTTTTTCCTACTATTATTAATAAACTTCCTGTGGACTACATTAGTGTAAATTATGATTGATATAAAAAAATAAAATTGTCACAAGGTGCATAATTTTATCTAAGCTCAGATAGTGATTTTAGATATATTTATTCACACAATACTGATAAATCAAATCACATATAAATGTTTCATGATAGCTCATCCCATTAATGATAGAAATATCATACATCAGTGCTTCTCAACCTTGAGAACTTGAAGATGTGTAGACTTCAATACCTAGAATTCCCCAGCCAGCTAAGCTGGCTGGGGAATTCTGGGAATTGAAGTCCACATATCTTTGAGCTCTCAAGGTTGAGAAACACTGTCATATACTGATGCCACAGTATCAGTTTGTCTTACTCCTAAAGCCAAACAGGTGGAGCTAAACTAAATATTAATGGTTTTGAACATCTTTTTTCATAGAAATCTGTAGTATTTGGTGCATAAAATATTTATCAGAGGTGTACAATCTGAGTTCTGAGAACACATAGTTTCAGAGTCCCTTCAAAACTTACAAACTATAATTCTTAGTTTGATAGTCCAGTTATTAAATACACAGCTAATAATCATGTAACCTGATTCAATTCAGTTTGATTTGTATGAAAGTTGGATTTAATAGCTGTAATAGAAATTAAAATTTTGATTTTACACTGGCCTCTCCTGCTTTTTTTTATTTTTTCCCCTGACTCATGCTTACAATTTTTGATGGCTAATTCATAATAAGCACTTAGTCTGATAACAGTTACCCTTTTTTGATATACATTATTATTTTTAACAATCTGTGCTACCAAGTTATGAGAACCTGGGTAAAAATTTGTATTTAATACATTTCACTAATTAAAAAACAAAACTGTAATTTCAATAGTTCAAGCATATTTTTCAATTTTGGTTTGAGGAATGTCAGATACTTGCAGAAAAATAAGGTATATATAAACAACAGCTTGCATTCTGTTTTTAATTCTGTTTTTAATATGGGGATTTATATAACAACTATGTTTGCCAGCGTGGTTTACAACTCTGCACTTGTGCTCTTGTATCAAGCATAGTTATGCAAATGTGAGCGCCATTAAAATCAACAACACTGATTGTTAATATCAACAGCAAGTGTTCATAATAGTACAGAAATTTTAATTTAATTTAGATTTTAATTCTGGTATTGGGTTTTTTTGACAATTTTTCACAGAGAAATAGAAGTTGAACTCTATTTCAGCAGACAGAAACTTCATTTGCAGAATGAAATTAATTTATCTTTGACTGAGAGCAAAGTTTGTTACTTTTAGCCTTACTATCTTAATTATGGTTTAATCTCAAAGGCATACTACAGTTCATATATATTCATACGTTGGGCTTGCATGTATAACAAATGTATTATACTTGAAATTAATATTTTAATTTGCTTTTACTGTGTTAGGTAAATCTCCGTTTGAAGCCTTATAGATACAGTTCTTGAAAACAGAAAACAGGGATTTTTCCCCATAGATTTGCTTGGGAGAAGGAGTGAAAAAGAGATGAATCCCTCCCCCATCATTCTTATCAAGGTAGATGTGTGGCCTTCTGCTGTCTACCACATAATGAATGATGGAAGAAATGTGGATATAGATTTTTAGCACAAAGAGAACATGAAGGATGAAGAGGCCCACAAGCTGACCATGTATGATGCATATAATATGAGAAAGTGGTCAGATTATATAAATGCACCTTATAGTTTATTAAATAAATGAATAGATCAGCTTCTACCAGTCAAAGTGCAAAAGGTAAAAAAAAGATTAAAAGGTGCAACTAAAATTAAGGCATGCACAGTAGTATTTTTTTCTTAATTATATCTGCTTCTTTTCAATTTTCTTGAAAGTGGCAGTTTCTGTTTTGTATAATAAATTTAAAAATATTTTCATCCTGACTCTTGAGTTGTTGGCTACAGTAGATTTTTGATTTCCACAAAGCAAACTAATATATCGTTTATATTTAGTTACTGCATGTCCTGTATTTTTTTCTATTTTAACAATTATAGTTAATTATCTTTGCTTTATTCTTGTGATAATCACCAGTTTTATGTTTTCTTCAAATATCTATATAATACTTTCTGTTTGACATGTTTTTGGTCAAAATATCACCCTTAAGGTCAAAATCGTGATTATAGTACCTTCCAATATTTCTCTATAGAAGCAGCATGGTTTTCAAAGATTTGTTCTTTTGGCACTGAAGTTGAAGTTCTTTTTTTCTGAATAGTTAGATTAAAAGCTTAAAGTTCATGTTAACTGCCTCATTTTCTTTCTTCCTCCTTCACTGTGAGTAGGCAAAGAACTATATAGTGAAGTATGTTGGATAATTATTCAGCAAAACCCTATTTGCTATTCCATGGCTTTCAGATGCTCATAAAAAGTTAAGAAACTTCAAAGTAGCGTCTTTGGCAACCTTTTTACTACTTGCCATTGCTCACTGCTTCCTGGAGATTTATTTTCCATGTGAAGGAAAAGCAGTTGGGTCAGTGACCACCATTTTTTGAATTAAGTTTAGATGAGAAGGTACACATTGTCACTCCCTATTTTATAGTTTCTGTTCTAATATACTATGTAACTAACTGAAGTATCACTCTTCCTGGCAAATCATTACATTATGATATTCCACAACACACACAAAATTTCACCACCAGATGGATTTGTAACTGGCTAACTATACTCAACAAATAGTCTTTAATGGTATTACGTCTGCATGGAGGAAAGTAAGCAGTGGAATACCACGAGGTTCCATGTTAGGTCCAGTACACTTCAATACCTTCATAAATGACTTAGATGAAGGAACAGAAGGGGAACTCATCAAATTTGCAGATGACACTAAATTGGCAGGAATAGCCAGTACCCCAGAAGACAACCTCAGGATCCAGAAAGATCTTGACAGACATGAACAATGGCTATGCAACAACGTGAAATTTAATGTGGAGAAAAGCAAGGTTTTACACCTAGGCAGGAAAAAAGAAAGATACAAGTACAGATTAGGCAAAATCTGGCTCAAAAATACTAACTGTTTGAAGGATTTTGGAGTCCTAGTGGACAGTCACTTAAACATGAGCCAGCAGTGTGTAGCAGCAGCCAAAAAACTAATACAATCCTTGATTGTATAAACAGAGGCATAGAATCAAAATCATGTAAAGTATTAGTGCTGTTTTATAAAGCCTTAGTAAGACCATACCTGGAATACTGCATCCAGTTTTGGTCACCATATTAGAAAAAAGTAGTTGAGACTTTGGAGAAAGTACAAAGAAGAGCGAATAAGATGATTAAGGAGACAAAAACATATGAAAAACGATTTCAGTAATTGAGTATGGCTAGTCTAGAGAAAAGAAGGACTAGGGGTGACATGATAGCAGTATTCCAGAATTTAAGGGGTTGCCACAAAGAGGAGGGGTCAGCTTATTTTTCAAAGCACCAGAAGGCAAGTTAAGGAACAACGGATAGAAACTAATCAAGGAGAGAAGCAACCTGGAATTAAGGAGAAACTTCTTAACAGCGAGGACAGTCAGTGGACAGCTTGCCTTCAGAAGTTGTAGGTGCTACAGTACTGGAGGTTTTTAAGAAAATACTGGACAGCCATCTATCTGAAATGGTATAGGATCTTCTGCTTGAGCAGGGGGTTAGATTAGAAGACCCTCCAGGTCCCTTCCAGCTTTATACTGATTGATTGAAATCTATTCATTTCTCCTCTGCCAGCCATTCATGTCCCTTCCTCCCAACCTGCTTCTTCTTTCTGAATTTAAGTAATTTTTTTTTCTTGTTTGTCTTTACATTTCTGCAAACTTATTTTTTAATCAATCCTGCTTCAGGACTTTGCCCAGGGCTTCTGTTTCTAAAACAGGAGTTTCTTCAATATGAAAAGAAATCATATAAGATTTCCCCATATTTCTGTAATCCTCTGCTGCTCTCATTTATATTAGGCCAGCTATTCAAAGTGCAGAGTGTGCAGTCTTTTAATGACATGATAAGCCCATTCTGCTTTACTTCCATTCTAGTTTTCAAAGTCCAATAAAATAAAGATATTTTGTCTTCCAAAGATATATTCTCTTCTAACTCTCTTCTTGACTTCAGTGTGCCTGATGTCAACTTGAAGGATGCCCAGGTATTTGTAGTGGTCATCTTCATTCAGATGTTATTGATGTTATTTCGATAGAGCATCTCCAAACTGCTGATGGTGTTTTTTCCATATAACTTAAATAATCCACGTAAAGGCAGTAGGATGGCCTGGCAGATTTTTGGATGTTTGATAGCCATAGTCTGATGTTTTCAGTATTACTGACAGGAGGAATCAGTGCAATGACTAGTGGTAACAGAGAGTCTCTTTTGAAAGATTCCTCTCTTAATATTAACCTTCACCAGTTTATTATTTCTAGCACTTGATTAGCCAATCACATGTCAGTCAAATGCCTTTTTATAATCAATCCATGCTATATTCAAGTTACTCCTCCTTTTGCAGTTCTTTCTACTTCAGGTGGAAAGAGCTTGTTTTCAGCTAGAGGCTGTTGGATTGTATCAGCAGTTACACCAAGTAGCAATTTGAAAGTTGTTGATAAGCAGGTAATTAGCCCATAACTGCGTGGTGCTCCTCCTTTTGCTGTGTTGTTCATCATCAGGTAGGTTTTACCAGATGTTAATGAATCTTCACTTTCACTTCCTTGCAATATCTTGTTAAACTGTTTGGCAATGAGTAGATCAATCAGATGTTTTAACCAAAAACCATGCATATTTTGTTACTGCTTTCTTCTGGGATATTTTTGATTTCCTTTCTTTAGTCCTAGGATTTTTTTGATTGTCTCCCATCCAAGGTTGGGCTTGCTTAGTTTCTCTAGAGATGATCTTTATAGCTGTTTCCTCCAGTGTACAAGACAAATCATTTTTCAGTTTTTTTATTAAATTTATTAAAAATATAAATATAATAGACCAATCAAATGAAAAAACCCAAAAGTGCAAGAAAAGAAAAAATAAGGTTAATACATTTGTAAATTACTTCATTCTTTTCAAAGATAATTATCCTATTGTCCCTCCTCTCTCTGAAATATTTTATAAATTCCCTCATTCATTTAATTTGCATCTTTCTTAATCTTCAAGTCCACAAATGATAGATTTCTACTTTTCTTCTTTCAAGCAAAAAATCCACATAGGATTTCCAGTCCTTCAAAAATAAATAAATAAATAAATAATTTGTTGTTTACTCTCTGACCAAACAAGTTTTGCTATTTCTTTAGATTCTGACATTTTCACAATCCATTCCTCTACTGTGGGAATTTCATTATTATTATTTATTGTCCAGCTTTTCTCAGTAGTTGTTATTATAGAGCTGTGCATGTTTCAAAAATGATTTTGTAGAAATTTATTACATATACAGAAAAATATTCCACTGAAAAGGGGAAAAAAATCTAAAACCAGTCTTGTTAAGAGGTGGGCCAGCATCAGTTTTATCCACAATATTTATTTATCAAATTTAGATACCACCCATATCACTCGCAGAATCAGAATAAAATAGGTGGAATAAAAATGGCTCTTAAAGTAGCTGCATCTTTTTTTCAAACTAGTGTGAAATATGGCTGCTTTAATTGGTAGCAAATAAATATTGTGTTCATTTTTACAATGTCTAAAGCACTTTTTCAACTATTCATATTCGAAGAATTCAGAGCCCTAAGATGCTATCTTAATTAAGAGAGAGAAATGCTCAGTCAAATGTTCCTTCTTGACCAAATTCTTAATTCTCACAAAATTAAGTTGCACACTTGACTGAAAAAAGGCAATTTTATGACCAGTCAACAGAGAAGCCGACAGTGAAATCTCAAGTCCCGCGTAGGTCATGTCTCACTTAACTGAGAGTGATTTGCTTAACCACAGCAGAATGAGACTGCAAATCTCACCATCATGTGATGTCTCTCTAATGATTATGTTGATTAGAAATGGAGTTGCCGATCCCAATTTTGCTCATAAAGTGAGGATTAATCTATAAGGAGAGAACAATAGCTTTCCAGTTTACATGTAATCTACTTGGACAGGAAACTTCCTTTCTATCATAGATTGTCCTTTGCCAACACAAAATTACCAGAATTTCTGGAGGAGAAACAAGAACTCCAGACATGATCTGGAGAAGTACTGTGAAAAATACTCTCTGCCAGGAACAACTTTAGCTTTGTGAACTTCTGCTATACTAAGGAACCTGGTTTGCTTTTCCAGGGGTAATGCTCTTTATATTGTCTTTGCAAGAAAAAAAGAAAAGAAAAAGAAACCAAACCTGTAATAGGAACAAAGGCTCTTGGAATGACAGGATAAAAAATTCTTCAATAAATATTATATAGTAATAAGGCTTTGGGGAGTAAAGTCCATATTGAGTCCAGCAAATGCATTCTGTAAGAAGATATAACACTTGTCCTTATCATTGCTTATCTTGGATCACCATGCGGAACAGTGATGTGCTTCTTATGGCTGGCTGTCCTGCTCTTGAACTTTGGCTTTAAGCAACAGACTAAGCATGGATACTTCCTGAAAATTGGGTAGTTGGAAGGTGGTGTTTCCCTGTGATAGAAATTTGGGATATGTTTTTTTTATCAGCTGAGAGGCATGATATATAACCAGAATTAGGCATTGGCTGTTCAGTTATAGTTCAAATTTTCACTTCTCTCATGGGTGCTCACTTCTCTCTTAGCATGATTGTGAGGATATTTCTGTCCTGTTTCTGATTAACTGCAATAAAACCTAAACTTGGTTTCTGAAACTATTCAGCTTCATAACCTATGATTTGAAGGATGTTTACTTCAAAGAAAATTTAGCTAATAGGGAACAAAAAAAGTGGAAAAATAAAGATGGAAGAAGCCCATTTTCCTCTTTGCTTGTTTCTTCTTTTTTTTTCAACTGGACTGTACTTAAATGTAAACAAGGACGACCCCAAGAGAAACAAAAATTGTACTGTTTGTATATTTTATCCTTAATGATTCTGGAAAGACCCATAATTTTGTTATAACTTTACAGATGAGAATCGTAGACATCTCATGTGATATGATCTGATTTCAAGAACAATAACCCCAAACCTTGAAATTTTGGTGTGATTAGACAATTATTCTCAATGTTTGTTAAAATATGTACATGGCACTATGTAAATATTCGGAAGATACACATATAACAGATCTAAATGTGAACTATTCATTATGTTTTTATTATTAACTTACAGCTAATTATCACTCCAGTTGTTTTATACACAGAGTTAAGGTCTGATTCTTTTTTTTTGTAAGTAAATATTTTTGAAACCTTTCCTACTATTTGGTATCCAAAGAGTTTGAATCCTTCCACCTTGAATGCAAATTATCATTTGTACATAAATGTTTTATGTACCGCAACTATATAGTTGACATTTTTAAAAAGATCATTTTTCTTGCATTTGGAGGGACATGTGGCAAGTCCAAAGTCTTGTTAGGATCATGATTTTGCTTTATAGCATTTCCATGAGTCTGATCAGCATATGGTATAGGCAACCCTCATCTTGACCAAACTCTTTTGTTGTCTTGTTATTGTTACAGGTCTTAATGACAGTTGTAAGCCACAGTCCTGGATGTAGGGGGTGGTCTACCCTGGGGAGAAGAGGGAGAAACAGCAGTGTGGATTATGGAAATATGAATTGATCTAAGAAACAGCTCTCTCGTAATAGAATGGAGCTCAAAGAAAGACAGGAGAAACTGGAGAAAAGACGAAGGAATATGATGTGAAAATGATCATTTGAATGCTTTCCTTTTCATTACCAGCTGCTATGTTCTGGTGAAAAGGCATGCATTTGTATATCTTAAGGCTGGGTGAAAAAGGGCCAGATGAATAGAATTACTTGTTAGATATGTTTTCATTTTAAGCAAGATAAATTATGTGCATTTTAATAGACTGTATGCATATGTTACTCATTTTTATGGTACAGCTGTAATATTTGACACTAAATGAAAAACAAAAATGTTTATTTTTTATTGTGTAATATTTAATTAAGGACAGCATTTTTGATATTGCATATTAACTTAAATTGAATGTTGGATTTGGTCTATATTCAGTGCCTTATAAAAAGCTGATATACAAAAGCTAACTATTCACTGATGGCTATGTCTTTAAAACTCAGCGCACTAGACAAAATAACTAATATTCAGTGATAGAGTAGTATTTTTAGAATTAGAATAGGTTATTGAAGTTTCATTCAGAGTGGATTCCTTCATTTACTTCCAGCAAAAAGAGTATCTTATACTCAAATTGTATTGTTAAAGTCTTCCTCTTTTCTAAAATACAGTACGGTAATTTTCCTGCTTGCTTCTTTCAGTTAAATGTTGTCTTTCATCACAACATTTCTTAAATATGTACTTTCTATCTTGCTTACAAATGTTGGACAAGGATATAAGGCCTGTGATATGCTACAGTAACAGAAAACCACAGTGCTAACAGATATTCATGTTCAGGTAGCTAAATTGTAGTTTAAAATATTTTTTTGCTTTTTTGCTTCTTGGCCCTTTCTCCATTATCTCTCTTTGAGTATTCGGTATATTCTTAGTACACATAGGCTTTTTTATCAGTTTGTTTCTATACGTTAAAATGTATTTAATTTACAGATACATGGCATATGTCAAGGAATATATTGCAGATGTTGAAGGAATACTTTTGGATGCTAATGTTTGACATGATTTGGTATCACGGAAAAGGGGGAATTTCTTAGATCTAAAAAGGCCACTTATTTCTTAAATATGGGTAATGAATTGGAAGTACTTTCAGGTTCTAGAAGAAATTGTTTTTGTTATCCTGCATAAAAATTAGAAATTGTTCTTTTCTTCAATTTTTTTTATAGTTGCAGATCTCAAAGCAATTACAGTTTACTTTCATTCATATTTATCTGAATAATATATTTTAATGTTACGTTCATGTTTTCTGGGACTCTGAGGCTGTTTCTGATAGGCTGGTTTAAATAGGATGCCAACATTTTTTCTTAACCCACAGTTTTTCCAAAAATGCCATTCTTGGAACTTACATTGGTATCTGATTTTCATGGTGGCTTTGCTCTGTTTTCTGTTGTGTTTCACACATTTTTAAACAATAGCTAACAATAACTGCTATTTTGCCTTGTAATGCTTATATAAATTGGGAGCAGACTGAAAATTCATAAGATCTAGTATTTCATTCCATTGCTCAATCCACACTTATTTTAGTATTCACAACTTCCATATGGTGTTTCTAAAGCCCTGCAAAATGCATGCATTTGTATATCTTAAAAGCTGGGGGAAAAGGTGTGAGATTCCCTTCTGTCTCTGTTCTCCTATTTTCATTTAAAGATATGATGGTGTTATTGGATAAATTATTCATTTTTCTTACTATAGGCACCCTACTAATTAGATTCTATACCAGTATGACTCACAGAAGGTGGTTTTGAGTCTTGCTGTGTTTGCCAACCACAGGATGTAGTGAAATAGCTGCATATAACAACTTCAAGTCAGGTGTGTGCTCATTGTTTGGATACTGTTTCTGCAGCGCATCTCTATATTTTCAGTGAAGTCCTGCAAGTTTTTTTTCTGGTCTAGTTTTCAGTTAGTATGTCTAGAAAGCTTCTTTATATTTTTTTCCTTAAAATGTTGTCAGAAAACTTAAACTTTGCTCTGGAGTTGGCTAATTAATAAAATACTGATCTGCCATGCCTATCCATGTACAATGACAGATTTACAATAATAGTACAAGTTAGCTAACTTTCTAAGGTTGTTTGTTTGTTTGTTTACTTACTTATTTATTTTCATCCTGCCTTTAATGTTTTTATAAATAACTCAAGGTGACAAAGATATTTAATACTCTTAACTTCCTCCTGTTTTCCCCACAACAAGAATCCTGTGGAGTGGGATGGACTGAAAGAGAGTGACTTGCCCAGAGTCACCCAGCTGGTGATGGCGGAACTAGAACTCACAGTCTTCTGGTTTTTAGCCTGATGTCTTGAGCACTAGACCAGATTTTATCAGCGTATGTACACATATGCATATATACATAACACTTTTTATAATTCATAAGAAAAAGGATGAGGCCAGGATAAACAGTTGTAACAAAGATTTGTTTCCGTATGACATGAACCTGTAATTAGTTTTAATTGTATTTTTAAATTATACTTTTTAATACAACTTTTTATAGGTTGTGTTAAATCTCCCACTGCAGTGGAAGAGATTTAACACAACCTATAACTTTTTTTTGTTGGTTATCTTAAGGCATGAGGAGATAATTTGTGGGTTATAATTCTCTAGTTAACCTCCAGATCTCATCATCTAGTGTTATTCTGGAATTGGAGTTCTAGGATTGAGTTACATTTAGAGGTCTGAACACTCTTGTTTTGGTCTCCTGGTTGCTTTTAATTCCTTTATATATAAATTTGGGCTCTAATTGAAGGTGCTGATTATTACCCATAAAGCCCTTTTATGGTCTCAGTCTGTGGTGGCGAACCTATGGCACGGGTGCCACAGATGGCATGCAGAGCCCTCTCTGTGGGCACGTGCACCGTCGCCCCAGTTCTAGGCCTTCAGCTGGGTTTTATAAAACCTTTTCACTTTAGGCCTCCGCCACCTGTGCAAAAAAAAAAAAGGCTCAATTTCAACTTCTCAGGAAAAAAAAATCTCACACACTTGGAATTGATTGAACTTTTTAGTCCCACCCAGTCTGCTGTTACCACCACAGCCACGCCCACAAAATGGGCCATGCCCACCCAACGGGCCACGCCCACCCGGCACCCGACAATACATAAGTGGGTTTTGGGTTGCAGTTTGGGCACTCGGTTTCTAAACGGTTCACCATCACTGGTCTGAGTCCTCAGTTTCTGTGAGGCTGCCTGATGTAGATAAAATCTGCCTCCTTTATAAATGCAGATGAAAAGGAGTTACAGTGGGTCCCCCAACCTCCAAAGTTAAAAAGTGGGATTCCAGAAGTAGAAGTAGCTCTCTTACCGTTGATATGGCCTCTTTCTTACTATAATTTTACTGTAAATAGCAATACAAAAAAGTTGTTTTCCAGAAATGTATGAAATGAACTGGAATTTATTTTATTTTGTAATCTACACATCAGCAGGCATTTATTGGATGTGATAGCTGATTGGTACCCAGACCATTTGCTTTGCACTGGTGTAGTATGTGCATGGCCAGGTGCTGTAGTAAGCAACCTATCTGATTCATTCCATGCCAGCTGCATCTTTAAGACCTGGTACAAAGATAGTCACACAGAGAGCACATTATGTAAACAACCCCCCCCCCCCATTTTGGTAGATTGGTGGCTATATAAAGTTATTAATACATAAATAATGCAGGTATAAAGTTATTAGTACATGGCTAACAATCACCAGACTTTAGTGATCTAGGAAAAAATGAAGTGAAATGGCTCGGGGTAGTGGGTGGTGTAGTCATTGGAAGCAGCTTGCAAGTAGCTACTCATAAAGACTTCCGTAATTTATTGATCTGAAAAACTGCATTATACACGTATCTACATATTGTGAACTAGCTCCTTTGAAAGGTTTTCATGTCTTTAGGAAACTGAAGCTGTTAATAATGTAGGTTCTCCTTTAGTGTAATAATGAGTCCAGGAACTCCCTAAACTAGAACTCATTTTCTGTGGAGAAGTAATAATCTTTTTAGAATAGGCAGATTCCCCATTTAATATATCCTTCCACAAAAATCCCTGTCTTCTCAAAATCCAGCTCCAATGTATTCATTTTCACTGTACTGGCTAACCCATCAGAGTATTTATAGCATGTACCCGTTTAGGCCATGCAGACCCTTTCCTAATTCAGATGTTATTGAGAAATAGAGCAGTATATTACTACATTGATAGTACCTCAACTTTAAACCCCTGATGAATGCCTCAAGCAGCTTTGTATAGACGTTAAAGAGAATGTA
Organism: Vipera berus; assembly: GCF_964194415.1. Taxonomy (NCBI): domain Eukaryota; kingdom Metazoa; phylum Chordata; class Lepidosauria; order Squamata; family Viperidae; genus Vipera; species Vipera berus. Next base: position 95,692,309 of record NC_138204.1, read on the forward strand.
ATGTCTTGTAGGTTCCCATCATATAAAAGCCCTGATATCAAGGAAGTCATTATTTTGAGTAAGACTAGAACTATTGAATAGTGCTTTCAACCTTGTCTCTCAGACACATTTGAAAAAGTCTCCATGGTCAGTCAGATGCTGCTGAAATGTCAAGCAGAATGAACAGAATTATATTTCCCCTGTCTTTGTCCCATAGGAAACCATCAGATTATTCTGTGCTGATTAATTCCAGAAAGCATATTTGAACCTAGGCTAAAATTGATTAAAATAATCAGTTTCTTCTATTATTTTTTTAGCATAGTAACAAAACTGCTGTCTTCAAAACCTTGCTTTCTGAACAGAGGCTATTGCAGCCCAAGCACTAGCTGTTATAAATCTCTGGATCAAACTAGGATTCTTTCATAATTATATTAATTATTTCCTCTTTTAAAGTCTAGTGCAGGGGTAAGGCAGCCTTGGCTCTTTTATGACTCTTGAACTTCAACTCCCAGAATTTCTGAGCCAGCATGGCTGGCTCAGGAATTCTGGGAGTTGAAGTCCACGAGTCATAAAAGAGCCAAGGTTGCCTACCCCTGGTCTAGTGGAACCGCTTCATTACACAAAGATAGATTTATCACTCACTGGATTCATCCAATAATCTTTCCTCTGTTCCCTGTCTTCCGCATTAACTTGAATAAGCCAAGACAGGTAAAGTTGAAGACAGCAGGCTGTAGACTCCATAGCTATAAACATCTTGCTGTAGCAATAGAAAACAAACTCGTATAATTGAGCCAGGCAGTGAAATAGACACCTTAACTTGTGTCAAAAGCAGAGTGCAAATCTGTATGAAGATAAGCAATTTTATTCTTGAAGTGCTGTGAAATTTGTCACAAGTTTCCAAAAAATCCACTATGGGATTACCTGGGGCAGATGACAACAAGCCACTTTTAACCATATTAAAGAATCTGCTGGACTTCTACTTGAGAATGAAATGGAGGCTGTAAATTAAGTACTCTTTGCAGCCCTCCCTTTCATGCTGTAGCCCTGATTACGTGCTCAAGTGGCTGCTTGGTTAACTTCACAGTGGCTTTTACTAATTCTTTTTGCTGCATGAAATATAAGTCACAATAGATAGTATTGTGATACTGGTTTTCTCTTTATACTTGTTTATTATTTTTAGATCTACAAGCTTTCTAGTTAGGTGTAAAGCATTGAGAGCTCCCAGAGCTTGACATTGATGAAGGAAATTTTGTCGCAACTGCTTATTAAAAAGTGATATCTAACATGTCCACTGATAGCACTCCAAACTTAAAGGTAGCTGCCTCGGTTATATAAGGTTCCTGAGATTCAGTCAGCCAATTTCTTTTTCCTGCTTTACAGGTAGTCCTCGACCTATGATCACAATCAAGACCAGAATTTTTGTTCCTAAGCAAAGTAGTTGTTTAATGAGTCACACTTGATTTGATGATCCTTTTTGCCACGATTGTTAAGTGAATCACTGCAGTTATGTGAATCCAGCTTCTCCCATTGATTTTGCTTGTTGGAGGTCAGCTGGAAAGGTCACAAATGATGATCACATGAACTCGGAATGCAGCAATTGTTTTAAATATGTGCCTGTTGCCATACATCCACATTTTGAATATATGACCATGGAGGTGGATGTAAGTGTGAGGACCAGTTATAACTCACTTTTTTCAGTGCCATTGTGTGTTTCAAAGGTCGCTAAATGTATGGTTGTAAGTCAAGGACTACCTGTATATTAGAAAGGGTTAGGTAGGGAAGCTTTTGCTGTTCCTTCAGTATGTTGTTTTCACTTTGTGTTTCAGAACTTAGAACTGTTTTCTTAAAACAAATTCAGAGAAATATTTTTTTCTTTACAGCATGGAAACATTCACTATTTGTTTCCTAGTAATTAATTTAAGTGTGAAATTTTAAAACAACTTCTAATAAGCAAAGTCATTGACTGGTTTGTCTGACAGCTTTGGTCTTTACAGTAAGTGTAGTTGAAATTGTTTTGGTTGCAAGCTTACAGAATGCTTTTATTTCTCTAATCTACCTGGATTGCACCCATGGACATCCTGAATGACCATGTTGTAGCCTGGTATATTAACCCCTAGACATTTTTCTTTTTTACTTAAATCATTACCAAGAAAACAACTTTCAGTATCTCTTTATAGCACTAGTTACAGAAATTCTTTACTCGTATGTCGAATTGATCTGACTACTAGCCAAGGCATGACTTAAGTGATACGTTTAATGTCTTTTTGTCTTCTGTAGAAACATTATCTGTCATTAAGGGTATTTCAGCATTATACAGTCAACTTTAAAATGGGTATACTTTCTACAAATACATTCCTTAATTTAGTTTTTCAGCTGATTGCATATTCTAAGAAACTTTCGGGACAGCATCTTAATTTCCTTTATTTTAAAATTTGAATAATACCTGTAATTAAAGCAGAGAACTGATCCTTACAAGCCTAGGTAGCCTGCCATCTATTGATCTGGCTTATACTGTCAGGGGAGAAACAGTCAACTGCTGAGTTGCTTTGTCACTGACATAAGCTGAGAGGATTTTTTTTTTCTCCTATACTGTTTATACACCAGTGTATAGACTTGCTGGCTGGCTGAATTTTAAAGAGTGCAGAGGTTTAAAGACTTGTCCCCTGAGGGATGATCCTGCCAGTTGGGAAGCGAGCTGAGGCCATATTTTGCAGAAGTGTGTGTGTGTGTTTGTGCACGTGAACACACACACACACACACACACACACACGGATGGGGGAAGGATGGAAAGGAAAGTATTGAGTTTGTTTGCCCCTACAGTGTTGCAGAAAGGGCTGATATATCTATTACAGTGAAATACAATAATATCTGTTTTTCCTCTTTTCTATGCGTTTTTATTTTATGGAAGACCAGAAAACGTAACACTGGTGTTACAAATGTCTGCAAATACAATTCCTTAGAGATAGAATCTTATGTGCTTACTAATCAATATTGCGAAGAAATATAGTTTGTGGTGGTTTGTTAAACACAAACTTGTATTTATTACTGTGAAGGATCTAGAGTCTAAAATACTAATATTGTTGCTAAAAGGGGGGAAACACAGAATTCTCTACTATAATAAACTTGATAAGATGAGTAGCTTTTAAATATTATATTTAATACTTTGCCTTTTTTATGAGTAGCATTAATTTACTATCTCTAAGTAAATTGTGAGTCTTTATGTTTAACATCCCAATCTGATTTTAATGATGATTCATAAAATAGAGTGACAATCTTTCCTGAAAATATAGCATATTGGAAGGCCCAAATAAAATTCTAGGATTGCTTCCCTGGGACTAGCATCTAATAAATCAGTAGTCAGGGTTTTGAGCATGCACTTTCTTCCATTTCCTTTTCTTTCTACAATGATTTTGCCAATTTCTTGTGGCTTTCACTTTGAACTTACGTTGCGTTTGTACAGTACAAGCTTTGCATCTGGTTTAGAGCCTGAAACCTAAGTTGGAAGATTAGCTAAATTTAGTTATGAAAGAATATGCTCACACTGATGTAATATGAAATTATAGCCATATAACATGAAAATTAAATTTTCCCAGAAATAACTGATTATGACAATTAATTTAATATATCTGAAATCCAATTATGAGAAATGTATATTTTGCCTGATGTTGTTAATCAAATCTTAAGAACTAAGGACATAAGACATATGCTTGTAGGAGTGATTCCCCCCCCCCAGCTATATTAGTTCTTATAATACATGGGATGCATATTACCAAGTTCTCCTACCATCCTGTGTTTTATTGAAGTTGGAAAATACTTGACTAGGATCTGTAATTCAGGTGCATCCAGTAAGAAAACAATGATTTCTGTCCCACTATCTTAATCTGTGCTTCTCTAATGTAACTAGCCAATTTCCTCCAAATTTCTCCTACCCACTTCTTTTGTGAAGTACTAATTTTATACTAGTAACTGAAAGAAAATACAGGCATTCTTCTTTTCTTGTATGTTTTCCCCCCCCAGGTGATCTGTTCAGTTTTTTCTTTCTTGTAAGGGTCGAAGCTGGCAAGGTAGAATCTCTGATTCTCCTGCTTGAAGAAGCTGTTTTGTTAACAAGACAAAACAGATGTGAAGAAACTTCAAGGTGGGAAAGGAGCAACTAACAGCCATTGATTCAGAAGGTGGGAGGAAAGGGGGCCAGCATTTAAACCTGGCAAATAACTTTTATGTGGAGGGTAGGATGCTGGAGTTCTGTTAGATGGACCAGTTCTTCCTTATATACAGTGTTCTAATTATTTCAGTAAATTTACTTCTTCTGTCTGTCTGCGTGGAAATGCAGAGATAGCATAGCTGCCATATCCGATATGAAGTCCTGTCAGTCCTCTCTGTTAAAGCTTAGATTGTACATGTTCAAGCAGGAACTTTTCTTCATTATAACATTAATCTTTTCCGTGCATTTTACCTTAATGTCACTAGAAAACCATTTAATTCTGTGTGAATTTTAGTACAACATAGCTGAAAGGTGGCAATCCTATTTCTTATTTTATCATAGTGGCATTGAACACTTGGTAGTTATAACTGCTTCTTTTATTCTAATATTTTTCTTCACTTTATAATAATTTTCAAACCAGTATATGCCATTCATGTAATTAGAAATGTGTCACTGAGCACCATGTCAAACCCAGCAGAAAGAAATAGGTGTATAATTTCTATAAAATTACAGGTATTTTCTTTTTATTTTCTTTTTAATTGGCAGGAAATTTTGAACCTTGTTGTTATTGTAAAGGGTTAACTCTGTCCAATTTTCTGCACATAACAAATGAAAAGTTCCAGCTTTTAAAAACATTTGCTCATAAAATGCATATGCTGTCAACTTAGTTCTCTTTCCTCTGCTTGCATTTTAATTGAAACAACATTTGTATTTTTGAGCCAGGATCTGTCAGAAGTCCCTATGGCTAGTCTGTAGTACAAGTAGCAGCAGACGTGGCTTGCCCATATGGTACGGTGCTTCTTGTAAAATCCATATGGCCTTGTTGAAGGGAATCCCAGCAGGGATGTGAAGGGTGTTAATACCCTTCAGGCCAGGCCTTTCCCTCCTGGGGTTTCTGTGGTATTGTCTTTGCAATCTGCCAAAGCACAAACTTAATTCCTTTTTAATAATCAATTATTTTAATCCAGTAACATGCAGCATAGTTTCCTCTTCTTATCAAATATTGCTTGATTTTTGTGGGGGGGGGGAAAAATTGCAGGCCATATTCAGGTAATTGTTAAATACATATAACATTTTTTTCTGCTTTTACAGGCAATCCTCCAGAGTATACCTAAATTCTGCTTTCCTTTTGACATTACAAGGTATGTCTTATCATGGCTTTTCAATAAGTGAGGTTGGTGCACTGAAAACAATTTGCACCACAAAATATTGATTTTCATAGGAAAGTAGTGAATGGATTGAATCACTGTATTAAAAAAGAACTAAAGTGTTTTCTGAATTTAAATTTTAGTTTGCATCTTTGGTAGTAGGCAGAATGATCTTAGTATGCTTTTAGGCTTTTAATAGATAACCATAAATCTTTAGTATGCATTTCTTATTAATATAAAGTTGATAAGACATTGTTTATAACTGTACATTTACTTCCAGCCCTCAAAAAAAGTATACGTAAGTGAAATATCTCTTAAAGATTGTACAAATGTGTTCTGAGGATTGTACTTTAAATTTAAAATGGATGTATTGTGTGTTGTATATGTAGGTCTGCAATATTTATTCACATTTAATACTTTGGTAGAGCAAGCATGTGTTTCAGCTTATTAAGCAGTAGATTTTAAATGAAAATCATTCATGATTTTTAATACTTTTTTTAAAAAAATGTGGGTGACAGATGCCATTAGAAGAGGCATTGCTCCTCATTCTGTCATAGGAGGAATGCTTCTTCTGACAGTGGATGTTATGATACCAGCTTAGCACAATTATTGTTCCATGTGGAACTCTGTGCAGGCTTAATGAAATGCTTAATTATAACTTAACTTAGTCATTGGAGATTCAATGGACAGAATTCTTTACAATTTTTAAATCCAGTTGGAGGCCACATGTCAGGAAGAACAACTAAAAAAATTCCAAGCACACCTATTGAACTTCACAGCCAGACAAAGATTTGACTCTGAAAATTTGTCATACAGAAAACATTCTGTCAACTGTAGGATCTATTCCATATAATTGCATTTAGTTATGGATATTTTCCCTGCATAAGATTTTTTCATAACTCAAGAAACATTTGGGGGCATTGTTTAAATTGATTCGAGTTAACCAGTGTTGTTATGTATTACTAGTTATCTTCCAAATACTAATTGTTCTGTGTCTTTAATACAGTATTTTGAAATGAGTATAAGTTGAAAACCCAAATAACCAAGTGTAACAATTGGGAAATGAGAGAAAGAAGGGAAAAGATAATTTGGTCTAGTGCTTAAGGTTCCAGATTAGAAAACAGAAGATTATGAGTTCAAGTCCCACCTTAGCCATGAAAGCCATGGGTCACATTGGGCCAGTCATTTTTTTTGTGTCAATTCACCTCACAGAGTTGTTCTTGTGGGGAAATAGGAGGGGAAAGATGTGTTGGATATGTTTGCTACCTATTTGTAAAAATAATAAAGGCAGGAAACACACAAACAATTCTAACTATTCAGTGATACAGGGGGTAAAGATAAATCAAAACACAGGCATTGACTATGAGATCAAAGCCCATCCATTTTTTACTGTGTAGTTTTCACCCTACTCATTACATAAAATGGCAACATAGTAAGTCATGCTGGAAAATCAATGTGAATTAAGGAATTGAGAAACAGAAATGTGCAGGAAGGTAGGAGAAGACAAATCCAGATGATCATAATGGGTAAAGAGCAGTATTTTCAAACTTGGCCCCTCAGATTCCTGGGTATCATCCCAGCAAACCTAGAGTATACTAGTTAAGAAGACTTCCATATACATTTATGGTAGCATTGATATCAGAAATCTTTACTACAGGTATGTCAGTATAATTGAACTCAGTTACTTTATTACTTTCATAAACCATGGCATTGGTTACAGTTACTTTTTTAATTTGAGTAATACTTCAGCTATCTGAAGGTGGACTTTAGTCTTGAAAGACTTAAAAATTCTTAAATGTTTAAGGTGCTATCCAGTAAAAATTAATAAAGAATTATGTTTTTCTGTTACTTGAAAGTCTCAGAGTCAGATACGCTTTCACTCCTTTTATACTTGCATGTAACTTTGAATAAATCACAGAACTCCATCATACCAGTGTTGAGAAAAGGAATAAAACAAACTGAAAACAATGAGACTTGTAATTTGAAAATCAGTCTTTTTCTAACTGTATAAAGTAAGTTTCATCACATCAGAACTATTCTAATGGGAAAATATAGTAGATTTAAAACTTTTTAAATAAAGTTGTGTTTGAGCATGAAGCCTGCCAGTGTTTCTTCTAATAGAAGTATTATTTGTTTTTCATTATATACACACTGGATCTCTTTGTTGTTTTTGCTGAAACAGCTACTCTTTTAGTATTTATCCGAAAATTGGAAATGTTCCCTGTTCTTTAGATCTGCATGTATGTGTTGTGCAGTCTTTCTTACCCATTGAGTTTAGAGTAGCTACTTAAAAGTTGAAAAGAAAGTAAAAATGCATATAACGTAATATAGTTAAGATAGTGTTCTTGGTAAAGCATTAAAACCTACATGTTATTAAATTTATAACTACAAATGAAAAAAAGTAGGAACAATGAAGAAGTTAAGGCTTTCTTAGTGCCATCCAGTGGCTAGGAATTAATGAAATATCAGTGCAGTTACTTGAACTGATAGAGTAAGATAATCCAATTGAGATATTTATATGAGGATAAATGCAAAACAAGATTTTAAAAGAAATCTGGAAAATATATTGGCAAGTCCAGGCATTATCTGTGTTAATCAACTATTTTGTTCTTTGAAGACTAAAAATTAGTAACTATACTATATTAGTATTAGTAACTATACTATAAAACAGTTGGTCCAGGATGTTTTCAATTATACACTATGCATATGTTATGGCGATACGTGAGTGGGCACTTTTAAGCCCTATGTATAGATTTGTTTGTTTATTTATTTCTATCCCACCTTTTTACAAATAGCTCAAGGCAGCAGATATATCTAATACACCTTCCTTCTATTTCCCTCCCCCCCTAATGACAACCCTGTGAGATGGATTGGGTTGAAAGAGAGTGACTGGCCCAAGATTACCCAGCCATTTTAAAAGCTTCATTTGAGCATTTGCTGATGGAATGGTGACCAGCAATTAGATATGTAATTCCTGAACTGTCATATGGGCAGCAAATAAATGTGATAAATAAATAAAATTAAACTATAGGGATGCGGTGGCTCAGTGGGTTAGGACGCTGAGCTTGTCGATCAGAAGGTCGGCAGTTTGGCGGGTCGAATCCCGAGTGCCGTGTAACAGAGTGAGCGCCTGTTACTCGTCCCAGCTTCTGCCAACCTAGCAGTTCGAAAGCACGTAAAAATGCAAGTAGAAAAATAGGGACCACTACGGTGGGAAGGTAACAGCGTTCCGTGCGCCTTTGGCATGACGCCGGCCACATGACTATGGAGACATCCTCGGACAACCACTGGCTTTTCGGCTTTGAAACAGAGATGAATACCGGCCCCTAGAGTTGGAAACGACTAGCACGCATGTGCGGGGGAAACTTTACCTTTATGTTTTGGAGAAGTTTTCATTTATGGGGTTCTTGGTGCATTACTAATTTGTTAATGAAACATGTGGAAGAAAACAAGAGAGCACCAAGGACTCCACACTTTAACTCTGAACTACAAATAATTCTCTTCTATGGGTTTTCATTTATTAAATTAATGGAGGAATGTTTTTTCTGTCGCTTAGTAGTAATATGTGAGCAATAATAACCAAAATAATTTGTTCCTAGCAATTCCATCATGTTTTGTCATCTTTCAACAAGAAAAAGCATGTCAAAGCCAATATTTTTGAAAATATTTAAGCAAATGACAGATTAAAAAAGGACCAAATATATGAAAACTCATTTTTAATAGTATCAGCTAATTTCATTCTCAGTTAATTTCATTTACATTTATTAGACAAATATGATTTGTCATTTATCTATAAATACTGACAATCACACTTAATTCACTAATATTCACCGAATTTGAGACACTACTAGTAGGACTTATAATTTCCATCACAGTTGATCAAATAATAATTTTGTAACATTTACTTCCTTTATTGGAGATACGTTTATGACATTTTCATTATCTGGAGTCATGGAAAAGAATTTTCAATACATTTTATCATAACCTCAACTTCTTCTTTATCATCAGTCAATCTATAGAATGAATTCACTGCTTTGATGTCATGGTAAAACTATACTATGGACACATGAAGGAAACTTACTGTCAGAATCCATTTATATCACATTCATAAATGTATGTTTAAAACATTATCCCCCCCCCAATATGGATTCTGCCATCTCCCAAGGAAGGAGGAGCATATGTGGATTCAGCCTGCCTTAGGTTATTTCAAAGACCAAGGAAACTTTTTGAACTGGGGGGATCAAAAGGGAGGGTTAGAGAAGAAGGTATCTGGCTTGTGTTTTCTTTTAATTCTGGAGAGGAAGAAGGCAATAACCATAAAGATTCGAAGTTCCTTTTTTTTCCCCATGAAAGGGATGACAGAAAGTAGAAGGATGGGGGCTGACCAAATGGGGTTGAGGGAAGGGGGGTTGAACCGGGTACCCTTTATAAAATTTCAATTTGTAAAACAATACTAAGTCCTGTCTTGTATTCCTACAACCAAGCATGTCCTAGTAAAGATTCCTTTTGGACTAGAACTGACTCCAAGAGTTTTTGTCTTCCTAAGACGTGGTTTGGGGTGGGTCCTGACACTTACAAATCATCATGCACCCTTTGTGCTTTTATCCAATGTACCACAAAATGTAGCATTTATAGCCAGATTTTAGACTTTTAACTACATTTGTTTTGACCCATCACTTGAAATGTTCAAGTGATAAAATAAATCAGGCATTCAGGAGGCTAATGAGATCAATAGACAAATAGAGCCCACCCCCTTACTCCATCTCAAAGTTATATCCTATATCAATGTAGCCACTCCATTACATCTGTTGAAATGAGATCATGGAAGATTATGCCTTTTAATTTGTTAGTTTGAAAAGATCTTACCAGACTTCTTTTCCAATTTTTTATTTCCTTAGACTGACATGGCTCTCTTCCTATAATTTGGAGTAAGTAAGACTAAGAAGCTCATAGCTTTTTTGCATAGCTTCAAAACAATTTGATAATGTCTAGCTATTTTTGGTCTGTATTATTGAGAAACACAATTTAAGGTTAAAGATTCATATTCTTTCATAATGTCATATTATACACTGGTAAATATTAGAAAACATATGAAGATTTTTGGTATAAATTGTGGGTAGGTATTAGTTTCTAGAATCCAGACTCAGCAAAGCCCTGGCAATTTAAATTGGTCCATATAAAGTGTAGCTTCAGAATTAATAATAATAACATACCTGTTATATGTTTGCTCATCTAATATGTTTTACTTATGATATGATATATAAGTACTAAACATTAAAGGTAGGCTATATTATCTTTCAGTGAAAATATGAAATTTCAACATATAAATTAAACTGTAGAAAATAGAATAATAATATATAGAAGTGTCCTTTTTTGATCACACACAATTTCGATTTAGCAAAACAAAGGGATGTTTGTCCAAAAAAAATCCTCAATTCATTGAGATTGTCCTTTTTTGAATATGGCAGTTTCATTTAACACTTAATAACAATAATAATAATAAAGTTGGAAGGGACCTTGGAGGTCACCTAGTCCAACCCCCTGCTCAGGCAGGAAACCCTATACCATTTTGGACAAATGGCTGTCCGAAACGAACAAAATCCTTAGATATTTTATTTTATAAAATTAATATCAGTCAATGAATATTTCTAGTCAATGAATTTTTTAATTTAATTTAATTATATATTTTGTTATGTTTCCTCTTCCCAAATAACAACTTCACGGAGTTACTTTGTCTTAATTGCATTTGCTTCTGTGTGAAAAAAAGATCCCTATTTACTTCATATCATTTCTAATTTTGTATCTTTTGTCTTTATCTTAGTTGTACTTTTAAACTATGAACATTTGTTTTTTTTAAAACTGGAAAATATGCTATATATGCTAATGAAAACAGTATCAAAGACATATAAGCAGGTCATAACTTTAGTGTAAATCTTTCTGTCACATGAATGGCTACACATTCCTGAACAATTACACAGACACATATAAATTTACAGGAAAATGATTTTTTTTCCTGTAGAAGGGCAAACAACTTGATGTTGATAACTACATATATAACAAGAGGTAATTCTTAATCTGTCCTCCAAGAAAACTTTAAATTATGTCTTGATAATAAATGCAGAAATATAAATACTCCCTATCTATTTCATTGTCAGATAAGTGTGCCCTGTTGTTTAAATATGTATTTAAAATGTTGCCATCTATAAGAGTGACCTTGAAAAAGTCCTTTGTAGTCAACAAGATTGATGAATATTTATATATGTTCTTCATCATTATTTTAGCTATTAAGATCATTTTAAAACACACATATAAACAAAAAGCGAGAAATGTACTAAAATATTAGGTTTTATTAGAAAACAGCTTGAAGTACTATTTACTTGTTTAAAAAGTTACATTTCCTTTTAATGGTTAGTGTCAGCTACTTTTAAAACCTAAATTCCCTCTTACTGTTTGGTTTATAATTCAGATATTGGAGTCAGTTCACAGGAGCGTAATCTCCATTTTAAGGTCTTCTGGTCTAAGTAAAAATGGAACATCTTTAATTCTTTATTGCCTGTTACAAATAATATTTTAATAATATTACTAATAGCATTTTTTCCACTAAAGCTCTTCTAAGAAATGTCCTTCTATTCTTTCAAGTACAAACATTCTACATCATTAAAAAAAGTTGTACAGGTAGTCCTTGTTTAGCAATCTCAGTTGTGTTTGGCAACTAGGTCATTAAGTGAAGCAGTTGCTAGTGAAACCCCATTTATGCTTATGATTTTACTTCATCTTTTGTTTGCTATACAGACCTGCAAGGGTCATAAATGCAGATTGATCACCACTTTGTAATTGCAAATGTTTGCCATATGAGCTAGTTATTAAGTGAAGACTACTGTACTACATCTATGTCTGTTCACTCAAAGGCTTTTCATATTATTTCCTATATTATTTAGATTTGATTCAAAATGTTTTTTTATTTTATTAAACTATTATATGATAACAATTAATCTAATAGTATTAACATTAATTTTAAGCATGTTTACTTTTTAGTGTTAAAGGGAGTGCTTTCTAACCCAGTTTTTTCTTCCCCCCCAGGGTAACACAAGTTGGACAGCATTTTACTTTTGTGCTTACTGACATTGAAAGCAAGCAAAGATTTGGATTTTGCCGTTTAACATCAGGAGGCAAAGTGTGCCTATGCATTCTAAGGTAAGCTGCTATCTATAAAAACAAATGCCTGGCTACCTTCTTTGACAGTTATTGGTAATTATTGGTTTAAAATTGTAGATTCCATGATCACTGAAAAGCTTTGATGGGTATGGATGTATGGTTGTATGCTGCCATCACAATAAGCATAGTTGACATTAAAGAGTATTTTTTTTATATATGAGAGAAATTGTTTTAATGAGATATTTTACAAATGCTGCATAGTTTGCCTGGCTTGGCAGGTTATATAAATGGTTGTATAACTTTTTTTTAAAGAGAAAAATTGACACAGCAGTTGCAAATGAATTTGCTTTATGATAATGAAGTGAAGGCCTAGTGCTAATTAATAGAAATTCATCTTCTAACTGACCCAGAGGAAAAGCAAAGTTGCAACATAACAAGGTGTATATTAATGTATGTGTGAATTTTCATCCTAACCTTATAACAAGGCTTTTTGCATTATACTTTTGCTTTTGTACTTGCTTTGATTCAAGATAAATTTAACATACATTATGATGTATACCTTTGGTTAATAAGGAAAAAGTAGTAGAGGATGGAGGTCATAGGATGATATCTTTACGGAATACCAGAAAATATGAAGTATTGGACTGGGATTATGATTTAATATTAATTAATTAAACTTCTGTGCCAGCCAACTCTCAATGATTTGGAGTGGCTCACAATAGTCAAAGAAACTATAATTAAAATCAAAACATATAAAGGTAAAAGATGGTATGTGCGAGAGCATTCTGGAGCTCCGTGTAGAGCCTAATGCAGATGATTCTTGGAAGATTTGATCCAGACATAAAGTGGAATATAGGTGGTCCTTGACTTACGGCCATTTGTTTAATGGTGGTTCAAATTCCAGTGACTTCAGAAAAAGTGTCCCTGCATTGATCACTTGACTGTGGTTTGGGTGCTTGGCAACTGGGTTGCCTTTACAACCAGTTTTAATGTCTTCTTCCCAGCCGGTTTCTTACAAAAAAGTCCATTGGGGAATGGATTTGCTTAATGACCATGTGATTTGCATAACTACCATGGTAAAAAGGGTTGCAAAACCTAGTCCTGTCACCCAATGACTGACTTCATAACTGCATCAATTTGTAACAGAAATTTGGGTCTCTGTTGTAGTCATTAGTCATGGACTACATGTAGGCTTAGTGGGTTCTTTACGGAAAAGCAGGCCATCTGAATGCAATATGTGAATATTTAATCTTGAAAACAGATTATGTATAAAGCGTTGAATTGGACTGATCACACAGAGACCAAAGTTGATGGATTTTTGCCTTCTGCTTTTCTTAATGCCATTGTTTCAGTATTTCATCAACATTTATTTATTTATTTATTTATTTATTTATTTATTTATTTATTTATTTATTTATTTATTGATTTGATTTGATTTGATTTGATTTGTATACCGCCCTTCTCCCCAAGGACTCAGGGCGGTAAACAGGGACATAAATATAAAATAACTGCTCTACGTTTGATGTGATTTTGCTTCCCTGTATTTTCTCCTCATAAATACATGTTTGGCAGAAAATTTCTATAAATATTAACATTTTTGAATGCTAGTTTCTGAGCAAACAGTATCGCAGATTCCATGTGTATAGAAGCTGAAGGGTACCTGTGAGTCAGTTTACATAGAAACCCAGAAAATATGAATTAATTTAAGTATACCAAATTATCTTTTTTGAATCTGGATTAAGTGTTATTAATCTTAATTGCAATAAATCCCTTTTAAAATGGATTTGTTAACTTTAATCGTTAAGATTAGTCATGATTAATCTTCATTTAAGTATGAAACAGAAGTAGTCTCATGTGAACACAGTGGAAAGGAAGGTAAACTTGCTATTGTGATGAGAAAGCTCAATTTGACATTTTGAGTTAACATAGATAATCTCATTCTCTACCCATTCCTATATATATATACTGCTCAAAAAATAAAGGGAACACTTAAACAACACAATGTACTGTATTTAATAGTAGGATGTCTTATCTTGTGTTCCCTTTATTTTTTGAGATATATATGTGTGTGTATGTATGTATGTATGTATGTATGTATGTATGTATGTATGTATATATATATATATATATATATATATATATATATATATATATATATATATATATATATATATATATATATATATATATATATATATATATATATATATATATATGCTCTCCCTTTCAAGTACATCAGATCTTGTTACTATTAAAATACTTTTTAAAAATTCAGAATGCAGAAATGATTGCTTAATCTCTTCAAATTGGTCTGTCTTAGCTACTATGTAGATAGATTCTCTGCATGGAGATCTGTATTCACCTTGGCCATTTGGTTTTCAATATAATTATTCCTAGTTTACTACTGGCCATTTTTCCTTTAATTTTTCCTAACATTATGAAATTCTTAAGGGATCTAGATCTTCGCATTTGAGCCTGTTCATTCATGCCACGAGTCAAAATCTTGGATTGATTTGTTCTATGATCCTTTTTCCTGGTTATCCAGAGATTTAAAACATCAACATTCTTTCTCTTCTGGTTCTCAAAAATCCAACCGTTTTTCAATCATTTTAAATTTTGTGGATATAGATACAGTACAGCAGGACTTTTCAACCTTTTCACAGATTGTACCACTTTTAGGACATGACAATATTCGAGTACCACCAGTGCTTAGCAAGGTATCAAAAACTTGATGACTAAAATAAAGGGGGGGGGGATTTTCAGTTTTACTGATTAGATTGATTTGTTATAGAAACGGCTAGTTTATACTATTATGGAAAAGTAAAAAGTTGAGGTTCAATGTTAATGCTTCATTCTACTGCAACAGAGGAAATCAGAAGTCAATGCCTTTTCTTTTCTTTTTCCCTTCTCCCCGCACTTTCCACCCCCTTTTCCTCCCCATAGTGTCCTAGCATTCGCTTTTGTATTTTTTTTCTATAATCTAATAAAACGTTACAAACCGTAAAAACAAAAGGAAAAAAGTACCAGTTTTAATTTCTTCAGTGGCAGTTTCCCTTTGCACTAACAAATGTATGATGAATTTCTCCATATTTATTAATATGCACCACTGCTTTGGTGGTTAGCTGGCTGGTCGGCCCTTCTTCCTCTCTCCCTCTCCTCTCTCTTTTTCCTCCCTGCCTGCTGGTCTGTCCTTCCACATTTTTTTCTCCCATCTTTTTTTCCTCCCTGCCTGCCGGTCTCTCCTTCCAGCTTCTTCTCCGTCCCCTTATCTTTCCCTGTTATCTTTTTCCCCCTCTCCCACCAATGCCACCTCTTTTTATATATCCTGTCCTTTCTCCCCCCTCCTCCAGGTGATTCATCTCCTGAAGGCTGTGCTTCTCCGTCTCTTTCTCCATCCCCTTCTGTTTACCCCCTTGCCTTTTTTCCTCTCTCGCTTTCCTGCAAAACCACCTCCTTTTATATACTCTCCTCTGTCCCCCCCCCGTCCTCATTTTCCCTTTGGTCCACCTCCAGCTATGCGCTGCTTCCGGAAGCGCCAATCAGCTGGAGCCCTGTGACGATCTGAGGTTTCTGCTGAGCCCTCTCTCCCTCAAGCTTGTGCAGTGCTGCCGCCGCTTCAGCTCTTTCCCCTCCCCTGCTGCACTTGTCTAGGATGGTCGCGTACCACCTTCCGGGTGCCAAAGTACCACCAGTTGAAAAGCATCTGAACATCCTTTCCAAAGCTTTACTGCTGGACTCTTTACTGTTTCCTAAAAGACAGAAGATCTATGTATTTGTTGTTAATATTAGACTAGTTTATTCCTAATATTTCATCATATACCTATTTTTATTACTGTGTCTTTGATTTCATTAGCAGAGTATGCAGATTATTCACATATTGACCTGTCAGATTAGTGACATACACAGTTACTAATCTTTTTCCCCCTCAAATTTTAAATCCGTGCTCGTATTATTCCAGTCCAGTTTCACTCAATATACATTCAACACATATGTAATAGTATATTACATATATAGTATATATTCAATATTTATTTATATCTCTGTAAATGAAGGAAAAGTATAGCTTTGTCTGGGTTTTTTTCTGTTGACCTGGAGCCAGTCTGTTTCACCTTGTTGAATTTGGACTTTATGTTCTGTATAGCTTTCACATAAGGACAATGAGATTTTTCTGGGGTTTCTTTGTTTTCCAAGGAGATGTTAATATGGTCAAAACTTGCCTATGATCACTAAAGTACATATTGACTTATTTTCAATATTTTGGGGCACTTTCAATTATCAGCTGTGTTATCTTTCTGAAACTTGCTTGAATATCTGGGATTTCCCTTCTCATGTAGGGCTCTGGATGATCTTGAACAACATTTTGCTAACTAGAATTTGATATCAAACACTGAAAAAAAGGAGAAAAGTTTTCTTTCTAAGATAACTCTAACCTAAGTCACAAAACCTAGAGAAGCATTGCTGTTTATTAAGACTGACAAATATTAGATTTTGTGGCAAGAAAAAGGTATTTAAAGAAAACCTTATGATTTTGAGCTGGACGTTTAAACTGGTTCATATGAAAATCTGTTCTAGGCCATTGAGAGAGCAGGCCTAGGTTTCCCTAAGAAGGCTCAGCTCTGCTGTTCAAGAGGAACAATACAGTAACTGAAGCAGTAGTATTGTTTTGTGAGCAAGCGATTCATTTGCTAGTATGTTTGTTATAGTAGAATTAAGTGAATACTTAATAGTATGAGAAATGCCATAAACAACAAAACACCATAGGCTAAAGTGATTAAAATGTTAGTACAACTGCATAGTTTTTATGGTGAATATGATCTCATCAACTAGCTCTAAGACAGATCCACAATAAAATGCTAATTAAAACCAAATGAAAGTAACATTCAGCCATTTTAAAACAAAACCGAGATACCTATGTTAGCAGCTTAGAACAAATTATGGAGCAGTCTGTCTCACAGATAAACAGGAAAGGCAATTGAATCTTACCTTGGACAGTTAAAACAGCACTGTATGGGAACTAACAAATATAATAGCACTGTATGGAAGCTAACAAATATAACATATAATTACAACGGAAGGGAGCCTGCTAGCTCAGTGGGCTAGCCGTAAAGATAACAGAAATACAGAGCAGATCTAGGAAAAAAACCCAAAACAATCAGACATGCTTAGAAAATATAATCTGGGTAACTAGCCAGGTGTATTTATAAGAAAAATAGGAGCAACTAGCTTGTATAGGGATAATTCTTATATAGGAAAGTTGTCTATATGGTATGATGGGATCTTTTTCTTTCCAAGTTATAGTTACATTTTATAAATTTAAGTGGACAGTTTAAATAGTACATTAATCCAAATAATCTAATTTAATCACTATTAAATTATTCCATTTCCCCCCTAGAGCTTAATTTATTGTGTTAATATCTACTATTACTCTTTCTTATAGGTGAAGATTGTAGGGCAATGCCAAGAATATACAGGTGAAACTTGAAAAATTAGAATATCGTGCAAAAGTTCATTTATTTCAGTAATGCAACTTAAAAGGGGAAACTAATATATGAGATAGACTCATTACATGCAAAGCAAGATAGTTCAAGCTGTGATTTGTCATAATTGTAATGATTATGGCTTACAGCTCATGAAAACCCCAAATCCACAATCTCAGTAAATTAGAATATTACATGCAATCAATAAAACAAGGAGTGTACATAGAACAATATCGGACCTCTGAAAAGTATAAGCATGCATATGTACTCAGTACTTGGTTTGGGCCCCTTTTGCAGCAATTACTGCCTCAATGCGGTGTGGCATGGAAGCTATCAGCCTGTGGCACTGCTGAGGTGTTATGGAAGACCAGGATGCTTCAATAGTGGCCTTCAGCTCTTCTGCGTTGTTCGGTCTCATGTCTCTCATCTTTCTCTTGGCAATGCCCCATAGATTCTCTATGGGGTTCAGCTCAGGCGAGTTTGCTGGCCAATCAAGCACAGTAATCCCACGGTCATTGAACCAGGTTTTGGTGCTTTTGGCAGTGTGGGCAGGTGCCAAGTACTGCAGGAAAATGAAGTCAGCATCCCCATAAAGCTCGTCTGCGGAAGGAAGCATGAAGTGCTCCAAAATCTCCTGGTAGACGGCTGTGTTGACCCTGGACTTAATGAAGCACAGTGGACCAACACCAGCAGATGACATAGCTCCCCAAATCAACACAGACTGTGGAAACTTCACACTGGACTTCAAGCATCTTGCAGTGTGTGCCTCTCCATTCTTCCTCCAGACTCTGGGTCCTTGGTTTCCAAATGAGATGCAAAAGTTGCTCTCATCAGAAAAGAGGACTTTGGACCACTGAGCAACAGACCAGGTCTGTTTTTCTTTAGCCCAGGTAAGACGCTTCTGACGTTGTTTGTTGTTCAGGAGCGGCTTGACAAGAGGAATACGACATTTGAAGTCCATGTCCAGGATCCGTCTGTGTGTGATTGCTCTTGATGAACTGACTCCAGCCTCAGTCCACTCCTTGTGAAAGTCCCCAACACTTGAATGGCCTTTTCCTGACAATCCTCTCCAGGCTGCGGTCATTCCTGCTGCTTGTGCACCTTTTTCTTCCACACTTTTCCCTTCCACATAACTTTCTATTAATGTGCTTTGATACAGCACTTTGGGAACATCCAACTTCTTTTGCAATTACTTTTGAGGCTTTCCCTCCTTATGGAGGGTGTCAATGATGGTTTTCTGCACAACTGTCAGGTCAGCAGTCTTCCCTATTATTGTGATTCCTACTGAACCAGACTGAGAGACCATTTAAAGGCTCAGGAACCCTTTGCAGGTGTTATGGCTTAATTAGCTGATTAGAGTGGGATACTTTGAGCCTAGAATATTGCACCTTTTCACAATATTCTAATTTTCTGAGATTGTGGATTTGGGGTTTTCATGAGCTGTAAGCCATACTCATCACAATTATGACAAATCACGGCTTGAACTGTCTTGCTTTGCATGTAATGAGTCTATCTCATATATTAGTTTCCCCTTTTAAGTTGCATTACTGAAATAAATGAACTTTTGCACGATATTCTAATTTTTCGAGTTTCACCTGTATGTATAAGGAAACCCTCAGAAACCCAGTTTATACAACATTGGGTATCAGTGCTGTATGTTTAGCTAGATAGCATCTGACATGTTCCTATGAATTACTTAAAGTGCTTCTACTCAATAGATTCCTCCGTCTCCAATAACTGTGCCATCAATTATAGCTTTCATGTACTTCAGAAATAGATTATTTACTACTTCACTAAAAAAAAATAATTAGAAATTATTTTCCCTGTTTGCTTGCTTTCAGGGAACAGGTACAGAGACACCATACCTCAGATTTCTAGTAATGGTGTTTTGGCAAATTCTTTCTTACCATCCTGCACTGAATCAACAAATTTCAACATTTCCCATGCTAATTCTATGATAATCAGTGACATGTAGATAATAGACTAACAGAATAACAGAGTTGGAGGGGACCTTGGAAGTCTTCTAGTCCAATCCCCTGGTCAAGCAGGAAATCCTATAGCGTCTCAGACAAATGGTTGTCCAATCTCTTCTTAAAAACCTCCAGTGTTGGAGCACCCATAACTTCTGGAAGCAAGTCGTTCCACTGATTAATTGATCTAACTATCAGAAAATTTCTCCTTAGTTCTAGATTGCTTCTTTCCTTGGTTAGTTTCCATCTATTGCTTCTTGTCCTGCCTTCAGATGCTTTGGAAAACAGGTTGACCCTCTCTTTTTTGTGGCAGCCCCTTAGATATTGGAACACTGCTATCATGTCAACTACCCACTAGTCCTTTTCATTGAACTAGATCAGGGGTTGGCAACCTTGGCTCTTTTATGACTCATGGACCAACTCTCAGAATTCCTGAGCCAGCCATGCTGGCTCAGGAATTCTGGGAGTTGAAGTCCACAAGTCATAAAAGAGCCAAGGTTGCCTATCTCTGAACTAGACATACCCAATTCCTGAAAGCATTTTTCATACGTTTTAGCCTTCAGTCTCCTAATAATTTTTGATGTTCTTCTCTTTTTGGAGTATCAACACCTTTTTAAATTGTGGTGACCAAAATTGTATGCAATATTCCAAGTGTTGTCTTACCAAAGCATTAAAAAGTGGTATTAACACTGCATGTGATCTTGATTCAGTCCTTCTATTAATGTAGTCTAGGAATGTGTTGGCTTTTTTGGCAGCTGCAGCACACTGCTGACTCATGTTTAAGTGATTGCCCACTAGGACTCCAAGATCTCTCTCACAGTTACTACTATTGAGCCAGTTACCACCTATTCTATACCCGTGCATTTGGTTTTTCTTGCTTAAATGTAGAACCTTAGTTTTGTAAGATGTGCAAGCTATTGGATGTAAAAGTCATATCAAATCATTTTTACATTTTTGGCTAGATGGTAGAATCACCTTATTTTATATTCCCTTCTCTGGTATAATCCCTGAAAGTTTGGGATTTATCTTTTTTATATTGTTTTCATTTTTTTTCTATTTCTATTTAAAAGGCCACATAAGGGCTCTCTGGAGAAGTCTATAACGTTAGGAAAGAGAAGAAGACCACCAGCAGCAAGGTGGATGAGCAAATGGGTGTAAGCTAAGGACTTCCTGTAATCACAATATATTATCAAGTTATGATTTTATTATTTTTCCTGGATGCTAGTTGCAAAGACATTTATAAATTAGCAATATCACAATTCTCAATTTGCTTTCCTATAATGGTGCTTAAAAGTTGATGAAGTCTATTGAGTTTTCTGAATGTTGGACCATAAGAAAGGTTGAGCGCCAAAGAATTGAGGCCTTTGAACTATGGTGCTGGAGAAGACTCCTACGAGTCCCTTGGACTGGAAGGCGATCAAATCGGTCAGTCCTAGAGGAGATCAACCCTGACTGCTCTTTAGAAGGCCAGATCCTGAAGTTGAAACTCAAATATTTTGGCCACCTAATGAGAAGGAAGGATTCACTGGAGAAGAGCCTAATGCTGGGAAAGATTGAGGGCAAGAGAAGAAGGGGACAACAGAGAATGAGGTGGCTGGTTGGAGTCACTGAAGCAGTAGGCGTGAACTTAAATGGACTCCAGAAGATGGTAGAGGACAGGAAGGCCTGGAGGAATGTTGTCCATGGGGTCGCGATGGGTCGGACACGACTTCACAGCTAACAACAACAACAACAAATTGAGTTTTCAATATTTCTGCATAAATATTATGTAAAATGTGATTTGTTCTCCATACAAGTTCCAAAACTAATACTAGAAAATTAGAGAACTTAGTTAAACAAATGATTCATTATACCCGTTCATTGACATTGTGGGAAATGACTGTACATTTTATAAGAACGGGAGAAAATGGAGTTGGATAATGAAAAATTTCAAACATCTATGCTTCCTTTTTAGGTGAAAGTATTTGTTCCTCATTCTAGTTACTAAAACTAAATGATACTTCAAACGAACAGAAAATTGGTACTCTGAAAAAGATTGATGGAATTTCTTGTGAGCTATATGTAATTTTTTTATTGTTTCATTTGAAATTTCTGTGCAAATTCTCAGCCAACATTTCTAACATTGTCAGGGTTTCCACAAGACGTTTTATTTCATGTCTTTCGGTATTCAGCATAAAAAGGATATATCAAGCTTTGCTTTTTAATATAGGGAGTCCTTAATTTATGGCTGGTCAGCCATTCAAAGCTATAACATATATCCCCAGAGCTACTTTTGACCCAGTTTCAAAGTTCTGACAGCTGCAGTCTCATGATTGCATTTGCAGAGCAACAATTTGGTTCAGTGTTTAAGGCAGCAGACTAGAAACCAGGAGACTGGTCCCTCCTTAGATATGAAAGCCAACTGGGCAACCTTGGCTGGTCACTCTCAGCCAAACCCACCTCACAGAGTTGTTGTGGGGGAAAACAGGAGGAGGAAGGTATGTTGGATATGTTTGCCACCTTGAGTTATTTGTAAAAGTAATAAAGGAGGGATAAATAAATAAATAAAAATAAATAAAATTATAACAATTTTCAGTATCCTGTAGTCACATGACCACAATTTTCAGCATTTTTTTTACTTCTGATTTCTGGCAAAAAATAAAGATAAAGAAGTCACTGCAGATTTTACTCTGCTAGTTGTTGCCGACTATAGGGGGCAGTGCTCATCTCCATTTCAAGGCCATTAATGTCTGAAGACATTTCCACAGTCATGCAAGCAAGACATCACAGAGCACTGTTACTTTCCCACCAAAATGGTACCTATTTATCTACTTACATTTGTAGACTTTCAAGCTGCTAGATTGGCAGGAGCTGGGGTGAGGACGGGAACTCACACCATCGCTTGGAGCTTGAGTCTTGAGCCTCGGCTGCCTGCTTTCCAGCCAAGGAGCCCAGCATCTTAAGCACCGAGCCCCTGTGCTGCCCCCAATAGTTATAATATGGTGCTCAAAATAATTTAACTGGTATAATTAGTACTATTTTGTTCTCTGTTAAACTTATTGCATTCTGAGAAATTCCTATGTCATCATTTAAATGTTCAGCCTAGAATATGATTAATGAAAATTTATTATCATAAACCCTTAGATTTCTAAATGATTTTTTTTAATATGGTAAACTGGTTTATTTGGGAAGTCTTTCTACTATAGTTCTTTATCTTAGTCTATTTGAAGTTTCCCCACCCCATCCTCCACTTCAGGCAAATCCATCAGAAACAGAATGTTTCAATTTTACACATTTTGTGTCAATTTTCCAGACAGAAAGTAGCCCCCAGATATTTAGCTACAGAAAGGCGGTTTCCTTAGTTTTATTTGAATACTAGAAGTTAAGATTCCTGCTGATAGTTCAGGACTGTTAGTGGTTGCCTGACTGTTTGACAGAAAACATTTCCTTTCCTTTATTTAACCTTTGACTTGTGAATATAAAAGCTTTATCAGAATTGTAGTAGAAGTGCAAGAGAGCTGGAAATCGGCCTTGTGCAACAAAGCTGAAGACTGTCTTTGAATGAAGGCTTGAATGCCTGCCTGTAGCTCACTGGATTAAAAGAGTATGTTAAATATGTTTTTAATTAGTAATGAAATATTTGGTGTTGTTGTTTGTATGACAGGTAAGGACTACATTGGGTAGGATCTATTGAATTTAAAAACAATACATGGCCACATCCATGATTGATTTTGCAGATGCTATTTCCAACTTTTGTGTTTTTTATACCAGGCAGCAAATTTGTTGAAACTTTTGCTGACCTGCTGAAATTTCTACATACCAAGTGAGCCAGTTTTGTGAGTTAGCTTTTATGTGATTATTGCTAAAGTAAGTATTTCTCTAGATTCAATACCGTGTTTCCCCAAAAATAAACCCTAGCTTGATTTTTACATGTGCACCTAATATAAGCCCTACCCCCAATATAAGCTCTAGTTTTGGGGAAGGCGCACTCATAAAAATCAAGCTAGGGCGGGGGGTGGGTCCACGTGACTCGTGTTGATTGTGCCGGTGCCACCGCTTGCTGCAGGAGTCCATGTGGCTCATTGTGCCGCTTGTGCTAATGCTACCGCTCGCACCAAGTCACATGGCCTCCTGTCACGAGCGGCGGCACCAGCATGATGTGCACATGGCATGTGACTGTAAGTGGCTACAGAACTCAGGCAGCAGCGTGACAGGTGTTAGGATGTGGGAGGCCTGGCTGCGGCAGTCCTAAGGTAAGTAGATAAGTCATCCCCTGAAAATAAGATCTGGTGGTCTTGTTTTCAGGAAAACACGGTAGTATCTAGGTTAAAGTTATTCAACTCCTAATCGTGTTCCCCATCATTATGAGTTATCATATAAGTGCCTCAACCCATCCCATTCTAGAGAATAGTCCAGGCCTTGCAACCAGATTTTCAGAAAGGATTTGTGTGTATGTTTATGTAGCTGAATGGATGGAAGCTCCACAGTAAAAAAATTATTCATGTAGTTGGGGGAAATGAGGGGAGGAAGTATGACCAAATATCTGATTGAGGAGGCTTCCAGAAGCATTGTTGGACATTATGGTAATTTATACGAGGAATAAGTAGCAGGAAGTATGCATTTGCCCAGTGTAACTATGTGTTGCAGGGTTCCTTGTGTGTATATAATTGGTGCGTTTCTTCATAAAACATAATGGCCTAGTGCAGGGGTGTCAAACTGCCAGCCCACGGGCCGGATGCGTCATATGGAAGCCGCGCCCACCCCATTGCCGGCAATGGCAAAATTGTCCCGATACATTGCATAACATCATGTGATGTCGCGAGTTTGACATGTCTGGCCTAGTGAATGCACGATCATCCTGATTATATATATGAAGATATTGGCACAAATGTGTGGATGAAAATATAGAAGGTACATTATAATAGTTTTAGCCATTATGTTTTTTTATGGTTATGAGTTGCTGTTTTTGAGTCATTTCAACTGTAAAATGGAACTCTGATTTGATATTACAGATTTTTAAGGGATGGCGAATACTGGATATTCTGAATATTCTTTTGAGAATTAAAACAAAACAGGCTTAAAATATGTTCTAGTTTTTAAAAAGAATAGATGTTTCTAAAACAACCATTAATGTGTTCTTGAGAGAGAAGAAACCTCAGGTTTTCATTGAAGTTACAGTCTTAGATTTATTGTCACCGGACATATACAGAAAAATCCACATTGTTCAGAAAGCAGGTCCTATTATAGAACCCTGACTGATGGGGTTAAAAGAGAGAATAAGTGGATTAAATGAGTGCTATTAGCATCATATTTGACTTGTTTGGAGATATTTATCTTTGATTGTTTGCTAATACTGTTTAATTGTAAAATATATTTCATTAAAAAAATCCTTTCCCCAATATATCAGAATATTTGAAAAATGACATAGAAGGAAATTGCTCTGCATTCTTAAACTTTTCTGACTGTTTTAGGAATATGATAGCCTTACATAAGGTCTGCATGTTAATTTTCTCCTGCCAATAGTTTCCGGTGCATTCACTCTGTGTCAATGTCGTGTAAGATAGGTAGATAACAAGAACTGATACTTTCCCACAGAGAGAAGTTCCTTAATCAAAACTTGAATTTTAGACAGAGTATTTTTTAACATTGCTTCTTTCTTTGTGGTTTGAAATATTTACAAAGTTATCGTTTCTTGTGAATTTTCCACTTCTGTATTGTCAAGCTTGCTTAAGGTTTTTCAAAAAGCGCATTACAGTAAAACTATTTTAAAATAATGCTTCCATCTCTTAAAGCTGTTTTGTTTCTCTTTTCAGCTATTTGCCATGGTTTGAGATGTACTACAAACTTTTAAATACACTGGCAGAATATTTAGCTAAAGAACAGGTAATTTTGTTGTTAATAAATAGAAATGATGTTGTGAAGAATTGCTAATCATCAATTATCTTAATGTAGTAGTCCCTCTTTTTTTAAAAAAATCAAGAATTACATACATTTTAGGCTACTGTTTTATTACTTTTCTTTAAAATAAATAGTTTAATAATTTAAAAGCATTTTAAGTAGAGAAATTAAATGACATTTCTATCCTAGAAGTTATACATCAGGATTAAAACCTGGGATATAACTTGAGTGTGGCCATTTTTAATACTTTGTTACAAAATATTAAATAAATTTGCTAAAGAAATGCAAGAAAGTGCCACAATTTATATTGATAAAGATAATGTTATTCAGTGATTGTCATTTGTTTATGCTTAGTATGACCTACTATAAGACATTGTGTTATTGAGAAGAAACCAGTTATTTGTGAAACTGTAAAGATAGAAATCAAGACTTCAGAAGTTTGGGTACTCCATTACTGGAAGCTTTTAAGAAGAGACTGGAAGCCATTTGTCTGAAATGGTATAGGGTTTCCTGCCTGAGGAGGGGGTTGGACTAGAAGACCTCCAAGGTCCCTTCCAACTATTCTAGTGATAACATTGCCTCTTCCTCGTTCCCTTTAGCAATCAGATTGATTACTAAAGGGAACGAGGAAGAGGCAATGCTATCTGAACTATAGCTATGGTTGCAGAAATCGTAGAATAACATAATAGGACATACATACATACATGGATAATATGAGTATGGATTTGAATTTATCTCACATTGTGAAAACGTAACACTTTTTAAAAGTTGGGATTTGAGTGTGAGATTCCATGATTTTCCTGTTTCATTCTGACATAGAACACATTTCAATATTGATAGGCAAGATTTAACGTCTATAGAAGTTTTCAATGATTTCCATTCTTCAGTTTCTAGATACAGTATACTTCAATATCACAAATCAAAGTGCTTAAAATAAAAGTAACTGGGTTTCATACCAGTACAAAACTTATGATAATTCTGAACGTTTCATATCCCATAATTTATCAATATCCATAAAGACTGAATTTTCCTAGTTACTCATGTTTGGCCGTATTTGAATTAGCTTATATAAGCACTCTTTCTAAAATGGCTTTGAATATAAAATCAATTCCTGGAAGGGCTACACTTTTAAAAATAATTTAGATAGTTTGGGATAATTTTTGGAAATATGAACCTGCTCTGAATACTACAATCAACGTTAGAAACTCTAATCATAGGGCCATTATCAAATTGTTTTAGATTGGTGAGCATCATTCAGGAATGTATTGATATTTTTGAATTACCTATCAAAAGAGACATGTTGGTCCCTATAGTAATTTGTAGAAAAGCTGTTTTTTAAAGTGAGACTATGGACTTGATATTTAATATCAGGTAATATTTTCATTTCATTTCTGCTTTATCTAGATTACAGTGGTGGGTTGTAAAGCTTTTAAATTAGGCACGTAGAGTGCTCATATTTTATAGTTTTCATTGATTTTGTAGTGCCTTAGAAAGCTTTGTCCTGAAAATAAAGAAATCTGGCATGTGCTATACATATTTTATTTTATTTTGGCTTGATTTTTATACGGCTTGGTTGACCTTTCCACTTGTATTATTATTCTTTTTTTGTACTGTTCATTTGGTTATTTTTGTTGCAGATTGTACCAATGTTTGTTTCATATTTTTATACATTATTTTATAAAATGTTTTTCTTTGCATGTTCATATAGGAATATGCTTTATTATAAGTACAATCATAATCCATAAAGCTTTGATTAACACATAAAAAGACTGCAGTATTTTGCCAATTAACCATGGAGTTTTTCATGAGTCCACTTGAGAATAGAGGGAAAATGAGATGGTTTCTGTTTGCATATTTTTTGCTTTTGATAAACAGTGAATGTAAATGAAGTTTTTATGTCTATTGAATATATTTTTGAAAAAAAACTTATTTTGCATAGGAATCTGACTTGAATGATTTATTAGAAACATGGTATAACCATTCTGTGCCAGAGGCAAATACTCCTATCAGCTTAAATTTGGTAAGTATAGCTTTTACTGTAGAAAGTTGAATTGTAATTAAAATATTAAAGATAAGTCCAAGCTCAATCATAAAATAGATCAACTCTGTAAAGAGTGGTGAATTTGGTTTTCCTATAGAATACTTTTTATCGATATGACTTTTTATAGATATTAGTAAATATGTTGATTGTTATTGTGGAGTGTTCCATTGTGCTTATTCTCCCATATAATCTTGGAGGAGTAGCTGCTAATTACTCAGTAAATGGCTCATGTTTGTCCAGTTTTATTTTGAATCCCAAACTCTTAGATATCTCTAAAAGTTTTACAAGAGATGCCAATTGTGCAGGAAATAAGACACATTCAATGCAGTTTTGCTAACTAATTCTGATGAAATAGAAATTGTTTACAATCACTCTTATAGTTCTTTTCAAAGGACACTTCTGAATAAATTAAAACCAACTTATTTGGTTGAATTGTGGCTATGTACTATAGCATTACCTCTAATTTTGGGATCCAGGGCAAAGGTCCAAATGTTGACATTGGCCATATAAATAATACTAATCTAGTAAGTGTGCCATTATACTTCTTTAACCTATTTTAGTTTTAGGAAATACTCTGATATCAAAAATACATTATTTTTGATTCAAGGAATTGGTGTCTCTTTTAAATGTGCTGTTTCCTTTTTACATTGCCTTTAATTTTAACAAATACCTATGATTTTATTGCCTTTTTATGCACAAGCACACTGTCAATGCTGCTAACATCGAATGTTCTTGCTTTGACAAAAGATGAAGAAGCAGCTATTTCATATTTAAAACTTGTGTGTTACTTTTAGAGCTAGAATCAGTTGTTGCTGGGGGGAAAGAGGAAGAATGTCTCTCAAGGTTGTCTTGAAATAAGAGAAGATAAGAATTTGGCAGGTTGTCTAACAGAAGGGAAAACTGACCCTTCAAACTAATTGGAGAATGTGATTAATGACAGCAATGAAAAGGAGGAGAATTGTGTTTAATATATTGTGCTAAGGGGAGGGGAATTCAGATTCCAGCTTCCCTAGCAAGCATTGCCAATGTTAGTAAAAGGTAAAGGTTCCCCCGTACATGCGTGCTAGTCGTTTCCGACTCTAGGGGCCGGTGCTCATCTCCATTTCAAAGCCGAAGAGCCAGCGCTTGTCCGAGGACGTCTCCGTGGTCATGTGGCCGGCATGACTATTTTTTAAATTGGGTTTTAACTTTTGTATGGTTGATTTTTAACTCCCTGTAAACCGCCCTGAGCCCTCAGGGAAAGGGCGGTATATAAATGCAATAAATAATAAATAATAATAATGACTAGACGCCAAAGGCGCACGGAACGCTGTTATAACTATGTTATAGGGCTCTAATAAAAGACTTTTAAGGTAAACAATGCCTCAGAGTCCTTTGAAGAGCTCAATCCATTGGAAACTTGACATACACAACATATGTTACTGGTTATTACTTTTTGCTTAGTGCATTCCATACACTTAAAGATAGGTCAGTGATTATAGTTTGTACACACAGGGGTGTACAAATTCTTTAATAAGGGATTACTATATGCAAAGTTATAGTAGTTATTAAATGATAAAAGTACTTGGGATGCTATCTTTAACTGTAATCAGTCCAGAATAAAGTAATTTGGTCTTCCATAAATATATTTTATTCTTTCTGTCACTTTCTCCAGGACTCTGAATGCAAAGTGAAATCTTTTCTTGGCTAACATATTGACATTGGGAGTTTTTTAATAAAATATTTTGAAATTGAAATTTATTGCAGCCAACCAATGTACTAGATTAATTAGTATGAAATAAGATGTTTGTTTAGAAGCCTTCTACCCAGAAGCGATTCATGATACAAGATTTCATTATTGCAGATAAAACTCATAACTCATTTCCTTTTTTTGAATTCTTTAAAGGAAAAAAAGTGGATAAAATATTTTTAAAAAATTGATTTAACACCGAGATGGACAACCTACAGTGTCAGAACCTCATTTGCAGCTCCCTTGTCTTCATTTTTTCAGCCCCTGAAACTCCTCATCATAATGGTTGAAAATTGGTTTCCTGCTATTTTGAGATAGAAGGCACATAAACCTATATTGAAGATTGCAAATAGGCACATTGACGATACAAACAAAAAAACCTGCCTTCAGAATTCTCATTCTCTTTAAAATTTAATCTTGGTGTCATGTGGTTTTTGTTCCCACTGATTCTCCCTCCCCCCCATGATAAATACAAGATACTAGAAGATTGGGAGAGCAACAATCTGGACATTGTTTATTGCAAATTTAAACTTAACACAGCAGTGAATATAATTATTTATTAATAAAAAAGTGGCTTCCTTTAAGAAGTTTTTTTAAAACACCTTTCCAGAAACATTTTGTAGTTACAAGCCTATTTACAATAAGTACTTACAGTACTTATCAATAATTATAATATGTATCTTAGTTTTTTACCATTTTTTGTTTTAACAACATTTTCTTGTTTAACAGTCCTATTTTTTCGTCTGCAAAACAAAAATAAAATTGTATATCATTTGAAAGGAAAAGCATAAAAAGATGAAATAGTCCTGTGTCAAAAAGAAGAGACAAATTCACTTAGAAAGGAACACATTTTTAAAAAGCCCAATAAGCCTTCTTTCAAAAAATGAATTGACTGATCCTATTGGAAAAATAACAAGGTATTTTCCAGTGAGCACATTCTGAAAACTGAACCATATATGTTAATAGTGAGTGCAAAATACTCACTATTTTAAAGAATTGCTTGCTAAATGATGTCTATTGATTGCAAGAAATTTATAAATGCCCTCTGAGAAATTACTGTGTTGTGACTGGTTGAAAGAAGGCAATCTACTTGAATATATTTTCCAAGAATATATATTAGCCCGTGCCTGCAAAGATGAAGTGAGGAAAGCTAAGGCTCAAAATGAACTAAGGCTTCCAACCAAAGTCAAAAATAACAAAAAATGCTTCTTTCAACATATAAAAAACAAGAAAAAAGTTAAGGAAATGATTGGTCCATTAGTTGGGGAAAGTGGCAAGAAGGTGACAAGCAATAGGGAGAAAGCAGAACTATTTAACTCGTTTTTTGCATCTGTCTTTACACAAAAGGAAAAAACAGTCCAACCTACCAAAACCAGTGCCATAAAAAACAGAATAGAAACGCAAGTTAAGATAGGCAAAAAAATGGTAAGTGAACACCTATCCAGCCTAGACGAGTTCAGATGGATTATTTATTTATTATTTATTTTCTTATTAATTTAATTAATAATAATAATAATAATAATAATAATAATAATAATAGAAGAAGAAGAAGAAGAAGAAGAAGAAGAAGAAGAAGAAGAAGAAGAAGAAGAAGAAGAAGAAGAAGAAGAAGAAGAAGAAGAAGAAGAAGAAGTTGGAAGGGACCTTGGAGGTCATCCAGTCCAACCCCCTGCCAAGGCAGGAAACCCTATACCATTTCAGACAAATGGCTGTCCAGTCTCTTCTTAAAAACCTCCAGTGTTGGAGCATTCACCACTTCTGGAGGCAGGTTGTTCCACTGGTTAGTTCTTCTAACTGTCAGGAAGTTTCTCCTTAGTTCTAGGTTGCTTCTCTCCTTGACTAGTTTCCATCCATTGCTTCTTGTCCTGCTTTCAGGTGCCTTGGAGAATAGCTTGGCTCCCTCTTCTTTGTGGCAGCCCCTGAGATATTGGAACACTGCTATCATGTCACTCCTCACCCTTCTCTTCATTAAACTACACATACCCAATTCCAGCAACCGTTCCCTATATGTTTTAGCCTCCAGTCCCCCAATCATCTTTGTTGCTCTTCTCTGTACTCTTTCTAGAGTCTCGACATCTTTTTTACATCGTGGTGACCAAAACTGGATGCAGTATTCCAGGTGTGGCCTTACCAAATCATTGTAAAGTGGTATTAGTACTTCACGTGATCTTGATTCTATTCCTCTGTTAATGCAGCCTAATTTCTATACCGCCCTTCTCCCGAAGGACTCAGGGTGGTGTACAGGGCAATAAAATACAATAAAAATACAATATACAAAAGTTAAAATGAGAATTAAATAGAATAGCCCAATTGCAGTAAAAAGTTAATTAGAATTACAATTAAAATACCCCAAACCCATCAGACCAGGCTGGCTTGTTCAGATAGGTGAGTTTTCAGGTCACGGCGGAAAGAGCAAAGGTCAGGAGCCATCTGGAGCTCAACCGGTAAATGATTCCAAAGGTCTGGCGCGCCCACAGAGAACGCCCTCCCCCTGGGGGCCGCCAGATGACACTCTCTGACTGACGGCACCCTGAGGAGGCCCTCTGTGGGAGCGCACTGGACGAAGGGAAGTTGACGCCGGCAGCATGTGCTCCCGTAAGTAATCCGGACCCATGCCATTTAGGGCTTTATAGGTCATCACCAGCACCTTGAATCTCACCCGGAGGGCAACTGGAAGCCAATGCAGCTCGCGGAGTAGAGGTGTTACATGGGAGTATCGGGAGACCCCCAACACAACTCGCGCGGCCGCATTCTGCACCAGCTGAAGCCTCCGAGTGGTCCTCAAGGGCAGCCCCATGTACAGAGCATTGCAGTAGTCTAAACGAGAGGTCACGAGCGCATGAGTGACTGTATGCAAGGCATCCCGGTCCAGATAGGGTCGCAACTGGTGCACTAGGCGAACCTGGGCAAAGGCCCCCCTGGTCACAGCTCCTATATGATCTTCCAGGGAGAGCTGTGAATCCAGGAGGACACCCAAGTTGCAAGCCCTATCTACGGGAGGGTAATACCTCACCCCCCATGGTTAAAGATGGAATAACCTGAATTTCCCGAGATGCCGGCACGTACAACCACTCAGTCTTGTCGGGATTGAGCCGAAGCCTGTTCCTCCCCATCCAGACCCGAACCGCCTCCAGGCAACGGGACATCACATCAAGGGCATGATTGGGGTGGTTTGGGGTGGCAGGTCTCAAGGAACTGGCAGACGTGATCTCACAACCACTGAACTATATTTTTCAAAGATCCTGGAGCACTGGGGAACTACCAGAGGACTGGAAGAGAGCTGATGTAGTTCCCATCTTCAAAAAAGGGAAAAAAATAGATCCTGGAAACTACAGACCTATCAGCCTGACCTCAATACCTGGGAAGATTCTGGAAAAGATAATCAAACAACAAATCAACGAACACCTTGATGCAAACAAAGTCATCACTAAAAGTCAACATGGGTTTGTCAAAAACAGATCATGCCAGACAAATCTTATTACATTCTTTGACCAAGTGACAAAATTAGCGGACCAGAGGAATGCTGTAGATATAATTTACTTGGACTTCAGTAAGGCATTTGATAAAGTAGATCACAACCTACTACTTGGTAAGATAGAAAAATGTGGGTTAGATAGCATCACCACCAGATGGATTCGTAGCTGACTGACAGGCCGTACTCAGCGTGTGGTCCTCAATGGAACTGCATCTACATGGAAGGAAGTGTGTAGTGGGGTGCCCCAGGGCTCTGTTCTGGGCCCAGTGCTCTTCGGTATCTTCATTAACAATTTGGATGAAGGGATAGATGGGGAACTCATCAAATTTGCAGACGACACCAAGCTGGCAGGAATAGCCAATACTCCAGAAGATAGGCTTAAAATACAGGAGGATCTGGACAGACTCGAACACTGGGCGCTATCTAACAAAATGAAATTCAATGGTGAAAAAAGTAAGGTTCTACATTTAGGCAGGAAAAATCAAATGCACAGGTATAGTATAAGTGGTACCTTGCTCAATAGTAGTAACTGTGAGAGGGATCTCGGAGTCCTAGTAGACAATCACTTCAGTATGAGCCAGCAGTGTGCTGCAGCTGCCAAAAAAGCCAACACAGTGCTAGGCTGCATTAACAGAGGGATAGAATCAAGATCAAGTGAAGTACTAATACCACTTTACAATGCTTTGGTAAGGCCACACCTGGAATACTGCATCCAGTTTTGGTCACCACGATGTAAAAAAGATGTCGAGACTCTAGAAAGGGTACAGAGAAGAGCAACAAAGATGATTGGGGGACTGGAGGCTAAAACATATAGGGAACGGTTGCTGGAATTGGGTATGTGTAGTTTAATGAAGAGAAGAGTGAGGGGTGACATGATAGCAGTGTTCCAATATCTCAGGGGCTGCCACAAAGAAGAGGGAGTCAAGCTATTCTCCAAAGCACCTTAAAGCAGGACAAGAAGCAACGGATGGAAACTAGTCAAGGAGAGAAGCAACCTAGAACTAAGGAGAAACTTCCTGACAGTTAGAACAACTAACCAGTGGAACAACCTGCCTCCAGAAGTGGTGAATGCTCCAACACTGGAGGTTTTTAAGAAGAGACTGGACAACCATTTGCCTGAAATGGTATAGGGTTTCGTGCCTGAGCAGGGGGTTGGACTAGAT
Source organism: Vipera berus (assembly GCF_964194415.1). Taxonomy (NCBI): domain Eukaryota; kingdom Metazoa; phylum Chordata; class Lepidosauria; order Squamata; family Viperidae; genus Vipera; species Vipera berus. Next base: position 95,726,527 of record NC_138204.1, read on the forward strand.
GACCTCCAAGGTCCCTTCCAACTTCTTCTTCTTCTTCTTCTTCTTCTTCTTCTTCTTCTTCTTCTTCTTCTTCTTCTTCTTCTTCTTCTTCTTCTTCTTCTTCTTCTTCTTCTTCTTCTTCTTCTTCTTATTATTATTATTATTATTATTATCAGATTTGTGCAAATTGTCTACTAAAAAGGGTCTTAATGTTTAATAAAGTGACAATAGTTTGTTCTTACACCTGTTTTGCTTATTAAAAAAATTCCAGAGTATGTTTTTTCTCTATTTCACTTGTTTGTGTATTTCAGAGGAGGGATCTCAGTAGCCTACAGTTGCAAGAAAAAGTATGTGAACCCTTTGTGATTACGTGGAGTTTTGCATGAATTGGCCATAAAATGCGCTCTAAATGTCATGTAAGTCACAACAATAGAAAAACACAGTCTGCTTAAAATAATACTACACAAACAGCTGTTGTCATGTTTTAATTGAACATAAGATGGAAACATTCACAGTGCAGGGTGGAAAAAGTATGTGAACCTTTGGATTAATAACTGGTTGACCCTCCTTTGGCAGCAATAACCTCAACCAAACGTTTCCTGTAGTTGCAGATCAGACCTGCACAACGATCTGGAGTAATTTTGGACCACTCCTCTTCACAAAACTGTTTCAGTGTAGCAATATTCTTGGGATGTCTGGTGTGAATCGCTCTCTTAAGGTCATACCACAGCATTTCAATCGGGTTGAGGTCAGGACTGTGACTGGGCCACTCCAGAAGGCGTATTCTGTTCTGTTGAAGCCATTGTTTTGTTGAATTACTTGTATGCTTTGGGTCATTGTTCTGTTGCATCACCCATCCTCTGCGGAGTTTCAGTTGGCAGACAGATGGTCGTACGTTTTCTTGCAAAATGTCCTGATAAACTCTGGAATTCATTTTCCCATCAATGACAACAATCCGTCCAGGCCCTGAGGCAGCAAAGCAGCCCCAAACCATGATGCTCCCTCCGCCATGTTTTACAGTGGGGATGAGGTTTTGATGTTGGTGTGCTGTGCCTTTTTTTCTCCACACATAGTGTTGCGTGTTTTTCCCAAACAACTCAATTTTGGTTTCATCTGTCCACAGTATATTTTGCCAGTAGTGCTGTGGAACATCCAGGTGCTCTTTTGCAAACTTCAAATGTGCTGCAATATTTTTTTTGGACAGCAATGGCTTCCTCCGTGGTGTCCTCCCATGTACCAGGTTCGCCTGGTGCACCAGTTGCAGCCCTATCTAGACCGGGAGGCCTTGCGCACGGTCACTCATGCGCTTGTGACCTCTCGTTTGGACTACTGCAACGCTCTCTACATGGGGCTGTCCTTGAGGACCACTCGGAGGCTCCAACTGGTACAGAATGCAGCTGCGAGAGTTGTGTTGGGAGTTTCCCGATACTCCCATGTTATACCCTTGCTCCGCGAGCTGCATTGGCTCCCAGTTGTCTTCCGTGTGAGATTCAAGGTGCTGGTAATGACCTACAAAGCCCTTCATGGCATGGGTCCGGAATACCTCAGGGAGCACCTGCGGCCGGCATCAACTTCCCTCTGCCCAGTGCGCTCCCACAGAGAGGGCCTCCTCAGGGTGCCACCGGTCAAAGAATGTCGACTGGTGGCCCCCAGGGGGAGGGCGTTCTCTGTGGGTGCGCCGGATTTATGGAACCATCTTCCGGTTGAGCTCCGGATGGCGCCCGACCTTCGCTCCTTCCGGCGCGATCTAAAGACCTACCTGTTTGAACAAGCCGGCCTGGCCTGATGGGTGATGGGTTTGGGTTTTATTGCTTTTTATGTATTTTAACTTATTGTTATAGTTTTTGGGCATCTTGTTTAATCTCTCTTAATTTTTGTATTCTTGTCTTTTAACATGTATTGCCCTGTTCACCGAGTAGCAACAGTGCTAAACTTTCTCCATTTGTAGACAGTCTGTCTTACCGTGGACACATGAACATCAAGGCTTTTGGAGATACTTTCGTAACCCTTTCCAGCTTCATGCAAGTCAACAATTCTTGATTGTAGGTCTTCCGAGAGCTCTTTTTTGCGAGGCATGGTTCACATCAGACAGTGCTTCTTGAGACCAGTAAACCCAAAACAGGTGTGTGTTTTTAAAGGGCAGGACGGCTGTCAGCAACACATCCAATATCATCACACTGATTGGAGTCAAGGTTGGCTCACTCGTGGCTCCAATTAGCTCTTGGAGAAGTCATTAGGCTAGGGGTTCACATACTTTTTCCACCCTGCACTGTGAATGTTTACATGTTATGTTCAGTTAAAACATGACAACAGCTAATGTTTGTGTAGTATTATTTTAAGCAGACTGTGTTTTTCTATTGTTGTGACTTACATGATGTTTAGAGCGCATTTTATGGCCAATTCATGCAAAACTCCACGTAATCCCAAAGGATTCACATACTTTTTCTTGCAACTGTAGAAATAATATATTCAATGAAATTATTTTCATTGAATATATTTACAGATAGTCCTGTTGAAAGTATGTGAAAATATGTCTTCCCATTACATCTTCATTACATTTCAATGTCATTTGTATGATAATTGTTCAGCAGATTGAATGTTTGGCTTTTCAGTGATTATAAAATCTCTCTAATTTACATCTTGCAAAAAAAAAAAACCCAGGAAAGGTCTTTGCGATCGAAAATAATCCAAAGTACAAAAACCCAAGGATACAAGCCAAAATCGGTCAGATTAAACATACAGACAGTCGTTGAGTTATTACCGATGATTTTATGAGTTTGCCTTTATGACAGCCCTAGAACAGGTGTTTTATGGTATGTAAACAGTCACCAGCTGTTGTAAATGATTGTGTTGCCTCTAGTCATGTGACCACATTTCAGGGGCTTGGCAATCTGTTCACATTTACAACCGGTTGTCAAGTACCATACAATCATGTGATTACTACTTGCAATCTTCTCTGTCAACTTCCCCAGAAAGACAATGAGGAATTGGCAGGGAAAGTTGCAAGTGGAGGAGATGGAGAATTTGAGGTCTGTTACCTTGGTGTACAGCAAAGCTTTCCTCTCCCCTCTGCAGGGAAGGAAAATTATCATGTGTGGTGGAGGAACGGACCTCAAATCTGGTGAAAACACTAGCAAACATCAGCCTTCTGAGCTTTTCAAGAGCTGATGTTACCATTTTCCTCTGCCCAAATGCTAATAAAAACCAGTGTTCTGAAAAGCACATAAGGATGTAGTGTAGGTCAGGAAAGATGCATGGGGGTGCTCAAGTGGTTGCACAATGCAGGTGCTGAGGGGCTAGGGAAGTTGTGCAGGTGGGGAAGACTTGTACGGGGAACTTGCAACCTTTCCATCTGGCTTCCTCATTACAAACATTCTCTGCTAGTTTCCCATAAATAAAAACTTGTAGACAATCATGATAGAATTTACAGTTCCTGTTGGCTTCCCTATTAACTTGTGGGAAGCTGACAGGGAGCATTGGAAATGACAATCATCTGACCATGGCAGTGTGGAGGCACTATATCAGCCACAACTTCCCCAAATTCCATTACCGTGGGACTAATGGGTCCCAATGTTCTATAAGTTAGCTGTTTTGGCTCAAAAAATTGTGTACTATGATGCACTTTTTTAAAAGCAGGCAAACAGACACTAGAATATAGATTGTGCTGTGCAGTAAAATTGAAAGTAAAGCTGCATGGCAATCGGGATTATTTCTATTTTGAAATAAGGTTTCCCATCGCCCAACATTAGAACAAAAGTAGGACATTTGTAACTTGTAACTAATGAAATGAAATTTAGTTCTGTGTTATGCACCTGTGGCATTCGGGACTCTCCATTGATCAAATCTTACTTCAGTCAGCTTTTGTTATCAACCTGTCATGTTGTCTTGTTAAAATTACAATATCATTCTGTACCTCATGTAATCCAATATCAGCCATTCCATAAATATAAATTATTTCTTGCAAACATAAGGGGAGAGGTAATAGGTCTTTTTCTCATGTATCTCTGTAGTATTCATAAAATATACTTTATTTATATTGGTGGTGAAATATACCTTAATTATTTTAACCTTCCCCCTTTCTAATTTTGGGTATTTATAGGATTTTTTCCCCTCTTTTCTAGTTTCATTTGCTTGCTTTCTGCTTTTTTGATTAAAACAAATGTACATTTATTTGAATAAGTTTGGATATTCTTTGAGAAGCCTTGAAAGCTACTTTTAAAAAGCTCACAGTAACAAATAGTTAATGTAGGTAGTTCTTGATTTATGACCATTTGTTTAACTTTGGTTCAAAGTTATGATGGCCTCTGAAAAATAACAACTGGTTCTCAAAGTGATGACAATTATGTTATCCCCCACAGTCATATAATCACAATTCCGGCAGTTGGCAACCAACCTCCCTTTACAGCAGTTGTGATTTGTCATCTTCCCAGCTGGCTTGTAACAACCAAAATCAATTGGGGGAGCTGAATTTGCTTAACAATCATATGAATTGTTTAATGACCATAGCAGAAATGGTTGCAAAATTGAGTCTGGACATGTGATGCCTTGCTTTACAACCACACTGACTTCTGACAGAAATTCTGGTACCCAATTGTGGTTATAAGTTGAAAACAACCTATATGTCATTTATATTAACTATTTTATCACTATAAGATTTTTCAGAGTGAGAAACAGTAGAAAGAAGAATCATTTCCTGGCTACTAATTATATGCCAAATGAGTGTGGACAACTTTTTTTTCAAACTCCTTTGTAAAACCTAACTTTATTTGGTTACCTCTCATTCCTTTTAAACAACTGTGCAGAACACATCTTATTTTAAAAACTGCTCATAAATGTTTCACAATGAGAACCATACATGGTAAGGGTCAGTAACTATAATCTCCAAAACCATACATGGTAAAGGTCAGTAACTATAATCCCCAAAACAAAATTAAGTTTTATGAGGAATATCACATACCCCTTCCTTACTTCCACTCATGTGTCACTCTAGAGGTAAGAAAATAGTAACTGGATATGTTTTTATTGTAGTGCGCATCTCCATTAATTCATTTTCCAATAAAACTAGTTAATGATTAGAATAGTAGTATATGTCAGAGAAACTAAAGGGATATTTTTTTAAAAAAAAATCTCAAGTGATTTCATTTCAAATTTACTGTGCAAAGCTATTTTCTGATTCTCTTTTGCATTGATGCTGCCATAAAACTGTTTAGTATGTATGCAGAATAAACATTACTGCATTATTTAAGCAAAAAATAATTTTTTAATGGCTACGTCAGCATGGGTTGAATTATCTGGTGCTTCTGATTACTAGTAATATGTCCTCTCAAAGCAGATATAAACTTTAGTTGCTTATATAGACAGTATTATTTTATAATGATTTTGTCCTTTTGAATAATAATTTTGTATTTTTATTCTTTTCCTTGACTAGCACTCATACTTTATTACTCCTGATTTAACTGGATTACCAACTGTTCCTGAAAGTGTAAGTTTTTACTATATTTGCAATATTTATTTAATAAATATCTTTAGAAATCTGAATACTTATTGATTAAACTCCCTCCCATTAACATGGCTCTATTCACCTATATGAATTGCATAATTAAATATTAATGTAATAATATTGGATTTTTTTTGGATAATGTGTTTATATGTATGGGTTGCAATGGGTTTGTGATTATATCTTCATTTAGGCAGCTAATTTAGCTAAAATTAATTTACTTAGGATTTACTATGTATATATAATTGGAGTTTTAAATAGTTATAGATATATGGTAAACTCAAAAGCAAACAATTCAAGAGGCTCCTTTCTGAAAATATAAGATTATTCTTGAACATGTTTTCAAAATATGCAAATTATAATAGATAAATTTTAGTTAAATGCTTATTAAAGAGACAAATTTCTTCAAAAAGATTATTTTCCCTTTTAACTAGGCAGAAATAAATTTATATATCATTCAGTTACCTTTATTAATGTGTTAACAGACTTTATTCTTCATTAACTAGAGAAATCTTACTGAATATTTTGTTGCTGTGGATGTGAATAACATGCTACAACTTTATGCCAGCATGTTGCATGAGAGACGCATCATTATTACCTCCAGCAAGCTAAGCACTGTGAGTACTTCACACATCTCTTTTCAAGTAGACTATATTGAGCATCTCACAAAAAAGGCTTGCATATCTCTCTAGATTTAAATATGTCCCTTATATACTTATGAGACAATATCTACATACTCTTTTTAAAAGAAGTCGTTTTAATCTGACTCTTGAAGCACGAAAGTCTGATTGATATAGGCTTACTCAAATACATTAAGGTGGGTTAATTACTTTTTGTTACCCAGGGATGAGAGTTCTTTAAACCTCTAGAATTAGATTTCTATGCCTTCCAACCTATAAAGAATTCTTAAGGGCTATTATAAGATCTTTATTATTCACTTGTGGCTTATTCCATCGGACCTACTAGACAGGAATCAAAGGGCCATGATAATAGCTGCTATCCTAAATCTAGTAGTGTTTGGGGAAGATGTACTGTAATGACTCTGATTTTGAGCAGCTCTTCAGACTGATAATGACTTACTATTCCAAATAGTCTTTTTATTACACCAGTTTTATGCCTCTGCCTAAGCTGAAATGGCTTTCTTATGTCATTGCAGATGGAAATGAGATAAAGGGTGTGCTGTGTTTATCCATGCCTAAATTTTTTGATAGTCCTGTTTGTTTCAGCTTTTCCCTTGTGGTTTCCTTTATAACTCTAAATCCATCATTCTGAAGTTGAAAATAATATTGCCTTCATGCCAGTGGGCATCATTTCTATCTCCATAGCGTCTGCTTAATTTAAGCCCATAAATAAATTAATTAAACTCCTTCAAACCCTTTGCTTTACTTAATACTTTAATACCAGACTTTAACCATGCAAGCCTCTATTCTTCCCTTAATATTAAGGTGGATATGTTAACATTTTCAAAACTAATGTTCATATGAAGATAAATCCACTACAAAAACACCATTAATTTTAATTAATTTTAAAATATTTTTGAACTATTTGTTGGCTTTTTATTTGTGGAATACAAATCCTTAGACCTCCCCCCCAAAATATCTATCTATCTATCTATCTATCTATCTATCTATCTATCTATCTATCTATCTATCTATCTATCTATATCTATATCTATATCTATATCTATATCTATATCTATATCTATATCATCTATCTGTCTGTCTGTCTATCTATCTATCTATCTGTAGATCTTTGGTCATTCGGGGTTTTTCCCACGTAGAATTGAAGGTATAAGAGCAACGTTTCGACGAAATCTCATCCGTCATCCTCAGGCTGGTGGCTTCAGCTTCGTTCTTCTGGGAGAAGTGTGTGGTAGTGGCTGTTTGTTCCTCTTTTTTAAACTGCCAGAGGGGGTGTGTTCTGTGGGTGGAGGTGTGCTCTGATTGGGTGGGGGGTTAGCTGTGTTCTGATTGGGTGGGAGTGTGTTTTGAATGGGGGCTGTGTTCTGATTGGGTGGGGATGTGTTTTGAGTGGATGGGCTGGTCTCAGCTGCCAGCCTTAGACCTGAACTGGTGAGTTGTGCTGCTTTTGTTCGGCTCCGTGTTTGTGGTGGTGCCATGTTTTTATAGTGGGTGTCAGTTTGCTTATTGTGTGGTTTGGAGGGGTTTAAAGTGGCTGATGTTGCAGCTGTAGTTAGGTTTCTGTTTTGTGGTTGTGTGTCGTTATCGTTGTGGGTTTGGATTTGCTTTTTGAATGAACCCACAACGATAACGACACAAATGAGCTAAGCAAGCTTGTACTTGATCAGTATTGGTATGGACTAGTCTAGGAACTTAAATAAATCTGGAAAATGTAATGGCAAAATGTTTTTCTTGTTCCTCAACATTTTTGTGTTCCTCAAAATACTATATGAATATAATAGTTTCAATTTGAAGGCGTCTTAACCTTTTTGTTTCCTTGATCACTGGAGCAGGGTTTAAAAGCTTAAACTAGTAAGATACTGCAAATGTAACCACTTTGTAGTCAACAGTGCAGTCTAACAATTATACTCTTAGCTTACATTAAAATAAGCTAATAGCTTTATACTCTGAAAGTTCGTTCTTATGCCCTGCTAATGCTGTTGTAACTATTTTCAGAGGATGCTCTCATTTTTAGCCCACTGTCAAGGTTGCTTACTTTTTTATTTAACAGTTCCATAAAGACTATTTTCCTCCTTTCCTGACAAAAGTCTTGCTTTACAATCTGTGATATCTCAATGATTCTGGTGATAATTCTATCAGGGCTGGGAGCTGTTCAGTTCCAGTGTGTCCATGTGGGCTAGTGCAGGAGCACCCATTCTCCTCTATCTATATTGTTGTTGTTTGGGCAGTTCTATTTTTTGCAGCAGAAGATTCCATTTTTTCCCCATCTGGGCTCAATTTTATATTTGCTGAATCTCCAGTCCCATGAATCTTGTCTGATGGGCAAAGAGCTATTTCTCCCCACATCTTCTGCTTCTACTCCCAGTCCTGGCAGGAGGTTGGGAGGCTTAGCAAAAGTAGCAGAGGGTGCTTGTACAGTAGCTGGCAATTCTCCAGTTCATGGAATTGATCTCCATCCCATCCCAACTCCTTGACAGTGATCCTTACCTTGTTAGCCTTGGAAGGATATCAAGAGATACATTGGGCAAAAGAAGAATGGACTCTCTTTTCCTGATCTCCAACCCCATGTATAACCTTAGATCTGATGGGGAGAAAGCCAAATCTTTTCATTCTACTGATAAATTATGGATCAGATTTCAATGCAATTATTCTCAATTTTTAGAAAAGACAAAAGCAGAAAATTTCATTTTGAATATAAAATTGCACACTGAATTCTAAAGCTGTCAGTTATTTTTAATATTTTGTATGGATCTTGGATATTTAAATGAGAGTGTATTATCTCTACCAAGGAATTAATTTTCCCAAGTAAGACCAGGAGGTTTTTTTTTAATGAAGGCTAACTTTCTATAACAGTGTTATCAATTCCCTTCTTTTGTTGAAGCAGTTGTCCTTTATCTTTGGAGGTTAACTTAATATCAAGTGTTTATGACAGTTCATGCAGACTGACTTAAGATGTCACTTCCATGTTATCAGCTCAGTTTTGGTTCACTGTCTTAAGGACAGTAGGACCAAGATCAAAACCCATAATTCATGTTCTCTCTCTTCCTTTTTCTGGGGGGCGGAGAAGAAGGGAGCTGGGAATGCAAAATTGCTGTACTTTAATCCACATTCTTTACATCTGGGAACCCTGTGCCATTGAATTGTGACAAGAAAGCACTAAGCTTGCTAGCATAAAAATTAAATAGAGGGAATGTCTGAGATCTCTGAGGATTGTGTTGGTGGAATGCAACAGATTTTGCTTAAAAATTATGAGAATTCCACTTCTAATCAGCTTCCTGGTTAACTGTATTTGCATTTCTTACCTTACAATAGCATTTTAACTGAATGAATGCATGTCACGTGCATATTTATTTCCAAAACATTTATTTTATAATGTTTTTATGTTGCCATCTCACATAACAGAAGTACATACCCTGTGCCTGTAGTACTTCTTAAAGCTATGATATTATATATCATAACTTGTGAGTGTGAATTCAGTATATTTTTCCTCTCCTTAAACTAGCGTGAGAAGCTTTTTCAGAAAGGCACTGCTAGAGCATTGATTTTATGCCTGTTGTAGACAGGCCTGAGAAGTTTGGGCCCCAAGTGAACCTGCTGTGGTACTCTACCAGAACATCATGCTGTAGTCTTGTGTATTCAAAGCAAAGGAATAAATCATGATTTTACAACAGTGCATCAGTTGACTTATTGCTGTTTTGTGACCACTGGATGGGAAGGATTGCTGTTTAATGCCATGTCATTGGTTCTCAAGTCAGTCAGGCATGAAGGCTTGTCATATGCCTCTGTAATTGTACCTCTCCAGACTTACTCTAACTAGTCAGCTGGGGCTGTGCATTTTGTCTCTAACACCCAGCTGGCCTGTGCCTGACAGGAGCCTTCTCATCATCCTGTCAGTAATATGTTAAGTAGAGGGTGTCTGTTTCAAGGCCTCTGTTAGAGAAGCAGGTGGAAAGGATGCTATGCTTTAATCGGTGGTCGAAATATTATCTCCCTTCCCCACCTTTAAACATATATGCACACACACACACACACACACACACACACACAGAGCATTTCTTTATCTGAAAATGGACCAGTAAATCTGTAAGTACATTCTAACTGCATAATTTTGGATCTTCTCACAAATATATTTTCATCTGAATAAAAGCAGCAGAAGGAAAAAGCTAAAAATAAGAAAGTAAAGTGATTCACTGCAGTTGGGAGGCTGTCCTTTCCCTAACCCAATGAATCTATTATGACCTAATGTTCTGTTAGATAACTCTTTAACTACTTGATATCTGCAAATAAGAAACATTTCTTCTTATCAGTTCTTTTTCCTTTGACAGACATGGTATTTCATTTAATGTTGTCAAGGGAATTAAGAACATTTGAAAGAAGCAGAGCAACTGACCAGATGCTAGGGAATGCAAAGCAACCTCCATTTGTTATAATTGCATTAACCTTCAACATGCTCGTCTTCCAGCTGACTCTAAAGAGATTCATGAATATTTGCCAGCTCTAGATATCATAACTTAGTTACTTGTAAAATAATTTCTTGATGCTTTTTATCTCACTAGATATAAGCTTTATTTGTATTGATAACCTTTTCATCAAAATGCTGAATCATGCTTTTAAAACTTGATCAAATGCTTAGAAGCAAGACTGGGAGGGTGAGATAAGAAAGAGAAGAAGAAATGTTTGGTCCACAGTCAGCTACCTCTCAAGGAACATCGAGATATAATGCATTTTCAAGATCCAAAATGGTTCCCTCCTCTACTGTTCAATGTGAAGCCGAAAGATTGATCTTCCACTATTGGATTGTGAATTTGACCAGTTCAAGCATTATTGATAATTTGAAAAATATGGTTGACCCTTTTGCCAGTGTGACTTTTTATGAGATATCTGAGTGAGAATAAGCAGATCTAAGAAAAAGAAAATAACTCACTAATTTCTGCACCTCTTGTATCTTCAGTTTCTGTGTCATTTGAAGAAAAAAAGAATTAACATCAAGCCTGACAAAAAGCAAAGGGAGTTATATGCTAGCTTTAAAGTACATGCCTACCCAGACCTCTGGGGAAGCAATGATGAATTGAAGACATCTCCATTGAGAATGGAGCTTCCAGTCATGACAGAACAAGGAACCAGTAAATGAACTGGCTTCTTGTAATTCCTCTCCAGACATGGAGAGGACTTGGGATTGCCCACATATCCTCCAGACAGCATCTCCTTGGAAGAAGGCCATAAGTGGTCTTTGGCAAGTTTAGATCTCTAGAAGCCAAAAGATCGCCATCTTTGTCCATACCACTGTCAATACTTTCAAAAGGATGCTAGTTTTGAATACTTCGTTTCTTAATTACTTCTGGAAATTGCTTGTTATTGGGTATTTAGGGGATATTAAGAACCTTCAGAATGGCATGTTTCATTGAACGAGTTTCCTTTAGTCCTTGGTAAGAGAAATTTTATGAAAGTTTAAGGATTTAAAAAATTCTTATTTTGGAATACAGCAAAAAGGTGTTTAGAACATTGATTTTGGAAAGTTGTAAATGGACTAGGAGGCCATATGACGTTGAAGTAAGATTTTGAAATTAATTACAATAATCCTTCTTGTGGATTGTTTAGAATTCTATTAAAATATATAAAGATTTTGAAATTAAGAATTAAGACACCTTCCTGTGGTGATGGATATCTGGAAAAATGCATTCAGAAATTACTGTTAAAATTGTCTGCTATTATAAAACAGTTAAATTTTTGATGAAGCTTCTGAGAAGAGATTAAGAGAAAATGAAAAGAAATCAGGTTCCAGGACATCATTTAAAGACATTAAAGATCAAGATTATTATTTTTTTATTTCCAGTTTGCCAACTTGGCTGCCATGGACGTTCGGAAGGCGAACTCTGTCTTCCATGTACGATTTCGCACCACTGGGGGACCCTGGAAAGGGTCGAAAGTCACCCTGTAGGGGTGACCAGCAAGGAGGGGATTCCCGCTTGATCATGGGAGGGCAGTAGCCCTTCCTCTCGATCTGGGGCAGCCCTCCAAACCGGCGGACGAAAGACCGGCCATAGCAATATGGCTCGTCCCTAGGCTGCAGACAGCCGAAGTCAAACTTACCACCAGACACCTATAAAGCAGCGCGGATGAGACTGGGTGAGATCTACTTCTCTTCAATCCTAACTGTTTTTTCCACCTGTATAAGCTGCCCAAAGTATTTCCCCCCCGTAAGAGAGAGAAGGGAGATTCTATCCCACCCCCTAAAAACAGCGGCGACTAACTATCCAGGGGAGTTCAAAACGTTGCAAGAATAACCTGATTCTGACTGGATCTTTATCTTTCTAAAATTTGTGGGCTAAAAGATTTCTTATTCTTATTGAAGATTTGGGTTTTTACTACAAAAAGAAGTAAAATTGGACAAAGGATTATAAAAAATTTGGACTTAAAAAAACCAACCCTAAATGGTATGGGCGACATCTTATGGCTAAACCTGATATTACAATTTGTTATTGCCTAAAAAGAGATTTGGCTTGAAGCCTAGACTATAGATAAGACTGAAACCTTTACAGATATCAATTGTGAGAAGCCCAGCTGTGTTCTATATTCAGCGACAAAATTATTTTCATTCTCTGATTGTAAAGCTTTTAACTTGAACACTCTACTAAGAGAACATGGAAGAAGATGAGGATCAGATTCTCCTTATGTTGAAAGCAATTTTTGAAACTATTCTTACAGCTACTGATGAAATAAGAAGCTACAGAAAAGAACAAGATGCCAGCCTAGATATACGAACCCAAACTTTGATTACAACTAAAGAATTAACCACACAGAATATAATAGAAGAAGTGGAACAATCACATACTATGATAGAAGATTCAATTGATCAACAAACACAGTTAATGGAAAACCCAGAAAAGAGACTGACAACATGGAAAAGGGAAAAGACTTTCTATATAAACCAGAAGAAACTAGAGGCTCAAGAAGAAGAACAGACTGAAGGGAAGATAAACATTTCAGGACAATTACGTCGAGATGGAAAAATAGAGAGACAATTTGTTAATCCTTCAAAAAAAAATGGTGACCGGATGGCCTTTTCTACTTCAAACAATATATATAATACAGGGAGATCTATTTGATGACTTGAAAGCATGGACTTGGAAGGCAAGTTGGTAAACAAAGAAAGCTAAAGTAAGGCTGAAGAAAATTGGGGTTTTGACTTTTTAGTGAGAATTAAAATAGAACGTACCAAATAGACAAGATGTGTATTTTAAACACTAGATTTTGTTATGAGCTGAGATAAAGAAAACTTTGGTCATTTAAAATAAATATTAAAAGTTAAATTTGAATATTGATTTGCTTATAAAGGTTGAATGTAAAAGTAATTATGATATATATAAGCTAAAAATCTGATAAATGTAAACTATGTTTTTATTTAGCTACTATAATAAAAATTGCTAGCTTAAATGTGAGATAGTAGACACCAAGAGAAAAAGAGAGGAAGTATTTAATGTTGAAATAAGATAAATTTCGGTTACTAAATTTAAGACATTTGGAAATTAATATAAAATAAGAATACTATATTATTAATAAGAATATATTCAAATAGATAAGATGTGTATCCTGAACATTAGATTTTGTGATGAATTGGGATGAAGGGAACTGGTTATTTAAAACTTGGAAATTATAAATATCAAATGTTAAATTTAAATATTAATGGGAAACTAAAAATTGGGAAAAAACTAATTAAGTCATTGATAGTCTATAAAGATTGAATGTTAAAATAACTAGGATATGTATAAACTAAAAATTATTGATAAATGTAAGAAAGTTATTTTTATTTAATTGATATAATAAATCATATTAGTTTAAACATGAGACAGTAAACACTAGGGGAAAAAGAGAGGAAATATTTAATGTAATAGCTTGAGACTTGTACTAAAGATATTTGTATATTATTGAATTATCGATTAACTCAGCCACCATGTTGCTTTTTAAATGTAAAACTAGAAAATCAATAAAACTTTAAAAAATCAAGATTGTTTTTTTAATATATTTTATTATTTTTTTTAACATAGTCACCTTAATATTTGGTAAACAGTGTGTTGTCTGGGTTTATATTTAAAAACAATAACAGTTAATTTCTATAATTCTATAATCCACATAGTAGCTTTCCTTGATTCTCTCTTCTTCCAATGATTTTCTCTTGCCAACCTTAAATTAGTACATTTCCTGGTCTTTTGATAGATAAAAATTAAATATAAACATTTTTCTAGTATTACTACAAGTAACCACAACATCAGTATAAAGCTTCTTTTCTAATTAATCATTTTAATTACCTCATCATAAATCCTCTTTTCAAAGTTCATATTTAGATTTGTTTTCTCCTCAATGTTCAATACATTCTTACCAGCTAAGATTTTCTCAAAGTTATTTACACTTAAGTATTTAAGTCTTTTTCCTCATACAAGCCATCCCATAAATTTTACATTTCTCATATCTTAAAAAAGAACAAAAAGAAAAAAAGAGTAGAAAAAGAAAAAAAAGAAATACTATACTACTTGAGAAACATACTCCTCTTAAGCTAAAATACATTTATATCTAGAATTTTTCTATTCTTTTAACCATATTCAAACTAATGTTTAATCTTTAAATATTCCATCTAGTATAATAATAATAATAATAATAATAATAATAATAATAATAATAATAATAATAATAATAATAATAATAATAATAATAATAATAAAGTTGGAAGGGACCTTGGAGGTCATCTACAAACTCACGTTATTTTTCATTTGTCTACCACTTATAAACCCAGTTTGGTCACCATGAATTACCTGTTGCAGTACCCTCATTAATCTGTTAGCTAAAACCTTAGCAAATATCTTGTAGTCCGTATTCAAAAGTGATATTGGTCTATAGTTTCTTGCTTGAGTGACATCCTGATCTTCCTTCGGAATCAAAGAAATAAAAGCAGTTTTCCAAGACGGAAGCATCCCTCCTCCCATTTGAATTGTCTGAAACAATTCACTTAATGGCTTTATCATCTCAAACTGTAAATTTTTATAATACACAGCAGTCAACCCATCCGTCCCTGGCGCTTTGCCCACTTTCAATTGTTTAATTGCTAAAAGAATTTCTTCCTCAGTTATCAATTGATTCATCTCTTCCTTTTGTTCTTGTGTAAGAACCGGAATACTAGCATTCCTCAAATATACATCAATATCTGCTTCGTTAATCTTATCTCTAGCATATAATTTAGAATAAAAATCAACAAAAGTTTCCTTAATAAGGTTCTGTTGATACACTACCTTACCCTTGTGTTCTATTTTATCTATATTAGAAGCCCTTTGCTTCTTCCTTAACAAATAAACTAACCATCTACCTGGTTTATTGGCATTACAAAAAGTATTATGTCTAGCAAACCGTAGATTAGTTGCCACCTGATCAGCCATCAACTTATCAAACTGTCCCCTTAATAAATTAATAACCTCTTTAATTTTCACATCCGATGGATTCAAAATTAAGGCCTTTTCTTTTTCCCTAATTTCATTCTCTAATTCTTTCCTCCTAAATTCCAGATTACGTCTATATTTGTTATTCAAATATATTAACACACCTCTCATGTAAGCTTTACTAGCATCCCAAACCATTTCCATAGAAGTACCCTTATTCATATTGGTTTTAAAAAAAAACTTCATCTGTTTTTTACATTCTTCCACATTTTCCTGATTTCTAAACAGGTTCTCATTTAGACGCCAGGAGCGCCTATCTCTATTATCCTTATCAATCTCAAGCCAGACTGGACTATGATCAGACATAGTTCTTGGACAGATCTTTATCTTCTTAATCCTAGAAAAAAAATCATTAGTCAGTAATTAATATAAAGTCAATCCTAGAAAAAGATTGATGTTTATCAGAAAAAAAAGTATAATCCTTTTCTTGCAAATTCCTTTCTCTCCAAATATCTCGCAGCTCCAAATCATCCTTCATCTCAAAAAAGGATTTAGGCAATTTACCATGACTTGGAGTACTTCTAAAAGAACCACTCTTGTCCATTTGTACATCGAAGATACCATTCCAGTCTCCCATAAAAATAAAAGATTTATAATCCAACTGAGTAATCTTGCTGTGTAGTAAACTATAAAAGTCGCTTGTTGTTGATTAGGAGCATATAATCCAACCAGAAGCGTTTTTTTGCCTTCTATTAACAAATCTATTATAACGTATCTTCCTTGTTTATCTGCTTCAATTAACTCCGCTGTCAAAGTATTCTTAATATAAACAACCACTCCATTCTTCTTATTCATTGCAGAGGCAATAAATTGTGTACCCAGTTTTGAATTGAATAAGTACTTTTGGTCCATGACTCTAATATGTGTTTCTTGTAAGCAAATAACATCAATCTTAAATTGTTTTAAATATTGAAAGATTTTCTTTCTCTTCTGTGGTGAATTTAAGCCATTAACATTCCAAGTTAAAAGCTTAGTCGCCATCCTTAGCGACCCGAAGCTTTTGGAGCGCTTCTTCCAGAATCCCCTTTACATTCTTAGGTCGCGCCCCTCCCACAGCTTCGCTATAGGTACGCTTTGGAGGTTCCATGACTTTCTGCTGGTCTTGTTCTTGCTCTCGTCTCATTCGTCTTAAAGCAGCACGCGTCATCCTCTGGTCTCTAGCTTCTTCCGATGATACTGAAATTTGATCCACTCCTGTAGCTTTCTCATCTGTCTGCATTGTTCCTTCAGCACCTTGAGGCTCTCCCTCGCCATTCTTCTTTGTAGATTCCAAAAGTGGTATGGGGGTTGCTTTTAAAACATTACTATAAAAATCACGTGCCTGCATCACTGTAGTAATACGATGTCTCGTGCCTTCATGCATCACCACCATACCCACTGGTATCTCCCATCTGAACTTAATATCACGTCACCTGAGCTCTTGTGCTAAAAAAGCAAACTCCTTTCTTCTCCTTAAAATTCTTGGAGGGATCTCTTTTAAAACCAGGACTTCTTGCTCAGCAATTACAAATTTAGTGTTGTAGGAGGCTTGAATGACTTCATTTCTAATTGCTCTCTTTGTAAAATAAACCACCACATCTCTGGGTAGTTTCCTTTGTCTTGCAATCCACAATTTGGCACAGAAAATTTTATCTATGTCTTCCACAATTCCATCTGCTGGCCGCCCCAGCACCCCTTCCAAAGCCTCAGAGACTATTTCCTTCAAATTTTCTTTAGGATTCTCTTTTAAGCCTCTGATCCTCACAGCAAACTCCATCTTGTGATACTGCACCAAGATCAAGTCACTGTCGATTTTATCCACCACATTCTCAGTCTCTGACATTTTTGCATCTAATCTGATATTATTTTGGCTGAGATCTTCCACTCTTTCATCCAAACGCTCGATACATATAGCCATGCCTTGAAATGCAAGCAAAATGTCCGCCCTTATTTCTGTTAACTTCTCATCCAGCTTTTCATCCATAACCTCAGCTAGTTTTTCTGTTAACTTCTCATCCAGCTTTTCATCTATAATCTCAGCTAATTGCTATGATTGCTTTTCCAAAGCTTCTTGCATCACATTCTGCAAATCTTTAACTGTCAGGGCTGGCGTAGGTGCAGGTGCAGGGGGCAATAAAGCTTGCAACGAAGACTGCTGCACCGGGGAAGCCCCCGCGCTTCTAAGAACTTTAGAAGATTTAGCCGCCATTTTCACCCACTATTGCCTGCTACGCACTTTCACTTTCAAAGTCTGCAAAGTCCATTGAGCTAAAGATCAAAAGTCCACTTTCACCTGAATCTCCTGTATCGCTCTGCCTGCATCCTCGTTCTCCAGAGCTCTTTCCTGCTGGCAGGGATGGTTGCGAACGCCCTGTTCTGCTCCTAAAAGCCCGGAGCAGAAATGCCGCGCAGCCTGGAGCAAACCCAGGCTTCGGGGGGGGGGCTCAATCCTTCAGCCACCAGAATTTTAAGTTCTGGCGGCCCCGGAGAGCTCTACCCCTACCTGGGTACTCGCCCCCTCCTCTTGTCCCGAGGAGGGGGCTTCCGAACCACCAAAACAGCTGATCGGTGCTGTTTTCGGCAATTCTACGAAGCCGCGGGGCTGACAGCCTGGAAATGGCTGTCTCCGGCGACGCCTTGCCACCCGGAAGTCTCTATTCTGTTTTTTATGGCACTGGTTTGGGTAGGTTGGACTGTTTTTTCCCTTTGTGTAAAGACAGATGCAAAAAATGAATTAAATAGTTCTGCTTTCTCCCTATTGCTTGTCACCTTCTTGCCACTTTCACCCACTAATGGACCAATCATTTCCTTAACTTTTTTCTTGTTTTTTATGTTGAAAGAAGCATTTTTTGTTATTTTTGACTTTGGTCGCAAGCCTTAGTTCATTTTGAGCCTTAGCTTTCTTCACTTCATCTTTGCAGGCACAGGCTATTTGCTGATATTCTGACTTAGTTCTGTGCCCCTCTTTCCAATTCTTATACTTGTCCTTTTTATCTTTCAATTTATCAGAGAGTTCTTTATGCAGCCATGCTGGTTTCTTTTGAGAGCTGTTATTTTTCTTCTTTGTTGGTATTGTACTAGACTGGGCCTTTATTATCTCACTTTTCAAAATTTCCCAAGCTTCTTGAGTTGTTTTCCCTTTTAGGATTCTCATCCATGGAATTCTTCCCATGGTCTCTCTAAGTTTATTGAAATTAGCTCTTTTAAAGTCCAAGACTCTAGTTTGGCTGTGTTCTATTGCTTGTGCCTCCAGAATGTTGAATTCCAATATTGCATGATCACTTCCCCCCAAGGTTCCTGTGGCTTCGACACCTTCTATTATTTCATCTCTGTTTGTGAGAATTAAATCCAATATGGCTAATCCCCTAGTTCCCTTCTCTACTTTTTGGGAGAGAAAGTTGTCCTAGGTTTGACAGGAATCTGTTTGATCTTCCACTTGATGCAGAGTTTGTCTCCCAGTTGATATCAGGGTAATTAAAGTCCCCCATTACTATTGTGATGTGCTTCTTACATACCTTAGTTAGCTGACTAGCAAAAAGTTCATCTATTCCCTCTGCTTGGTTGGGCGGCCTATAGTATACACCTATGGCAATGTCATTTTTCCCCTTTTATATTGACCCAGATGCTTTCAAGTTTACAGTTTTCATCATTGTTGTGCTCTATTTCTGTAGAGATAAAGTTATTTCTTATATATAGAGCAACTCCTCCTCCTCTTTTGTTTAGTTTAAATCCCTCTAGCTGTGTGTTCCATTTGTAGGTTTCGTCCCACCATGTTTCCGTAATGGCAACAATATCATATCTGCCCTCATTTACCTGAATTTCTAGTTCACCCTGCTTACTGTTCATACTCTGTGCATTGGTGTATAGACATTTGAGTCCTTTATGACTGACCCTGTGTTTACTTGCTGCATAACTTGTGTGGTGCCTGGCTTCCCCTATTTTCTTAGATTGTCGGGGACAGTGATGTTCTGTATCAATTAACTCATTATCCCCATTATTTAGTTTAAATGTTCCTCCAAAAAAGCTGTGATTTTATTGGCAAGTAACTCAGTCCCTTTCTTGGATGGATGCAGACCATCTCTTTTATACATTTTTTTATTGGACCAGCTACAGACATCATGACTAATATAACCAAAGCCTTCTCCTTTACACCACTCCTTTAGCCACATATTAAATTCTGCTATACGCTGGCCTTTTCCATTTTGCTCCTTATACACTGGTAAAACCTCTGAAAAAGTAAGCCTACAGCCTGTTCTGCTAAGTTCCTGCCCCAAGCTCTGGAAATCATTCTGCACAGAGAGTACATCTTTTTGGGACAGATCATTAGTGCCAAGATGTACAATAGCCTCCACATCACAGTCCTTGCTGGCATTCTTGATTATTTTAGAAATACGCTTCTTGTCCCTACTGGCAGTAGCACCTGGAAGACACCTGACCTCTTTCAAAACCTCTGTGTCCTTTCCTAAATTTACATCCCTTATAATTGAATCACCAACCAGAAGGTGGCTTCTCTTTTTAGATGCCTTTCTGTTCTTGCATGACTGGTGTGTAATACCAGATTCACACTTCTCCCTGTCGAAAACAAGTTTTTCATCTTGGACCACGATCCCCTGCTTATTTGAGTTATTATCACAGATACCTTTACCTGTCTCCTTAATGTCCTTATTAAGGTCAGAAAGGGCACTGTATCTGTTGTGCAGGGACACAGCGAAAGCTTTGGGTTTATGGTTCATAGATCTCACCCTGCCAGATCCCACGGTTGTCCACACTGCCCTTCTCCTGCAGGATCTTTGTGGTAGAGGGGGCTGATAGCACGGAGGCTCAGTAGGGTAGAAGGGCTGAACTGGACACCTAATTTCTGCCTGAAGAGCACAGATTACAGACCCTAGATAAATAATCTGTCCTTGTAGACTAGTGATTTGTTTACAGATAGGACAGTTTCCAAGTTTGAAAAGGGTACTGCGAAAGAAAGCTGCAAAACAGGTGTTGCACTGAACTAAGCCAGACATGCTGAGTTACAACGAATCTCAGATGCACTTGCCCTGAATGTACCGCTGCTGTTTTTGATATTTAGTTATATAATACGCGCACCGTTAGGCACGCAGGCCGCTCCTTTTTTGGTGCAGTAAATCCAATCATCTATTCTTTTGAATATATTCAGAACATTCTTATCGAGATTTTCTCAAAATCCCTTACATTTAAATATCTAAGACATTTCCCTCATATAAACCATCCCCACATTTTTATATTTCTCATATAATAAAAAATACTGTGTTACTTAAGGGGCCCCTCCCCTCCAGATTTTTAATATTTAGATATTCCATCTGATAAATCCCATCATCTAGATTCTTGATTCTAACTTCAGCCTTTTTGCCAAGCGTCTTTCCTAGTCAGTATGCTCCACTGAATCAAAGAGTCTTCCCATAGTCTTGTAAATGTTATTGTAGATTCTAGAAGCAAGTCAAGTAAGATGTTTTTATGGGAAGGTTTTGCCCCTTCGTATTCATTAAAAATCTTTTTCTTTCTTTCTCTCTTAGTTGCTCTTATCATTCTTTGTCTCTCAAGTTCTCGTAGTTCTCCTGACAGCCCTATAATCCATTTTGTCAAATCTTTTTTCTTGTCCTCAGACTTATTTTGCAATCTTGAAGTATAGGTTATCTTTTCCATATCCAGTATTTCCTGCAAGATTTTCTCCACCTGAGTTAAGTCATAATTCCTTTCATTAATGGTTCCATCTTTAAATCTTTGTTTAGCATAGCTGACTCGAATTCTGGGAGTTGAAGTCCATGAGTCATAAAAGAGCCGAGGTTGCCTACCCTTGGGCTAGACTCTGGAATGAAGCTAGGCTTTCTTCTGCTGGTTTCTGGATGGTTTTCCCCAGGTGACTGGATTGACTGCTGTCTTCCCCGGGTTGACAGGGCACTCCTCCTTCTTCGTTGCCTCTCTGGGGAGACTTCAGGCCCATTTAGGGTCCGCTAGCAGAGAGACATCAGCTGTAGGGTGCAGAGCCCCACAATCCCTCGGCAGTTGCACTAACTGCGCAAAGCCGGAAACCAAGATCAAGATTGTTAAAAGCAAAAGGAAACATAATATTGGTTTATTTGATCAAGACTAATGATATGGGAAGAAGAAAGACATTAATTTTCAGAAAAAGTGATGAGTCACTCTTGAAAGGAAAGGAATATAAAATTGATTGATTTGATTAAGGTTAAAATTCATACTGTACACTGTTTTTGATACTGCTAAGCTTGTAAGCCGCCCTGAGTCTTCGGAGAAGGGCGGGATATAAATGGAATTAAAATAAAAAAATAAAAACAAATAATTCTTAAAGGATTTTTGTTCATTAGGACAGAATGATGAGGCTTTAAGAACTTATTTATATATAAGATATGATATATGGGAAGAAAACATATTTGCAGTAACAGAAAATGATAAATTACTGAAATTGTTGGTCCTTGTGATGAAGGACAGGGAGTTATTTCTTTATAGAAAGGTATTTCATTTTCGTATATATAAGAATAATTATATATAGAATTACTATATTACATTATATTAATTATTATAATATAACAACAACAACAACAACAACAACAACAACAAAACAACAACAACAACAACAACAATAATAATAATAATAATAATAATAATAATAATAATAATAATAATTTGCAAAATCACACAAACTGATTACAAAGCTAGACATGACCGAGTTGCTAAACTAATCCACTGGGCATTGTGTAAAAAACACAACACGCCAAATATCGCAGTCATAGAGAACTGAAGCGTACAGTTGATTGATATCGCTGTACCAGGAGATGCCAGAAAAAGTACTGGAAAGAATTACGAAATACCATGACCTGGCCATTGAAACTGCACGATTATGGATGAAACGTGTAACAGTGATACCCATTGTCATTGGGGCACTGGGAACTATGTCCAAAAACTTTGCAAAATACATCAAGAAATTGCAGCTTCCTGCAATAAGCTACAAAAAACTGCGCTACTCGGAACATCTTACATTTTAAGGAGATACCTGGTTGATGCCTAGGATGTTGGCAGCAACCTGTGTCAACCATTAGTGCCAGTCAATTTGAATGTTCAGTTTTATGAATAAAAGAAATAATAATAATAATAATAATAATAATAATAATAATAATAATAATAATAATAATAATAATAATAATAATAATAATAATAAAAAGTTGGAAGGGACTTGGAGGTCATCTAGATTCTAGTCCAACCCCCTGCTCAGGCAGGAAACCCTAGACCATTTCAGACAAATGGCTGTCTAGTCTCTTCTTAAAAACTTCCAGTGTTGGAGCATTCACCACTTCTGGAAGCAGGTTGTTCCACTGGTTAATTGTTCTAACTGTCAGGAAGTTTCTCCTTGGTTCTAGGTTGCTTCTCTCTTTGACTAGTTGCCATCCGTTGCTTCTTGTCTTGCCTTCAGGTGCTTTGGAGAACAGCTTGACTCCCTCTTCTTTGTGGCAGCCCCTGAGATATTGGAACACTGCTGTCATGTCACCCCTCACCCTTCTCTTCATTAAACTACACATACCCAATTCCAGCAACCGTTCCTTATATGTTTTAGCCTCCAGACCCCTAATCATCTTTGTTAGTCTTCTCTGTACTCTTTCTAGAGTCTCAACTTCTTTTTTACATCGTGGTGACCAAAACTGGATGCAGTATTCCAAGTGTGGCCTTACCAAGGCATTATAAAGTGGTATTAATACTTTACGTGATCTTGATTCCTAGCCCTCTGTTAATGCAGCCTAGCACTGTGTTGGCTTTTTTGGCCGCTGCAGCACACTGCTGGCTCATATTTAAGTGATTGTGCCCTAGGACTCCCAAGATCCCTCTCACAGTCACTAGTATTGAGCAAGGTACCACCTATACTATACCTGTGCATTTGGTTTTTCCTGCCTAAAGGAAGAATAAATACTACACAAAGGGTTTTAGAAAGCAGAAAGGTTCGGTCTTCTTGGAAGTGTTGTTCCTCAGCTTTTTTTCAAGATTTATCTTTATTCATTATAGGCGTTTATATTGAGTCCTTTGAATAGGCAACTTACAAATAGTTGAACCAAACATAATGTCACACCCAAGGCCAGAGACCAGGGTATCAGAGGAACCTCATAGGCTACTACTGGCAAAATTATTTTTGTCTGTTATTTATATATATATTACCTTTCCACTTGGAGAAATTTACATTACATAATAGAGGAATCGATGGATCTTGATGATTGCTTATCACATTTTGAAATTTGATAAGACTAGGATTTGTTTTGATTTCAACATCTGTATATATTTATTTCAGATATGCTTTAGTTTATTATTATATGGGCAATTTATAATTAGATTCATAGTTACATACGGTGAAAACTTAATAATTCAAATCCTAACCAAGGAGAGAATATGGCCGGGTCGAAGTAATTTTAATTTAATTTTAATTTAATTTAATAACATTTATATACCGCCCTTCTCCCTGAGGACTCAGGGCGGTTCACAGGGCAGAATAAAATAGCAAATACAAACATTAAAAAAAGATTAAACAATTGCCCTAGTTAAAAACAATGGAAATACAGTGCTAAAAACCCCAAGAAAAATTAAAAGACCAAAGATAAAACAACCCCAGCAATCCCCATCAGGATAGGCCAGCTTGTACAAACAGAAATGTCTTAAGATCGCGGCAAAAGGAGCGAAGATCGGGCGCCATCCGGAGCTCTACCGGTAGCTGATTCCACAGCTCCGGAGCGCCCACAGAGAAGGATCTCCCCCTGGGGGCCACCAATCGACATTCTCTGATCGGTGGCACCCTGAGGAGGCCCTCTCTGTGGGAACGCACAGGGCGCAGGGAGCTTGATGCCGGCAGCAGATGTTCCCTGAGGTACTCCGGCCCCATGCCATGGAGTGCTTTGAACACTGTTACCAGTACCTTGAATCTCACCCGGAAGACAACTGGCAACCAATGCAGCTCACGGAGCAGAGGTGTAACGTGGGAGTATCGGGAGACTCCCAACACCACTCTCGCGGCTGCATTCTGTACCAGTTGGAGCTTCCGGGTGGTCCTCAAGGGCAGCCCCATGTAGAGAGCGTTGCAGTAGTCCAGACGAGAGGACACGAGCGCATGAGTGACCGTGCATAGATCATCCCGGCTAAGATAGGGCCGCAACTGACGCACCAGGCGAACCTGTGCGAAGGCCCCCCTAGTCACAGCTCCTATATGGTCTTCTAAGGTGAGCCGTGAATCTAGGAGGACCCCCAAGTTGCGAGCCCTATCTACGGGGGGTAATAGTTCGCCCCCCATAGCCAGAGGTGGAATGTCCGAATAAACCCGGGATGAAGGTATGCAAAGCCACTCAGTCTTGTCGGGGTTGAGCTGGAGTCTGTTCCTCCCCATCCAGACCCGAACCGCCTCCAGGCAACGGGACATCACGTTGAGGGCATCACTGGGGTGGTTTGGGGTCGAAAAGAAAAGTTGGGTATCATCAGCATACTGATGATACCCAACTCCAAAGCCACGAATGATCTCACCCAGCGGCTTCATGTAGATGTTGAACAGGAGAGGCGAGAGGACCGACCCCTGAGGAACTCCACAAATGAGAGACCTCGCGGTCGACCTCTGCCCCCCTGCCAACACCGACTGCAAACGTCCCAAGAGATAGGAGGAGAACCACTGTAAAACCGTGCCTCCCACTCCCAATCCCCTGAGACGCCGCAGCAAGATACCATGGTCGATGGTATCGAAAGCCGCGGAGAGGTCTAATAGGACTAGGACAGAGGAATGCCCCCTGTCCCGAGCCCTCCAGAGATCATTCACCAGCGCGACCAATGCCGTCTCCGCGCTGTGCCCGGGCCTGAAACCCGATTGGTACGGGTCTAGATAATCCGCTTCATCCAGGACCAGAGGGAGCTGATGCGCCACCACACTCTCAACAACCTTCGCAAGAAAGCGAAGGTTGGAGACAGGACGAAAGTTGTTCAATACAGCCGGGTCCAGGGCAGGCTTCTTGAGGAGAGGCCTCACCACCGCCTCCTTCAAGACGGCGGGGAAGATACCCTCACTCAAAGAAGCCGATATAACTGCCTGGAACCAGCTGCGTGTCCTCTCCCGGGCTGCATAAACCAGCCAGGAAGGGCACGGGTCCAGTAAACATGTGGTGGTGCTCAGCCTCCCCATGATCCTGTCCACTTCCTCCGGAGTCACAGAATCAAACTCCTCCCAGGTGATATCGACAAGACCGCCCGTGTCCTGATCGTCAGACTCTGCCCAGTCAGAGTCCAGACCGGTCCGAATCCGAGCGATTTTGTCCGACAGATGTTGGTTAAACTCCTCGGCACGTCCCTGCAAGGGATCCTCCCTCACCTCCTGATTTAGGAGGGAGCGAGTCACCCTAAACAGGGCAGCCGGGCGATTATCTGCGGACGCAATAAGGGTGGCGAAGTGGTTGGACCTCGCCTCCCTAATTGCAGCGAGATAAGACCTAATATAGGCTCTTAGTCGCAATCGGTCGGGTTCGGATCGGCTGGACCTCCAACCGCTCTCTAGGCCCCGTCTCCGACGCTTCATCTCCCGGAGCTCCGCAGAGAACCATGGAGCTCGACGGGATCTGCACCGGGTCAGGGGCCGCAGGGGTACAACTCGGTCAAGGGCCTCAGTGGCCGTCCTTTCCCAGGCTTCCACTAAGGCCTCGGCCGAGCTGCGAGAAAGGGAGGCAGGTGGGGACCCCAGCGCCGCCTGGAACCTCTGGGGATCCATTAAGCGTCTGGGGCGGTACCATTTGAGTGGTTCCAACACCCACGGCGGGGGGTGGCAAAACGGAAGACCAGCCGCAGGAGATGATGATCGGTCCATGACAGGGGCATAATAATTGGAGAGCCCCCACCAAGATCATCTAACCACCGTCCAGACAAGAAAACAAGGTCAAGGGTGTGGCCTCCCTCATGAGTCGGTCCCGAAATTACTTGCGTCAGGTCCATGGCCGTCATGGAAGCCATGAACTCCCGAGCCAACTCAGATGATCCTCCCAGAGATGGTAGGTTGAAGTCCCCCAAAACTATAAGTTTCGGGAACTCAACCACCAGCCCAGAGAGGGCATCGAGCAGCTCGGGCAGGGCTGCTGCTGCGTAGGTAGGTAGGTAGCATTTTTATAAAATTAAGGTGTTCTTAAGTGCTTTCTATAAGTTGATTTGTGCCACTCGAAAGTAATTTTAGAAAACCGGAAAAAATTGTGAAAATAATTTCCACAATTAGCATAATGTTTATTTTAATGACTATATAATCATTTCAGTATAATCTACTATCAAAGGAAACATTGATTCCTACATTTTCTATTAATTTCAAATATTTATTTCACTTTCATGATACTTTTAAAGGTACAGTACTATTTGTGTGTATGTTAGCTCCCTACATTTTGCTGCATTTTTAATTTTTTAAAAATGAGCATTAATTAAATATTTAGACTGTAGACAGATGGTTACCTTCTGTCACTTTAAAAATGTTTTAATGTGTTGCATTTCTCTGCAGCAGTTTATTGTTTATAGTTGCCAGTGTATTTATTTTGACATACTTCTGTTTTTTTTCCCACCTGCAAGGTGCTGAAATAGTTTGCTAATAATAACTCCAGTGAAAAAGAACACTTTCCCCAATATATATATATATATATATATATATATATATATATATATATATATATATATATATATATATATATATATATATATATATATATATATATATATATATATATATATATATATATATATATATATATATATATATATATATATATATATATATATATATATATATATATATATATATATATATATATATATATTCTTGTCCTTTTCTCAGAATAGCACAAACATCATTTGTCAGCAGGCAGGACCTAGAAGGCAAAAAATTATAAAGGTATCTTTAAAATAAGTTCAACTTTTCTGATTTCATCAACATTTCATGTAGTTTTCTTGCCATTATTTTCCCTGGGATTTTTTTTATACCTTAAGTCCAGACCAGAACCCTCAAAATCTGTCTCCCATCCAAATAGCAACTAGACCTAACCTTTGGCTAAGCATTCCCAGTTGCTGAGATCCAGACTACCATTGAGATAATTCTTTGTCCCTGGCAATACATCCTTTCAAAATTTACTTTTTATCCAAACCTTTTCAACAAAATTTGAAATGGGATGAAAAATAGCAAGTGAACCTGGCAACCTGTATAAATGGACCAAATTGTAGATTGCACCCATCCAAAGTTGAAAACTAAGAAGTACAGGTAGTTCTTGATTAATGACCACAATTGGACCGGAATTTCCATCTCAAAGCAGTGCAGTCGTAAAACAAGATGACATGACTGCATTACTTAGCAATGGAATCCCAGCACTTTCCATTACTGTCGTTTAACCAAGAGTTATGGGTCATTAAGCAAGTGCCCACCCTAATCCAAGCCATTCTGGGGTTGGCCCTTCCTAACCTCAATAAAGTAAGAGACTGTCTCCACCTTCCTATTTCCCCCTCATATCTACCCTTTTGTCCACTTCACACTATTCCTTGTGGTGTGCAAGCAGTTCCAGAAGCCCCTGCCTCCCCCCACCCCCAGTTTACTCCCAGCCAGAGTTGGCAATACCAACCTGCGCTCCAAGAAGCCTGCTGCCTTGCATTCTGCTGCCCCAGCTGACCTTTGCTATCTTCTTGCTTTCACTTCTGGTGTCCCTGGTCTGGTTGCTGGATCAGGCTGGAGCTTGATTTCACGCTGTGAAGAAAAACAACAACAACCCCAAAAGCAGCCCCTGAATTGAGGCGCACTAAAAAACTCCTTGGCCCAGCTGGGCTTTGTACTATGAAAAAAGAAAAAAAAAGCTTCAAACAGCCCAGAGTTGCAGCATGCAAAAAACAAAAAAACCTTTGCCTTTCCTGCTTTTGTTATTATTTTGTAACACAAAGTTCTGCCCTGCCCTGGGCTGCTTGGGTGGTGTTTTTTTTAAACAAGCTGCCTTTCTTTGGACTAATCTGCAAGAAAATATTATCTCTTTCCACTTATTCATTTCAAAATTTCTTTTGTGCTACATGTGATCAGTATTGGAAGTGAAGGTGATTATTTTATTATTAAGACAGGTATTTCAGAAGAATTTATTTATTAAAGTTGTAATTTTTGTGTGGCACTATCATTTAGTTAGAAAGTTAAGGTTATTTTGTCTCTCAAAACTAAGGAACTATCATACACAGACATAGACACACATAAGCATAATAGTGATATGCCATTTTTCTGTATTTGGAGATATAATTGTTAATGTTTTTGCTCTGAATGCAGTACATTTTTAAAATATTGTCTTAATAAGACAATTTATAATAAAATCCCCTTTCAGATACATTGTGTCAATCTTTTCTTTATCCATCAATAATTAAATATGTGTAATGCATAGATCATTCGTGGTTTTGGAGTTGGGTATCACCAATATGCTGATGATACCCAACTTTTTATTTCTACCCCAAACCACCCCAGCGATGCCCTCGACGTGATGTCCCGTTGCCTGGAGGCGGTCCGGGTCTGGATGGGGAGGAACAGGCTTCGACTCAACCCTGACAAGACTGAGTGGCTGTTCGTGCCGGCATCCTGGGAAATTCCGATCATTCCATCATTGGCCATGGGGGGTGAGCTATTACCCCCCGTAGATAGGGCTCGCAACTTGGGGGTCCTTCTAGATTCACAGCTCTCTTTGGAAGAGCATATTGGAGCTGTGACTAGGGGGGCCTTTGCCCAGGTTCGCCTGGTGCGCCAGTTGCGGCCCTATCTAGACCGGGATGCCTTGCGTACAGTCACTCATGCGCTCGTGACCTCTCGTCTGGACTACTGTAATGCTCTCTACATGGGGCTGCCCTTGAGGTCCACCCGGAGACTTCAACTGGTGCAAAATGCAGCCGCGCGAGTTGTCTTGGGGGTTTCCCGATACTCCCATGTTACACCTTTGCTCCGTGAGCTGCATTGGCTACCGGTTGCTCTCCGGGTGAGGTTCAAGGTCCTAGTGATGACTTACAAAGCCCTTCATGGCATGGGTCCGGACTACCTACGGCAACACCTGCGGCCGGCGTCAACTTCCCTCCGTCCAGTGCGCTCCCACAGAGAGGGCCTCCTCAGGGTGCCGCCGATCAAAGAATGCCAATTGGTGACCCCCAGGGGGAGAGCGTTCTCTGTGGGCGCGCCAGACCTTTGGAACCGCTTACCGGTTGAGCTCCGGATGGCCCCCGACCTTCGCTCCTTCCGGCGCGATCTTAAAACCTTCTTTTTCGAACAAGCTGGCCTGGTCTGATGGGATGGGGTTGGGTTTTTATAAATAGCTCTAATTTTAAGATGTATTAATTATTATGGGCATAATGGTTTAATCGCTTTTAATTTTTGTATTCGGTTTTTTACTATGTATTGCCCTGTTCACCGCCCTGAGTCCCTCGGGAGAAGGGCGGTATACAAATTAAATTATTAAAATTAAATTAAATTAAAATTGATTATTTTATATTTTTAATTACCTAATTTTTAATATATTTTTAATTTTTCAATTTTTTATTTTCATCTTTTTTTCTTCATAAAGTTAGCAGAAATCTCACATCTTTATACCGTCTAATTACAATTTTCATAAAATTTCATATTATATGTAGTTTGGGGTCTACCTGCTTCTTAAATTAAAAGTTATTTTGAAATTTTTGGACATTCTTTCTTTAACTCACATGTTTTGTAATAATAATTGATACAATTTCCACTGATATGTGTATTGCCAGTGAATATATAGCATGATCATTTTTGATCTCATTGTTAATTAAATAATATATTTTGCACTGGTGTACGGACGAAAGGCAACAAGCATCCATTCTCTTTCTTTCGGTAATGCTTTGGTTTCTTGAGGTCACTGCAATTTTTATGAGGACATCAGCCAGCTTTGTCTCTAGGAAGAATTCAAAATTATTTATCAAACATGATTGGAACAAACAGCCTCAACAGTTTACCTAGCCTTTATCTCTTCTGTGATGTGATCAGTAACTCTTTCTCCACCCTCACCCCCCTTTCCATTCTTGTGCTTAGCTTTCTGAGAAAGTGCAAGACTAAAAGACACAAGGAACAGACTAACACTTGTCCATTCCCAATCCCTGGCATACCACCAGGCAAAGCAGACTTAAAATAAATGGGACAGGAATTATTATTTTATTTTCCTTCCTTGGACCTGTGCCTTGCATCCTCCTGTACTTTTGAGTGGAGCCTCAAAAAGGGGCACCATCTGGGGATGGTTCAGACAACACAC
This sequence comes from Vipera berus, assembly GCF_964194415.1. NCBI lineage: Eukaryota > Metazoa > Chordata > Lepidosauria > Squamata > Viperidae > Vipera > Vipera berus. Next base: position 95,757,395 of record NC_138204.1, read on the forward strand.
TTAAGCTATTGGCAAGCTTAGTTGCCAGACCATGGGCACTCCAAGCTGTCCTTACCCAGTTAGGAGACAGAGGAGGAGGCAGAGTGAAGGATTGCCTTGTAAAAAATTCAAGCCATGGGAATATCAATCTTTCAGTGTCCTGGAAGATACAGAATACTGAAAAATCAGTATTCCTAATGCAAAAAGCTGGCCAAGATTGAAAAAAAACCTGCTGTGAGTAGAAACATGAACTGATTTGTACTTGATTTCAGCTTGGATTGGCCTTGGATCTGAGATTGTGAATATGCATTGGGCTTAGGTGTAGTTTCAGAGACACAAATAGCTTACTGGAAAGTACAAAGGGAAAAAGTAAGCAGTGAGCTGTTTCATAACGCTAGTTCTTCACCTCTTCACCTCAGTATTTATAGCAGCCTGAATCTGGAATCATTTATCAGTATTCAGACCTAATTATCTCATGTAAGAGAGAAGTACAGAAATACAGCATTCTGCCAAAGAACAGAATAGAATTCACAGGGTGGTTTATTTATTGCTACAGTATATAAGAAAGCAGAAGGTTATATGTAGGGAATAATACCAGGTGGATTTGGCAAACATGGTTTTTATTAAAAACAAAACTTAAACAAATCAACCTCCTAGTTCTCTATATGATAAATCCCACTGTGGAATATTAGTTTCTAATTTGGCACAATATGGCTGGTGTTTTCTTCCCATTCTGACCCTGAGAGCCAGTTTGTTTTAATGGTTAAAGGACCAGACTAAAAATTGGGGGACCGTGAGTTCACTTGTCCTTGCAATCTGAGTCCCCTGCCGCCCTGCGCTCTGCTGCCCCAGCTGACATTGCCACCTTCTTGTTCCCTCTGTTAACAGGCATTCCTGGCCTGCCCATTAGTGAGGCAGCTGCTGGCCCCACGAGGCTATCTTCCTCTGGCATACCACTGTGTGCAACCAGGCGAAGAAAGCTTCATAAGGCCAAAACTGCCTTGTGAAGGGTCAGAGTGGCCATGTTAGGTCAGCAGCAGGAGAAGGAAGATGGCAAATGTCAGCTAGGGCAATAGGAGTTGCAGAGTGGGGAGGAGGAAAGGACATAGATGGGGAGAGAAAGGTGGGTGAGTAAAGTTAAAGCACCCCTTTTGTAAGTGCAGGTCACCTGCCAAGTTCCCCAATTTTGTTCATGGGACTGCAACTGCCATAACTTCAGGGACCAGTTATAAATCCCTTCATTCATCCTGATTGTAACTTGAATAGGGGCTGAATGAATGGTCATAAGTCTAGGGCTATGTGTAAGTGATCTCTGAAAATATAAAAAGTAATTTTTTTCCACCATAGATAATGATGTACTTCTGAATATCTTGCTCATTGTATATACCACAGGTCTGCAACCCGCGGCTCTGGAGCCACATGTGGCTCTTTCAGCCGTCTCCTGCGGCTCCCAGTCCTCTGCCATGTGCAGTCCCCCCCCCCAAAAAAAGTGGGACTAAAAAAGTTCAACCAATCAATTCAAATATGCAGGGTAGGTGCATATCTCGCCTTGGCTGCACTCTTCAGTCAAACCGTTCTGCGCATGTGCGCATGTATGCGCATGCGCACACATTTTTTGCGGCTCCCAGTTTTTCCTTTTGTGAGGGAACCGGTTCCGAGTGGCTCTTTCACTGTTTCAGGTTGCTGACCCCTGGTATATACAATATGTGTACATAATATTAAAAATTTAAGCAAATCTAGTTTGGAGTCACATTAAAAATAAAAAATATGTTTATTAATTAATTGGTTGGTAAAAAACAATTGTCCAGTGGTTTTATAGTGTACTCCTGCAATAGATGCTCACTGTTTCTTAATATCCTTTCATGCATCCAAATGTCTCATACTTTTATGGGTATTGTATATCTTACGCATTGTGATATTGGATTCCTTCTGAATTTCTGCTGCTCTAATTTGAAAAATAAGTATCATTTGTGATGTTTTTTCCATTGTTCCCTAGTTCTACTCCATCAAACAATCACATTGGTTCCCTATTTGCATCTTCTCAGCTATTACTTTTGAGGTTGTAGCACTCGTGAAAATGCTGACAAGATAGAGTATGTGCTGTCAAACCATAAAGTATCTAAGATTAGTTTTCAGTTGGGGAAAGCTAGACAAAAATATCCCCAGACAAAATATAAAAGAATTGTAGAATACATTGAGCAATGAATACAATGCTTTGAATAACTTTAATATCAACCATAAGAGTATTGTATTTTATCCTAATATCACTTTCCCGAAGAGCTATATTAAACACTTAGCAAGAATGTTCTTTTTAGTTTTTTAAAAATACTACATTCCATATTTCAATCCAATCACTTAGACAGGATTTATTAATAGAGTGCGTGCTTATTTTTGTTTCTTTCTTGCCATGAATTATATTCATCTATTTGGGAAGAGATTATTTATTATTTATTTGTCAACAAACAGAAATAGAAATGTAATAATCTGAGATAGGGAATCTTGATGGGTACCAGATATAATATGGCAATTTACCAATTTACTTTGCAATTGAAATTGCAATAACATTTGCAAACTGATAGTTTTGAAAAAAAAATGTGCCATAGATCTTTCAATATGAAGTATCACATACAGGATTATTTCTGCTGCAACGTATTTTCTCCCTTTCACATGTACAGAAATAGTTTTCATGCATAAAAAATGTTATGTAGGACACTTGCCACACATCAGTTATCTCCAGGAAAAATGTCATCATTCAATGTACATTTTTCTTTTTTCTTTTGAAAAAATGTATTAAGATTTTTACATATGTAAAAAATATGGAATTATGTAGCGGAAGATTAAGAAAAAATGTGAGAAACAATGCAGATAGAAAAAAAGAACAGAGCTATAAAAGGGCAACTTTCCATCTTCTTTACAGCACTTACAAACTTATTATTTCTCCTCTCTAATATTGCCACATGGTTCCCTTCTTCTGATTTTTAACTCTTTGTAATCATAATCCATAAATGACAAATTCATTTTTTCTGCTGTCAGCAAAAAGTCCATAAGAGGTTACCAGTCTTTTGTAAAAATATTTATTGTCTTATCCCTGATTAAACAATCAGTTTTGTCATTTCTGTAAGTTCTTCACAATCCACTTCTTCATTGTAGTTTTCCACTGAAATAGTCTCATTGCAGTTACCATATACAAAATGAGTCTTCCATAAGTATTTTCTCATTGGTTTTCCATAAATCCAAACAAAAAAGTTATTATTTTGATCTTTAAAAAGTTCTCTCTTAATTTATAACACAATGTGTCTTTCAATCCCTTTAGCCACATTCTCTCCCATTGGTTGATTTGTATGTTATAAGTGAAATTCTTAGCACAATCTTGAATTATTTAGCTTCTTCTTCTGTTTCAAATCTGAGCAAAAATTTGTACATTTTAGCAATTATATGTTCATCATTTGTACACAACTTCAAATCTCATCCTTTTTCAAATGAGAATATTACGAGGCATGATTTATGTCCTTGGTGTACTTGCATATCAACAGCTGGTCTTGTTTCTCTGGCAGAAAACATGCAGGAATACAGATACAAGTAGTACATATTAAGATCTAAGGATGAGTAGATTGAAAATTCAGTTCAAACTAATTTTTTTTAAAAAAGAGATGAAGACTACCGAGCTCATCCTCAAGGTATAACCAGTCTCAAGAATAACTACTTCTGATTTATTAACCACTTCAGATTCAATATACAGATGTATCCCTTGTTTTATTTATTTTGTTTTAGGTGATGTGCATTTTTACTTCATAGACTGTAATATTTTAGATTTAGATTTGCACAATTTAGTAATATATATTGCTAGAGTAGCTTATGTTATAGCTTCTATCATAGAAACCCCTTGCTATATTGGTATTTTATCTTGATATTATGTATATTTGCCACCTTGAGTTGACTGAAAATACTGTACATAGAAGGCCAACATATCTAATAATATAATAATAGTAATCATACCTTTAATACCATCAAACAACAACATCTGTCTATCTCAGGTCCTTGGGAAGGACTTGATAAGTGGATAAAAATGCCAAATTCAGTCTAAACATCTGACGTCGATGGTGCACATGGTAAACGAACCATCTTTCATATTGTATATGTTGCAAATTTGGTTATACAGTGAATGAACATCACTACTACAGTATTAAATATATAATTACTCTATAAATATATAAAATAAATATACAGTATAGAAATAGTGTACATTATATTTCTAACTCTTAGAATAAATTATAATGATAATTTTTAGCATAAGTAATCAGATTAATATGTTCTGAAGCTGTGATGTAGTTTTATATTTCAAATGTATTGTTTTACCTCTGCAACATTTTGAAGCAGTGTATATATCTACAGACTGTCAAGTGTTCATCAGGGTATCCATTGGGATTAACATGGCTATAGTGATCCTAAGAGGAACAAGTGGCACAACATGCATCATGACATTGTGATGCAAACTCCAACCTTAAGTATTGCCTGGGATGTTGTAAGTCACACCATGGCTCAAATACCAAAGAAAGGATGTAGTTAGCATCTTGATGTCACAATGCCCATTTTGTTATAGGTATGGATGCTGATGCTAAGGAATTCTATCTTGAGACCAGCTAAAATCCCTCTACTATTTTTTTCCTTAAATTGTGTTTCAATTAAAATAAGACATAGATTGTTATGCTGCAAAATAAAACTTTTGTACTTTTTTCTCATATCACCCTTCACCCCCTATTTAGATTAACAGGGATTTTTGAAAATTAAAAATGATTAATAGTTCTCTAGAAGTATATCCAACTTGGATATACTCTGAAGTTGGTTGTAGTTCTAGGGGAGAAAAATAAATAACAAATGACTAAAACTAAAATCTGAGTTTGTTTTTTGGTGAGTTTTGTCTTTATTAATTAATATCTTTTTATAAGAATTAATATACCACTATGAATACTATATACTTGTGTCCACAGAAATTTGCATCTGTGTTCAGTGACTTATTAAAAAAATTACTCATCTTCAGGTATTTCAGTTTGTTCCACTCTTGAAAGCGCTAGAAAGATAGCAAAGTTCAGGAAAATACCTGAAATCTTAAATGCAGTAATTATTACCGGAAGAACAGATTGTGAAAGGTCTTGAGTTTTTTTATTTATGATAGTGATTATATTTCTAGATTATTGTCCAGTACAGTCTAGAAGTCTAGCATTCAGTAAAAGGTAGTTCAGGTTAAGTGAAACTGTGCTGCATCCTTATTTTAAATAGCTGTTACTAATCAGTAGGCATGAGACCCATGACTAACCCATTTCCTGGGTAGAGTTGCTAGGGGTTTAATATCTAATCTCCTGTCTGTTTGCTTGTAAAAATTACTAGAAAGCATTGTATTTAATGACTTAAGAACTATGATTAGAATAGTGACTATTAGATAAATTGTATGGGAAAGTAATTGGAAATGCATCCAGAGGAATACACATTATGGAGAATTGCAAGCTATTCATTTGCAGAAACATTAAATTACCTCTATAGCAAGAAAACAGCAATTAAACAGCAAGCAGCAAAGCAGATGATAATGGCATTCTGTAAAATTGCAGCTGTTCTACAGAGGTAAGGAAACAAAAATTAATCAGAAATGGCCAGCTTAACTAAGAAATTATGACATCTTTGGCTGACTGGAGCATACCTGTCAAGCTTGGGCTGTTTGGTGGTCAATAGTGACATTCCATGTGTCAGTGAACAGAGTCTCTTGATACAGTAACCCTCAGTTCACACATTACTGAAGCTTCAACTGTCGAATGTTTAAGTCCCTTGGTACTACTGTAGCCTCCAATTTTTCCTGACTGGCTCATGTTTCATTCTTTGGCAATTTGCCCTAATGATATCCCTCAGGAGCTTTCAGACTTTCTTCTTTTCCATATTTAATCCTGTTATATTAATCTGAATGAGAGCATATAATGCAGTTCAAAATTGTAATCTCTTGTTGTTTTACCATGTTTTTTAAAAGCATCTTCTCTGCTCCTAATTTAGGTTGAAAATTCATAAAATAAATGGTTGAAGAATTCTAAAGTTGGAAGCTGAATTTTCTGAAACATTTTTGGTTTGTTGATTGCATTCATATTTAAGAAATAAAAGCTTCTTAAAACATGAGGTAGGAATAACTGACAGAAGCATTTGAGCTTTTTTGGCTACACCCAGTTCAGTGTCCCACTCCTTTTTGGAAATGGCACTGCTGTTTGGTGAAGACAGCAAGATACAGTTTTTGCCCATGGTATTTCATTTTATAATATTGTCTTATAGGTCTAGAACTTGATTTGCTTATTCCTTATTCCTTGCTTATTCCTTTGCTTTATACATCTGGGCTACCATGCCTCAGCCATAAGCATGGCTGTGTAAAGGAGTGTTACTTCCTTAACTGTTGTATCCCATCCAAAGTCACATTTTCATGAGTTGGGCAGCCATATTATTATGATACATTATTTCCAGGAAATTCACCTTCTCTACATGAAAAAAGCAAATCCTTCAACCCCACAATTTGCAATTGCTGGTTGCTTTACTTTATTTCTGCACACTTAGAAGAACATTGGAAGCCAATAAAATGGCTGATGTGATGTACATTGGCAGTATCAATACAGTGCCTAAAAATGGAACCATATTAAAAAGGATGCTTTGAAATCTTTGAAATTTTAAGTGACGCATTCTTTTAAGGCTTTACATGGGTTCATTGTGTGTATGGATGTAAGTGTATATTTAATTTTGAATTGTTGATTACATTCTATTTGCCTTTTATCTGCACAATATACAAAGATATGGGGGCACATTCCTCCCCCCTTTTCACCCCCAGGTCTCTATAGGAAACTTAGGTTAAAAACATTGGTTATTTATTTATATTTACCTCAACTTTATAGATTAGTCTTCGACTTACAACCACAATTAATACAGGAAAATTTGTTAAGTGAGGTGGTAATTAAGTGAGGCATCACATTTCCACATCTAATTTTACAACCTTTATTTTACAATCTTTTTAAGTGAGACACCAAGTGACCATGATTTGCAACCTTCTACCAGCTTTTCCATTGACTTTGCTCGTCAGAAGACAACTGGGAAGGTTGTATAGGGTGATCACTTAACTGGTGGACACAGCGGCTGTCATAAACATACCTAATAATCCACCATCCTCTTATTTTCCCCACAACAACAATCCTTTGAAGTGGGTTGAGCTGAGGCTGGCCCAAAGTCACCCAGCTGGCTTTCATGCCTAAGGCAGGACTGAACTCACAGTCTGGTGCCTTAACATAGACCAAACTATGAGAGACCTTCAAAGGCCACATAGCTTTGCAAAGGCCACATAGCTTTGAAATATATTAGCCAGTTGGAGTGGTCTACCTTCAGACATCATAGTTAGGTACCTTGCTTTTCAGCGTCAAGACATCACATAGAATCAGCTCAACCCATCAATTGGCATTGAGGAGCCTCTGCAAAATGATGCTACTTCATAAAGGCCTAATATATATGTGTATGTGAGCATGCATATGTCTACATGCATACTCTTTCTCTTCCGAATTATCCTATCTGTTGATATTACTGTACATATCACACTCAGGAGCAGCATTGTAGAATCCTGTGCTATTTTTTTTCTTTTTCAGTCATGTTCTTGACAGGCCTATGATAGGCTACCTAGGGGATCTTCAACAACTGAATTGTGAGTTGCCAATGCATGAGGCAGAAAAATGCTGTGCTTAGTTGTTTTTTGTGCAACTTGCAGAACATCAGACACTTAAGTTACATAGACGGAATTGATAGATTGGCTCTTTTGTTCATTAATATGGCCCTAGTTTGTATAGTAAAATGTACAGGTGCTTTCCTTTGTGTGATCCACTATCTTAAGTGATAAGAAAAGTTACATTCTTGTGCTTTTATATCTTTGTCCTCTGGCATGTTTGCTATAAAAGATCCTTATGCAGAATTCTCAGTGTACGTTATTATGGCATCAGGAAATAATACATAGTTGATAAGAAGAGATTTACAAAGAGAAAGCAGAGCAGTAGATTATATTCTGGCTAATGTGACCATACAGTGCCTTCTGAGAATTAGGATCTGTTTCATGTGAAATTCATCTGCTGGCTACATCTGGCTTTCTTTGCAATAGGTTTGTCCTCAGAAACACATTGTTGTTAATCTCCCTCATAGTTCAAATAGCTCTCTTAATAATATGAGCTAGGCTAACACTTAAGAAGTGCTCGGTATTATGTGCAAGATGTATTCCTTGTACCCTTTGTGAATTGTAAAACAGACTGGGGCTTCTGGGACAATTGTTAGTAGAGACTTAACCCCCTCATTAAATAAAAGTAAGACTCCTGTTTAGCATTTTATTCAGGGAAGGTTTTAAAGTAGTGCCAGCTTGATCCCATTTGCTTGTATTAATAGTATTTTCTCTCTAGGATATTGTCCTTGGCATAGTGTTTGTTCTCTGTACCTGGGCCACTTCTGCCATACCTTCCCTGCATAGCAAAAACTGCAGCTGGTAGTGTTATCTCAGGTTATTCTGGCCTCAAACCAAACAAGATAGATCTCAGAGGGCCCCTTCTTTCTTCCTTCTACTAAAAAGACCATTGCTTCTTTAAGATGGGATGCAATCTTGGAGTGGTTGTAGTCACTATCTGGGAGAGGTTAAAGGCCACTCAGGGTAAGACAGGAATGTATATGCATAAATCATCTGATGAGTTGGAACCTTTTGAGGAGAGTGGTGCTTTGTGGCTTGTGGAAGGTTTAATCCTATTTTAGTCCTTACACTGTTGTTTTATAACTTATTATTATTAGATGTATGTGCACTTTATTTTATGTGCAGCCATTATGCTGCAAATGTGCCCCATTTTAGTGGGTATAGCTGAAATATCAATGCCCAATATGATATAATAATTTTACCTTTTTCTGTGTTGATTTTGGTTTTTAGCTTTTTCCCCATAGTATTATGTATTAACACTTACATCATGTAGTTCTGTGTAACTCTATATTATCCTTAAAGTTCCATAAGCATAATTATGCAGTTTAGTAATATTGTGATGGTATATTTGTGTCAGTGATTCTAAATGTTAGTTGATTGACTGACTGAAACAGTAGGAAAGCCACAATTATGCTGTTATTATCACATACAATTATCATATTTCTTCCCTTCCATTTTAAATGTCTGTTGGCCTGACTGATACAAAGTAACTTAAAATAACCTGGTTTATTTGCTGGTAAAGTGTTGCTTCTTTGCTATATAAAGAAAATGATTTGTCAAGGAGGAAAAGATGTACTTATATGGTATAAACCCTACTTCTGTGTGAAGAGAGATTTATCCTTAACCATTTATTTCAATTGTACTTTAAGGAATGATGTTGATAGTATAAACTGTTACTATGTGAAGAAGAATAAACTCACAAATCCATTTGAGGTGTCCCTTGATAAGGCCAGAGCTATTATCTAGTGCAGAAATCCTGGGGGGATTCACAATCCTAGGAATTTTTATTAGTATGGTAAGATCCTAGCAAATCCAGACTTGTTTGTTTGTTTTGTATTCATTTAGTTTGAATCACTTGGCACTGTGCTATGAGACAAAAACTGAAACTGCTTTATGATAAAAATGGAAGCTGCTCTCTAGTAGACTAGTATACATAAAATAATTGGACTGCTTGATTTTTTTAATAACAAGAAGAAACCTTTCACCTGCCACATAATTTCTTGCTGCCAAATCAGTTACCTGTATGTAGGAGGGGAAAAGAAGCATTTGTGTTAACAGATTCCATGCAGTGGAAAATGCCTCATGTACTTTTCATTTCTTTTACATATCTTTCAGAACACAACTTTAACAATAACAGTAATATTACCTTGTAGTGAGACTTTTGGCAAATTCTTGTCTAGATGGATTACTGACCTAGTTCAAGATAGTTGGTTGAAAGAAAATCCTGGAATGTACATGTGCAAAACAATTCTTCATGTTTAACTCTGTGTGAGATAAGTTACTAGGAAGAATGTAACTGTCTTTTATTACTGTATTTTATTTGCATTTCCAATACTGCAACATGGAGAGAAAGGCTTTGAGTTGGCTTTTTTCTGCTTAAATCTGTTATAGCTATTTGTAATGTTCATACAATACCGGCTGTATTTCTGAAAATCAATAAGCATTTTGGAAACTTTTCTTTTGGAGCTAATCTTGTTCCAATCTCCCATATTTTCTATCTCTATCTCACTCTTTATGTGTGTAAAACTGAAGTTTATAAACTTATCAAACAAAATGATATACAAAACCCCAAAGTTCTGCTATGAATCTAATCCCTTAGCATGAAAGATTTTTTAGTACAATTTACTTTCTTTCTTTCTGAGGGACAACATTCTTCATATGAATCAATATATAAAGAAACATTTGTAGATTGAATTGGCTTCCTTTACAGTAGAAAGTATTTCACATCTCTTTATGAGACTATGATTATTAGTGATATTTCATTATGTGGCTGACAGAATACAACTTTTCTGTTGTACATGGAAATTCAGTGTACAACACTGAATTCAAAATTCAATCTGAATATTGTATATACATAATTTTTGGTTTTTATTGTTCCTGACAGGATTAATTCAATATTTTATTTTGTTTCTCTTTTATATAATGTTACTCTTTTTCTGTGTCTGCTTTGAATTCTAGTTAACTGCTTGTGTTCATGGGTCAGCTGCATTGCTATATCCAATGTACTGGCAGCATATATACATCCCGGTGCTCCCACCACATCTCCTGGATTATTGCTGGTAAGAGGCTAAATATGTATTATTCATCTCTCTAATAATTAAACAAGACAATATGTTGTTGCCTTTTAATTAAATAAATAGGATCATTTGAACATTAAATCCAGTTGTAGTAGTACAGACTCTAACTAAAAACATGCCACATTTGGCACTGCTTTATACAGATAAAAATATCTGAAACTGTACTTCTGCAGGACTAAGGTATGAAACATGACTTATATGACTTACACGGCTTATTTTTACAATACTAGGTTTTAAAAGTTGGTGAATTACAGAGATGAGACATAATCCAAAATTTATTTATTTATTTATTTATTATATTTTTATACCGCCCTTCTCCCGAAGGACTCAGGGCAGTGTACAGGGCAATAAATACAAAACAGAATACAAAAGTTAAAAAACGATTAAATATAATGCCCAAATTTAAAATTTAAAACAATAATTTAGTATTATCTTTCTATTTTATATGTTCCAAATGGATGTAGAGATACCAATATGGCTCAGAATGTTTCTCTGTTGAGAGGAAGTAATTAAAAGGTCCTGTACAGACTAATTGAATGCTATTACATTTCATAATTACTAATATTATTATTAAATTTATTTGCCACCTGCCTCGCCATGAGGCTACTCTAGGCAGTTTACAACAATAAAAAAGAAGAAATAAAAGGAAACTTTAAACAAAGTGAAAACAAATTAAAAAACCAAAAAGAAAACAAAGAAAATACATCAATATGACTGGTAAAAAAAGAGGGATGAATGGGGAGCAGACAGTAGGAGGAGAAGCGGATCTAGGAGCCACCTCCAGAGTAGAACTCCCCCATTGCTAATCATTACTAATTTAACATTGCTAATCATTACTAATACAGATATTTTGTGTGTGCTACATATGGTATTTCACAGCTTCTTTCATATCTTTTAATATGTTACCATGCAAGTACAAAATAGATCTATAATTTAAATAGCTCAAATGCTTCCAAGATTCTACAACAGGTTCATGACCATAGTTTATCTAAATTTCTTATAAGTTAATATAATTGTCCCAATCAAGAAAGCAATGATTTAACAGGCTTAAAAATAATTGAAATCAAAGGGCAGAGAGAGAACTTCAAAATAACATAGCTGAAAGAAGGAGCATTCCCCTTCCAGGATGAAATAATTTCATTCTTTGCTATATCCAATCTACTGACAGCATATAAATATTCTGGTGCAAAAGTATACACAGTAAAATTTTAAGGTTTCAGAAAAGCTGAAATGTTTTCTGACAGAACCAGTGTCCAATCACATAGCATTATTTTATAATGAGGAGAAATTAGTGATGCTCAGACCAGAGAAAATTTTATGTAAATACTGAGTAGATGTGTCTAACTTTCAGGGCCAGAAAAAGAATGACCAAAAGTCTGTTGACTTGAAAATATTTGTGGCCTTGTGGAAAAGCCTAGAATTTAAACCCTAGATTTATAGACAGCTTGATTTCTCTTGTTTATCTGGAGTAAAGCAACTTATCAAGTTGTGTCATGTGTTGAAGGTTCTGCTTCGTTGCTGACTGGAGAATTAAGATTTATTTTGGTACCAAAAGTACCAAAACATCTGAAAGATTTTGGATTTGCTTAATTGTTAAACAAGAAAAAACAATACTAATAACTTCTTGGTATAGTTTCTTACCTATAACACTATGTGTTTCACAATGAAGCATCTGTTTTAAGAATTCTATTAATATTCTTAAAAGATTACAGAATTCTACTTAAAGCTACATAATGATTCATTATGAAATTCTCCCTGTTTTTATTGTAGAACATTTTTCACAATAAAAACCATAATAATTTTCTAGTTCATACTTTATGTAAGATAACCAGTTATTTTAGGAAAATGATGGACTGGATTAATATATATATTTCATAAGTTGATAAGTGATTGCCAGAAGAAGAACATGCATGTGTCTTAATTGTCATTATTTTTTCTCTTTTTAAGTGTCTGACATGTTCTTTAATTATATAAATTACTAATCAGAAACAGTTTATGCCAAGCTTTTCCCAGTATTACTTTTCTATAAAATATGAAGAAAAAACTGATTCATGTCAAGCATTGTTTTTAAATAAAAAACTGCATTTTGATTTTAATGCAAGATAATATGTCATTGTACTTTGGACATACTTCAAATAGTACCCAGTGGTTTTGAATAAATGCTGTGTTGCTAAAAGTATATGCACATTCAAGAGAGTTAATGGAATAATATAACTTAAAATTTTAATTACAGTTGAATGAAAAAAGCTCACCAAATTAATATATCAACACAACTACTTCAAAAGTCTATAATGGCAGACAATATGTATCAACAATGCATTGTTGTAAATGGGATATAGATTTGTACTTCAGTGTTAAATGTTAGTTCTGGAACATAGGCCAGAAAATTCAGATTTCCTGAGAACCTAATCGATTTGAAATACTGTGTACATTACCAAGAAGTACATCCTTAATGCAAAGCTGTTAATACAAGTCATAGTGACAATCCTATTGATATGATCCTCAAATATATTGATAATAAAGTAAAACCGGACTGTATAGATTAATGTTCCAATTTCTGAGTAGCATCCCCAACAGCAATATATTTGGTACTCATCATTTAGTAAACATTCCCTGAGATAGCCATTTTACATGAAGCAATTTTTGTTGAAGTAGTACCAAACATAGGAATCTAATTTTACAGTATTTAAACTGCCCATAAATTGACTTATCAAGGCAGGACACTGGATGGTTATAGCAAAGGTTATATAAATAACTAATACCAATTTGTTTTACTTCATATAAAATATTTATTGGTTTAAGAACTGTATTTAATTGTAGTGTTTGCTTTGAAAACAGAAGAGTTCTAATAAGAGTTCAGCCATAGGCAAAAAGAAAGATGTGATTTTGGGGAGCAGGGCTAATTTTTCTCTGCCACTCCCTTCTCTATGACTTGTGGATTTGGAAGAGTCTTCAACTACCTTCCTCAGCCTCTTAGAAGGCTACAATTAAAAGGACTGATGTTTGGAAATCACATTTCCATTCTTGGGTGGGACAATTTCACGAATGCAGTTTGGCTCAGTGGGTTTCAGAAAAGAACTTCTGGCATCGTTTCTATTGTAAATTGGTATGCTTCCCAAGAACCTAAAAATCTTATTATTCTTACATTAGTTTGCTGTCAGTGTATATAACTACTCCTAACATTTGTAATAATTGTAAAGCAGTACAAAATACAGAATCATTTGTATATCTTTTGTCTGTTCTTTGTCATACATTATATATTGCTACTTCAGTTCATACATGTATGAAAAAGGAGGCTGATTTATCTAGAAAAAATTATCATAGCTAGGAACCTCCAGTCCAAATTCACAACTGTAATCATAAGTCTACAACTTTTTATATTATCCTCAATTTTACACTGGAGTCACAATTCAAAACCATAGAGCTGACTAATATATAAGCTGTAAACTGCAAAACTGGTTCTGTACTTAATGGCAAACTGTTGTCATTGGGAAGCTGAACTATCTTTGTTATTGTTTGGTTTGTTTGAAGGCAGGTGTCATGGTTCTGATAGATTAGGCATGTCAAACTGCCGGCCCACGGGCCGTATGCATCACAACGAAACCAGCCCCCCCCATTGCTGGCAATGGGGAAAAAGTCATGATATGTTTCATGACATGTGATGTTGCGAGTTTGACATGCCTGCGATAAATGAAACCCATCAAAATAACTTCAAGGCAAGAATTCTTCCTTAAAGAATGTTTTATTCAGGAAACAAAGTATCAGCATAACATAGTTGAACCCAAAACTAAATCCCCTTGCCCCGATACAAAGTAACAAATTGCAATTCCCACCCCCAATAAGCAGTCATAAATCACGTTCTCCAATTAGCCTGAAACACGGGCTTTCTTCGTCCTTGAGTTGTCATAGAGTAGCATTATTATTATTATGGCTAGCTGAGCTCAAGCATTCATCCCAAACCCTCTTCTGCACCTGATTTCTAAAAAGAAGAAAAAGCATGTTAAAAGCAAAGTGGAAGTGGCTGCAGTTTTCATCAGTTGTCAGAGCGGGAACATCCAATGTTTACAGCTTTGACACCAGGGATGGCAATGTTGTGTTATACAAAAGCTGATGTGGATTAAGATTCTGGAAGCATTTATTTAGGGTGAATTGATTTTTTATGGAAAAAACTCAATGCTTTTTATTGATTGGGATTGTGGGATTTTGTTTGTTTGTTTGTTTGTTTGTGAGAGTGAAATCTGGAAGTATAATTTCCAAAGCTCTGAGGGCCACAAAAATAAGGGGGTTCAAATGTAAGTGCTTTATGGGCTGGTCATTGTGTTCAGAATAAAATCTCTAATTTTAACTTCGTAGTTCCAATTCACAAGGTGGGAACTATCATTAGATGGGGAAAATACTATTGATACAGCCTCCTCAATGTGTTTGGTATCATTTTGAATAATAGAATATGTAGCATAATATCACTCTGGTGGTCATAAGATTACATTTAGGTTGTATATATCTCTGTTTCATTTATTATAAAAATGTGTATTAGAGAAGTATGAAGGAAAGTTTTATTGTCATATTTATAATAATAATTGACAACAACAACAACTTTATTGATTAGCCCTTGGGCCATATCAAAGTACAAAGTTCCAGCAACAAACCGTCACCAAAACTAGATAAAAGCAATCTGAAATGGAATTTGATAAAATACAATTTAAAATGGAATTAAAATACAATTTAGGTTAAAATAGTAATAAAATGCAAATTTAAGATATAGATAAAATATGGAAACATTATATTTCGGAGTCGCCCTTACAATCTACCCCAATCAGTCCCACATATGCAGATCTTAACTGGATCATTTTGTTCAAATACTGTGCTACGTTGGATGTTATTTTCAAGTTCTGGCCGGACATAAGGTAAGTTATTTTGATATGGGGATCCCAATGGGTCATTCGTTTGGTATATAGACCAAGATACCTGTCTCTCACCCTCTTATACAAACAACAGTCAAATAGGATGTGAGCCAGGTCCTCTACCTCTGCTGCTCCGCAAATGCAGAGACGCTCATTGTACGGTATAGTTATAATAATAATAATAAAGTTGGAAGGGACCTTGGAGGTCATCTAGTCCAACCCCCTGCTCAGGCAGAAAACCTTATACCATTTCAGGCAAATGGCTGTCCAGTCTCTTCTTAAAAACCTCCAGTGTTGGAGCATTCACCACTTCTGGAGGCAGGTTGTTCCACTGGTTAATTGTTCTGTCAGGAAGTTTCTCCTTAGTTCTAGGTTGCTTCTCTCCTTGACTAGTTTTCATCCGTTGCTTCTTGTCCTGCTTTCAGGTGCTTTGGAGAAAGCTTTATAGCAATTAGCTATAAGCAATTAGCTGGTGATGACCTACAAAGCCCTAAATGACATGGGTCCAGATTATTTACGGGAGCACCTTCTGCCGGCGTCAACTTCCCATCGTCCTGTGTGCTCCCACAGAGAGGGCCTCCTCAGGGTGCCGTCGGTCAGTGAGTGCCGGCTGGAGGCCCCCAGGGTGAGAGCATTCTCTGTGGGCGCGCCTGCCCTCTGGAATCAGCTCCCTGTTGAGCTCCGGATGGCTCCCAACCTTCGCTCTTTTTGCCGTGACCTGAAAACCTGGTTATTCGAGCTTGCCGGCCTGGACTGAGGGATTGGGATTTTAAATTTTAGAATTTGATTTACTTGGTTTGGGGCTAAATTTAATTTAATTTATTTTTAACTTTGTATGCCATGTTTTAACTGCCCTGTTCACTGCCCCAAGTCCTTTGGGAGAAGGGCGGTATATCAATCTAAATAAATAAATAAATAAATAAATAAATAAATAAATAAATAAATAAATAAATAAATAAATAAATAAATAAATAAATAAATAATAAGTAAGTAAGTAAGTAAGTAAGTAAGTAAGTAAGTAAGTTAGTCTGGCTTTATCTGCTTTAACCAAGAACCCCATGCTGGTTTGTGATACTATATCATTGTTTCTCAGGTGAATTTGATGTTAGGTCATCTGTGCCTATGATGCATGTCATGAATGAGGGACATAAATTGGTCCCAATACACATTCCCTATGTTGCAAATCATTCATTCCCTTGTTGAGTCCCTCTTATGACCCTTGTATTTTGCTGGCCACGTGCATCTGAGCAGAAAAGACTATGCGTTGACAGCTAATCAATACCATCAAAATGGGCACCTCTTTGGTAAAATTCAGGGCAAGCTTTATGATATACGATTTTTTTAAAAAAACCAACAACCAGACAAACATTTTAAGAATATCCTGGGAATGCTTTCAACTTATTTCAGATCATTTTCTTTGACTATCATATATTGTGCATAAATATGGGTATGCTAATAATAATAATAATAATAATAATAATAATAATAATAATAATAATAATAATAATAATAATAATAATAATTTTCCACAAGGGGAAAATGTTTTAAGGGCTATTGAATTTTTTTTATTATATACTGTAATTAAAAGAAAAAAACCACAAAGTTTAAGTATACATAGTTATTGTGGCTATTGGCTGAATTACCTGAGTATTTAGCACTGGCTGCATTTCCATCTCATTGCGGAAATAATGAATAAATAGAACTAAACAGAGAAATAGAACCAAATTTGACAAAACTTTGGCCAAAATGTTAGAAACTGAAAGAAAGCTGAAACTGAAAGTGATATAATGCTGTATTTTTCTAAAAACCACAACATGTACAAGTAAACGAATACTATGTACTAAATCTACAAATATACTGTTGTTATATTTTTTAAATCACAGTTGCATTTTTAGTCAATCTTACTCATTTAATATACATCAAGACTTCATCTTTTTCCCTGCTGTGTATTGATCGTCTAATCCTTTCCTTTCCTTTCCTTTCCTTTCCTTTCCTTTCCTTTCCTTTCCTTTCCTTTCCTTTCCTTTCCTTTCCTTTCCTTTCCTTTCCTTTCCTTTCCTTTCCTTTCCTTTCCTTTCCTTCCCTTCCCTTCCCTTCCCTTCCCTTCCCTTCCCTTCCCTTCCCTTCCCTTCCCTTCCTAAGAGAACATTTTTTTGCTTTGCATAAGGGTATATAGTAGTAGAAGACATAATTCTTACACAATAGAATTCCTGAATAAGATTTTCATGGTCACTTTGCACTTTGCTATTTCAATGTAATCCACTGCTGTTCAAGAATATATTATTCGTATAGTAGAGCAATTTAGGTAAAATAAATAAAAACCCAACATTTTGAGTTTGAAGATACAGATTACATACAGCTAGATTTCAATACAATTTCACTGTATGATCATAATAATATAAAGTTATACATGGGAACAGTAATGGACAATTGTAGATCAAAACTGTTTAACAGTTCATTGTAACATTCTATATTTCTCACTTACTGCTTTCATGTGTTTGTTTTTGCCCCTTCCCCTGTAACAACTGCTCAGGTTTGGGGAGGGTCACATTACAAAAATGCCAGATTATTTTAGGCTTCTTATATGTAGTAGTAGATATAAAATAATAGAAGCTTTATATCTTTTAGGAAGATCATGTGAAGGCCTTTCATTTTTCCCATTTTGCTAGGTAGCCCAAACTGACCAATTTATTACAGTTTTACAGGAACTGAAGTCACTTCTGATGAGTTCAAAGTATTCATGGTAGCTTTAAAACAGCTGGGGACCTTGATATTTAAAGGACAGCCTGTGTTGTATCACCTGCCTAAATATTAAATATAAAAATTTGATGAGAGGGGTTTTCCTCCACCTTCCCTTTATTGGAAGAAATGCAAATGTGAGACAAGAGTTTTCTGTTTGGCTTATGAAACTCTCTTCTCTCAAAACCCTGGCTGAGAGGCATGCATTTGTTTTCTTTTAATATCACATGGAGACCTGACGATTTATCCAAGTCGGTTGGTAGTTTAGCATTTTGTTCCTTTATTTATCTGTTTTATCTATCTAATAAGTGCTTTCATATTGATTTGTTTGTGGGTTTTATCTCCACCCTGAGATTTCTTCATCCAGTGCAATTAGCAACATTTTATTAAGCAAATAATTAAATTGCCTAGATGTAGGAGGTAGAAAATAGTAATTAGTAGATGGGGATGATCCAGTTGGTGTCCTCTGAATATATACTGAGACTCAACTGAGAGATGGATCAGTGACCATATAAAATTGCATGCATAAGAAAAAAATATTGGGAGAAGACTGCAGTTTCCATTTGGTAAAGTTAACACTTTGAAGAAGTGAGAGCTGTTGAAGGTTTGCAACAGCTCTGCAAGATAGTCTTGTGTTATTCCTTACTTTATAGCTGTAATGATAGCTAGGGTTTGAACCAGAATTTTCCAGCTTACAGGTTTTTGGGTGTTTTAATATTTAGAGCTGGCAAATATGCTTACTCGCATAAAATGGCAGTTCTACATCTTTCCAGTATATGATATATTTCTTTTTTTCCTTTAATTTCAGTGCACCAATGCCTTATTTAATTGGAGTTCACTTCAGTTTAATGGAGGTAAGTAATTTTCTCTTTCTCCATGGCTATATGTTAAAATGTGTAAGCTTTTTAAAAGCCTAACTGGATCTCTTGTACTATTCCTGAAAAGGCTTAAATATTTTTTAAAAATGAAACTTAGGGGTAATTGGAAGGATAGGAGGGGAAAAAAGCAAGTTTGTTAACCTTAGATTCCTTTGTTTTATATGAGATTCTCTATAGTTGAGAAACAGAATGGGAGAACTTCTCATCTTCATTAGCTACAGTGGAGGAGAATAGTTCCTTTCATGTGAGCCCTTGAAGCAGTCCTAAATATATCAGCATCAAAATGGAATGCTGACCATTCTCCCAAGCTATTCTGGCAATGTGCCATTTAATGATATCTAGACTTCTGTGTGGAAGGGAATAAAGTTATGGAGTAGGGAGGAACCAGGCAGGATCACGTGCTTGCTTCCAATATGCCTGCAATTATTTGAGAAGTTCAGTGCATGAGAACTAGTAAAGGAAAAAAAATGGCCCAAAACTATTATAAGGAAGTAACCTTATAATGGGCCATTTCATCCAGCATAGACGTTGCTCAAAACTGGCACTAGAAAGATTTCTGTACTGATTTGCTTGATTTAGGATCATACGGGTTAAGTTTAAAAGAGTGAACAATTCTAGAAAGCCTGTTCAATAGTATCATGGTATCAGTGGGGACATGCATACTGTATATATTAAACATACACAATCATGTGAGAATATAATATGTCATCTATTTCTTACTGTTATTTAAGTCGGTAAGCCTATGTCAGTCTATCCTTGCATTGGTCAAAAAAAAAAGGTTCTAAGGAGTTCCCTGCTGAACCAGATCAAATGTCCACTTGTTCTAGCATCTTATTTCTCACAGTGGCTAGGCAAATAGTGGATAAATGTTTTATACAGTGACAGAAGTCTCTTGAACAAGGAGATCCTATTCAGGCAGTGACAAATAGTCTTGATGGGTATTGTTTCTAGTACTCTAAATTTAATTAATTATGGTAACGATGCATTATGTAAAGAAATTTCTTGATACACAATGCTGCCATAGAAATATTGGCTTATTTCTTTGTGACATAGATTGCTTCATCCCTAGTTTGTTTGCTTGTTCGTTTACCATTTAGATTTGTATGTTGAGAATATAATAACTTTTTAATGAAAATCAGAAAGAGAAGCCTCAAATGCTTACATGGATATTTTTCCTTATTCAGAGAGTCAAAAGTAAATCACTGGAGGATGTGGTGATGCTAAATGTTGACACAAATACATTGGAAACACCATTTAATGACCTGAGCAATCTACCAAGTGAAGTGGTAAGTCTACTGTAGTTGGTTTTATCCTCTTTGTTTGAATTACTTATTTTTCCTTGCTAAGTTAAAAAAAAAGAGTACCTTCCCCCAACAAACAAGTTATCAGCTATAGATTTCCCATTTAATGGTGTCTTGTTGTGTTTGTTTGTTTACTTGCTTTTGACAATTGAGGAAATGTTGAGTGGAACGTCATATTTCTTATTGTGAAGGAAAAGGGGAGATCATAATTATAAAGCTTGCTGCATTCATTAAGCATAGCAGCTTTAAACGCAAGAGTCTCTTCATCTCATCTTAATCATTATATTACAAAGTAGGCATTTCTGTCTGCCTAGTGGCATATATTGCAAGGGGAAAAAAGGAAGTTTTTGAAGGCAAAAAGAAGAAGGGGGCCAATTATCGGCTTCTGGTTCCTGCCACCTGCCAGCACTTCTCCTTTTAATTAATGATCTGATGACATTGGTCAATATAATAAGAAATGCTTGTAGAGTGGGGTCAGAAAATGCATACTTTGATCTCCTTCAACTCTCTGAAACATTTATTTGTTTTGTTTAAATTATTTCAGTTTTATTTTAATCTCTTCTATCCTGCTGAGGATGGCATGAATTGAAAACTCTACTCTGTTTGTCATTTGCTTTGGCAGAGCAGTGATGCCATACTTATAATTCTATTTGTAAATTAAACTGCAAACCCTGTTTGTCATAAAAGACATTGGATCATTTGAAAGTGACGAAAACTGTCTTTTGTCTGTAAAGACAGATAAATTAAGTGGCAGTTACACTTGGACTTTGATCTCATGAAGTTTTTTCCCCCCTTTTTGGATGCTTATAATAGGATGTATTCTACAGTTCATGTTAAATAGACACCCCAAAAATAGCATTTTACTTTCTTTTGGTCTTCTGCAACATGGTTCTGAAAAATCACGTTTTCCCTACCACATTTTGTTCCTTTTTAATACAGAATTCAGTAGAAGTTGATGATAACAGATGGTTCAAAGTGAGAATGAAACAATACTACATTATTCCTCAAATGAAATACACACACACACACACACACACAGACACAGACACACACACCCAAATACATGTGCATTCATATGTTCTTATATAGACCACTCGACAATTAGACAGCAACTTTATTTCTGGTTATAGTAATTTTAATATATAAGTTGTTTCATCATATGAGGATATTTATTCTTATACGTTAATTAAAACATAGCAAAAACAATAAATATTCAGATTAATGTTTCACTACTTTGCTTTTGAAAAGGAACTAACAAACGTGGGTAATAGCTGATTGCATGATTCATTTTTAAAACTATTTTAAACACATTAACATCTAGAAGTTAATATCAGAATAAATTTAAATCTCAAAATATGTGATTATTGATGGAAATATATATTTTGATCTTGCACTAAGAAGAAATAATCATTTAGGTATATCCCATATAAATTCATAGTGCTTTAGTTGGGTAGTTTCAAAGCACACAGAGTTCTTGAGTATCAAAGACATTTCTCTATTTTTATGTACCCAGTGTATGAAGAGGGTCACGTTCCCCCCCATAAATCTATTAAAGATGATCTAAGGCACCTGCATTTCTATTTTGGATTCTTCTGTCCTGTTTTTTTTTTAAGACAATATGATTCGACAGATTTCCTAAATATATTTAGTAGAAAATATATTTTAATATGTTTACTAAGGAAAATTGGACTGAATAGAATGTCAATTCAAAGATTTCCACATATTTTTATCTACAAACAAGTTTGTATATTAATTTGGGTACAGAATATTATGCATGAAAAGAAAACATCACTGAATTGAGATAAATTGTTAGTGAAAACATGCTGATCTGTTTAGCAATTAACTCTATAGGAAATCCTACAAAAGTCTTATATTAGCATTTGTCTTTTATGGAACAGGCAGTGGGCCTTTGAACAAAAATGAATGTTCCATGTGAAATATTATCATAAAACAATATAATATTTGTATACTGTAAAAAGTTTTATTTTTCCCTTCTGGTAATACATACTATGGTTTATTTGTTTTACCAGTTGTTTAACTATCCTGATTGCTTCCATTCTAAATGAGCCTTTTTGTAGATCTCAGTTGTTAATTAAAACCACATATAAGCATAGTCTGAAAATGGGATGCTTATCCTCGCTACAATTTTGTCAGTTTATAGACCAAGAAAAGTCAATACTGCATTCTAAGCACAGTACATACTTGGCAACAATTTTGATGGTGGTTTTAATAATATTAAACAATAAGAAGTAGGACTGAGAAAGGATATCAAATAAAAATACTTATGTTGTTAGTCTATAATGCATGAAAATATGTAAATACATGCATATAAAATAAAGTTCCTTTACCTATGTACATTGCATCTAATGTCTTATATCTGTTGTATATAATCTACTGTGCTTTATTTATTTATATATATTTCACATTTCTGAATTGCCCATTTCCCTCAAAGATATTAAAATGCTTAATATATTAAATATAGATTTTATATATTAAAGTGTTAAAAGAGATAGAATAGTGTATTACTGGGGACACCTGAAAAAAATGAACATATAAATAAAGCTTTACATTTATTTTAGGAATCAAAAAATAAATTCAGAATTGTTCCCAAATTCCTGAATGCCTTTTCTGGGTCAGCTTTGTATAATTTGAAAGACTTAAATTATTATTTTATACTTATTCCTATTGTTATAGTATTTACAAGTCCAGAACTTGTAAAATTGTGATATAGTGCTGTTTCATGTTACAACTTCTCATTTATTGAGAATGCTTTTTAAAAAAAATGCAGAAAAAGTATTTGAAATCTGAAAAACATTATTCTTTGGCATTAATATAATCAGTGGCTTAATATAATTACCTAAAACTTAACAGGACTTTTCAGCTAATTCACCAAAACATTTAACTTAACAGGCTTTATGACTTTCTATACATGGAAAATATATTAGTTTGTTAGATTGACTAGGGGTCTTAATTATTCAAATATCAATGGTCACACTTGTCCTGAATTAGCTCTCTGTTTTATTTCATGTGGACCCTTCATGTGCTTCATTTTGTAGTGTGTGATAATCTTCATGGCTTCATTCTGATAGTTGCACATAATAGTTTAGATTTATTGACAATAATAAAGGTAAAGGTAAAGGTTCCCCTGCACATGCGTGCTAGTCGTTTCCGACTCTAGGGGCCGGTGCTCATTTCCGTTTCAAAGCTGAAGAGCCAGTGTTTGTCTGAGGACATCTCCGTGGTCGTGTGGCCGGGGTTGGGGCTATTCTAAGCTCCGAATGGGAGGCTCAATGCGTCTCTTAGCCTGTTTAAGTTCTCTCAGTTCCATCATGTACTATGGGTAGCATCGGGAACTCTGACTGTGGAGAGGCCGCTCAGAGGCAATTTGATCAAAAACTGTTGCCACTTTGCTATTTCATGTAGTCACAAGACTTCAGTCAGTCCAAGTAGCTGGTTTTCTGGAATAACCCCAAGCTGTCTCTCGAACCCAGTTGGGTCTATTAGTTGCCTGGGGTGGACTGGTCGAAAAGGCCTGTTCTCCCTGCAGAAGGGTCTGGCATCCAAGAACTTGAGGCTCACCAATGAGTGATCTGTCCATGGCAGGAGAGAAATCAAAATTCCCCCTTCCCTAAATCTGACAGAAAAAAACAGGATGCATTATCACTGCTATGAATTGGGTCCTGGATAATTTGGCCAGCCCTACAGTTGCCACGGTGGCCATAAACTCCTGAGCTATTTCTGACCTCATACATAGGGATGGCAGGTTGAAATTCCCTAGCACCATAAGTCCAGGAACTCCACTGCTAGCCCAGCCACAAAATTGAGCTCAGGCAGAGAGGTTGCTACAAAGTAGGGAGGCTGTATAATAGCAACAGCCCTATCTGACGTCTCCATGCCCAACTTAAACAGTGTCTCACATCTGGCAATCTCTGGACCAAGGCACCTGGAAACCTCCCAAGTATCCCAGACAATCATCCTGTGGTCTCACCTGATGCCAAAATGGAAACTGGCTGAGCAGATCTCAGTGAGAGGAACCCAGCTCTCTTGTCCCAGTCATGGCTCCGTTATGCATGCTTGATCAGCATTTTCCTCAACAATTAAGTTGTGGTCATGGTGGCTTTATTACAGACTGAACTAGCATTCAGCAGCAGCAGAAGTCAGCTTGGAGGCTTGAAAGCTTGCCATTTGGGGCTGGGATTGAGTCTGAGAGACTGGAATGTGCCATAGGAGCAAGATATCTGGGGCTTGGTTACTGTAGCTGCCACTGCTTCCTCTGTATGTCTTTGCAGATGGTTAAATTCTACAGAGGTTGGCCAGGGAAGATGAAATTGCAACCAAGGCATAAATTTATCTGTTCTGATTGTACTGTATGTTACTATGGAATATTTGCTTTTATTGTCTCTAGCATATTTTTTTGAAAATCTGCTGTTGCACCATAAGAGATTGGTGGGGGCAGGGGGTACAGGACATTGTTTTTATTTCAGAGCAGAAAAGACAAGTTAGCTGAGGAAGAATCTTCATGAGTTTAAGTGTTTTTTTAAAAAAAAAACTGGTAACTGATTTGTGAATGTACAAGCTCTTTTGTAGCACTCATTCTATGTTAGCAACAGCCTTTCAGCATTCCAAATATATCTACCATCTTCAATTACCTTTGCCATAAGATATACATAATATCTTAATTAATAACATATAATGTTGGCTAATTCTGTGGTATTAGGAGGGATGATTTCCATTTTAGACAAATATTATTAGGTATTTTTGATTATTGATGCCATTTCTTTCTCTAGGAGCAAGGCAGAGTCCATAAATGAACTCCTCCTTTTGAAAGAATGTGATCCCGTGAAGAACGTCAGTCCAAACATCCTTTGGACATAAGCCCATGTTTTCATAATACTGCTTTTCTTTGGTTATCTATATCTGCTTTTCCCAAAAATCTTTCAAGTTTGGTATCCCATTGTAAACACAATTACTTTTTTCTAGATAAACAGATGATGGGTGCTGAAATATCCAAGGTCAAAAGACCTGGTTGTTTTCTATTTAATAACCAAACTCTGTACAGAGTGTTAAAATACACATTTAAACAGTAGTAAAGGAGGGGTGGGGATTTATTGGAAGTTTTCTGTCATTATTTCTTGTCAGTACTATCTGATAATCACTATTTAAGTAGTATTGATTTCTTATTATGGTTATATACTAGAATTTTTTTAAAAAGTTATTTAGTGCATTATAAGGGTAATAGTTAAATTATTTAATTTAAGAATATATTTATTAGTTGAGTTGTACTGATATTCCAAACAAATTTGTGTTGTCATAAAAAAGAGAAGCCTTTTTAATTGATTGGAATTACAATCTTTCTTCTGTATGATTATCTGAGGAAATGAAGTTAGATTTGTTATAGCTTCTAAATATCAATATCAGTACTATGCTGTATATATAATATATATTATTTCTGTGCTGGCAACTTCTCCACCTGTCCCCATGTTTCAGTTTCTTTTCTATCTCCTTTTTCCCAGCTTGAGGTTTTATTAGTTTTCTGTGTCATATAAATAATACAATTTGTTTAGTATGCAAATATATTTTTAGTCCTCTGTTGCTAATCTATATTCTTTTTCCTTCAAAGATGTATAATGCAATTGGAAATAGTCAAATTATCAAAAGCCTATTACTCTTGAAGAGGTAATAGTTCCAGTACATATATTGAATCCTTTGTATTTTCTGAAAAATATTTGTGACCTCTATGATTCCTGTACAAGAGAAGCAGTCATATTTAACACTCTATTAAATTTATCATATTTCATTTATTTAAATATCTACATGTTAGCTTCCAGGGCGTAGCTATTTAAACATTGTATTTTACAAAATTGACATTCCAGAAAACAAGTTTAAAAAACAGCTTTGTTGGTACTGCAATCAGTTTCAAATCTTCATTGCCAGACATACATCACCAAGATTCTCTGCCAGTAACTGCTTTTTTGAACTCTCATTGTTTATCTTGTGCCATCAATAATAGTTACCCTGCCTTCTGTCAATCTCTTTTGCAGTTGTTTTCAATTTTTTCCAAACAGCAAAGTCTTCTCCAATGATTCTGTCCTTGGCATTTTGTGTTTTGTTATTAGTGTTTCTAATGAGCAATCTGGTTCACTTTACCTGATTTCTATTCTTCTTGTAGTCCAAAGTATTTTCAGCAGTTTATTAACTACACCATATTTCATAGGCATTATTTTTTCTTCATTCTACTTTCTGATGATTCAGTTTTATCAGGCATATATTATAGCTTAGAAAACTGTGTACTGACCTCTTTTACCGGTCTACTATAGAGAGCGTCCTCTCGTATGGTATTGTGGTTTGGTATGCTGGTCTGACAGCCACGGATAGGAAAGTATTACAGAGGGTAGTGAGCACAGCACAAGACATTGTGGGCTGTTCCCTGACACCACTGGATGACAGACATCGCCAGGGCTCGTTGCCTTGGAAGAGTGAGGAAGATTCTCAGGGATGACTCACACCCTGGACGGTATCTCTTTACTCTCCTACCATCCGGTAGAAGATATAGGAATATAGCCAGCCATACCAACAGGCTGAAAAATAGCTTTTATCCGTGGGCTGTTAGGCTTTTAAATGGGACATAATCTTATGCAGAATTGACTTGGGAGGCTGGTGTGTTGTGTAGTTGGTTCACATAGTGTGGTGGGATGGAGGGTTTGTTGTCACTGTGTGTTGGGGGGAGAGAGCACGGGGGGAGGCTCAGCTAATCTCAATGTACACATGTTGTACTTTGACAATAAAGGTTTATTATTACTTGTATATTTAATTTAATTTAATTTAATTTAATTTAATTTAATTTAATTTATTATCATTTCTATACCGCCCTTCTCCCGAAGGACTCAGGGCGGTGTACAGGGCAAGAATAAAACACAGAAATTTACAAAAATTAAAAGATAATTAAATGCATGCCCGATTAAAATACAATTGATACATAGTAAAAACCCCAATAAGAATGATAAAAAACCCCACCAATCCCCCCTCAGGCCAGGCCGGCTTGCTCGAACAAGTATGTTTTCAGATCGCGGCGAAAGGAGCGCAGATCGGGCGCCGTCCGGAGCTCAACCGGTAACTGGTTCCATAGCTCCGGGGCGCCCACAGAGAAGGATCTCCCCCTGGGGGCCACCAGACGGCATTCTCTGACCGGTGGCACCCTGAGGAGGCCCTCTCTGTGGGAACGCACAGGGCGCAGGGAGCTTGATGCCGGCTGCAGATGTTCCCTGAGGTACTCCGGCCCCATGCCATGGAGGGCTTTGAACACCATTACTAGCACCTTGAATCTCACCCGGAAGACAACTGGCAACCAATGCAGCTCACGGAGCAGAGGTGTCACGTGGGAGTATCGGGAAACTCCCAACACAACTCTCGCGGCTGCATTCTGTACCAGTTGGAGCCTCCGGGTGGTCCTCAAGGGAAGCCCCATGTAGAGAGCGTTGCAGTAGTCTAGACGAGAGGTCACGAGCGTGTGAGTGACCGTGCATAAATCATCCCGGCTTAGATAGGGCCGCAACTGGCGCACCAGGCGAACCTATGAGGTCTTTGCTTCCTACTAAATATTTAAGCCCAGGAGAATAAAGTTTCTTACTATTTCAATATCGTCACTGTTTACCTGCTTTGGGATGGTTTTGCTATTGATATAATCTTGCATTTCTTTCTTTTACCTTCATTATTGTTTTCAGAGACCCAAGTGGTATTTTCAATTTAACTTTTTATTTTCAATTTAAATATTTTTATTAAATATTTCTCCCAGTGATTTTAATTTCAGTTTCTGTTTCTTCTATTCCAGCATCTGCAAGATATGCTCTGCATGTAAATTAAACATTTGGTGGTAATACATATCTTTCACACTTTCTTTTCCAAGTTTTTAACATAATTAGGGTGGTTCATATTAAACTCTGTTCATTCCTGGGCATCATGCATATTTTTTAATAGGGAGTACACTCTTACTTTAAAGACTATTGACAATTTATTGTGCTTTGGACATCAAAAGCCAAATTAAAAATAAGCATTAGTTTGGTATTGCCGTGCTAACATCCATTATTCATTAGATGTTAGCAATATGGCCTTGAGTGACTGCCTCTTCTAAATTCAGCTTGTACTTCTAGCAATTCTTGTTTCACATATTGTTGAAATCTTGATTGCAAAACCTAGAATATTTTGATGTTAGCTGTGAGATAAGTGCAATTGTTCCTTTGTGTAAGAATTCCTGCATACTACTTTTTGTGATATTAGAATATAAATTAGTCTTTTCAATTCTTGGATATTGTTACAATTTTTAATATTTATTTATGAACTTCCAGTGAAGGTTTAATGTCATCATCATATAAATTTTTAAACAGATCTCTCACAGCTTATCAACTTCAGCATTTTGTTGTTGCAGTACTTTCCAGGGCCATTTCAGTGTCTAGGACAATGGTCCCCAACCTTTGCAGCTTGGTGGCTCAGCTTGGTGGGAGAAGAGGGCAACCAGGTCACATGAGTGTCAGGCCAATTGCGCAAGTTGAGCTGTGTCAAGTGTGCACGCTGGCCCACCGCTTGTGTGAGTTGACCTTTATGTGCACTGGCCCGATGCTCATGCAGCCCAGTTGTGAACAGGCCATGGCCCAGCAGAGTGCTTTGGTCCAGAGGTTGGGGATCCCTGGTCTAGGATGTCTGGTTTAGTTTATACATATCATTGGTTTTAGGATACTTTTTTTGGTACAGTTCTTCTGTGCAGTCATCCCACCTCTCTTTTTATACATGTTCCTCAGTTGACTTTTGTCTTTTTGTGCTCTTTTCATAAAAGTTAATTTTCTTTAATAAATGTTCTGCTCTTTCTATTCAGTTGTTATCCTCATTATGTTTTTCATTATAAACCAGGCTTACATATAATAACATTAGGTCTAAAACAAATCCAGATTACGTCATAAATACTTTAAGGTATGAGGCTACCACTGATGGAAGCTACTGCATTCCTGCAAGTATGGATTCTGTGATGCCAGTTACATGATTCAGATAACCAGGTCCTGAATAACTTTAAGATACTTTCTGTCACTTGAAATGGAGACTGTATATGAACAGACACTGAATGAAATATCGTGTTATATGCTTCAACATATTGGTACCATAAGCATTTTAGCAGATTAATTTTCCAAACAAAATTTCCATTGATAACTCTTTTCCAAATCACATTAGGAGTACCTAGGGCGGCCTTTGTGCAGCTTTTTTCCTAACCCTAACCCCTTTATAAAAATGCAAAAAAAAATCACAACAACTCATTTCTAACCTACACAGTCCATATTTTACTTTATAACAACAGAAGAACAATAAACTGACAGGTGAGCTGTGGCATGTAAAAAAATTTCCACTGAGAGGTTGCACATTACACAGTTCATACACATAAAGGTAAAGGTTCCCCCGCACATGCGTGCTAGTCGTTTTCGACTCTAGGGGCCGGTGCTCATCTCCGTTTCAAAGCCGAAGAGCCAGCGCTTGTCCGAGGACGTCTCCGTGGTCATGTGGCCAGCATGACTAGACGCCAAAGGTGCACAGAACGCTGTTACCTTCCCACCATAGTGGTCCCTGTTTTTCTACTTGCATTTTTACGTGCTTTCGAACTGCTAGGTTGGCAGAAGC
Source organism: Vipera berus (assembly GCF_964194415.1). Lineage (NCBI taxonomy): Eukaryota > Metazoa > Chordata > Lepidosauria > Squamata > Viperidae > Vipera > Vipera berus. Next base: position 95,787,656 of record NC_138204.1, read on the forward strand.
TGGGACGAGTAACAGGCGCTCACTCTGCTACGCGGCACTCGGCATTCGACCTGCCAAACTGCCGACCTTCTGATCGACAAGCTCAGCGTCCAACCCACTGAGCCACCCCGTCCCTTCATACACATACTGTAGTTCAAAAAAATGAAGATTTTTAAAGATCATGATGTTTTGCAGAACCTCTGGCAACTCATGGTAACCTGAGGTTCTGTGGAAATTGAGTTGAGAAGGGCTACTCTTGGTAATGGCAAAATAAAAAAAGTTGAAGCCAACATGATTATCCTAATTTCATCTTTACATCTTAATTGTATCCTTAAACAGAACACCTGAATAACAATGTGTCGAACAATACTGTCCTGAAAGCAGAATATTTAAAAACCTCAAGTGAAGATACAGTGTTCTAAGATGCTGGTAGATAGAAGAAAACCATATCTTCAATCTTCTGAAAAAAGATTGAAGATTGTTGGTTTCAGACAGTAATTATTTATTAAATATTATTTAATCTTTCATGCACAGTGCCTAGAAGTCTAAAGGTATATTCTCAGAATATTACATATAATGCCTTTGTGATATTTTTATTATAATTAACTTTCAAACAGACTTACAATTTAAATCCCAGCATAAAAAGATAATTAAAGTAAAAGCTAATGAACATGAAATTCTCATTAAATTCAGGTCAGACTAATGCATAAAATCTTTTTTAAAAAGGAAAAAACAGACTCTTCTCTCAAAGTAAACTTTTTTGACAAACCCTTTCTGTAGAGAGAATTTATTAAATAGAAAAGCAACTTCTGGAATTAATAATTCATGTGTCATAGTGATCCTCAAATACTCAACAGAAAACCTCAAATCACCTTGTAGTTTGGGACAGGCAATCATTGGAATGGTCTTCAGATATCCAGGTTGCACTACAATATAGATTTTAGAATAGACAAGCAAAAAAAGTGAGATTTTTAATCTGAAATTAAATGATTAGTACAATTCATTCAGAACTAGAGTAATGGATCCTTCACACCTTTCAGAGCATCACTTCTGTATTCTAGAACTTGGATCATTTTTGAATGTATTTCAAAAGCATACTGGTGCAGGATGAGCTGCACTTCTGCCCCAGTGATCAGGTTGTTGAGATTCTAATAGTGCTAAGTAAGTGGAAGTGTATTAATATCAAACAACTAGCTCATAGTTTAGAGTGAAATATACTAATCAATAGTCACCAAAGGGAAAAGGAGAGACAGGGCAGTAGAATACATTGGTATTTTTAAAATCAAAAAGAAAACGTTTACCATTTCTCAAAACGTTCTCTAAATTATTTAATAACTTGAATTATTTACATTGCTCCAAAATATATGTCTATGTGTATTAATTAATTAATTAATTTTAAATGTCTATGTAACACCCCATTTAAAAGGAATGTCTTTAGTAAGGTGATTACAGGTAATCCTCTACTTAAAACCACAATTGAGCCCAACATTTCTGTTGCTAAGCAAGGCAGTTATTAAGTGAGTCATGTTCCATTTTATGATCTTTTTGCCATATTTAAGCAAATCCTTGTAATTCTTAAGTGAATCATGTGGTCATTAAGCAAATCTACCATTTGGTTGTCAGAAGTCAGCTTGGAAGATTGCAAATGGTGATCACATCACCTCAGGATAATGCATCTGTCATGAATACATGTCACTCAACAAGCACCTGAATTTTAATCATGTGACCATGAGGATACTGCAACGGTTGTAAATGTGAGAACTGGTCATAAGTCACTTTTTTCACTGCCATTGTAACTTTGAACAGTCACTTTCATTAACATTAGTATCAGCGAGTCTAGCCACAGAAAGCGCATTTTCTAGGCATAGTGTGGAGTTGGGGTTCTATTGTGATGGCAGATCCTCCTTGTATTCATTTAAATGTTTACAGGCATGGTTGATCTAATGAATAGAAAAAGTTCCATTGTACTGCTCTCTACTTCGTGTTTTAACTTTCTTGCCCTCCTGTTAAAAGGAAGAAGTATACCTGATAATACATGGGTTACCTACAAATATTGAATAGCCGCATTCCTTGTAATATTGGGAGATTGAAGATTAATTTCAGTGCTCCATTCTATTTACATTTAGTAAATTGGTTATTGATTCAGTACTTTTAACCTTTCAGTATAATGTCAGATTTGACAAGTTCCAATATTGTGTGTGTGTGTGTGTGTGTGTGTGTGTGTGTGTGTGTGTGTACACGTTCACATGTATTCCCTTTTGTTTATTTAGGGCAGTACCTCCTAGTTGTAATAATAATAATAATAATAGTAATAATAATAATATAAAGTTGGAAGGGACCTTGGAGGTCATCTAGTCCAACCCCCTGCTCAGGCAGGAAACCCTATACCATTTGAGGCAAATGGCTGTCCAGTCTCTTCTTAAAAACTTCCAGTGTTGGAGCATTCACCACTTCTGGGGGCAGGTTGTTCCACTGGTTAATTGTTCTAACTGTCAGGAAGTTTCTCCTTAGTTCTAGGTTGCTTCTCTCCTTGACTAGTTTCCATCCGTTGCTTCTTGTCCTGCTTTCAGGTGCTTTGGAGAATAGCTTGACTCCCTCTTCTTTGTGGTAGCCCCTGAGATATTGGAACACTGCTATCATGTCACCCCTCACCCTTCTCTTCATTAAACTACACATACCCAATTCCAGCAACCGTTCCCTATATGTTTTAGCCTCCAGCCCCCTAATCATCTTGGTTGCTCTTCTCTGTACCCTTTCTAGAGTCTCGACATCTTTTTTACATCGTGGTGACCAAAACTGGATGCAGTATTCCAGGTGTGGCCTTACCAAAGCATTGTAAAGTGGTATTAGTACTTCACTTGATCTTGATTCTGTCCCTCTGTTAATGCAGCTTAGCACTGTGTTGGCTTTTTTGGCAGCTGCAGCACACTGCTGGCTCATATTGAAGTGATTGTCTACTAAGACTCCGAGATCCCTCTTACAGTTACTACTATTGAGCAAGGTACCACCTATACTATACCTGTGCATTTGATTTTTCCTGCCTAAATGTAGAACCTTACTTTTTTCACCATTGAATTTCATTTTGTTAGATAGTGCCTAGTGTTCGAGTCTGTCCAGATCCTTCTGTATCTTAAGCCTATCTTCTGGAGTATTGGCTATTCCTGCCAGCTTGGTGTCGTCTGCAAATTTGATGAGTTCCCCATCTATCCCCTCATCCAAATCGTTAATGAAAATATTGAAGAGCACTGGGCCCAGAACAGAGCCCTGGGGCACCCCACTACACACTTCCTTCCATGTAGATGCGGTTCCATTGAGGACCACACGCTGAGTACGGCCTGTCAGCCAGCTACGAATCCATCTGGTGGTAATGCTATCTAACCCACATTTTTCTATCTTATCAAGTAGTAGGTTGTGATCTACTTTATCAAATGCCTTACTGAAGTCCAAGTAAATTATATCTACAGCGTTCCTCTGGTCCACTAATTTTGTCACTTGGTCAAAGAATGTAATAAGATTTGTCTGGCATGATCTGTTTTTGACAAACCCATGTTGACTTTTAGTGATGACTTTGTTTGCATCAAGGTGTTCGCTGATTTGTTGTTTGATTATCTTTTCCAGAATCTTCCGAGGTATTGAGGTCAGGCTGATAGGTCTGTAGTTTCCAGGATCTATTTTTTTCCCTTTTTTGAAGATGGGAACTACATCAGCTCTCTTCCAGTCCTCTGGTAGTTCCCCAGTGCTCCAGGATCTTTGAAAAATATAGTTCAGTGGTTCTGAGATCACGTCTGCCAGTTCCTTGAGAACCTTGGGGTGTAATCCATCTGGTCCTGGTGATTTGAACTCGTCTAGGCTGGACAGGTGCTCACTTACCATTTTCTTGTCTCACTAATTCCAAAAGTTGGTGCACTTTTTCCAGTTTACCAGCATCACCAGTGTACTTTTTCCTTATGCTACAAGACAAAGAGCAATGAGAACCCAATACAAGAGCAACTGATGCAATCTTAGAGTTAGTATGTGCAATATCTTTTCAATAGCAGCAAACTGTCTCTTAGGTTTAAACGAATTGAAATGTTTTTCACACCTCCGCTATGCATTAGTCTTCCTTGAGGTTAATTTAAAACACTGTTAATCTGAGAAAAAACAGCAGATAGCATGATAGTGTTCATTTGTACCATTTTTTTATTGGAGGGAAGACTTGTTGAATTCAGTGAATCTTATATCTTAAAAATGCTTAAGATTATTTCTTTTGCTTTTACATTGTTCCAATAATTACGTTACAGAAACAGCTAAATGATTTTCTAAAATTTACACAGTTTCCCTCTCCATTATGTACAATTGCTGTTGGTTTGATACTTTGCTTCCTTCTTTAAAGGACTATATATGGTACATAACTGTATATATATATATATTATTAATATATTGAGTGATTCAATTACTTCACAAACGTCTAATGCAATATTTTTTTTAAAAAAAATTGGGATTTGTTTGGATGGGTGTGGTTAAACTTATATGAATATTGGTATAGGTTTTCCATGTCTAAATCAGACTCTAAACTTTTATCTGAATCCATGGTGCTTGAATTTAAATGGAAAAGATCACAACTATAGGGAGAGGACCTATAAGGTGAAGGCCTTTTTGCATAACTTATGAACATAACAACTCAGTAATTCTTTTCCAAAAGTATAGTTATAATTAGACCCAATGGGGGTCTCTGTCTTTGATCATATCACAGTAACTGTGACTTTACATTGGAAAATGTCACTATTGTGAAGGTTTATCACCTGTAGAGCTAGTCTTTTCTCTGATGCCATGTTCAGCTCTCATTAGCATTATTCAGTTTCATTGTTAATTAGACTGATGCTTCAATTACAATAATCATTGTCAAGAATAATCATGGCTGCTTATTTGAAGAAAAAAGAATATTCACTGTTCCTGATTTTTTTAAAATTAATATTTTAGTAATGCCTTTTGATTTTCATAGATATATACTATACTAGCTGTGATGAGATATTTTGCATAATCTGCACTCGGTGATATTTGCAACCTGTGTACTTGTCTCCAAAATAAGAATCATTAATTCATTATTAACTCTAATACAGTTCGTCTGTAAAAGCAGAAATGCTCTGGTTCTCAGAATTATTGGCAGAATATTTTCTGCAGTTGTGGAGCTCTTCTACAGTTGCCATAGTTTTTATCTAGATACTATTGATCAAGGACCTCACGTAAGCTTCATGTCTGAGAATTTTAATTTTAATTTTAACTGGGTTTTTTATTTGTTCAGGGATTGATATAATTTTTTAATTGTTTTTAACTTTTGCATTTTTCGTTTTAATCACCCTGTAAACCGCCCTGAGTCCTTCGGGAAAGGGCGGTATATAAATATAATAAAATAAATAAATAAATATATATATACGTGGAATCTATTGTATTATATGCTAATTGACTGGAAAAAATACATACAAAAGGAATGGGCAGTGTTCTGGGGATCAAGAGCCATATTAAGTGTTTTGTTATTAAGCATATGGATATTTATACATTCATTAATTCATTAATTTTAGTCTGTCTTCCATTCATACTTTACCTAAACATTCCAAATCAGTGCCTCAGCTTTCGCTTTATCCATCGCATCCTTTCTTCTTTTCCCAACTTTCTGATAAATCCCTTGAAAAGCAGGTTATATTTTTAAATATACTATGGACATTTATAATATACACATAGGCTATATAACATTAGTTCCGACACCGAGCTTGCTCAGAGATAGATACAACTCATAAGCTGCAGTATGGTGATTTTATAAAAGCATTGCCATTACCATTTAGTTGAACCATTTCTGGTTCTGATAAATTACAGCATTAGTGAAATCTCTTCTGGCAGGAGAAAAAAAACACATGGTTGTGAGTTTGGTAGCACAGAATAAGTGGGGTTACACTAAGAGATAAGCTAAATTTAAAAAGTTTCTGTAACTCAACTGAAAGATATCTGTTCGTCTTTATCCGAGACACCAAGCACATATGATGGTGGCAAGAAATCTACAGAAGAAGAATCTCTTAAACCACTTACTGTAAAATAATTAAAGCTTATTTATGTCAAGAGGCCTTGGAAAAAAGAGAGCATAAACCAATTTGCATTAGCACTTACCAGCATCCCCTGCTTTCATTTCAATTAACAGATCAGCAGGTGTGTTTTGCAGTTAAAAAGATAAGCTATCAAGGAAGGGCACGATTTTTTGGCTGACCTGCAGACACCATAGCTTGCCTGCTGATTGGGTTTGTACCTCCCTTTACCAATTTCTGAAGTGTCAAATTAACTGCTCTTCTCTGTCATGCAGGTCTCGGCCCTGAAAAATCAACTGAAGAAGCAGTCCACAGCTACTGGTGATGGAGTAGCCAGGGCGTTCCTTAGAGCTCAGGTGGCCTTGTTTGGTTCCTACAGAGATGCACTAAGATACAAACCTGTAAGCTAACTTTTATCATTCAGGGATCTATTTTTAATTCTAAAGAATGTTTAAACATTTGAATTTTATTTATCACGATGCAGTTAGAAAACTTGTTTGAGCCATGTTATTTTTGGAAAGCAATATACAGTGATCAGATGAAGAAAATTATTATTTAATTTTAATTATATCATGGCTTTATTATTTTTATAAATGACTCAAATAAATGACTCCAGAGTATTAGCTATGTTTGCCAACTTGAGTCATTTATAAATGATCCTCCTCCTATTTTCCTCACAACAACCCTGTGTGATATGTTGGGCTGAGAGTGTCTGGCCCAAAATCACCCAGCAGGCTTTCATGCCTAAGGCCAAACTAGAAGTTGTGGTCTTCTGGTTTCTAGCTTGGTGCCTTAATTGCTAAACCAGACTGGCTCTAAAAACACAAAATGCTTAATTTGCTCTTCATTTGTCTCACTTCTAATGTTAGTGGGTAAATCACTTGAAGAATGGAGAGTACAGCTGTCAGATTTTGGTTCTCAGGTTGGAGCAATGATGTTCATGTAGTCAGAATTATGTTGGAATAAGCTAGATGTAATTCCTAATACATATAATTCATTCATGGTGCTTTTTAAAGTTGAATCTGTTATAATATTGTTACTTCATAATTTAACATTTTCATTCATGAATCTCCATGCTGAAGAGATGGGACATGTGCGTTATTTCTGTTTTTAAACAGAAAACAAGATATGTCAACAAAATATTGCTTCTTGCAAAACCGGTAGTTGCCTTTTCTCAAAGAATGGAATCAATTGGTTTCATTCTGGGCATAAAATTGCTATTCCATTATCCTGTTTCTAGTAGACCTCAGTTGTCATCTTTAGACACAGCTTGAGACAGTATTTATTAAGATCCTAGATATTTTATATATATAAAATATAAAATATAAAATATAAAATATATATATATATATATAATATAAAATATAAAAAAGAGGAACAAACAGCCACTACCACATGCTTCTCCCAGAAGAAGGAAGCTGAAGCCACCAGCCTGAGGATGACGGATGGGATTCCGTCGAAACGTTGCTCCTACACCTTCAATTCTACGCGGGGAAAAACCCGAATGACCAAAGATCCACATACAAACACCCGCGAAAACCTCAGAAAACATATATATGTATGTATGTATGTATATGTATATGTATATATATGTATATGTGTATATATATATGTATATGTGTATATATATATATATGTATATGTATGTGTATATACACACACACACACACACACACACACACACACACAGTGCTTTTTTTGTAAAAGAAAAAGGTGCTGGAACTCACATGTGTCATACAACCCGCCTTGCCTACCCTACAAGGTTCCATCCAAAAAAGGTGCCGGAACTCCGTTCTGAGCGTTCTATGAGAAAAAAAGCCCTGTATATATATATATGGAAATGCTTGCATGTCTGTGTATATATCTTTTCTTCAGATTGTTTATTTAACTCATTGGCTAAGACAGTTTTTTTCAACTTTGGCACCTTTAAGGTAACTAAGCAGTTCATTTGAGTCCTCTGTCTACTTCAGCATATTATTTCAGCATGCATTTGATTTTATGCCCGGTACACTGTCCCAAATGATTCTTTGCCTTTGCTGATTTAAAGGGTTAATATTCCATTTTTATGCTTTCTGTCAGCCCAGAAGCCCCCGAGCTTCACCTATGGCAGGAAATAAATGGCATTTGTGCTTTTAGAGCTGATGGGAGAGTAAAAATAATCATTAGAAGTAATCTAATACAGATTATACGTATTGATAAACAATAAATTCAGTTTAATTTCAGTTTCCTTTGAGTTTGATTTTTAACAAGAGTCATGGCTGTAATACCTGATCTAGTCCCAAAAGATATCCCTTGCTTTTTTCCATAATTTGGGTATTCCAGATTTTTTTTTGATAAAAATTTCTGAAGAATTCAAATCTTGCACACATTTTTACTGCTTTTTGGGATCCTAATAAATTTGTTACCAACCTATAGACTTTTTAAATGGATCAGGTTGACCGTAATTAAGATTTAGCAGAATCTAGTTTAATTATATCTAGTTCAGATAATGGGTATGTAGTAGATGGGATGATTAATCAAAATATACTTTGTAGAAATGAACATCTAAAAACTGAAGTATTTTATTAATAAATATTACTACTTGATAAGATAGAAAAATGTGGGTTAGATAGCATCACCACCAGATGGATTCGTAGCTGGCTGACAGGCCGTACTCAGTGTGTGGTCCTCAATGGAACTGCATCTACATGGAAGGAAGTGTGTAGTGGGGTGCCCCAGGGCTCTGTTCTGGGCCCAGTGCTCTTCAACATCTTCATCAACGATTTGGATGAGGGGATAGATGGGGAACTCATCAAATTTGCGGATGACACCAAGCTGGCAGGAATAGCCAATACTCCAGAAAATAGGCTTAAGATACAGGAGGATCTGGACAGATTCGAACACTGGGCACTATCTAACAAAATGAAATTCAATGGTGAAAAAAGTAAGGTTCTGCATTTAGGCAGGAAAAATCAAATGCACAGGTATAGTATAGGTGGTACCTTGCTCAATAGTAGTAACTGTGAGAGGGATCTCGGAGTCCTAGTGGACAATCACTTAAATATGAGCCAGCAGTGTGCTGCAGCTGCCAAAAAAGTCAACACAGTGCTAGGCTGTATTAACAGAGGAATAGAATCAAGATCACGTGAAGTACTAATACCACTTTACAATGCCTTGGTAAGGCCACACCTGGAATACTGCATCCAGTTTTGGTCACCACGATGTAAAAAAGATGTCGAGACTCTAGAAAGAGTACAGAGAAGAGCAACAAAGATGATTGGGGGACTAGAGGCTAAAACATATAGGGAACGGTTGCTGGAATTGGGTATGTGTAGTTTAATGAAGAGAAGGGTGAGGGGTGACATGATAGCAGTGTTCCAATATCTCAGGGGCCACCACAAAGAAGAGGGAGTCAAGCTATTCTCCAAAGCACCTGAAAGCAGGACAAGAAGCAATGGATGAAAACTAGTCAAGGAGAGAAGCAACCTAGAACTAAGGAGAAACTTCCTGACAGTTAGAACAATTAATCAGTGGAACAACCTGCCTCCAGAAGTGGTGAATGCTCCAACACTGGAAGTTTTTAAGAAGAGACTGGACAGCCATTTGTCCGAAATGGTATAGGGTTTCCTGCCTTAGCAGGGGGTTGGACTAGATGACCTCCAAGGTCCCTTCCAACTTCTTCTTCTTCTTCTTCTTCTTCTTCTTCTTCTTCTTCTTCTTATTATTATTATTATTATTATTATTATTATTATTATTATTATTATTATTATTATCATCATCATCATCATCATCATCATCATTATCATTATCATTATTATTATTATTATTATTATTATTACCTACCTGAATATTTGTATTTTTTGGCTGAATAAGTATTGCATAGTCCCTCTAGTTTTCATTGAAAATATATATTCACTTTTTATGCAGGAGTCTGTGTAGTATGTGGGGGTTTTTTTTGAGATTAGTTTTCCTCATCTACACAAAAATGATTGTATTTTAAATGTATGTTAATTATGTACATTACAAATATATTTCCAATGTATATAGCCTTTTACACACCTTACAAAACATGCAGCCTTTTGAGCTTGGTTGTTAACGTTTCTAAAGGCTTTTTAAGATTTCTTAACCCAGTTTCTTCTAACCTAAAGATGTAGATGATCCCTTCTTGCATCATATCCTTGGACATTAATACTATAGGACATTAAACAAATGAAACAGAAGATGGTACTCTTTTTCGTTTGAAATTTCTCCAATTTTTCAAACTATAATTGCCAAGTCTTAGTATTATTTAAACAAAGCTCTTGTTGTATTTTTTTTTCAAGTTAAGTGGTGGGTGGTTTTCACCCTTGTAAAGGTCCAGTATCTTTTTATGGCTTTATCTTTTTCTTGGCTAGGTTTCTGAAATGCTGCCAAATTTTTTAAAGTGAAGTATAAATCAAGTTAGTTGTTTATGTTCTTTATAATCTTTTAATGATATGGTTTTTGAGAAAGGTGATTTGTTTAGTGTATTACAGTATTTTTCTTCTTCCTGCTTTATCATGAAGAATTACACATTTATCGCACATAATTTTTCCCTTTCCAAAATACTTCATGTAAGCAAGTGGGTTTTAACTGCTCTTGTTTTCTTGATAAGTTTTGTACATAATAAATGTGGGCATACTTTTGCCATCATTTTTCGTCCACTAACTTTGACCTCAAGACCAGGACTGTCATGAATAGGATTGGAATAACTCATTAAAGCAGAGACTCTAAAAATGGGAAGTGTGATATATATTCTCCGATTATTGCCTTACTGGAAGATTCTCAGAGGACACCTCTTTTCCTTCCCTATCTTCTGTGACTGGCAGAAAATCTTCCTAGTCAGACAGAGGCTTTCACTATCCTGGGATTAAATTTCTGTTAAAACTTATCCTTGTGGCAAAGGAACTGTTATCTTTTTAAAGCAAAGATGTCTACTGAGCCCAGCTTTGCTTTTGCTTTTAGTATAATTATAGGCATTAGGTTATTTTATGCTCAGGATAATGATTTATTCTGAGCTCGTGTGTCAAGAGTTATTTACAATTATATTAAGCAGCTAGTTTAAAATGTGGATGGAGCTTAAAAGGAATGTATCATGCTGTGCCCACTAGCTCATGAAAAGAAGATGGGGATGTTCAGAAGTCTGTAATAACTGTTATCAAGAGGACAGTTATATTGTCTGGCCAAAAAGAGGAAAATCAATCCGATATTAAAAATATTAGCAGTCAGCTCTTCAGTGCAGGATCCTTAATAGACCTTGATCAAAAATATACTTTGGAAGTATGTTGGAAATGTTGGTGTTCTGAAGAACCATGAAGATCTATTTTCCCAGGCCTTGGCTAAGATAGTTGGAGCCCCCTCCATTGGATATTTTGGGGTATCTTCTTGGATTCAGATAGAAGACAAATTGCTGTCTAACAGTACTGGGGATAAAATAAACTGTGCCTCCAAGAGCTCTGCAACTTCCCTTGCTCAAGTAATTTCAAATGACTTTTAGTTCTATATTTGAGATCTTAGACATGTTCAAACTGCCAGCCCACGGGCCGGATGCGTCACATGAAAGCCGCGCCCACTCCATTGCCGGCAATAGAGAACAAGCTCCGATACGTCACATGATGTCATGTGACGTCGCAAGTTTGACATATCTGTGTTAGAGGAAAAGGAAAGAACTCTTTGAAAAGGGAAACTTTAAATCTTTGATGTGATTACATTGAAAAGTAATAGAGTGGTGATTTCCTGTTGGTCATTTTTCTAAAAAAGATTATTAATATTTATAGGAGATGATCATGATATGTGTCAGAAACACCAGCAAGTGTACATACTGTGTACAGACTGTGGGGTTGTTAATTTAACTGGGTTTTAGATTTACTCTTGGGGCTTGAATTTAATTTAATTTTTTTAATTGTTTTTAATTTTTTGTATTCATGGTTTTAACTACCCTGTAAACCGCCCTGAGTCCTACGGGAATAGGGCGGTATATAAATCCAATAAAATAAATAAATAAATAAATAAATAAATAAATAAATAAATAAATAAATACATACATACATACATACATACATACATACATACATACATACATACATACTTGGACCTTTTCCATCAGGGTGTAGGAAGGACACAGTGTGGAAGACCCTTACAGTAGCACTTCTTCTTTTTCATGTACTGTAGTGCCGAAAAATATAGACTAAAAATCAGTCTATGTAACAAGTCAAATGTGTTTGGGAAAAGTTCATTGAGAAATTATTTGGTGGTTACAGTTCGACAAATTGTTATTATGTTAGTAGTATGCAAATGTTTTCCATACATAATCTGGCTTCTTTCTTGGAGATGTCTATGGGGACACAAGAAAGGAGAACAGTAATCTTTAAACATAGGACTTTATGAAAGTGCCTAACATGTAACATCTTTGAATTACTTTTAAATGTTTAAGTTACAGCTGGTTTTAATCTCCTCCTCTCAAACAGATCTCCACATAGAGTCAGTGAATTATTTGAATTTCTGAGAAATTGAAGTACTATAGTTCCCAACAATGGAAGGTTAATGGGATTTAGAGGAGGTAGTAGGTATACACTAGTAACTAGCCTGTTTCAAAGTAATTCAAAGAAGCTTCTGTTAAAATAGCCTTTTTCATTTCTTAAATTTATTCATGTTGTCTCTTAATTTCCCCTCCAATCCACCAGAGCCTGAGGTAGTTCTTACTCCATTTTTGAAGTTTCAGGGTTCATATAAACATTATAGGTATAAATACTCCTGTCTTTCATTTCAGTTTCAGAAAGTTTCATTCAATTCTTTTCATAAAGAATCCCAGCAAATCATTTGTATTCTAGCAATATATATCAGTTATTAACGGTCCATAATTAATACAGATTTACTGCAGAAGGTGATACATAAGACCCTAAAGTATTCTGAATTACCCTTCTTGACCTTTAATAGTTGGGATTGAAAGAATATTATTTTTAATACATAAAAATAAATAGGAGGACCCAGCTTTTAATTCTAAGAGAAGTGTCAGTGCAAATTTTCTCATGCTAGTCTTATTGAAACTGAATTGAGGATTGTTATAAACTTGTTTCAAGTTGACTAGTGCAAGAGTATTCTGATTGTTTTTATTCAATTTATTATAGCAGTGGTAGTAATTTAAAATTGGGAGGGGGCTTCAAATACATAATTTAATATTTGTGGTGTCAGAAAATCATTTTGAACAACCCTTTAAGTTTTGTTTCTATTCTTATTGCGGTATGGTTTCTTTCTGGCAAATTTAAATATTTTTAACCCATGAATGATACAAAGTTTTGCTTAACTTTATGACTTAAAAATAAATAAACCATAACTGGATTCTTTTGAAAGTATTTACTATAGTACTATTTATAGAAAATATTTGGGGAATATTCAACATTTCTGAATAATCAAATTAGCTAAATGTGAATGCATCCAGCAGAGAATTAAACAGACATGAGGATTTTATGGAAAATCCATAGCTAATTTGCATAATCAAAGGATGTGAATAATCCATTCTGGATTATTGGGCACACTATATTTTACTACAGAATCACAAGAAAAAAGGCTTACTAGAGACCCAGTGGGTCAGATAGGGCAATTCTTGTGCTGTGAAAATGTGTGTTTATTTTATATTAGTTTTTCCATATTTCTGATATATTCCCCAAACCATAACAAGATATTTCACTTGCAGAAAAGATGAATTTTTAATTAAAGTAACAGAATTTTTTTTTTTAATAATTAAAATGGATGCTAATTATTTCAAATCTGTTTTGTGCCCATGATTAGCTATTATTGACTTTGTTTTTATTTTAGGCATGTTGGATAATGATTTTAAAAACTTAGGTTTTACAAAATAATTCATTTTGGGCATTTGGTAATATTCTGTCTGTGCATCATAGGAAATTATTTCTAGTATGAAAAATAAGTTAAATTCACCAGGTTTAACAATATTGATTGCAAGTACTGCTACATGCAAACTAATTAGTATACTGTAAAGAAATGTTAAATAGAACTGTTTATAAAAATGTATATTTCTTATTTTTTTTTTCAAATTTAGGGAGAGCCTATCATTTTCTGTGAGGAAAGCTTCATCAAGCATCGTTACAGTTCTACTAAACATTTTCTGGAAACTGCAGTGAATCTCCAACTTTTTAAACAGGTATTTCTGAGATTGTTGATCTAATACCATTCTAATGCATGTAGCATATGAATATTCAGGGACATAAAAATTGATACAACATTATCAATAGCAGTTTCTGAATTTTGATTTGACTAAGGAAGGATTTTTATGATCTGAGGAGAAAACAGAGTATAGCTAAGATAAATTCTTGTACATTTTTCTTATAGGTTCTTTCTAGTGACAACTCTTTGAGGTAATAAAAAATAAACCTACTTCAATTAAAAAGTCTTGGGTTTCTTTCAGTATATTAAAATTGTATTTCTATTTGGAATCATCCTTATCCTCCTGTGAGCATCCAAAATCTGTCTTGGCAGATTTTCCAGTCTTCTAGAAGTGATGTGGCAAGCGTATAGGAAACTATTAATAAATGGTTCGGGTAAAGGTAAAATTCAACCAATCATAATTTTAAGTCCTTATTCAGTGAATAGCTCTTTTTATATAAAAAGTTTTGGATACATACATAGATTTAAACCTGTTTATCACTAGTAAAACTGAGCACAAGAAGTCTAATTTTCATGTTTGCTAGTCTCCAATCCTCTGATAAACTGCTCCCTTCAGGACTAGGAAATTTGGGTATGGTGCAAACATATGTGGAGAACAGAAGTTAGGAGTCTTCTCCTAGTCCCTTGATGTTCATACTTGTAGTCATGTATGATATAATTATTTTGCCATTATTTAAGAGGCTTTCCTATGCATGAGCACATCGCTGTCAGGGTAATATAATAATATAATAAATATAATATTATAATAATATAATATAATATAATATAATATAATATAATATAATATAATATAATATAATATAATATAATATAATATAATATAATATAATATAATTAATATAATTAATATAATATAATATATATATATATAATATATAATATAATATAATATAATATAATATAATATAATAATATAATATAATATAATATAATATAATAATATAATAATATAATATAATATAGTATAATATAATATAATATAATATAATATAATATAATATAATATAATATAATATAATATAATATAATATAATATAATATAATATAATATAATATACATACAGCATTTTATCTCATAGAGTTGACTTTGACTTTGTTTAAAAATGGAAATCAGTTTAGTAGGACCATACCATTCAGGTGTATTTCCAATTTTTTTCCCAGATGTTACAGCTAAATCTTAATTTGACATTAATTGCCCAGAGGGTCATGTGTTTGAAATTATGCATGTCTCTTCTTTCCCATTGCATGGAAGGGAAAGTTAGAAGCTTTTTTAGTGCTCTGTATCATATTGAGCAGAATTTCTATTTGTTCAGACACTCCAGAATCGGGTCATGTCTTATGATCATGGGTGATTTTCAAACATTTTTTAAAAACTAACCTGTGTCTAGTTCAGACGTAATGAGGAACTTCTGTTCTTTAGAAGTGGGTGCTTTCTTATCTCTTCCTTGTAGTTGTAGCAGAGGAGAGGAAAGGGTGAAAGTGCAGTGTTTTAGAACTGTTTTGTCTGATGAATCTCAAAAGCTAGAACTCAAATTGTGTATCTGGAATTGGGAAGAAATTCTTAGTTTTGGACTGTCTTGATATAAACAAGATTTAGAAAGACTACTTCAATAGTAGGTTTTTGCTGCTATTGATTGATGCTAGAAGATTAATTTTTCTGCTGGCCTGTTGGAAACCATTGTTGGATGAAGAGAACAAAATGATACAAATAGGAACAGTCCTAAAAGCTTATTCTAAGCATTGGATAAACACTGCAGTCCAAATTTCAGCACAAAATAGAAAACATTTCCTCTGATTAAAAAAGCTAGAACCTTAGGTGGTGGTGGGGGACCATGTTTAACTAATCTTCTGGCTCTCTTTGAAGATATAGTACAAAACAGATAAGTGAAATTCACAGGATGGTAGGTAACTTTCATTAAAAAAAAGTTTTTGTTCCTGGAATTTAATGGTTTATGTAGAGATTTATGGCAGCAGAAGTGAAAAGTGCAGTTTCTAATTGGAAAGAATAGAAATAGTGTTATTCTGGAATAGGGAAAGAAACACGTGCCCCTTTAGTATTTTATATAATTCCTCCTCTTTGTGTTGCACATTCAGCTGCCTCTGATCCAAAGACCTGTTTGTAATTAAGCACCTTTCAAGGTTACTTGAGTCATAAGAGATTTGAATTTAAAGTGTTGCTTTAGGTTCAGTGGCAAGTACTGTTTTTTAAATAGAAAAGAAATCTTGTGAACAGTTCAAAGAGAGAGACAGATGGATGGATAGTATATGTGAATCAGCAGCAGGGCAGAAATTTGCATTATTGTAATTTTGAAACACTGTTGTTTTGGAAAGTGAAATCTTAGTAATCATACAAATGGGAAGCAAAAGCAGTGTGTAAAAACTATGCACTACATATTACATAATAGATTTCTAACCTTTTTAACATACACACAGCATCCGTGATGTCCACTTAGACCGTGTTATCATTTAGTTGAATATAAAAGGACATAAATAGAATTGGGTATGGAGTATTGTATACAAATACCTATTTCACTAGTTTCAGCCATTTTTGAATGACTTGCCATATATAATTTCTCTAGAGCCCTGAACATCTATACCAGGGGTAGGCAACCTCGGCTCTTTTATGACTCAGGAACTTCAACTCCCAGAATTCCTGAGTCAGCTGACTCAGGAATTCTGGGAGTTGAAGTCCCTGGGTCATAGAAGAGCGGAGGTTGCCTACCCCTGGTTTATACTAATAATAGCTATTTTGGTTAAGTATGGAACTAAGATGATCAATCTCCTTCACTTATATTGCATTAATAAGGAATATATAATTTAGAAACCTAAGAAAAAGGTTAACTATTTAAACTTTGCAAAAATGTGTGTTACTGAAGTTGTTGATGGTATAATATTTGTGTGTCTAAATCTAAGAACAGAATACACTTTTTTCTTGAAAGAGAAAACTTCTTTATTTGATTTGAAATAGAAAACATGATGTATATATGAAAAATGGATGAAATCCTTACCTGGTATATACTGTTAAAAGCAGAACACTGACCATGTTTTTGCACCTCTATGCAATTTTTATAAGCCCCTGTGATACTGAAATTCCCAAAGCAGCTCCAGTCTGATCAAAACTAAAATATGACCTGATTTGACACATAAATTTATTTTATTATTAATAACTCTTTTATTCTTTAGGCAGTGCTCTGAATTGCTAATAGGACACATTTGTGTTTGGTATACAACACCCAATAAATAGGTATAATGTTTAAGCAGAGTTGTATAAGGTGAGGAAAATAATAGACGGATGTGGCAAGATTGTTGTTCATTTAGTTTGTCATTTTTCTTGGCGAAATCTGACAAATCCACCGAACACAATTAATGATGCAGCTATTAATTTTTTGTGAACTCACAATTTGTATTAACATTTTGTGAGTATAAGATTAGACCCAAAACAAATATCTCCTTTCACTTCATGCTTAACACTCTGTTATCTTACGCTCATAAATCATGTGCTTGGTATGAGAGCAAGGAATGATTTCTTAACTCTCCCTGGATAGATAATGCTTTGTGGCTCAAAGAATGTTTTCTGCACAGTGGTAGTTAAAGGTGCTTTATCTCATTCTTGCTGTGAAATAATCCAGTGATCCCTTACTGCGGTCTGACCATGAACCAATCCATTTGGAAAAAGGCCAGGTTAAGGCTGAGGGGTGGGTGAAGGGAGAAGAATGTTAGCTAAGAAGAAGAGGAAATAATCAGTGATAGCATGTCCTTCACTGCTACTGCTGCCTTTATCTAGTCCTCTTAAAAATGTATTCATGGAATAGTTTGTTTCATGTCATCAGTCTATCCATTGACAAGCATCAGATTGTCACTGACAGGCCTGTTTGGATAATCTGTGATAGCATATGACAGTCAGCCAAATAATTAATTTGTATTGGCTCCTGTGTACCATTTCAGTTAACAGTGATTTGGTATTCATGTTGAAAAATGCAATCAGTCAAATAATTTCTTTGTTTATCTCATATTTTGGCTACCTAATCTTGGGGAAAAAGTATTAATCCTAAAAATGTCAGTATTTTAGAGGGTTGAAAAAGTTTTTTTTTAGGTTTATGAAAATTTAATGCAAATTGAGAGTTTTTACAATACATTGTTATTTCATTTTGATTGCCAATAATTGAAACATGGCAGTTTTAACAAGGTTTCATGATTCTTTTCAGCTTATCTATAGGTTCAAAATTCTCTAGAACTCAGAGATGTGAGTGGATGGAGAATTAGAAACTTGCATTTTCTTACATCCATTTTTTGACACTTCCTTTTTTTGGTGAGATTGAAATTGGCAAACTATGACAAATGCTACCTTCTGTTGATTACAATCATTGTTTAAAATTATTAAACATTGGTTTTAATTTTACAGTGAAGAATAAAAAAGAATTTTATTGTGAGAGGAAAGACATGCATGTAGAGCTTTTATTCTAGTCCTCTCATTTAGTAAACATTTACTTTTTCAGTACATATAAATAGATAAGACTTCATAAACATTTTATAAAAATAAAGCTATAAAAAGTGGGTGCCTGTAATCCAGCACTATGTGTAGAAGAAGTTAGTCTTCTGACTAATGAACTTTGTGGAGTATAGAGGAGATTAAAAATAAATAAATAAACAATCTCCCCAGTTCCTTCTGTTTTGGGATTGGTTGTATCCATTGTACTAGCCCTTTATGCTCACAAAGTTCTAAATATCTCTTATCAGGCCAAGAAAGCTGGCATCTACTAGTATAAATTTCCAGTCAGTGAACTATACAGAATTTATGAACTGGATTTATATCAGTGTAATTAGAGATTTTCCTAAAAAAAGCATTTGAATGGAAAATTAATTTCTGTAGAATATGATTGGTACAAATGATAAACATTAATTTCTTTGCATGTTTTATACAGTATTTGTGCATTTCCTCCACTTTTGCATTCCATACATGTGTGGAATTCTTGTAACAAATAAGGAGATAAAGTTTTTGCTTTGTGAAAAGCACGATGTGGGTGAAAGAAGTTATTTTTTATTTCTTTTCAAGTAATTTTAATCTGATATCCTTTCATTGATAGTAGTTTGTTAACACTTAAGGAAGTTTCAAGCACAATTTGTTGTTATAATTACAAACACTGCTTTGAATCTAAGCTTTAAGAGAGATTGTATAAATTGGTATATAAGCATAGTATGAAAGCTAAGAGTTGTTTAAAGGAAGTACGTTTCTTTCTAATCAATATTAAATAGCTAGAATTGTATGCTATTTGGAGAGATTCAAACAGTGAATTTAGAATAATTCAGTGGTTTAACGGAAAAAATAGAGGTTTTAGACATTGGTTTCAAGCTGATAAATTTGAATTTCTTTAGTATGATTTGCTCTCATCAAATATGCTTAGAATGTAAGTGTATCAAAAATGGCACCATATAGTTGCTTTTTCCTTGTTTAAGATTACCATACTGCTCATATATAACCTGTAGGTGGACATTTTTTTTCTTAACATACGTTAATATTTTAAAATGTGTCCCACATTTTTAAATGAATACACATATAGGAGTTAAAGCAAATTAGATACCAGTTTGAAGAGTATCATGCCTTTAAAATATGAAGATAATAAATGTTACATTCCAATGTGAGATTAATTAAGATGCAATTAATGTCAAAAATATTTTGCTACAGAACCATTCTGCTATATTGTCATGGGGTTGTGATTCTCCCCCCCACCAACTTATTTTGTGAATTCTGGTTCAAAAACTACCACAAGTATTGACTTAAGTTTCAAATCATCCTTCCCCCTTCCCAAATTCAGCTTTAAACAGCTATGAAGAATAAAAGAAATAGTGAAGGTTGGATGGGCAAGTGATTACGTGATGAAATGGAAGTAGCTGTGACCTCTCTAAATTTCTAGTACTTTATAGTGCGGCTAATAAAATTACATTTTATACAGTTTTCTTAACAAAGTTATTACAGCTTTGATACACACTTTATTGCAGTTTATTGAAGGTCGACTTGCAAAGCTAAATGCAGGAAAAGGATTCTCTGATATTTTTGAAGAAGAAATCTCATCAGGAAGTGGAGGTAGATATATATATATATACTTTTGTACTTCTTGACCAAAGATAGGTTTTGATTAGGGCAGCTAATGAATCCCATGAAATGGTGACATTATTCAAATTTGCACTATTTGAAGTGATAATTCTATAGAAAATATGGTAATTGGTTTCAGCTCACAGGAAATAGACAGTGAAAATTGTTATATATTTTATATATGAAATATTACAATAAAAGATAAAAAGAATATACTTGTAATTTAAATTTATAGTTGACAAAGTCACAGATTAGTTATAGAAAGCAACATTTTTAAAAAAATTCTACCAGAGATTTAAGCATACGAACATCTCATCCTAATTTTAATGTTGCTATGACCACTTTCATATATTGTAATTCAGTTACATCAAATTTTCACTCTAGTGTAATAACAACCCTCTTTTTTAAATTTGCCCTCTTTTCTTCTGACAGAACCTTCCTTTTCTCCATTTTGCACACATGAAGATGATTAGCAGCATCTAAAATCCCAACGCAACTGCATATGTAATAGATTGAATTATGCTTGAACTAGCCTTGCATTAACTGAATTTTGGGTCATATTAAACATGACCTGGTATCAGTTTATAATTCTCTCACTAAATCAAATATCGCATTATTCAAACTTACACTAATCACAATCTATCTGTTCTTTCATGTCTCCTGCATTAATTGAAATAGAGGAAAATGACAATACATTTTACATTGGTTTTTAGCATTGTGCTGACTGTGGATAGAGTTTTTGATTAAATAACTGAAATAGAAATACCATTCAGGTTCCATGTTATTAAAAATCCAAAATAAAAGATTTCTTAATGGACCTTTTTAGATGTTTTTGTATAGGAGATGAGAAAAATGTATATAAAATATGTATTATATATGCTCTTACTGATATTTTACCAAACAGTTGTTTGTATTTTTATTTCAAATAATTGCAGTTTTCAACATATCAAATATGTCATAGAAGTTAAAGCAACTAATGTGATATTTGAGTAGTTAGAATGAAAAAATAATAATGAATAAAATAAACACTCATTATTCTTATGGATGAGTGGAAATTAGTCTGTGATTGTAATAGTTTTACCTATATGCCTGATGTGAAATTGTTCCTATTAATTAACACCAACTCTCTTAATACCAAAAAGCACAATTGAGGCTTGATTTATAACCCCCTTATTGAATTAAGTGTTTTTTTAAATTTATGTCTCTTTAATTGTACTTCTGTGTGTTCGATATGTATTGCTGTGAAGGTTTCTAACTTCAGCTTCGTAAGATATCATAAACATTTGCATGGCAAATTGATAGAACTGAATATAATGGTTAATTAAAAATGACAGAAGCAGAAAGATTCTTCAGACTTACTTGTTCATCTTCCTTCTCTCAAAATTACATGTTCAGCTTTTATGCAAGTATCTGCAGTATTAAATGAAAATGCTTCAGTAATTGTATATGACAAGCAGTTTTATACAATAATTAAGGCACCAGGCCAGAAACAGAGACCACAAGTACTAACCTCACTTTAGGTATAAAGTCAGCTGGAAGACTTTGGGCTAATAATTTTTCAAGCTTACAAAAAAAGAAACAGCTAAACATTTCCAAAACTCTTACCCAAAAAATAAATAAAAATGCAGGAGCTTGTGAAGATACTTTTGAATACACATCCATCCATACCCATACCCATTATGCTATTCTCCTTTGGAGAAGAAATGTTGGGATTAGGGTACTTTTACAAACACCAGCAAGTGTCATCACCAGGTGATGACCTATAAAGCCCTAAATGGCTTGGGTCCGGGATATCTGAGGGAACACCTGCTGCCGGCATCAAGTTCCCTTCGTCCTGTGCGCTCCCACAGGGAGGGCCTTCTCAGGGTGCCACCGGCAAAGGATTGCCAGCGGGCAACACCCAGGGGGAGGGCCTTCTCTGTGGGTGCGCCTGCCCTTTGGAACCAGTTACCCGTAGAGCTTAGGACTGCCCCTGATTTTCGTTCGTTCCGCCGGGACCTGAAGACCTGGCTCTTTGAGCTTTCCGGCCAGGACTGAGGATTTTTTAATTTTTTTAACTTATTGTAATTGGGTTTTTAATCAGAGATATACGGGTTTTAGATTTTAATCAAGGAAAATTTAATCTATTTTAACTGCTATTAATTTTTGTATTGTAATGTTGTTTTAATTGCCTTGTGAACCGCCCTGGGTCCTACGGGAGAAGGGCGGTATATAAGTTTAATAAATAAATATATAAATTTCATTAGACAATTCCTCCAAAGCCAGAAGGAACGTTAAAATGTTTCAACCTCCAGGACCTGCTAGAATAGCCAACTTTTAATGGCTTTCTTAAAAACCAATCAGGAAGGAGCTTTTTAGATTTCCAGAGGAAATCTGTTCCATAGAAGTGGGTAGTCATTGAGAACAGTCAATTTTATGATCCCTGAAGATGCTAATCCCTGCAGAGAGAGCTCCTCTACCAGGTCTTATTGGAAAGCAGATAGAGTTGCCTGCTCAGATACCAAAGTTTTGACACATGAGAGAATTCCAGCACCCAGACTAGCTTTCAGTGTGGTGTTATATGAGCAAATCAAAATACTTCACTACAAGATGCCTCATTATATTGCTGAGTTTAAGAGGCTTTAGAAGCTGTTATAGAACCCATATCTTATATGAGAAGCCATTGGCTAGGAATTTATAGCAACTATCATTCCTCATGCTATCTTAAAATTAATAATGGTTTTAAAACTAAACCCACATTTACTTGTCCTGCTAAATTTTAAATTTATTTGCACTGCAAAATAAAAAACAGTGCTATTTTTTATGAAATCCATTTCACCTGACCATTATGAATAGTTTATTAGAGTAATAGTATTGAACACACATTGATTTGCTCTTCTGCCCCCTTGCAAAGTTTTGTTAAACTGTAAGACTGTAGAAAGTGTAGTATTATACTATACCCTGATACAATACATATATATTTGTGCGTATGTGTATTTTTCCAGTCCCTAAATAATTCTAAATTTACCATGTTTTTAAACTTCTGTCATAGCAATAGATTTTGTCAGAGAAAATAATATAGTATGAAGTTCTGTGAAGATAAGAACTGTAGAACTCTTATGTTCATTATGAACATGAATTTAATGTACAATGAAGATTATGCATAAAAGTCTAGCAAAAATGGTTCTAACTTTTGTTTCCCTTTAATTTACATTTTTAGGAAATTTAAGAACATACCATCAGTGGATGCATACTGTGAAGGTATGACAACATGTCAGGAGACTGGAATATATCTTGCAATGCAAAAAGTGTCATCATGTGAATGTAATCTTATTTAGAAATGTGCGGAAAAAATGCTCAGAATTTGTGCAGTATATACAAGTGTATACATGCAGTAATCAGTGCAAATCTCTCATGCAAAACACCTATTTATGTAATCAGAACATTATGAAAGACAATTTCCTGGTGGATTGTGCCCTACAGAAGTACATTACAGTACACTGATAAGTGTGTCAGCCATAGAAATGATGTATTGTAAACTCTGGGAGGTAGTAGACAAAGCTAGACAAAAGGCAGCTGTAGAAATCTTCAAAGTGGCATATTTGGGGTCATGCTAAGGGTTGTAATTTAAGTTAACCAGAAGTGTGGATTTTCCATTAAAAACTAAAGTTGTTATTTAAATTGAGAATCAAACTATGTTCTGCATACATCAGAACCTCTGTGTTTATGAGTGTATATGTATATTGGATTTCAGAAAGGAGGAGCCTTGATCAACACAGCAGTGAACAAAGCTACTCCAGCTGTGAAAACAGCATACCAATATGTAAGAGCCGTTTCTTTTCCTTGTTTCACTTTTGCAGATCTGGGTGTACAGGTAGTCCTGGACTTACAACCACAATTGAGTCCTATATTTCCATTGCTAAGCAAGACAGTTGTTAAGTGCATTTTGCCCCCATTTTACAACCTTTCTTGTCACAGTTGTTAAGTGAATCACTGCTGTTGTTAAGTTGGTAACGAGGTTGTTAGTGAATCTGGCTTCCCCCGTTGACTTTGCTTGTCAGAAGGTCACAAAAGGTGGTCACGTGACCCCTGGCACACTGCAACTGTCATAAATATAGGCCAGTTACCAAGTGTCCAAATTTTGATCATGTGGCCATGATGACACAGCAGTGGTCGTAAGTGTGAAAAATAGTCATGAGTCGCTTTTTTCAGTGCCATTGTAACTTCGAATGGTCTCTAAATGCATGGTTGTAAGTTGGGGACTATCTCTATTCTTTCTTTCAAGGTGCTATAAAATACTTGCTCTATGTTATACTAAACTGTTGTTTGTTTTAACCATAATTTGAACAATTTATAGTGGCCTAGTTTATGCATAACATGAAGTTATAACCATGGTTTACAATCCTCAGTGAAGAGTTCAAATCACTGAAAGCAAAATCAAACACATTAAGTTTAGTGAGAGTCGTGTCAATCTACTCATTATGTCATATACAGTACTTGTTTGCAGAATCACCCATACAGTGACTGAATCTAGAGGTGAAACTCCTTCACTTCTCTAGTTCTTTATACTGAAATTCTCCCCTCTTCTGCCTAGGAATTGTTGCAGTAGTAGTACAATAACAATACAATAGAATATAATACAATAACACTAAAATAATAATACTTTAACAGTTAAAATTATCTCAAAACATCCAGCACTACCATAATTTGTGCCAGTATCAGGTTCTGGTTTAAAGTCTTCACCTTGAAAAGAGCAGCATTTTAAAGGCTTTTTTAAACTTTAAGTCATCTGACTCCTAAGTGGTTCAGGGGGAAATTCACTTCAAAGATGGGTTAGGTTTATACATTCCAAACACCATGGTGATAAAATGAAGGATTTTGCAGTAGCAGTGTTACTGATTTGATCCATGCACATATGAAATTTCCATGAGGGAGACTGGCATATCTATTTTTATTTTCATAATGGACCAAGGTAAAAAAAAATTCTGGGAGGAAAATGTAAGATGCTCTGGAAGTATCTAGGGATCATCCTAGAGGGAGTCAGCAGTTGTACCACAATAGAAGTAACTTCAGTCCTGCCATTTTGGAGGTTTAAAATCCCAGATCCTCTGTTTAAGTTCAATCAAGGCCTTATCTGGGTCAAGACATTATATAACCAGGACATAACAGTCACAATTAGCGAAGTCAAAGTCAGTTAACTTTGTCATGGATCAGGTAAATCTACTTAGTAGAGTAAGGTGAACTAAGATGCTTTCCTGAAAAACACTGAAATTTTAGGTGGGCCTCAGGAGAGTCACAGCCAAACTAACCAAGTTAGGGCATTTGAAGTTGAGCAAGAATTTAGCTCCTAAAAAATTAAATTAAATTAAAAATTAAACTGGATAGCTTCCAAAGTCAAAGCATCCTTAACAAACACACAGCTGGGCATCACAGCTGGGTACCAAGCCCCTTGGATCTATTTAATTTAATTTCTTCAGGGATGTAATTATTGCTTTCATGGCTTACAGATTTTAAGGATCACATTGAATGCAATTTGGGCTCTTATATAGAGCTCAGTTGTTTATTGCAGCAGGTGGAAGTTTGAAAATGGATACCTAGATAGTTGAAGTCCTTTATCTGGTTAACTGGTTTTTTAAATTCTCCATCTGATCAGGAATTTTAAAGTACTTTCTAAAGAAATGTAAAATTTTTAAATAGTTTTTTTTTATTAAAAAGTTTTAACATACAATTTTTCCTTTAAAAATCCTCCCTTCACCCTCCCCCCCTACCTCTCCCCCCTCCCCCCTCCCCCCCCGACTTCCCAGAGCTAAATACAAGGTATATATAAAAAAAACAATCATAAACAACCATATACTAACATCCATAAACTCTAAAATCCATCACTCTCTAGCTTATATAGGATAATATATATATATATTAAATATATATAGAAAAACAAAAATAGAAAAAGAAGAAAAGAAAGAAGACTTATTCAAATGCTACATGAAACTTCTTAACCCTATAAATCCATTTTCTCCATTCCATAATATAACGTTCTTGCGAAAAATCTTAGGCCAAAATCTATGCCATCTCTGCCAGGTCAAAAATCTTTGAAGTCACTCTCCTATAATCGGCAGTTCCTCTTTCTTCCATTACTGAGCTATCAAAAGTCTTGCTGCCGTAATTAAATTTCACATAATTAGTGTCCACAACCGTAACGTCCGTAATTATCCCCAACAAAAAAAAAACAAAAACAAAAAATTTGCGAACAAAACTTTATCCTTTGCTTAAAAATCTTCTACATATTCCACCAAATTTTTATCCAAAAAGCCTTGATCTTTTTACAAGTTCACCATACATGAAAATATGTAACATCTTCATCTCCACATCTCCAACATTTTGGCTGATAGTCCGGATACATACTTGCAAACTTTTTAGGATCTAAATGCCATCTATAAAGCATTTTATAAAAGTTCTCTCTTTACGTTCCTAACCCAAATCTTTTCCCACATGTCCATTGCGATAACTTCCTAGATGTTCGTTGTGGAAACTCCATAGACTTCTACTGGTCTTGCTCTTTTATTATTTTCTTTTTGATCGTTTTAAAGCAGCACGCGTCACCCTCCGCTCTCCAGGATCATCCAAAGAAATTGTAGCTTGATCTCCTCCAGCACCATTCTCCTCTGTCTGTCCATCCTCAGTCTCTTGATGTTCTCCTTCTCCAGATCCCTTTGCAGCTTCCAGAAGTGATAATGAGGTTGCTTTTAAAACGTTATTATAAAAATCTCGCGCCTGCATCACAGTAATCAGACGGTACCTTTTACCTTCATACATCACCATCAACCCAACTGGAATCTCCCATCTGAACCTTATATCTCGTTGCTTGAGCTCTTGCACGAGGAATATAAAATCCTTCCTTCTCCTTAAAATCTTTGGAGGAATTTCTTTTAAAACCAAAACTTCTTGATCAGCAATCACCACTTTAGAATCATAGGCAACTTGTATAACTTCATCTCTAATTTCCCTCTTAGTAAAATAAACCACCACATCTCTAGGCAGCTTTCTCTGTCTTGCAATCCATGAATTCACACGAAACACTTTATCCATGCCTCCCTTAATTTCAAATGCTGGCTGATTCAATACCACTTCCAGAGCCTCAGAAATCAGCTGCTTTAGATCTTCCTTAATATTCTCTTTTAAACCTCTAATTCTAACAGCAAACTGCATCTGGTAATATTGTGCAAGACTCAATTCTCTGTCCATTTTGTCTCTTAAATCTTCATTCTCCAGTACTTTTGCTTCTAATATGGCATTCTTTTGAGTCAAATCTTCCACTTTTTCCTCCAGTTCTTCCACACATTCAGCCACTTTATACACTGAGGACAAAATGTCTACCTTCATCACCCTGAACTTCTGTTCCATCCTCTCTTCCATTCTCTCCTCCAATTTCTCCAATTTCGCCTCCATCTGTGCAAATTTATCACCCATTGATTCCAGAATTACCTGGGCATGTTTTTCAAGAGCATCTTGTAAATCCTTCGATGTCAATACATCAGGAAGATGCAACGCCTGCAATGATGATTGTTGTACCGGAGAAGTTCCAGCACTCCGAAGAGTTTTTGAGGGAGGTTTAGCCGCCATCTTTTTCACTTATGACGCACTTTCACTTTAAGTTTAAAAAGTCCATCAAGCTAGAGAGTAGAATATAATAATCCTCTTCACCTTTTCCTCTTGTACCGCTCTGCCTGCTCCTTTTATTCCATAGTCCTTCCTTCAGGCAGGGGTGGTCGCAGACGCCTGGCTCTGCTCCATGAAGTCCGGAGCAGAGACGCTGACCAGCTGGGAGCCACCCAGGCTACGGGGGAGTTCAATCCTTCAGCCGCCCAAGCTACAAGCTCAGGCGGCCCAGGAGAACTCAACCCCTACCTGGGGCCTCACCCCCTCCTCTTCTCCCGAGGAGGGGGCTTCAAATTCGCCCGAACAGCTGATCGGCGCTGTTTCGGGCGAAAATCACTCAGCTGAGCCGCGGGCAGCCCGGGAAGGCTGTCTCCGGCGCCGCGCAGCCACCGGAAGTCGCAAAATTTTTAAATAGTTTTATTTATCTAAACTAAATAGTTTTATTTAGTTTTAAATAATTAATTAAATTAAAAATAATTAAATAATTAATTTCAAGACATTCTCTAGAGCAGTAGACCACTAAAGGAACTTGGCAACTGCCTAGGCCCACTTAACTTACAGATAAAATAACTACATTATCTACATAAAGAAACAGAGACAGCTCAAATAGCTAGAGTTGTAGAATAAGTTCTAGCTTAGAAAGGGTCACAATAGTACCATTAATATAGAAATTAAACCTACAAGAATACATCCTTTATCTCCTTTAAAAAGTAGGGATAATGTGGATGGGTCATTGTAACTGCCACTAATTTCTGTAATTGTATTTTAATATAACAAAATTATCAGCCTGGATAGTAGTCAATGGGTGTTATAACTAATTTCTTCTAAAATCTCCAATGGGAACAGAATCTCAATCAAAGCAATATAAGGATGCTAAATGGTGTAGAACTGCACATTGATCCATACTGAAATGTCTTGATCTGAAACCTGCCTATTCTGGGGGCAAGATGTTTTTCAGGTTTATTCACTCTAAAAGTTTATAGTAGAGAAATCTAGCATAACAATTGCCAATTATTGGCAAAAGGCTGATTGACTACGTGTTGACAGGATTGTGTCTGTCATCTTCCATATATATGTTTGGGGCCTAGCAAGGTATTCTAAAATACTTAACAAACACTTAACACATATCTCCCTTGCCTCTCAGCTAACAAAGCGAGAAAGAGCCTATGGCCTAGAGGTTAGAACAATTGCGTAATGTGCAATCGACCCAGGTTCGAATCTCAGAAGGGTATGGCTGACTGATGAGAACAAATGAGTTTGAAATGGCCATATTAGTCTCCCTTTAATTCTTTGTTAGCAATCCCCCCAAAAAAAATTACACACACACACACACACACACACACACACACACACACAGGGAGTGACAGAGTTCACCCACCTCAAGGGAACTAATAGTGAGTTGTTAATAGCAGTGAACAAAATAAGCCTATCAGTTAGGATATTATTATTCTCAATAATTTTAAGAGAGCATATCTCTTTACCTTATGGTTTACCAAATAAATTAATTTTTGAATTTATGTTTGTAAAATTGAGGGTGAGTCAGGAGTGGATCAGATAGTAGACCTATTAAAATTACATGAAATGGACCTCTCATTAAATCATGAACATATTTGGTTCCTAGGAAGATTATGTTGTTCACTAAACCTGGATTTAACTGACAAGCAAGAAGACATTAGAACAGAATTATCTTTATTTTGTACTGTTTGTTGAAACCTAGGCTAATTCACTAGTGAGTGACTTGTGTTTTCTCTTTCAAATACTCCTTTTGTACTCTTTGATGAATAAATGTTTCTCGGAAGGAAGAATCATTACAGATTTGAGTATTTTGGTAAATTGAAGTTACCATGCTTTGGCTAAGGCTTAGTTTTTGTCAGACCAAAGTTTGGAATATTGATTTGAGTTTGATGAAAGGGAATTTGATTTGCAGTTAAATGATCCAGTACAGAGTTCATGATTTGCAAGAAACATTTTTAAATTAATAATTTTATTATGCCAATAATGGCTTCAAAGGATTGGCTAGGTATTAGTCATCAAATTGCAGAGCAATGACTAATAATTTAATGGACCACACAAAATGAAGGTATTTGTTGAATGAGGGATCAGTGTGAATTTGTGAACATTAACAAATAACTAAGATTTCTTGTGTATATTGCCTAAAGATGTGCACCAGCAGTTTGATTTCTAAGGTTCACACTATTTACCACACTATTCTGAACTTAAATCAGAGTGTGGTGAACCTGAACATTATTCAGTGAGTTTATCTTGTGAGTACTGTAGTAATATCCAACTTCATCCCTGAGGTTGTTCCAGATGGATATAATCTGGATACTTAACACCAAAGAGCTATCTAATTGGTGAATTTAAACCTTGGTCTCCCTGATGCTATTCTAACATTTTAAACAGTACATCACACTACAACCAGTTTCCTTAATATATGAAAATTTAGTGTTGGGAAGATGCTGTGGGTGAAGGAACACTGAGAACCAAAACCAGGGAGATGTGTGAAAATCGCTTCCTGGTCCTTTGAGCTTCAATCATAAATTTTTAATTTAATTTTTTTTATTTTAATCCCATTTATATCCCGCCCTTCTCCGAAGACTCAGGGCGGCTTACAATTTAAGCACAAACCAATGTGCTTAGCAATAGCCTTCATTCTATGTATATGCCTGCTTATTAGGGCTTTTGGGGGGGGCCCAGCGGCATTATTACAAAGTCAGCTTATTGCCCCCAACAATCTGGGTCCTCATTTTACCTATCTCGGAAGGATGGAAGGCTGAGTCAACCTTGAGCCTGGTGGGATGCGAACCTGCACTAATTGCAGGCAGCTGGTGTTACTTAAGGAGGCATTAGCCCACTGCGCCAACAAGGCTCCTAAATCGATTCCTTATTTTCATTTTCAAAGAGAATTTTTAAATTTACATCATTCAAAATCACACTGAGGCCATATTTCAGGTAAATACATTCAAAGTACTGTGAATGCATGTGTTCATTTATAACTTATATACAGTTCTTTAATGGAATGGTAAAAAATAGCTCTTTTTTCACCACTGGGTTTCTATTTGGTCATTATAATCTTGTAACGATGAATCTATTCCTGTATTCACTTCTGAATTTAATTTTTTAAGAGAATCCTTAAAAAATTGCCTATGTACTGTCCCATTGGTACCATTTTCTGGGCATTAAAATTAATTAAATTAATTTTAATTAATTAAGGGACATCTTAGTTTTCAGTTTCCATCTTGGTGTCCTGTCATGACTTTGCAGAAATGTGAATAGTTAAAACAATGGCTTCAAAGACATACTGTCCAGATGCCAGTGGAAAATCAAGTATGGTGATTATCATAGTATTCTCATTAGGCAATTAGTCATGAAGGTTGCCTTGTATATACACCAACTAAGCATAAATACATACCATACATACATACATGTATATTTACTTCTCACAGAATACTGGAGTCAAGCAACATCTGTATATTTAATATGCACTTGCTGGAGAAAAATTCATGTTTTTTATTGGGATACATTCAATCTGTGTACACTATACTGTTGAAATTTAAGTTAGTTTGCTGAAAACAATGAAGTTTAGAGACACCCATTTATAGCTGAGTGTGCAGTTAGAGCAGCGGCTCCCAACCTTTTCTATACCTTGCACCCCTAAAATGCTTCTGATATATTCTCACACCCCTTACAAAAGTTTGAAATTTTTATTTATTTTTTATTTTATTTATTTTAATTCCATTTATATCCCGCCCTTCTCCGAAGACTCAGGGCGGCTTACAAGCTTAGCAGTAGCCTTCATTCTATGTATATGCCTGCTTATTAGGGCTTTCATACACCCCCCAAGCGGCATTATTACAAAGTCAGCTTAATTGCCCCCAACAATCTGGGTCCTCATTTTACCTACCTCGGAAGGATGGAAGGCTGAGTCAACCTTGAGCCTGGTGGGATGCGAACCTGCACTAATTGCAGGCAGCTGGTGTTACTTAAGGAGGCATTAGCCCACTGCTCCACCAAGGCTAATGCATAACGGCAACTAATTATGCATATACACTATAATTTTGAAAATCCAAGTTTTCGTACCTCTTGGGTGCAAAATTTAGGGAACCCCTGAATTAGAGGATATAATTATCTGCAGTGCATACATGCAAACGTTTTTAAAATATCAAATATGGCTCACATAAGGTAGTCTTTTAATCCATTCCCCTGTCCCTCCCACCCATTTTTTTTTTTGCCTTTACATGCTACAAGGAATATGAATTGGCAAAGAAAACAGAGCTTAGCATTGCACAGTTTAGGGGAATTTGGAGAGTGCAGGGGCTTGGTGAGAACAATACAACGGGGCTAAAATTCATGTGTGAGTCATAGGCTGCTGGTTGTTTTTCCTGTATAGTTCATCCTAAGTTAGATTTGTATTTAGGTGCATTTTCTATTTAGATTAGGTCCTAGGGAGAGTAGTTCGCAAATATAAAGAACACTTCATAATCTCCTAAGTAACAGACATGTTGGAAACATGTTATCTATAATTTGGCTTTTAGTTTGAATAGAAAAATAGCCACCTATTATAGTTGTTTGAAGAATAGGGTGCAAGAATTTGAAGTTGAATGATAAAGTGAATTGAAATACTATTTGTTCCTCTTTAAAGTTAGAATTGCCTCTGAAAGAAAAACCACATTTCTTTACAATTATTTTGCTTCTACAGTGATTATTTCACCTGTTTTAAAAAGCAAACTATAACTGTCATTTTTATTCAGGCTGATGTGAAGAGGTGGCATGAAACTTTAGTGTAAATCTAATAATAGTAACTATGAAAAACACAACACTGACATGGCTCTGCATATAAAAAGCGCTAGACTGGAATATTACTGCCTGAGGTTTTTTTTCCTATTCAACTTGTGGCCAAGCTAAGAGTTTATTTCTGCCGATACACCATTTCATAAGAATGCTACATTAAGGAAATACCAATTTAACTAGAGTGTTTTGATAACACAATTATGCCTATGCCACAATCCATTTCTTAATGCACATCTTATTAGCAATTAATGCACACCTTATTGCACACCTAATGTAAACCTTGTTAGCAATCCTGTATGAAATTAATAAAACAATTTCTTTTTGATATACCAAACAATGCGAAGGTTTTAATTTTAAATTCTATGTTACTTCATCTAGGGCAGTATCAAACCATTGTTTTGCAGATTCAGTTAGTTTTTTTTCCATTCCTTTTCTTTCCCCCAGGCAAAAAATCATGCAAAACAGGGAATAAAAGAGGTGAAGAGTAAGTTGAAACACAAGGTATGTGGCAAAATTTGTACTTTCTTACCTTGTTTCTTGCTTCAGTTTGAAGTATATACCTTATGAATCCCACAAGATTTGTGTTTTTAATGACTTTTGAAATATGCTTAGCCCTTTGTTCAACAATGCATTTTTTATAACAAGCCCTCTGGCAACTCTCTGTCATTCTGTGCATCTACTTGAATAATCTCTTTATTGTTTGCATATTTATCATGAAAAAAACTGAAGTCTTCAAAGATCTATAACAGGATGTATGTTTTCATAAAGCTGATTACTTTGATGTCACAATTGAAGCATTTGCTTCTGGCTGAGAATTTAAGGCAAGTGACTTTTACCAGAGAAATATAATTCAGCAGGAATAGTTGTCTGTTTAGGTTTCCTGGGTTCAGTAAATGGCAGCATTATTTTAGCATCCTAAACCTTCTAAGAGTATCATTTAAAAGTATGGGAGGCATCGTATCAAGACTTCATATATTCAGTGTATTGTATGTTCAGTATTCATTTTTAAATCAAGCAGTTTGAGCACTATTTCGCTTTCTCCTCAGGTGTCAAGGCTCAAATATATGAAAGGAATTTTGTTTTATTTGATAGCTTCATCATATTTAAAAATTATATCGTAGTTGTTACTCCAGCATTTAAATCTTTCAGGTGGCAAAATTTTTAATGGTGTGTATGTGTTTAACTAGATATAAAAATGTGTAGTCACAAAAGTTTTTCAGTCTTAATTTTCTCTATAGGAAAGAGAAGATGGCTATGGAATTTGTAGCTCAGGTTTTGCACAATATGCTCCATTCTGTACCGTTCCTAATTCTCCAAGAGAGAACACAGAAAAAAGGCGACTTGCACAGGTAATTAAAAATGTTCTCCCTTTGGATGTTATTAACAAACAAGGTATTTGTTAATCAGGATGGGGAATACACAGCAGTAATAAGCATTATGAACCCTCTATTGATCCTTGTTCCCTGACCCCTGCTTTTAAAACATACAATGGAAAGCTAGTTTTCTCCAATGAAAGCATGTATTAGCATTATTTTTATTTACAAGAATGTATCTGGGCTCACATGAGTCAAATAAACAGGTCTAGAAAATAAAAACAATGGATAGTTACTTTTAAAATTTGTCTACAAGCTCCAAGTAGACAAAAGTAACAGAGATGTTATAAAGCATAGTTGGAAACCCTCTCACCTGTTTTCTTCTGTTAATGCATTTAAAAATAAATAAACTACTCTTTTGTAGCCATTGAGAAATGTTCTCAAAATCGCAAATCTGCCCAGTGGTCCACAAAAGGTTGCTTCTCTCTCTCTCTCTCTCTCTCTCTCTCTCTCTCTCTCTCTCTCTCTCTCTCTCCCTCCCTCCCTCCCTCCCTCCCTCCCTCTCTCTCTCTCTCTCTCTCTCTCTCTCTCTCTCTCCCCCCCCCCTCCCTCCCTCTCTCCTCTCTCTCTCTCTCTCTCTCTCTCTCTCTCACACACACACACACACACACAGTAATTAGTACCCTACCTTCCTCAAATATATCCAACCTGGCACTTCATCTTATGAATAAAGGTGAATCATTAATTGTTTAGTAATGGAGTTGGCTTTCAGAGTTGGGCAGCATGTAAATGCAAATAAATAAACTGCAGTGAAAATGTAATTACCTAAATACTGTGTGCTTTTAAAGAAGTGTTTCCTCAGTAAAGGCTAGAATTGTATTTGACTAGGATGTGGAAGGCTCATCTCTCTCTCTGTATAGATAGATAGATAGATAGATAGATAGATAGATAGATAGATAGATAGATAGATAGATAGATAGATAGATAGATAGATAGATAGATATAGATATAGATATAGATATAGATATAGATATAGATATAGATATAGATATTATATAAATAATATAATAGGATTAGGTTCAGTGACATGTAGAGCAATTATAGCTTCCTGGAACCAGTGCATACTACATTAATACTGAGAGCAAAATGCTTCCAGAATAAGATGAGCTGAGATGGGTGGGTTGTGAGCAATATATAGATATGCAATATATACTACACACACATGTATGTATGTATGTGTATGTGTATATATATGTATAATATATGTGTGTGTGTGTATAGATAGAGAAAGTGAGTATATGCTAGATCCTATATAAAAACCACTCAGATATTAATGACTGGCTAATGATCAATAGATTGTACTGCTAAAGTAATGACCTGTGCTAATAGATCTCAAAGGGACGCGGTGGCTCAGTGGGTTAGGACGCTGAGCTTGTTGTCGATCAGAAGGTCGGCAGTTTGGCGGGTCGAATCCCGAGTGCCACGTAGCAGAGTGAGCACCTGTTACTCGTCCCAGCTTCTGCCAACCTAGCAGTTCGAAAGCAGGTAAAAATGCAAGTAGAAAAATAGGGACCACTCCGGTGGGAAGGTAACAGTGTTCCGTGCGCCTTTGGTGTCTAGTCATGCCGGCCACATGACCACGGAGATGTCCTCGGACAAGCGCTGGCTCTTTGGCTTTGAAACGGAGATGAGCACCGGCCCCTAGAGTTGGAAACGACTAGCATGCATGTGCAGGGGAACCTTTACCTTTACCTAATATATCTCAAATAACATTGGTGAGCTTGAATTCCTTGATAGGGATTTTGTATTGAAAAGTGAAGTCTGGAAATCTTCAGTAGCCAGTGAAATGGTCTGCGTATTCTATTGCATATATCAATTACTAATTAATATATTTGTGTCACTTATGCTAATATTGAATTCTATTCAGCCACACTTTAATAGTTCTGCTGCAAAATTTACCTATGTAGATTCTATACAGGTACATACGTTTTTCAATGTAGTCCTGGCTCTTCAATTGGATTTTAAGGCACAGTATTTCTCCCTTTATATTTGTTCAAATTAAAAAAGATATTAGTAATTTAGGGCTGGTATGTTGCCCTTATAAAACAGTGCATAAAAATCAAACTCATCCTCCTGCTGGAAGATTGTATTGATGCTGTTTTTCACATTGTCATTAATAATATTGTTGTTTTCTAGAGCTGAATATGAATATGCTTTCTACCCCAACAAATAATAGTTTATATGCCAGTCTGCTAATTAGTTTGGTTATTTCCTATTTTTTTGATGAGGTTTAAATAAATGTCAAGGGTACAGACATGGAGATCTCCCAATTAGGCTTTGCATTTGTAAAGCCCAGCCCCTTTGCTTTTGTGTGAAGATGACAGTTCCAACTGCAGCGTCAGTCTAACAGGGCTCATGGGAGAGGGTACTTCACTGCTTTTATTGAAAACAAGGCTAGTTTGGCCCAGTGAGAATATTGGCATTGGTCAGAGTGCAGATCAGTTGTTAACAATGAATATTTACTAATCTCTGTCACAGCCAAGATCAACTGCTTTTCCCCCCCTTTCATTTCACCCATTCAGTGCTAGAGCTCAAAAATCAGTGCATTAAAATATGCATAGATTTTACACATGCACATAAAATAGGTATAAATAACTTTATTGCCAAGGGTTTCATTGTACTAATTTCTCCATTGTACGTACACCAGATTGCTTTTGTGTGCAACAGGGAAGAGATCCCACACCATGACAGCACAACTGATCTTCACCTAAGAGATTCTGAAAAGAATTGTTCTATTTCTGTAAGACATGTGCCAGCCTCCTCATAGCTATTCTAGTCTATTTGGTTATGGGTGTGCAGAGGCGGGAGAGAGAGAATAAGAAGGAAGAGCTTAACTGCATTGCAAGTCAAAATTAACAGATGGATTGCCCTAAGCAAGGGAAAAGCCACCACTACAAAATCTAGTGAAAGCGGCAGGCTGAGGCTTTTTATTATTAATCCTTATTAAAATCTTGACGTGTATTTTACAGTTAACCCTTTCATCCCTTCATGGTTAAATAATAATTCCTCTCGCCTTCGCATTAACTTAGATTGAACACAATACTTTTTTAAAAAAGGAAAGAGAAAGCAAATTACAGAATGTTTTACATGTCAACAGTTTTCTCCCACTTTGCCTTTCCTTCCTTTTAATTTTTACCTTCCTTTTTTAATTCATTCTGTAGAAATGCCTTAGACTGTAAATAGATTATTTTAGTTTGGGATGACTTTTTTTTTTTTAAATCCGTAGATGCATCAGCTAGATGGATCTTTTAAAATGCAGGTCTGTTTCCACAGCATTGCTTAAAACTAAATATTTCAGGCAGAACAAAGGCAAATATACAGTATTTGAGGATCTGCTAGTTACCCTGAACATCATCTTCAGCTCTGGTTGTGACTCATTTTAATTGAAGCCTTTCATGTTTTAAAAAGATACTGGCTTTGTCATGCATTTGGTAGCATCCTGTGTAGCACTGCTAGGAGCATATGCTATAATAAAGAATTAGCTGTGCTTCCTTGTTTCTTGTGAAATGTATGTGTAGGTATGGTTTGTAACCCATGGTATACAGTTATCTGTGAGACTTTTGTTTTTAAAAAATCCTTTTGTACAAAATACAGGTTTTTCAGAAATCCCAGTATCTTAATTGAAAGTGAATTATTTTTCACAAAGATGTTGTATTGTAAAGGCAATATAATTTGTTGTTAGAATATAGCTCCAGGGATGGTCATAAAGCTATGTAAAGTATATGAATGTAAACATTGTTAGCAAAATCTACTTTGTAGTATAGAAGCCAACAAAAATATGGTTGAAGTACTTGTCTATGTTGCTTTACTATTATTTTTTCATATGGCTGAGCTGAATGAACATTTTTGGGTGCTACTTTTGAATTAAATCATATGCATAATCAAATTATGGAATGTCTTTGAACCAATACAAACCACTGAGCTTGGCAACCTGTGTTCAACTGTGGCTGCTCTATCACTGTGATTGTGAGTCTGCTGTGGGCTGACACGTTGACTGTTTCCTGAAAGCAGGCTGTCCCCTACAGAAAAGAGCCCCCCCTTTGTGCTTTTTCCAACCCCACCTCTCCCAACCTCAGAGAGATGGTATAGGTTGTGTCCTGTTCTATCTGTCAAGATGGAATGAACTAAGCAAATAGGGCTTGGTCTGGGTGACATTCAGCCCTATTGCAAATTGAAGATTGCATGAAAGAGACTCAAAGCAAAATTGAACATCATTATTTTTTTCTGAAATGAAGAAATACCTGTTTGCTTTCCACAGAATGAGATTCTACAGAGCACATGGAATCATACCGAAGTTCAGGCACCCAGCATTCCTCTTTTTCTTCTGTTTTTGCCTTTTGCAGGAAATTCTACACAATGCTAGGGCACCATTGAGCTGTAGCTAGCAATTTAAGCAATGTGAATAAAATATTGTATGTGACAGATGTCATGCAGAGTAACAGTGAGCAGTGTTGAATCGACAGTTTGGTAGTCTGCTTTAGTTTAAGCTTCCTCATAAAAAAAGGTAAATTCAGTCAATTAGCACAGTGTTTTAGACAAAAGAAAGCATAATCCTTAGATGTGCTTGGTTCTGTTAGTTTTTGTTTGAAGAGACAATCTTTTGTCTTTCCTTGTCAATTATGATCCATCTATATTGCAGCCTGCATATCTTTTAATTAAAAATAGAAAATATATGCTGCACAAAATTACGAGACTGCCCTCTAGTGGTATAAGTGACTTTTCAGAAATGATGTAAAATAATTCTTCATACATAAGATTCCTACTATATCTATTGAAAAGCAAGTAAAAAACAAAATGTTTTTTAAAAGTTTATAATAGTTTTTCAGCAATTGCTTTCCCTGCTTATCTAGCATAATCTTGAGATGTCGATCCCATTCTAGGCTTTCCCACATAGTTTTTTCAAACTATTTTTTCCCCAATTGATGCAAACCATATCTTCTAACATAGGGAAAGGAGGGGGTTACTTCTCGATAAGCCCAAGTGAAACCACATCCTTCTAGTTGAGTGCAAGAGTTGGTGAGATTCATTGGTTCCTGGAGATTGGACTGTAAGAACTCCATTGTTGATCAATAAATAAGTGTCCTTCCTGACCGATTACATATTTTTAATTTATTTTTCTAATATGAAAATAATATGAAATATCTTGTTTATTTATAACTATTGCTTGTTACTATTAACAAGTAAGATTTGAAACTCTTAAGGGTGGTGGTAGCAAAAGGTGGCTTACAAGAGCATAGAGGTACTTTCTCTATTTAAACCAAGGGCAGGCCACCATTTGACAGCCAAAAGGGAAGCAGTAGTACAATGACATCATATTGAGATGAGAGGCTGGGTTTTTCTGCAGCAGTTTGGAAAGGGTTTTTTTCTTCTTTTTCTCGCCTTTCTCATGTGTTATTCGTACT
Source organism: Vipera berus (assembly GCF_964194415.1). Classification (NCBI taxonomy): domain Eukaryota; kingdom Metazoa; phylum Chordata; class Lepidosauria; order Squamata; family Viperidae; genus Vipera; species Vipera berus. The sequence continues at coordinate 95,827,161 of NC_138204.1, forward strand.
TGATGGCTTACATGCCATCTTTTTATTTCCATTTTATGTACATCTCTGTTGTACGGTATTTTGCAGCAGAATCTTATTAGCATGATTTCTATGAGGCCATAAAAGAGTTTGAAGGCAGTAAAGGGATAACAAACAGCCACTGATTTAAAGCTAATAAATGTTTTCAAAGATGGGGTAGAGGTGAGAAGTAGCAGTTGATTTTATTTTTATATACATATATGTATATATACATACATGCAGACATACATGCATACACACACCATATTGATTTTTTTTAAAAAAAGACTTAATTCCATAAAATCTTGCATAAAATTAATTACATTTTGTCATACATTTATGGTCTTTTTAAAAAAAAATTCAGTTGGTAATGGGTTGGACTTAATGTTTAGAGTAGATAACAGTGAAATCACTGTGATGTGTGTGGGAATCATTTGTCACACACTTAAAAGAAATAGCTTTTGAGTCTACATCTTGATATTACCAAAAGAAGCAACAGATACAAATGCTCCATTGTAGTCTTTAAAAAGAAATCACTTCTATTCCTTCAAATACAATCACTGGGGAAAAGAATGTGGATTACAATATAATTAGAATTTATATTTGATTTAAAACATAGCAGCTGCTCCACGCCTTATATAATGTGTCTTAGCTTTTCTATGTCAAGGTAAAAATCACCTTTGTAGAGGGCGACGGACCGTGCTTCAGAGAATGCATGATACACTTGCAGGAAGGCAAGAAAAACAAGACGCATAATCTTACTAAATACCTTTTACTTACAAAAATATAAAAACTAAATATATATTATACAGAGCTAGCTGGGCTACATCCTAACGTAACAGTCAGTAACAGCAAAGGAAAAAAAAACAATACAGATAACAACCCAGAACTTTCTCTAGACATGCGCACTAAACAGACTGAAACCATAACATAGCTAGTCATATGGGATTCACTATGGTTACCAGATAAGTTATCACAACAGGTGCAGAGAACAGGGGAAAATGTACAGTTAGAAATGAACTTTCTGACGAACATAAAAAAAACGTGCAGTGACATTCCCCTTCTTTCGTCAGCAAAGTGAAGACTCAAGTAAGGCACATCTTCTCACGCAGATACTCATGCTGGGCTGTAGGAAGTGGTTTGTTCAGCATGTCAGCAATTTGATCACGTGTAGGCACATACTGTAATGACACAAAACCTTGTTTCACCAGTTGCCTTATGTTTTGATATCGGATGTCAATGTGTCTGGACCTTGAACCTGTAAAACGTGTTTCAGAAATATAAACCACAGATTCATTATCTTCCATCACTGTAATCGGTCGAATCGGATGTGTCCAGATATCTGTGACTAAAGCATCAAACCAGGTTAAAGAATTGCATGCATCAGACACACAAGCATACTCAGCTTCTGTAGAGGAACAAGAAACAAGATTCTGTTTACGCACATGCCAGTAAACAGGACATCCATTTAAGAACATCATGTAACCTGATGTACTTTTCCGTGACTTCTTATCACTCGCCCAATCTGAATCTGCATAACAACATAACTCTGCATAGTCAGTATGTGTGGGTTCCAACAACAACTTCATGTCTTTGGTGTGTTTTAGATACCTCAATAACTTTTTAACACATGTCCAATGAAACTGTTTTGCCTTGCCTACGTGTCGTGATAAAAGATTAACACTAAGTGCAATGTCGGGTCTAGTCCAACTACTAATATACAGCAGCGACCCAATGACTGAGCGATATAGTGTTTGATCTTCGAACTCAGGACTTGGTTCATGTGCCAAAATGTGAAAGTCAGTTTGCATGGGTATACTCACAGGCTTAGCGTCCTCCATGTTACAGTGATGTAACAGTTGTTCAATCTTCTCTTCTTGTGTGAGACTAAACCCCTTCTGAGTTTTGGCAATTTGAACACCTAAATAAGTGTTAATACACCCTAAACACTTCAACGTGAAAAACTTTTGTAAAGCTTTAGCAAAAACCTCACTCATCTGCTTATTTGGACCAATATAAACAATACCATCGACATAAACAAGAATTATCTCATACCTATTACCGGATCTTTTAGTAAACACGCATTCATCTGTTTCGGACTTAATAAAGCCCATTGAATTTAGTTTGTCAGAAAGACATAAGTACCACATTAAACCAGACTGTTTCAGACCATAAAGACTTTTGTGTAGAAACCAGGTATCCCCTTCTTGCTGTCGGAAACCTGGAGGACCTTTGACGTAGATGTCCTCGTCAAGATCAGCGTGAAGATAAGCCGTTTCAACGTCGAACTGGAACACTTCCAGGCCAAGGATAGTTGCAGTGGCTAAAGCAATTTTCACACTTTCAGTTCGCACCGTGGGTGGGTATGTATTTGTATAGTCCTCAGGATAACGTTGAGCGAAACCCTGGGCTACGAGTCTGGCCTTGTACAACGACTCACCATTCGGCTTCTTTTTGATCCTGTAGACCCATCGAGTACCAATAACTTTCTTGTTTGCTGGAGGGCTTGCAGGCGTAAACACTTGAAGTTTCTTTAGACTGTCCATTTCAGCCTGCATTGCCTCAAACCATTTATCTTGTTCTGATTCAGGAAGATGTTTGATCTGTGTGAACTTCTCAGGTGGAAGTGTAACATTACAAATCAAAGGTACAGGTGTTTTTGTTACTTGCCATGAGTACCGTTTTGGAGGGATTCCCTTTGTGGACCTCTTGGAACGTCTCGGGCCAACCGTCCATTCTTCTTCCGTGTCGTCCTCGTCTTCATCGTCGCCAGCAGCAACATCGGCGGCTTGCGAAGACGGAACAGTAGGTTGAGAAGAACTCGTGGAAGGAACATTCTCCTGTGAATCTTGATCATCAGGTTGTGTGGCATCAGCAACATCATCTCTGGGAAAATAAACTCCAGGATCGTTAGAATGAATCCTGGACCAGTCAGCATCTTCCTCAAAAGTAGCAGATTGTGAAACCACAATAACATGATGAGAGTCAATGTATTTGCTCCATTTTGAATTATCATCAATGCCCATAAATCTCATCCTTTTTGCTGCAGGACCCCCTTTCTTTCTTTGGGCTAAAGGAATATTCACCATAGCATAGGAACCAAAAATATGGAGATGTGAGAGATCAGGCTTGTGTCCATACAACATGAAATAAGGGGTCTGATTTATCGCACTACTCCAAATACGGTTGATGATATGGTTAGCATATTTGATAGCTTCACCCCAGTATGGAAGACTGAGGTTAGCATCTTCAAGGAGGCAACGCATCATGGTTTGCAAAACCCCATTTCTGCGTTCTGCCACCCCATTTTCAGCTGGAGTATAAGGAGCGGATGTCTGATGTACTATCCCATTCTCACGCATCCAGTCCTGGAAACGCTGAGACATGAATTCAGCACCGCGATCACTCTGGATTCTGGCAATGTTGACCTCGAATTGGGTATAGACAAGACTAGCAAAGTCTTTAAAGATCTGAAAGGTCTCAGATTTTTCTTTCATAGGATATACATATCCATATCTAGAATAATTATCAACGATTGTCAAGAAATATCTTTTACCACCAAGTGTGGGTGCAAAAGGACCAACTATGTCAGTGTGTACCAAATCAAAAATGCGTGTTGACAGGCGTGTAGCGCGTTTTGGAATTGCTGCTGCCTTGGATTTGGCTTTCTTGCAGACAGCACAGTCCAAGAACACCTTACACCCCTTTAGATCCAAACCTCTTGCGAACTCTGGCATCTTCTTCAGAACACGGAAACTGGCATGACCCAATCTTCTGTGCCACTTATGGATACACCTGGAATGCAAAGGTTTACCTGTTAGTGAATTCTCAACATTAGCATTTTTATTAGGAACCCCAGGCTTGCTGTGAGCAACCTGTGTCTTTTTTGTATTTTTATCATTATTAGGAACCTTTGGAGTAGCAACAGGATCTCTCTCTGGGACGTCTCTCTCTGGGCCTGTGCTTTTTGGAACGTGTATACTTGCCTGCTCTTGCTGCTTAGACTTTGGTTTTAAATAATAAACACCACCAATCAACATGGTTTCAGCAACAATATCTCCGTCTTTGACTATATAACTTGCTTTTTCAAGATGGTGGACCTGAAAATGAGAAAACCTAGACAAATGACTCTGACTAAGCAAATTACTACTGGCAGACGGAACATAGTAAACATTTGGAATGAGAGCACCGAGCTCTTCAATATAAACAGTTCCTTTTCCCATGACCTGAACAGGATGATTGGAAAAAGAGTAAAGTTCACGAAGTTCAGGTTCAGGCTCGTGCATCTCAGTGTAAAGCTCTTTTCTGTAGGTAACATGTAATGCTGCTCCACTGTCCAAAGTCCAAAGAAGTCGTCTGTCGTACTCTGGTTGAGGCTGTGGATCGTTGGTCACAACCAATGTGACAAGTGGAGCTTGTGAATCACGCCTAGAACCACGACCACGACCTTGTCGTCCGCCTCTACCTCTGCCTCCTCTGGAATCTGTTCCTCTGGGCTGGTATGTGACGGGCGCTGGAACTCGTTGGGGACAATCCCGGGTGGCATGTCCCACACGATTGCAGATGTAGCATCTTGGCATCCTTGGAACGTTGGTACTTCCACGGAAGGCACGCCTCGCTGAAGCTCTTGATGCAGGTGGTTCCCTTAAATGTGGCGCAGCTTGCATAAGTGCCTCTTCTTCGGCTAAGATCCTGCATACATGATCCACTGTGCGTTGAGCAATAGGCACTTGATTAATCTTGGAAATAGCATCTTTCCACTCATGATTCAAAGAATTGATGATAATGCTGATCATTTGAAAATCATCAATAGGATAGCCTTTTTCACCCAGTTCTTTTCTAATACCTTTCATTTTAGTCAAATGTGCTCCAATATGTTCACCAGGTTTTAATCTGGAACCATGGAACTCAGACAAAAGCAAACATGTAGACTCAATTGATGTAGGCCGATAACATGTTTCTAACTGAGTCCAAATTTGTTGGGCAGTTGCATCATGTGAAAACGTGAGCTGCAATTCAATGTCCATTGACATCAATAATGTTGTGCATGCTCTATTATCCAAGTCCCATATGTCAGGAGTCCATGGCTGGGCAGGAGGATTAAACACCATCATGTGAGTACCTTCTCTGCGTAACAAAAGTCCAACCTCACTGACCCATGCCCTGTAATTCTGTCCTGACTTCTTTAATTTTGAATCACCAGCCAGTGGTACAATGGAAGGTGTTTGATGAGGAATATACAATTGAGGTACTGGCTGTGCAGGTTGTGCAATCCGACCATAACCTGCAGGGGGCACCAGTGGCGTCTGTGCCTGTGCCTGGACATGCGGCAGTTGCATTGAAGCTGCCGGTAGTCTTGGTGCTGGCTGTGCCTGTCTTTGAGCTGCTATTCCACCCTGGCCAGCAGGAGGCGCTGGCGCTGGGGCTGGTGCATTAGCATAATCTGCAGATGACACTGGCCTTCGCATATAAGAACCCGGTGGCAATTGCATGTGGGTTAAATATGGCTGTGCTCTGCCAGGTAGAGGGGCTTGCATAGAAGCAATATTAACAGGAATCCTAGCACCATCAGGGACTGGAGCCTCAGATAACGGCAGAAATCTTGTATCTCTGAGCAAAGACTCCTCCATAGACAATTGCGAGAGTGAGAGCTCCAATTTATGTCTTAATGCAGCTTCACCAGTAGATGGTGCTATAACATTTGCTTCAGGCATCACTGTGGCTCTGTATGTCCTTTGGGACAGCCCATAATCATGTGACATAGGAGCCTCCGGTTCCCAATCGTCTTGCATGACACTCAATGATGGGCGTGACTTAGGCTTTGGGGAAGAAGGAGGCAATATGGCTTCTCCTTGTGGGTGTGGCAATATGGCCGGTTCATGCTCATAATTCCTCTCATATTGCTGAACCATTGACACATATTTCTTTGCCTGCTGCAAACGCCTTTCAAAAACCCCAATTTGTTCACAGTAGCCTTGCATAGCCCTATCTCGCATAGTTTGCTTGAGGCTTGAAAGAGCAGAAGGAATTTTCTTCGGCTGAACTTTAGGTTTCACTCCAAGCCTTTGAAATTCATCTTGAGCCCCTGGAGTGTGAACATTTCCAAAAGCAGCTGCCAGGGAGCTTGGAAAAGTAGAAAAAGGAGTGACTGACCTTGCATCGTAGACAGGAGCAGGTGCGTCTTCTCCAAGGCGTGTGGCCGAAGCTATCGGAGTTTTTAAAGTCGAAGGGAGCTGGCCCACAGAAAGACTCCTTTTCAGCCGTGGCTTCCTTCCTGACATGTTTCAGCAGTTAATCACCGCTGCCTCACTAGCACTAACTAACTGATAACAGCCGCAGAAACATGCATCTCCAAAAACATAAATCAAACCATCCTCGATACCAAAATGTCAAGGTAAAAATCACCTTTGTAGAGGGCGACGGACCGTGCTTCAGAGAATGCATGATACACTTGCAGGAAGGCAAGAAAAACAAGACGCATAATCTTACTAAATACCTTTTACTTACAAAAATATAAAAACTAAATATATATTATACAGAGCTAGCTGGGCTACATCCTAACGTAACAGTCAGTAACAGCAAAGGAAAAAAAAACAATACAGATAACAACCCAGAACTTTCTCTAGACATGCGCACTAAACAGACTGAAACCATAACATAGCTAGTCATATGGGATTCACTATGGTTACCAGATAAGTTATCACAACAGGTGCAGAGAACAGGGGAAAATGTACAGTTAGAAATGAACTTTCTGACGAACATAAAAAAAACGTGCAGTGACATTCTACAATAAATCAGAAGTTTCTGTATCCTTGTTATGTCTGTTCATTTTCTCCAGTCTAGTTTGCTGAAAAGAATTCGGATACAAATGAACTGTAATAGACAAAGGCCTTATTGACTTTAATTGATTCTGCTTAAAATGTAATCAACTCTAATCTACTTTTCAAAAAGTTTTTATAGTTCCGTATAAGAAATGAATATGTCTATTACTTTCCATTCATTTTTATGAATTAAGGCTGCTAATGTTAATTTCTGCTTTTTCTCATAAAAATAACATTTTAAGAGGATTTCCTTTCGTTTTAGCCAATTTTATAGGTAAATTATTCTAATTCTGTGTAGGAATAGTCCAATACTAGTAAACATGCTATTTTATCATAAGAGATAAAACTAGCAAATTCAGCCTTAATCTTCCCTCTATAGTATTAGATACAGCTTGAATAATCTGAATTCATGCTTTCCCATTACAAAAATTCTTCTTTGGAACTTTATCCAATTTCTGTTCCATGTCTTCTAGGAGTCACATATGACTAACCATAAAACAAAGTTTCACTATTAAAATCAACAATTAAAATGAATTCCATCCTTTAGTGTGGGCAAAAGAAGAATATTTTATTACTTTTTCAGAAATTGTAACATTTGGATACTGACATTTTTGAATAAATTGAATTCTGCAGTTGTGGGGTTTTCTCCTTTTTCTACATAAATATGTGATAATTATAGTAACATAGCAATCATGTTTAAAACATAGTTACCTCTTTATAGTGGAAAAATCAATTTGTGGCATCCATTTGCCAAGCATCAAGGAAATGAAGACCTTGATCAAAAAAAATCTAGTTCTTGAAACAAATGCTGTATTTTCTATTTCTGCTTAAGCAAAGAGAAGAGGTCTGTTTATTATTAGAATACTAATCAAGAAGGAAACAGAAGTCCACTTCTCTTCCGCTCTCCCCCTTTCCCAAAATTGGCAGGGGAGAAATGTATACACTTGAAAATGAAGTAAAGACAGACATTAAAAGGTTGAATATCTGCAAACAGCAGGGAGCATCAATAAAAAGTTACTATAAATAACTCTGACAAATTTTGCAGGTGTACATTCAGTGTCTCTCTTTTTGGCACTTATTAAGTTTTGCTTTTTTATTTTGAGTGTCTCCCCCCTCCTAATTTATCATTTTATAAGAAAATAATCTTTGAAAAATTGAGCTGCAGATTATCTGTAACTGATATCTATTGCATACTGTCTATTATATCTCTGATGATAAGTGACAGAAATCTCTCTTTCCCACATCTCAGTCATGGCTTCTTGCATACTGAAAATTGAGCTTAGCCAGAACATTTGTCTTTGATTTCATTTTCACTTTCATTAGTGCTGAAAAGCACCTTAGTTTGTTTCCATATGTTTTTAATTCTTCCTTTAAATTTGGTCAGTTTTCACCCTGGACATTAGAAGAAAGTGTGCAATACTTTTACAAGATGATTTAAAAGCTCTGGGGACCTGCTCTTTCATCCCACAAGCAATAATTCTGAGGAGCAACTGGAATTTAGGAAGCAAAGGAGTTGTAAGCTGGTCCTTGAATACCTGAACTAAAACCTAGAAACAAAGTTGGAAGGTGCAATTTAGCCCAATCACTCCAATGTCTGGCTGAATGCAGGAATCCAAATTATAACTTCCATGAAAGATGGTCATCTGCCTCTTGGTAGAAAATATCCAATAGAAGTGAATCTATTGCCTGTCTGAGTAATTGATTATACTGTTTTACTACTTTTACTAATAGCATTTGTTTTTCAATCAGAATATGCCTTTTTGTAACTTACATCCATTACTCTGTAGCTCATACTGATGTGATATGATTTGGGAGAAATGAAAAATGCAATTGTTGTGTCCTGACCCAGTTGCTTGAGAAGAGAAATCTACTCTTCTCAAGAATAAACATTACCAGTTTCTTCAACCTCACACTTCATAGGACCTTCTCTGAACCTGTCCCTGTGTATTTGAATCTTTCTTAAAATGCTCTGCCAGATATGGACCAATACCCAAATGGAGGTTTGCCCAACACAGAATAACAGAGTTGGAAGGGACCTTGCTCAGGCAGGAAATCCTATACCATTTCAGACAAATGGTTGTCCAGTCTCTTAAATACTTCCAGTGTTGGAGCATTCACAACTTCTGGAGGCAACTTGTTCCACTGATTGTTTTAACTGCCTGGAAATTTCTCCTTAGTTCTAGGTTGCTTCTCTCCTTGATTACTTTTCATCCATTGCTTCTTGGAATAAAGTGAACCTATGTTCTGTGATTTATAAGACTATATTTTTGTTGTGTGGTCAAAATGTGCATTTACATTTTAGCAATTACATACTACAAAATTATATTCAATTACTGTTCCAATATCTTTTACAGAAATACTGTTATCAAAATAAATATCTTCCATCCCGTACTTGTGCATATGACTTTTGCTTTTTAAGTGAAGAATTCTGCATTTGGTCTCTGTTAAATTTCATACTATTATTCTTGTCCCATTTCTCTAACAGCAAGATGAGCTTGAATTTTATTTCTGCCTTCTAGGGTGCTGGCTTTTTCACCCAGTTTTATATAATTTTAAAATCTGAAAAACATTCCCTCCTTCTCTTCATAAAAGTAATTAATAACATTTTAAAGGATACATGGCTGATGACTGAAGCACATGGCACTTTAATAGCTTTATAAAATTCTTTTGTTTAGCCTATCTTTTCAGTGCCAGCTGTCTTACCATCCATCCATGCTTTACCTATTTTGTAACAGCAGAAGGAAATGTAAAAACAATGCTAAAAAAGTCCTGGTACCCTCTTCCCTCCCATAATTTTTTCTACCCATTTCTCTGAACAAAAATTAGCAGCTCAATTTTCTATTTTGAATAAAAGAAATATATGTATTATAACAAAGGTAAGCAGTAAAATAGTTTTAGCATAATAACAAGAAAGAAGGGGGGGGGAAACCCCAAACATTTTCCAAAGCAGTGAAAACCTGGTACTTCCCGCATCCATGATGCAGGCCATACCAATGTTATCACCACCATCCTCACTATTATCATCACCACCACTGCCATCATCATCATATTGTGGCTTTACGCTCTTTCAAAGGATTAGGTATGGATATGTCACTGAAATTGACAGGGTTTAGTTTGGTTCTGGAGTGGTCTTTAGTGTGCCTGGAGGCTCCCCAGAAAGTGCACTTTGTTTCAACATTAAGGGAAACAAGTAAACCAAAGTTTAAAAAGGGGGGGGGTTAAAACAGTTTTACCTAATCTGTAATTAATTTCTGATGGTGTGGGAATAGCAAAGAAAATCTCCCAGTGATTGTCTAATCTCTTTTGGTTTCCTCTAAGTAAATATTTATATAAAAATAAAAATCTGCAAACATTCTATTGAAATGCCAAATTAATCAGTCTGCAACAAAGATTCTCACAGCAGAAATGGAGCAATCCAATAATTCCCAATATTTTTCAGTTGGAGGCTCATTTAAGACCTTACTATAGGTATTGTTCTTCACAAAATGGCTCAATGGTAGCAGAAGAAAATGGCTATATTAAAAATATAGATGTATTTCCCATGAGGTACATGGTTGAACTGTTCTGAAACATTCCTTCTAGCATCTCTTAGGTTTTCCCCAATTTATCTTTGTCTTTTTTTTCCTGAACAGGCAAACATTCTTCCAAAAACCCCATTGGGTTTAATCCAGATCTCTCTTTTATTTTCTAGAACCTTTTTTTGGATCTAGGTGCTTTGCAGAGGTTTGTACTAGTTGATGGTACCTGGATTGCAACATGCCAGCTAGCCAGAGGTTATAAAAGAAAATAGAATGACTGATGCTACCACAATCTCCAATTACAATGGAGGACGTTCTTGCAAAAGTTGCTTTCTTTGGAAATATCTTCTATCCTGTATGAATTACCATATTTTCCGGCGTATAAGACGACTGGGCGTATAAGACGACCCCCTACATTTCCTGTTAAATTATAGGATTTGGGCTATACTCGCCGTATAAGACTACCCCTCTTCCAACGTACACCAAATAAAAATTAAAAAAACATCCGATTTGATTTTAATATGGTAATTTTAATTCAAATGCTTATGACATGCAGGTACTTAGTAGGAAAACTGTCACTTATAAACATAAGGCTGTTTGTCATCAAACATGTAAACATAAAACAGTGCAAGTGGATTAAACATAATAATAATAATAATAATAATAATAATAATAATAATAATAATAATAAGAAGAAGAAGAAGAAGAAGAAGAAGAAGAAGAAGAAGAAGAAGTTGGAAGGGACCTTGGAGGTCATCTAGTCCAACCCCCTGCTAAGGCAGGAAACCCTATACCATTTCAGACAAATCGCTGTCCAGTGTCTTCTTAAAAACTTCCAGTGTTGGAGCATTCACCACTTCTGGAGGCAGGTTGTTCCACTGGTTAATTGTTCTAACTGTCAGGAAGTTTCTTCTTAGTTCTAGGTTGCTTCTCTCCTTGACTAGTTTCCATCCATTGCTTCTTGTCCTGCTTTCAGGTGCTTTGGAGAATAGCTTGGCTCCCTCTTCTTTGTGGCAGCCCCTGAGATATTGGATCACTGCTATCATGTCACCCTTCACCCTTCTCTTCGTTAAACTACACATACCCAATTCCAGCAACCATTTCCTATTTTCCTAATTCACTTTTTCACTTTTCCTAATTCACTCTAAAGCTTTCCCTGCGCAGAGCCTTAAGTAACACCAGCTGCCTGCAATTAGTGCAGGTTCTCATCCCACCAGGCTCAAGGTTGAGTCAGCCTTCCATCCTTCCGAGGTAGGTAAAATGAGGACTCAGATTGTTGGGAGTAATAAGCTGACTTTGTAATAATGCTGCTTGTGGGGGGGTGGAAGCTCTAATAAGCAGGCATATACATAGAATGAAGGCTATTGCTAGGCACATTGATTTGTGCTTTAAATTGTAAGCCGCCCTGAGTCTTCGGAGAAGGGCGGGATATAAATGGGATTTTTAAAAAAGACCAAATGGGAGATCCGCTCCAGGTTTTCCAGCCAGCCTGCCCAGTTCCTGAGTCAAATGTGTCCTTAGAACTAAGCAGCTGCTCTGGCTACGGCATTCCCCACCTGCCTTTCAAGTTGCTCTTGCATTCCCCTCCTGCCTACAGCTGCTCTTCAACTTTAGAAGGAAAGACGCCCAGACCCCAGCCTGTAAAAAATCACAGACTGCAGCTTCTACTCCAATTGGTCCCGCTTTCCCTGCGCAGACTAAATGGAAGATCCGCTCCAGGTTTTCCAGCCAGCCCTGTCCCTAAAGTTTCAGCACCTGGCGTATAAGACGACCCCTGACTTTTGAGAAGATTTTCATGGGTTAAACAGTCGTCTTATATGCCGGAAACTACGGTAGCATAGAAAGCATTGGCCCACCACAATTTTCTGTGGATATTTTTTTAAGAAATGAAGAAAAGAAGTAAATGGTACTCCTGATGGGATTTAGTCACCTTGAACTGGATTATTTAATTACCTATGTGTTCCCATGCTGCCTTATGTACACACTAACTGTTCATTGTTTTCAGAATTCATTCTTTAACAGTAATCCCATGAAACAGTATTCTATTGTCCTAAATATCACAGTGATGCCTTCTTTAAAGAAATACTGCCAACATATTTTATCTTAGCTTAGATAAATTTAAAGAGAGAGAATCATCAGGAGCAGAATAGGTTAATCTGAATTTATGATACATATATCATCTTCACTGTTATGGAAAAAAGGAAAATAGTTTTAATAAGTAAGGATTGGAATTTTTTAGAGGTCGGTAGTTCCACTAAAGTGTGTGTTTACATATGCGTACTTGAGTGTTGGACCAATTCTGAACTTTAAAAGTACATTGTCTTGTCAAAATAGAGCCTTGGTGGAGCAGTGGGCTAATGCCTCCTTAAGTAACACCAGCTGCCTGCAATTAGTGCAGGTTCGCATCCCACCAGGCTCAAGGTTGACTCAGCCTTCCATCCTTCCGAGGTAGGTAAAATGAGGACCCAGATTGTTGGGGGCAATTAAGCTGACTTTGTAATAATGCCGCTTGGGGGTGTGAAAGCCCTAATAAGCAGGCATATACATAGAATGAAGGCTACTGCTAAGTTTGTAAAGCCGCCCTGAGTCTTCGGAGAAGGGCGGGATATAAATGGAATTAAAATAAATAAATAAAAATAAAATGCATATCTTTTGAGTGACTGCTATAAGATTTCATTTTTTATAAATGATTTCAATACAGGTAGTCCTTTGATTTACAACCATTCATATTCAGCCCTGAAAAAAGTGGCTTATGACTTTTTCACACTTATGACCATTGCAACATGGGGGGGCCTCATGTGATCAAAATTCAGACATTTGGCAATTGGCATGTATTTATGATGGTTGCAGTGTCTCATGGCCATGTGATCCCCTTTTGCAACCTTCTGATCAGCAAAGTCGGTGGGGAAGCCACATTGACTTAACCACTTTACTAAACAGCTATGATGATTCACTTATCAGTTGTTGATAAGAGAGATCGTAAAATGGGGCAAAACTCACTTGATTGTCTTGTTTAGCAATGGAAATTTTGGGCTCAATTGTGATTGTAAGTCAAGGACTACCTTTACTTAGCTGAAGTATCAGTTTGGCTGCTTTAAATGTTTAATTTTAAAAATGTGAAAGTTCAATTCTTAATTGACTAAATATTTTGGAAGCCATTTTAAATATTTAACTAAAAAGTTTCATTCTTTTCTTGCTGTATCTCCTTCCTTCCTTCCTCCCTCCCTCCCTCCCTCCCTCCCCTCCCATCATTTTTTTTAAGATAAGAATTTTTATACCTTGGAGAAGGAGGGCATTGGGAGGAAATGTTGTGAACATAATTTCAATTTAGTAAAGTTCAAATAGTTACATACCTATCTGCAGTCATTGGTTACAGTATACACCATGATCAATAGCGTTTCATTTTCTGAGGCTGCATGTCTACATTTCTTTTAATATGGAATTTTGAATATATTTTGTGTACTCCTTTTCATAGTTGGAAAACTTGTCATGTGAATTAATTTAATCTTAGTTTGGCAGTAAATCTGCTGGATGCATATGGTTAATAGCTCCTGCCAGTTGATAGAATGACTAGGCACATCCTGTTTCGGAAGAGGTGCCCTCAAGATCTTGGTAGGCTGTTTGATGAAGATTGACCATGAATTACAACCTCTCTACCGCTAAAAAGAATGTTTCCCTTTTCAGACACGCTTTGGGCATTTTCACACCAATATGCATAATAATGACTCTGCCTTGGCTGAAGATGCTGATGATGAACTAGACCCAGGAAGCAAGTAAGTTAATTTAGATGTGATTTGAGCTCTGGTTTATTGACAGAATTATACAACTAAGACCGATTGGTGAAACCAGTTGAGAATTGTAGGGATAATTCTAAAGAACCAGCAAAGCAAATATTACACAATTGATGGGAAGCCTTGGATTACTGTTGAGTGCCACTCAGAGGCAGCGTAGAAGTCAGACGTATCCTGAGAAGTACCTTAAATTATGGAGAAAACAGAAGAAATAATGGAAAGGGGAAAAAACAGACTTAGTAGTGATACTGCTTGTAAAAAGGCAGAAAATAAATAAAATACAGGTAGTCCTTTACTTACAACCACAATTGGGACCATGATTTCTATTGTTAGGCGAGATCGTTGTTAAGTGAGTTGTACCCAATTTTATGATCTTTTTGCCAGGATTGTTGAGCAAATTACTGCAGTTGTTAAGTAAATCACACGGTTGTTAAGCAAACCCAGCTTCCTCCATTGACTTTGCTTGCCAGAAGCTAGCTAGGAAGGTAGCAAGTGGCGATCACATGACTTTGGGATACTGCAACCATCATAAATGCATTGTGGTTGTTAAACACCCAAATTTTGATCATGTGACCATGCAAATGCTTTGGTGATTCTGTGATTGTTTAGAAGTCACTTTTTTCAATACCATTGTAACTTTGATCGGTCACTAATTGACCTGTATTGAAAGTGTTGATTAACTTGCAGCTGGCATAGAGTATAGAAAGTAACTGATGGACTGACTTCTGGTCTTGCGCAGTAGTGCAGCAGCCGAGGGATTTCAGGGCTCCTTGGCTGAATTTTGTCTTGTTAGGGAACCCTAAATGGGCCAGAAGTCGCCCTGAAGAGGGGACAAAGAATGAAGGAAGTCCCATGGACCACAGAGAGACAGCGGTCCAGGAAAAGCCTTCCAGAAACCAACAGGAGAAAGGCTAGCCTAACTTCAGAGTCTAGCCCCAGCTACAAGCAACCGAAGTCAAAAAGTACTACTTTAAGCTGATTGTAAACAGCACATTTAAATCTGGGTAAGAACATCGTTTTTCTCTATGCCACTTATCAACTTTCCTGAAGGAAAAAAAAAATCCCAAGAAGCAAAAAAACCCTCCAAAAGTGAAGGAGGGGGATCTTTGCCACACCCTTTTACTAACGGACGTGGCGAATTAAACCTTTTATGGAGGATCAAAACATATAGAAATGAAATGAAATGAATACAAAACCTAAATTTGGATAAGTTTGAAATTGCTGAATGGTTAAGATTCTCATTTTAAAGGCAACTGTTTATTTTGAAAATTGAAAAATAAATCAGTGCTTACATCTAGTGGTGGATGAAGACTATGACAGTTATGGCTTTCATACAGACTTGGCAAAATCTGGAAAAAACTAATCTGTGCTTGTGACCTTCAAAGCTCTAGCAATATTGATTTGTGCTTCTTAGATTGTAAGCTGCCCTGAGTCTTCGGAGAAGGGCAGGATATAAATGGGATAAAAAAAAAGAGAGAACAGCTGTGACAAAAAAGAAAACAATCTGGGCTGCAGACAAAGAGAGACTTATAAACTTCAGAAAAAGGAAAAAAACCTCCTTGAACTTTCTGGATTACAAATATTTACTTAACTGTGACTCCAAAGCTATTTGCAGAGAAAAGAAAACTTTGATTCTTGGCCATCATGGAAAATCAGAGACTTGTAGAAAGGACTTATCAAGAAAAAATAAGAGGAGACATATGATATGCTGCAACTAATTCAAACAACAATGATTTCAAACCACAAAGAAATCCAAAATAACTTTGAAAATATAAACCAATTCATCTCCAATTTAACTTAACAACAACAACAAAAAATCCCAGAAAACAACAATAGAGAAGGAGCAGATAAAACAGATAACTGAATACAAATTTGAGGATAGAGACTTAAAGATGGAACCTAACAAAATGATTTAACCCAAGTGGAAAAAAATTCACAAGAAATATTGGATTTGGAAAAGACAACTTATACTTTAACACCACAAAACAAATTTGAGGATAAGAAAAAAGATTGGACAAAATGGACTGCAGATATGTCAGGAACACCACTAGAACTGGAGAGACAGAAATGATAAGAGTAACAGAGAAAAAGAAAAAAATGATTTTCAACAAACATGAAAGGGCAAATGCCTCTTACAAAGATATTGTACTTGACTTACCTTTTATATGTACAGTAACATCTACAAGAATATTGAAAGATTCTTTGATTCAGCAGAACATATTGATTAAGATAGATACTGGGCAAAAGAAAAAGGCTAAAGTGAAAATTAAGAAAATAGACAATGGGACCTATCAGAGAGAATATTTTAAAAAGAAACACTTGTTTGAATATGGTTAAAGAAATAAGAAAGATTTTGGATATGATTTTTATTTTAAGAGGGAGAAGCCCCTCAAGTAACACAGTACTCTCTTTTTCTTCTCTCTTCTTATTTTGTTTCTTGATATGAGTAATATAAAAGAGTTGGAATGGCTTATATAAAGGAAATGTTTTAGATATTTAAATGTGATTGACTTTGTAATTACAATGGATTACAATGGATTAAAAATGTTTTGAATAAGAGTTAAAAGACCAGATGACTATATTTATTAAATGGAATATTTAAAGATTAAATATATTTTCAATTATGGTAAAAAAAGAACGGAAAATGTTTGGAAATAAATATGGATTAGTTTAGGGGAAACGTGGATTTTAAGTAGCATACTATCTTTTTATTTTTCCTTACTCTTTTTTTCTTTTTTTTTTAGTCTTATTTATTCCTTAGGAAAGGTAAAAGTATTGGGATGGCTTACATGAGAAAAAATAGACTTAAATATTTAAATGTAATTAACTTAGAGAAAATCTTAATCAGTAAGAATGTCTTGAACATTGTGGGAAAAACAAATGTAAACAAGAACTGTAAACAGGATCTATGATGAGGCAACCAGAATAACTAGATATAAAAGAAATATTATATTAATGTGATTATTAGAAATATTAGAAAAAAATTTATACTCAATTGTTATCTACCAAAACAAGAATTGTATTAACTGAAGGTTGGTGAAAGAGAACATTATGGGAAAAAGAGGAAATCAAGTAAAGCTATTATGTGGATTATAGGTCATAGAAACCAACTGTTAGTGAATGTTTTTTAAATGTAAAAAAAGTAATGTACAGACATTCCGTCAACCAGCAATTCAAAACCTTTATCCAAGGGCACATTTTTGGGGAATCCCCACCCCCTGCAATATCCCTAAATGCAACAATATACTAAAAGAAGGCTTTCTATTGCATCTGTATACGATTTCCTGATTAGTGCTATTAGTTGCTGCATGTCTGCACTAAGTATAGTTAGATGCAATCCTATATACCAGCCTTAATCAGTTTGGCGCTCTCCAGATGTGTGGATTTTAAATCCAGCTTGTCAGTAGTGCTTGTACTGCTTTGGGAAGTGAAGTCCACACATCTGGAAGGGCACCCAGGTTGAAACATATGGCTATATATATTTTTATACAGGAATGATTGACTCAGTGGAGTCAGAATATTGTTCTCAAGGCAAGACTCTGTAGCAGTTCCCAACCCTGTCTGTGGTGCCTCTTCAGGCTACTACTTGGCTTTTTTCAAGTTATAAATTATAAAGTAACAGCAGCAGTTCAAAAAGAAACAAAGGCCACATATCTTTCAAGTCTGGGTAACTTATTAAAATTAAAACTGTATTCGATAATAATGTACAAGGCCTCCAGTTCTTAAATTCGGAACAAAGTACACTTCAGCTATCAAAAGCTTAGGAAATAGTAATCATACTGAAATCAATCCTATCCATATGGATTTGAAAATTCCATCAAACAGTACTTGCAAATGCAAGGTTTTGAAAGAGCTCATTCTTAATCTGTGTTTTCCAAAGTGAGATTTTTCACACAAAAGAAGCTTTACACACTAAGGCATTGTCACAATGCATTACAGGTATGCATTTTTTTTAAAAAAATCTCCCTGCAGCATTTACATCCCAACCTGAGGACACACACAAATGGGCATAATTTATCTCTTCCCCCCCTCCTTCTAGGTTACTGGAAAAGAGAATTTCACAATTTGCTATTTTTCACTGCTGCTGTCCAAAGCCACCAAAGCTAAATAATTATGCTTTTTCATAATAAATGCAAGGGCTATGAGGCTTATTTTGCCAAGGTCTTTGTAATAATTGTCAGCTGAAGCTTCATGAACATTTAGATTCATTGTCATTGTCATAAAATACCATTGTAGTGAAGAGACTTTATATTTTTCTTTAGATTGTCATCCGAAGACAGTGAGGAAACATCTTTCTATTTGTATGACAGTGATGACTCTGAGGAATTAGCCAAAACGTCTGTTCCTCCTGGAGAAATGGACCTGCTGGGAGAGATTTTGGATACACTGAGTACACATAGTTCTGATCAAGGGAAGCTCTCAGGGGCAAAAAGCCTGGACTTTTTTCGATCGATGGATGACATTGACTACAAGTCAAAGGTTAGTTGCTTTATCTTGTCTCTGTGTTAAATCTGAAATAACTTCTGTGTAGTGTTGGCTTTTACGGCTGGTATACCTTTCTGCTTTTTTGACCCCTTCTGCTCTCTAACCCCTTATAAGCCACCTAGAATTGTTGATCAATAGGTCAAAAATTTATATATATATATATATATATATATATATATATATATATATATATATATATATATATATATATATATATATATATATATATATATATATATATATATATATATATATATATATATATATATATATATATATATATATATATATATATAATCTGTCTATCTATCTATTTGCACAAATTATTAGCTGATAAATATTTTATTCCTTTACAGGTTATACAGTTGCATTGTGTGTAAATTTTGCATACAGATAGTTAAGTAGTTGTCAGTTATTGTAAGTAATTTTAGTACTTTGTTTTGATATAGTCCAGTACAGCAATAAAATAATTTATTCCTCCATTCATTAAATCATGTGTAGCTTGTAATCATTCCATTTTTCCTGTCAGATGGACCTAATTTGGATTTCAGACATGGATTTTCAGGTCTAATTCCTTGTCATATCGTGCAATCCATTCTAATATTTGCTACAAAAAATGTATTTCTCAGCTGACAGAGCATTGTTTACAATGTACATATATATACATTGTATATACATACTACAGATACACACATATCCTCAACTAGCATTCTTCTGTATTTATGACAAGCATATCTCATATTAATACATAATAATATTTAAAAACCAAGATGGTGTGACACATTTATGTTTTACTCCACTAAGTTATTAACCATTTGCTAAGCATTCCGTTTATTCTCATGAATATTTTATTTCCATTATCTGCCCCTCTGATCACATTTAGCAACCAACTTTCAACTCCATATTCCATAGCAAAAATCCTAATCCAACTTTATTTAAATAATCTTTCTCACATTCTTCTGATGACCGGCTGAATAACAGAAACTAGGTCTGCATTTTCCTTGTCAAGCTAAAACATAACTATACTTTCAAAAATGTGTTCATTATCCTTTCACTCACTCTTTCAATCAGAATTTTGTCAAACATCGTTCCCAGACATGGTATCTTTCCCTTTGTATCCAGAAACAATGACGGTCTTTGTCCATTTGTCAGGGCTCACTTTTTTTGTTAAATTGCACACTCCATAAGCAAACCAAGTCCAAAGTAGTGTAATTATTTATTTACTACATCTGTACCTACAGAATTACTGTTTTCTAAGATTCTCAGTAGCATTGACTTATGGGGAGAGATGGTTCTATTTATGCATTGTGTAAATAATGCTGTGTAATTATTATGGTTGGTCACATAATCAGCCAGATGTTTGGACTGGATTTGGCATTTTTGTCTACCTATTGAATCCTTCCAAGGATCTGGGATAGGCAGATGTGGTGGATGTTTCATGGTGTTAAAGGTTTCATCACAGGATGTCAGCTGTTCTAAGTAAAGCTGGTTTTTGCAATTGACTGATGGTGATTTTGTCAAAGTCAGTAGTGTTCAAATGTTGCTCCTGATGTTTTGGGATTGCATACAAGGCGTCTGTTAATATTGGTATTATCTTTGCTTTCTTTTGCTATAATCATTCTACTTCTGTTTGCAGGTCTTTATGGATTGTGATTTTTTTTCCAGTTCTTTCACTTCTATTCTGCTGTCTCCAGTTATTGCAATGTCCAGTACCCAGCCTTTTTTTTTTCTTTCTTTCTTAACAATAATTCTTATGTCTGGGATGTTGTATGGCAGATGCTTGTCTGTTTGAATTCTAAAGTTCCAGAACACTTTAGCTTCTCCATTTTCTATTATTTTCTTTGTTTGGTGATTCCCCCCAATTCTTGCTTGCAAAAAAGTGGTATTTCTTGCTGATATTCCAATACATCATTATTGCTACTTTGTCATGCTGTTGTTTATAATCAGTTGTGCGATCTACTTACAGCAACTTACTAGGTGGTTCAGTGATTCTTCAGCCTCTTTGCAGAGGCAGCATTTACTTTCTGATGATTCAGTTCTGGCTTTGTATGCATTTGTTCTTAAGGCTTGGTCTTGTACTGCCAGAATTAGCCCCTCTGTCTCTTTCTTCATCATTCCTTTTCTTAGCCATTGCCAGGTCTTGTTATCTGTTTTGCCTGTTAGTATTTTTAGGTACTGACCATGTAATACTTTGCCTTCCCATATCTCTTTTCTTCATTTGGTCATTGTTATAGGCCAGTTTAGTTTCTTTGGTATTCAATAAGTCTTAATGGTATACTAGCTTCAGTGCATCTTTACTGTCCTTCAGATTTTCTTTTTTCTTCTTCAACTGTGTGGTGTACTTGCAACATTCCATAGCCATAGATGCTCCTTGGTCAATAGAGTTTGTCATTATTTTTCTGATTGATTGATTGATTGTTTGCTGCCCATCTTGCCTCTAGTTCAGACTGACACTTGTCCACTGTTCCAGCTGCATATCTAATAACTGGAATTGCCCAGATATTAATCTCCTTGATGGTATTTTCATCACTGAGTTTGGACTTTTAAGTTCTTCATCACTCTTCTAATGTATTTGCTACTAATCATCTTCTTGACTTCAGTGTGCTTAATCTTTTCAGCTTGATGGATTCCCAGGTATTTTTACTGATATTCATCCACTCTTGATGTTATTTCCATAGGACATATTGATTCATTCAGTTTTCACTGTTTTTTCCCTGTTGAGGGTAAGGATGGCACATTTGCTTGTTCACCCTCCATCACAGTCTCTTGGCTGTATATTTGGACAATGTTGAGCAACGGTTCCATTTCAGATGGTGTTTTTCCATACAGCTGCAGATTGTTCATGTAAAAGAGGTAGGATAGCCTGGCAGATGTTTTTCATGTTTGATAGAGCAATCAGTGACAAACAGTAGTGGTGATAGTGAGTCTCCTTGAAAGATTCCTTTCATGATATTAACTTCTCCCAGTCTATCACCACTAAACAGCAACTGTCTCTTCCATTGTGCCCCAAATATGCTTTTTCACAAGGCACCTGGACTTTCTTGGTTTTTTTGAAGACGTTTTGCTTCTCAGCCAAGAAGCTTCTTCAGCTCTGAAAGTCTAGTTGCCTTGTGAAAAAGCATCTTTGGGACAACTATGGCCTGGATGACTGAGAATCTCCATAGACTTCCATTGTGCCATTGATCTTTGCACAATGTTTCTGATGTTTCTACTAACTCCTGTTATTTCTAGGGATGTCTGTCTGTCTGTCAAACTTCCACATTTCTGTACCTCCCATTTCCTTCCGTTCATGTGGCAGGGAGTTGAATGCCTTCTTGTAATCTATCCAAGCTACATTCAAATTGGTCTTCCTTCTCTTAAAGTTTTCTAAAATCATCTTGTCAATTAGAAGCTGATCTGCTTGAGTAGTTTTCTTTCTGCTGTGATCTCTAAGATCTAATCAGGCCAAAATACTGTGATTAAGGTTAAAGAAACCGCTACGTTTTACAACATGAAGAGTTGTCTTCATTTCAGTTCTTTATCACGTAGAATATTTTTACATTCTGAATCTGAATTAACTCAAATCCTTTGTGGGGATAGAAGTAGGAGTCAAAATTTGGAAAATTTAGCTGTAAGGAAATAAATCTTACATAATTTATTCTTGATTCATTCAGGTAAATAAAAACAGGCAGGTTAATTAAGTTGTTTTAAAATTTAGCGTAATTTTTGTATGCTATTTTTTTCTGATTAAAAATACAATGAAACTGTTACTTAGAGCAGGGGTCCTCAACCTTGGCAACTTTACGTTTTGTGGACTTCAACTCCCAGAATTCCTCAACTAGCAAAACTGGCTGAGGAATTCTGGGAGTTGATGTCCACAAGTCTTAAAGTTGCCAAGGTTGGAGACCCCTGCCTTAGAGATACCAAGAAAAGGAATTCTGATAGGCTGCACAATCCCCTTTTTATTTCAGAATAAATCCAACACCCCAAGTGAGAGCAATCTTGCCCTACTCTGTAGTGGTTGGACATCTGACCTGGCTACTTGGAATCAGCGACAAGATGACAACATCCTCACTGAGAAGAAGCTTCCTCGGTCACCAAGGAAACATGTTCCTTCTAGCAGTTACAGAGAATCTGTTTTTGTGCAAAATAAAGAAAACCCTAACCTTACCTCCAGTGCTGATGACATGACCTCGCCTAATAATCCTCCAAGATCTCCAAATTCACTCCAAGAAACTATGCAGGGTCATTCTCCGCAAACTTTGCAACTGAAGAGTAAGTGGAATGAAACACTAAGCAGGACATCTGCAGAGGAGAAGTCACCAAGCTTGAGTCCCAACCCATCTTTCCTCGTTCCATGGGAGAGGGAAACCCAAGATGGGAATGTAATTCTTGAAGAGGGCGGGCTTCTTCAAGAAGTGGTGTCATTATGTAAACTGACTTCTGCTTTCAACCAAGGTTTAAACATTTCAGGGGACAGGTTTTCCAACAGCAGTGGGAATAAAACGTAAGGAATATTTATTTATTGAGGGATTATATGCCTGGTAAATGACTAAAGGAAAACAACTCAGGATATCATAATAAAGGAAATAAGAGATCTTCAGGTTTTTTAATCTTTAGTTATAATTGGCCTTATTTCTGTGTTTTTACCCTTTTATTTTGAGCCTGTCTCCTTTGAATATATTTGCTCCACTTCAGTTCACAATATAAGCTTGCATTGGGGATGGGGCTGTATAAGAGAACCAGTTTGAGTACTAGTCCCACCTTAGCCATGAAAGCCAGCTGGGGGACTTCAGATCTGTCAATCTCTCTCTCAGCCCAACCCACCTCACAAGATTGTTGTGGGGCATAGAAGGAGGAAGCAATATTAGGTATGTTCACTGCTTTGAGTTATTTATAAAGGCAGGATAAAAAAAATTCTAAAAATCAAATGTGTTTACAGCACATGTTTAGCATACGGTCAGTTACAGTTTCATCCTGGACATTTCCAGTTGCATTTCCAGTTGCCATGTATAAAAACCTGAAAGTCACTGCCAGTCTGTATATGCAATACTGAGTTCAGATAACATCTTAACTAAAGCATTCTAGAATCACGGTACTAGTTTAATTTCACATTTAAGCCACAGCTGGTCTGGGGCATGAAAGGGTTTTTGATAATTTCCTTTCCCTATATGCAAAAAGAAATGTATCAGACAGACACATGTATCCTTCTATAACAAAAACTAAGACATGTAGCATGACTATTCTGGAAGTTAATGCATGATCTGAAGGCCTTAAACTTAGAAGGGCAGATTTAAATACCTTAAAGGCTGAACTGTAAATATTTGGAAAAAGAGCCACCATTATTTCATAGGAGCAAACGTGCTTGAGTAAAGAGAAATGCAGGCCATTTACCAAACAAGGGAACTCTTAAGATTATGAATGATCACCAGTGTAATCTTGTTTATGCAGTGGTTTCAGAAATCTTGTGAGAACTTTGTTAAATGTGATGATATTGCCAAGCACTACCTAACAGAAAGATGAGAATTCTAATATGCGTTTGTGTCACTTGAAGTAACACCAGTTGATGATGATTGCTTGGGATTTATTATAAAATGTATTGTTTTTTAATCTAGCAGTCAATGCCCCCTGTCTTCCAGACTCTGAAAAATGGTTCTCTCTCTCCCTCTCCCTCCCTGCCTCTCTCTCTCTCTCTCTCTCTCTCTCTCTCTGTGTGTGTGTGTGTGTGTGTGTATTGAAAGGTGAAGTGCAGTGAAAAGTTTATAACTCCTTTCAGAACTTATTCACTGAATATATTTTACATTTTGATTTTCTTGAAATACACATTTTGACCACGGTTGGATTTTTAATGGATTGAACCTTTGAAAGATATATTTTTTTAATTGAAATTCATTTGTTCCTCTGGAGATTATGGCTCTTTACAGATAATTTTTAACATGTTTGTAAAGTCATTAGGTTGTTTTTGTAAAGTCATTGGGTTGTTGTTAAGTGTGCTGCTTAACCAAGTTCTATACTTCTACTTTTTTAAACAACAAAGGAACAGTTGCAGTAAAAAGAGAAATACACTAGACTCATGGTGTAAATCCTTTTTGATTATAGGCAAATGAGTCAAAAAACCACCACAATTTCTAGCATTTAGATTCAATTTGTGAAGAGGCTGAGATCCATCTGTTACAATTTCCCTACCAATCACTGACAGCTTTGAAATTGTCTTCCAAAGAATTTATTCAAGAATCAGTCATCTGGTATATGTATATCAATGTCTACAAGCTCCTCCAAATTTGTCACTAGATCAAATATTTTGGAAATTGTCAGAAGATAAGTGTGTCTGTGTGTGTGTGTGTGTGTATGTATGATGTATATATACACATAGATACACACACACAGCTGATGTGTGTGTGTGTGTGTGTGTGTGTGTGTGTAAATTTTTTGGATTGCTAACAAAGAATTAAAGAATTATCAGCCGAGAGACTCTTAGGTCCTAGAGAACAGCATCCCCCAAGCTTTCCAGCTTGGCAGACCCAGAGTGGGAGAGAGAAAATGGTTCTGTGTGAATGGCAGGCACAGCTCCATTTGTGCAAGCAGTGGGCATTCATGAGTGTCCACCGCTCACGTAAACGGAGCTTCACGCACACACACACCCCTGCCACATGCAAATGGAGCTTCGTACACATTCCCACCACTCATGCAAATGTAGCTTCGTGCATGCTTGCACGCCCACACCACTCACACAAATGGAGCTGTGCATGGGCCACAGCCAGGGTTGAGGACCCTTGCTACTGAAAGAAGGATTGAATGTAGGAACTGTTCTTTTTCCCCCTTAGCACCTTGCTTTCTAGAATGCAAGGTTCTTTCTCTATTGTACTGTACGATTTGTTCGTTCTCCAAGTCTAAGGTTTATCCAAAACATATTTCACAGTCTCAGTCATATACAAGTTTCATTTTTCAGAAAGAAGAAAAACTATGCATATGCAAGCTTTCCACAGCTATTATAAAGTGCTTCTTTGTTTTTGTTTTTTTTTAAAAAAAGGTTAAATCCTGCATGGATATCTCTGTAAATCTTACACAACAAAGGTATGTGGAGGTGGGGGTGGGGGAGAGCAAAAAAACTTTTATCTAGTAAAGTTCAAAGGTTTTCAGTGACTTTCATGGTTAATGAATGTGATTTGGGATTCCATCTATATGGAATTCTCTCATGGTAAAGTATCTGTTGATGAGTCTTCTTGATGAACTTCTTGAAATATAATTTTCTTTGGTCCTTGAACTTATACCTATGGCAAATTTTATTATAGTTGTATTTTTTTCCAAGGGTAACAATTGTGCCTTAAAAATGTGTGCTGCAATACACGCTAACTATTTTTATTATTAACAAAAGGACAAGTATGTCCAAAGGATCAGAGTAGCAGATTCTAAAACTTTCAGCTAGCAACTACTCTGTTTGCCACCAGTTATTGTTTAAACAATTCTCTGTATAGGCCACATAAGTAATATTTCTGTAGTGACAGAAATATTACAATTCCCGCATATGGCTGATTTTACCTATTTTGTATTCACTGTTTTGGGGAAATATAAATTACTCTTTTTAAAATGGTGAGAGTTTTTTTAAAAAAATGTTTTTAAAAATGTTTCTCAGGAATCCCAGCAATTATTTCTATTGATCACATGATTCTTTCTATAAAATATTGGATTATTTTACTGAAATTTAGCTTATTTATTCAATACCATTAGTCTATCTAGAATGCAAATGGACAGCCTAGTGTTCTCAAGATGTCTGGGACTTCAGCTCCCATCAGACCGGCCTGCAAGGCTAGTGGAAAAGACAAAGGAGATTGTAGTTCAAAACATCTGGAGGGCAATAGATGACTTACCCATATTTAGAACAAATAATTTACTGTGCAGTTACACAGGTGATTAGTTGGCATATTCAGTTTATACCCACCATGGATTTTATCAGATATGCAAAAGGGAAATCTCTTTAGACCTTTATCCTATCCCCAAATCAAAAGGCCCAGGCAGCATATAGAATAATTATACCAACAGCTTTCCTTAACTAATGTCTTTTTCCAGGAATGGAAAAGTTTATTTTGAAAAATCAACTACCTTAGCTCAGAGTTGCTTATGCATCTAATGAATGAGAGATTGCTTTGGTGTCACTTTCCAAATCCTCAGATACATGTCCTGTGCCCTGTTGGGCTTTTGCTACATTGCAGAAATTAACTAGAAAGATATTTGTTCAGGTACCTCTGTTTACAGAGAATCACATGGAGTAATGTGTTTAATGAGACCCACTATGATGAATAGTGGAATAGTGAGAAAGACTGTAGTTTTTTTTAACTGACTTTTTAAATATTTCTGTAGCATTTCAAAAAGTGATATTACTACTTTTTGATTGCTGTGAGTTAGATTATCAAAAGCTGTCAGCACTGGATAACTTTGCTCTCAAAGATGTCAACAGTGATTTTCCAATTGATTGAATAGACGGCTTGCACTGATGAGCACCTTTGAAAATGTTAATTTTCATAGCTAAACTAGATAAATCCATCAAAAGATCTGTTAACATTGTTTTAGCAGTGCTTAAATAATTAAGTTGCATTAGATAAATTATATAAAACAAAACAAATATCCCCTTTTATTCATTGTGCTCAGAGTTTACTAGTATATTTTGTAGGTTGTATTGAGCAGGGAATGAAAAATAGTAATGTTAATTGCCAGTTGGGTGAGAAGTGTGTGCCCATTTCTGTAATCTCTTCCTAATATTTGTACTCATCTCATAAGTGAGTCCAGGCTCCTACTTAGCTAAAGAATTAGAAAAGTATTTATGTCATTGGGAGCTTTTTCTTATGTATCTTTGCTTCAATATAGCAACACTGTAGATGCCACTGTTAACATGAAATTTGTTTGCTCTGATAAAATGTAATTTAGAAGTCAGCCTTTTCAATAAGAGGCATCAAAACCTTTAAAAAACCCTTTTTAAAAAGTCAAACTTAACAAAATTGCCAAACCTCACAGGGGTTCAGCATTATTATCCCTACATATTATTCTGTATGAGGACTTTAGCATTTTTGTCTGGTGCCATCCAACTATCCTTAACTGCACTCTGTGTCCGCTGCTGATATTCTCTGGCTCTTTTATCTTATAGTGGAATTGCCTCCATTTAAGGGATCCAAGTAAGTAAACGTGCTTAAGCACCTCTTTTATCTCCAGTATCACAAAAATACTGAGCAATAGTCCCAAAGGTGCTTTTTCAAAAGGCAACTGGACTTTGTTTTGGGAAAAACTGGGAAAAACAAAGTCCAGTTGCCTTGGAACAACCATGATCAGGATGACAGTGAATCTCCAAATACTGAGCAATAGGAATTCAAAATATCCCAAACAATAGTTTGTTTTTCTCAAGGATCTGAAATAATCTTTCAGAAAAAAGACCTTAAGTATTTGCTACTTACCTAACATTGGGACAGGCTTAGTAGAAATATGGGTCCTGCTATTTACTGTCCCATATGTAATAAGGCATGAATATAGAATAAGTATTAGTGGGAGGAGGAGGGAAGAGAGAAGTTAATGTAAACTTCCAGACTGAAAGACTGATCCTTTGTAAATGGCTTCTCTAAGCTCTGCCTTCGTCTCATCTCAGATGTAAGTAAGGCATCAACTAGGATGTGGGAAAGTGCTGCATTAAAGAAAAGTGTTGAATTTTGTGCAATATTTTTCCTTATATTTGTGTGTATGTGCGCGCATGTATGTGTTTTGATAATTAGAAGCACCTGTTGCTTTCTCAGTAAGTCTTTGAGATTGCTTTTCGTTCTAATATATTTCTAGTTTTTGTTTCAAAATTGTGTTAGGTTGTGCGTGGCGTCTCATTACAGTTGTATAGTAAAAAGACGTAATATATTGTCAGTGGACAAAGTTTTTAGCTGATTGAAATTGAATAGGGACGTCCTATTACTGTATTATAATACAAATGAAAAGATTTGCCAATTATTTAGTAAACTTCAGACAATTACAGCTTGTAATACCTGTATTGCCCACATTACATTATAAATTACAATAGAATGAGATTTCTGTTAAGTTTACTTGTAATTGCTGATCCTCTCTGTTCCGCTGTTCCTTCACCATGCAAATAAATAGCTGCTGCTTAAAGTTGATGCCAGATGGCAATGAATGGTCAATATGTATAATTTTTATGATCCAGGGTATGACAGCTCTACTTGTGATAAATGATTGCTTGTTTCCATACATGTTTCCCCTACATTTGAATTGTTTATTTGGTTAACTTTTATATATTTCTTGTATATTTTCTTCCCATGGCTAAACGTTGATCAAGAACTACTTTGAATTTACTTACTTGACTTAATTGAAGCACTGTGTAATTTAGCCCTGATTGCAAGTAGCAGATAAGCACTGTGATGAATTTGGTGTTACATACCACATTCCCTGTATTGCAATAGGTGTGGTTCCATAGTGTACTTTACTTACGTTACACTGTGTACATAACTTCATTGATGCAACACAATTCTATATTTATGACCATTTGTCTTGAAGAAGAGAATACAGAAAAAAACATATCTGAACAGAGCAAATCATTCAGTGCCTGGTTTATTATTAAAAAAAAACTCAAGAATTGCAGATATCTTTTTAAAAATTATGTTATGAATGTTGCAAATTAAGGAACAAAATCCTGGATGATTTGTCCCAGAATGTGTTTCTACTTCTCTTCTACCTATATAGATCTATTTGAAAAGGGACTAGAATTGTACTATTGATGAAACCAATATGGTTAAGCCAAGTTGCACCAGTTATATACATTGAAATAAAAATGTAAAAAGAAAATGAAGAATAGTGTAGCCAATTACAAAAAAGGGACATATTTTTTTTAACTGCTAAACAACTTTTGAAAAAAGGAGAAATTTGACATGTCCAATATCTTCCCCAAAGTCCCTTTGATGCTGATATAAGGCAAAGCATCAGCCTCTAGCGATTTATTTGCATCAATGCCTTTGGGTCCACAAAGTTCCTGGTGTAATTGCAGGGAGCATTCAGGGAGGCTGATGACATTTTTGTAAATGAGTATTTTGTCATGTGCTATGCCCACTACTTTATGAATAGGAACCTTTTTTTTAATTCTTCCCTTCACTTGCTCTCCAACAATGTCTCTTGCCAATGATACCGCCTCTGCAGGATGGATAGGAACCAGTCTTCTTAGAAAGAAGATGGTTCTTAGCAAGATTCATTATTTGAACTTAGCAGACATGTTGTGCGTGCAAGAAGTTAAATCTCAATCCAAGAAAGGTTGAAAAAGATTCAACCTCAAATCCAGGAGAGCTCTTTCCCATCAGGGTAAGCAAAACTGAAACTATAATAGGTCAATGGTTTGATCTGCTATAAAGCAGCTTTCAAATGGACATGTGAAGGTAAAATTACCAGATAAAAATAAGTCACATTATAAATTGGATCTTGGCTCTGAAAAAATATAAAATGCTGCTCTTGGAGAATAAAAACTGGAACTTGATTATTTTTTCATTAGCACCTCTGTATGCACTTTAAGTTGACCCTTTGGGCTAATGTTAGTACAAAGTATTTGATGGACTTTACATTGCCATAAAGTGCCCCACTTGTGTAATATAAAACAAATAAAAAAATAGCAAATTTCAAAAATGGTGAAATATAGTTGTTTTCCTTCATGTTGCTTAAAACTCTAGACTCGAAGTCAGGCTTGAAAACAGGAACATTGTTCTGTGATATTTAACATATTTCTCAATATATAAAAATCACAATAAGGAGCTTGCAGTTATGCACATTTTACTAATTGAGTCAAGTGGAAGAATAGAATATATATCGAGAATGCCATCGTTGCCTTGACTGTGGAACTTCATCGCAGAATAGAAATGGATTCTAAATACACAGTTGCCTATTTACAGTTGAGGAATAAGAAAAAAGGGTTTCTAGCAAATCACATCTTTGCAGTGAAAACTTTTCAGTATTCTCACTGTCTGAATAGCCAACTCTTGTGTGTTCCTGAACCTTTAAAGGTATCTGTGACGCATGTTAAAAACATGAGATGAAATGTTGGAAGTTAATTCCATCACTTTTGGTCTTGTCAATGGGAGAATGGCATTTCTGTGGATGTAGCCTAGTTTAAGCAAGATGGCAACACATCCAGAAGACATAACCTTTACAAATGGAATTTAACATGAAGTGGGCATGGCATGCAATCTGGCTGGCACAGAGATCAAGCAATAGCTATTCACTGGAAACAAGTGACAGGAGCAGCTAGCTGCCCACCCTAAGAAGCCCCATCCAAGCTGCCAAATCCAGGTTAGCAGTTCTGATCATTGGGCAATCTTCTGAGAGAGAAATCACCTCCACTTAATCATAGTTCTACTCTGACAGTTACAATGGCAAGCATCCTCATCTCCAGCTTTTATACTGTGTCTGCATGTGTGCAGATAAAAAAGATGGAAATGTATAAATACTATAAGGATGGAAATGCCTTTTAAGTTCCTCTTGCCAAGATCATTGATGTTGTCAACCTTGTGCAGGCCTTTCTTCCACTAGATTTACTCTATATTTTTATTCAAGTATGCTGCTAAAACAAGTCCTATTTTTTAAATGATCTGTTGTGATTCTCAAAATTTGGCTGCATAGATATGGTATATTTACAAAGGAATCAAGAGATCAAGTATATAATAAAAGGCTTGTTAGAGTCTGTCAAATACCAGAATCTTTCACTAGTCAGAAGCAAACTTTTCTGCACCTAAAAATGATTTTGATCAACTTTTGGTCAACTACCTTCTCTGAATCATTGCTTCTATATTAATGAGAATTAAATTTGTAAAACGGAAGTAAAACAGATGTAAAATCCATCATGATGCAACCAAAGAATTTAAGCACTTTCAGTTTGGATGAATTTCACATATGACCCTCCCATTTGAAATTCTTTGTGAAATACGCCCACAGTAGTTTACAGCAATAAAACAGTAGCACAAATAATAGCAACAACAATCATAATTTAACAACAGCAATAAATTGATAGATTATGCATCCATACTTTCAGAAATATAGTACTAAATATTACAATTTTGAGGCCGCTCCTTCACTTTGTATTGTCTAAAAACAATCCATGTTCTGCTTCTTGCCAGGGGTTCAAACACAACTTCTAAAGCCCCTTTTTTATCATCATGATGATCATGACAGGAAAAACAACACACTCAGATCCTGGAATTTGGATTTGAATTTGGATTGAATGTGACAAGTAAAAATACTCCCACCCCCAAATCTTCTCATGTACATAAAAACCATAATAGTGCCTTCACTTATGATGTGGATTTCCTGGTATGCAAGGAAAGCTAAGGGGAGGCTGTGGTTTTTCATCATCTGAACGTGGGAAGTTGGGGGGCTGGATGGGGGCGAGGAGAAAATTGCCAGAAGCAGATTCTTTAAAGGTTTAAATCCCTGTGGGTTGTTGGTTTTCTTACAAATGTTGCATGAAATGCACCAATGAGCACAGATTCTGTCCCTTAAAAAAATACAGGCATGCTACACAAGGTTTTCTTGTAGAGAGTAAGGAAAATGATGGAGATATGCAGGAGCTGTTGCTTAGGCCAAAGGTACAGAAGCATTTTTAAATCGATAACAATATATTATCTGGAAATGGATCAACCAGATACCTCCCTAATTCACTGAAGTACAAGAAAGGGGAGAAGGTACCGTTGAATCAGACTGTCAACAGTCTGTTATTATAACCAGTCTCAATAAAAGTAGTTTTAGATACCACGTGGAATTGATTTCATGGTCTGGTCTACCTAAAAGGGCTGGTGTTTCTTCAGTCTGTAAATTATCCATTCTGTAAAAAATCCACTGGATTTTTTTTTTGAAAAAGGCAAGAGCATGTTCTTGCTGAATAAAACCTTGCTCTATTTTGTACACTAAAAATAAATAGCTTGAATGTCTCTGTGTCTTACATGGTTATGCATACCTATGCACCACACACACACACACACACACACACACACACACATGTCTGCACACTGCCTTGCACTATTAGTTCTATGATAGCCAATTAAATTTACCTCTGCTCAGTTTGGAAATGCTGGCAGTTGCATATGGTCATGCACCTGTGGTCTAAGTCTACAAGACTTGTAAGATGACAAAAACACTCCAAAGAGAAGAATGGTTTCCAAGCTTTATTTTGCTGCAAGAAGAGCTTTTTTCCCATAATGTTGATTTCACTCCTATTTAAAGAATTTAAATTGATGTACTGCAGAGAAACACCCCTGCTTCTAAAGATTCTGTAGAGAAGTAAGTGAAGGACAAGGAGTGTACATGGAGCATTGGGTGACAACATTTTTCTGAAGTGATGGCCAGAAGGTAAGTGGCTTTCAGTCACATCTGAAATGCAGGCACTTAACACAGATCCCAGGAACTATTACAGTCTAAACTTGATTGAACTCTAAATATAATGTTCAATGCAATGAATAACAATTTCCATAAAATGAGATATGGCATCCAGCCACTTTTATCATGAATGCTTTCCAGAATGAAATCTTGCACACCAAAGTGCTTTCCTGTGCATGCAAGGACAGACGGATTGCTTGGCTTTTTAAAGTTTTCTCTTCCTTCCACAGGGATTGAATGTGCAAAAGGTTTGCCACCAGAAAGGCAAAGCTGAAAAGTCTCACTTGAAGTAACCTTGAAGCCTCCTCTGATTATTAAGCAAAGTTTCTGAGTTTAATGGCAGAAATCCTTATGGTCTACAGGGGTCTACTGTAGTATTCCAAACGTTGCTTTTGTTTTATGTTATCAGTTGAGAAGATCATTATTAATTTCAGTTAGATCAGTCTTTCCAAGGGAGGAGGTTGCACCATGTTCCACATTTCAACTCGGGATCCCTCCTTCTCTTGGCGACTGGGGCTGTATGTCCCTTGGGTGGCACATTTATTGGCAGTTATGATGGAAACCATGCCTACCAGAAGAAAGATGAGTAACAAGACCAAGACCATTGAGCCAATGGAGGTGAATATATTGGAGGACAGGTCAGCTGTCAGCTGGAAGAATGGAAAGAAGGAACAATATGATGCCATTGAAGCAGAAAAATAATATATACAATTTCATCATGGAAATAACTGGCTTACATATATGAGTACATTTCAGTATACTTCTCCCCATAGGGAAAAGAATCTAGCTGGTTATACATTTATACATACAGCAACCACTCAATATATTTGCTGAGGAATTAATTTAGGAATAACAACAACTGTATAGAAGATCCAGATTAAAATTTGTCTAATTTCCTGACAAAATCTATAGCTGCTGCTTGTGTTTTCAACATTTATTTTTTTTATCATGTTGAAGCCATAGGCTGGCTACTGTCTTCTTACACTTTGGAGCTACAGTGGGGGGGAAAATCAGTTGTATTTTCACCACAGGATGAACAGAGGTTCAGAGGGCCAAATAGCTTGCAAACCACTACAGAGGTACAATAAACAGCAGGACATTCACATACATTCTTTACTCATCTTGCGTCAAAGGTGCAAGAATTAGCCATCACAACTAAGTCAATGATTCACTTGACAACTGTGTTACTAACTAAACAACTGCAGTGATTCACTTAACATCTGCGGCAAGAAAGGTCATAAAATGGGGTAAAACTCACTTAACAACTGACTAAACAGAATTTTTGGTCATATTACCCCTTCCCCCCCCCCAAACAATCATCCACAAGTATAGACAAGATAAAGTAATTGACAACATAATACCAAGTAACGGGTCCCCAGGTGGATGTCATTGAACATGCTACTGAAGAAGAGCTAAGGTTCTTTCAGGTATTAATATTGATTATGATACAGCTAGATTAAAGCCTTTGAAACCACTAGTTGGTGATGTTACCATGCAGGACAAAAAAGAAATCCACAGAATTGCAATGGGATCGTGAAATGTAAGAAGCAGGAACACAGGAAAGCTCAATACAATGGACGATGAAATGAATTGGCTATTGGACACTAAAAAGATCATGCTATTTATTACTCAGGATATGAAAAACAAGCAGCAGTGTTGCTTTCATAGTCAGCAAAGATATAGCAAAGACCTACTGGAATATAACATATTCAATTACCAAATAATACTAATTAGACATTATGGACAATGCTTTAATAGGATGGTTATACAAGTTTATGCTTTAACACTGGTGCAGAAAAGGAGATGGCTGATGAGTGTTATAGTCATTAGATTTGTTTAATCTGAAATTGACCAAACGTGCTGCAGGTGGCTGAAGACTAGAATGCTAATCTTTTATAAATTGGAAATTGATTGATTATGTACCATCAAGTTATTTTTGAACTCCTAGAAACCATATGGGGAGAAAAATATAGATGGACTCTATAACTTAAGGGACGTGGTGGCTCAGTGGGTTAGGATGCTGAGCTTGTCGATCAGATGGTCGGCAGTTTGGCGGGTCGAATCCCGAGTGCTGCGTAACAGAGTGAGTGCCTGTTACTCGTCCCAGCTTCTGCCAACCTAGCAGTTCGAAAGCACGTAAAAATGCAAGTAGAAAAATAGGGACCACTACGGTGGGAAGGTAACAGCGTTCCGTGCGCCTTTGGCGTCTAGTCATGCTGGCCACATGACCATGGAGACGTCCTCGGACAAGCGCTGACTCTTCGGCTTTGAAACGGAGATGAGCACCGGCCCCTAGAGTTGGAAATGACTAGTACGCAGGTGCGGGGGAACCTTTACCTTTACCTTTATAACTTAAGAAACTGAAATGAAGCAGGAGAATGACTTACCAGTTTACAACAATCCACTGATTTATTTATTGCCAATACAATCTTCAAACAACCCTAACTTTTTACACGTGGACATTCCAAGATGGAGTGCATACAAATAACTTTGATCATATTATTGGTACAAGAAATGGAAAAGGTCAATTACAACAGCAAAGGCATGGTCAGAGTATGGAACAGATTGTGGCTCATGTGCAAATACTTCAGGAACAAACTTAAAAGAATTTCAGAGAATTGTAGAGCACACAAAAAGAGGTATTGTAATGATATCTGTGAACACATCAAAGGTGAAAGTCTAAAGGGAGTTACAATCTCAAATTGAAATGCTAAGGGGTACAAATGAACCAATAGTAACTGATATCCACAAAGATCAAACAAAAATGGAGTATACTGAAATTCTTTAGAATGTCACTATACTCTATACCTTAAAACAGGGGTCCCCAACCCCCAGTTCATGGACCAGTACCAGGCTACAGCATGTCAGCAACTGGTCAGCACAAATAAGCAAAACCCCATCCGGGGGATGCAGGCAACACACAAAACCACGCACCCTCCAGTCCGTGGAAAAATCTCTCTCCACGGAACCGGTCCCTTGTGCCGAAAAGGTTGGGGACCTCTGCCTTAGAAGATAGCCCCTATTTAAAAGAACCTATGTTATCAGTCATTTCCAAGTTGGAACACTACAAAAACTGATGAAATTTGACAGAAAGTTGGCAAGCAACAGAATAAGTATCTATAAAGTATCTAACCAAACTATGGTAACAAACATGATACAGGGGCTAACAAATTGGAAATGCTCCGTCTACATACAGTACATGGAGGAGAAGGAGGAGGAGGAGATGATGATTTAACAGACTGTTCAAACAATTGTGGAATGTTCATAATTTCATATGCTAGCAAAATAAGATTTAGGACCATCCAACGCTGCTTAGAGCCCTGCATGAAAAGGAAGATAGTAGACATTCAACTGATTTTAGAGAGGGCTGAGGAACAAGAGATTCACAGAATAACAGAACAACAACATGTGTTGATGCACACTGGGTAATTGAGAAAGCCAAAAGATACTGAAAAGATGTGCTTCATTGATTATAGAAAGGCTTTTGATTATGTCAACCATTTCAAGCTGTGGAATGAGAATGAGAAGAAAAGGAGAATCTCAGAAACTCAGTTGTTTGAATGGGAAATCTTTACACAGGTCATGAAGCTGAAGTCCAGACAGAATTTGTTGAAACAGACTGGGCCTATATTGACAAATGAGTGAGGTAAGTCTGTATGCTCTCTCTTTATTTGATTCAACCTAAATTCTGCATAAACATTTGGGGATGGGGACTATATTAGAAGAGGATGATGATGATACCAAAATTGGAGGAAAAGCACAGATAATATACAAACTAAAATATATGATATATCCAAAAGCATCATGTGTCCAGACTCAAAAAACCCACCTTCAAAGAATGGATAATTAGGTTGTGAAAGTACACCTCCATGTCCAATAACGTTCTATCTCAAAAGTAAATCTGACACAGAATTCAATTCAACTTGAAAACCATTTCTAGATTATAATTCTCTATATAAATTTGCACTAGATTCTAGATCTATAAGTTCAGTTAAATCAGAATAGATCTTAAATAGGTTGGACAGTAATCTTACTTTATGAATTGTACTATGCTGACTGTACTATTGATATTTTTATATTGTGTACATTTTAAGAACCTGAAATCTTCAAAACAATATTTCATTCAATTAATGAAATATTGAAATTTTCCACTTTATGATGCTTGTAAATTTCCTGTGTATTCACTTTACTTAGGTTACTTTTTTCTTTTTTCTTCTAATAGTCTATCTCTTTTCTCCCTTTCTCTCTAAAAATAAAAAGGCTTAATAAAAATATTTTTTTTAAAAAAAGTCAACATCAACTTTATGGCCCCCAATCATTCCATTAATAAATCAATTAACAAAAATTCAAACTCCAAATAGAGATTTATAAATGCAGGAGTTTCTATAGTTCATTTTATCACTTCAGCTAAGCCCACATACAGCTCTATTAATATTGAATGACACCCTATTGTTTCTAGTGTTTATTTTTTTTCTTCATAAAGGCAACAGCATGCAAGAATAATTAATTTATTATATGAGTCTTTTTAAAATTTAAGACTGTCCTGAGGTGTTAAAATTAAACCTTTGCAAAGATACCAGCCTTGGCTATGAGTTGCAGCCTTTATATTGTCAAATATGGTAAACAATTATGGTTTCCATAATGATATTGTCATTATGTTAGATTTATGTTAAAATTATTATTGTAGTTATTAAATAATGCTGATAATTTTTAAATTATCGCAATGTATATGTTGCTATAAGGTTCTTAGAATAGCATAATTCAAGCAGTATAGAAGCTTTTATAATAAAAATAAAATATAAACAAAACTAAATATTATAATGGAGAAACTTGTATTATATTCAAGACAATATTTTATACAGTGGCAGGCATCAATATAGTATTGATCAATATTTCCATACAATACCATATATTCCATTTATCCAGACAACAGAGAATTAAGATAATTAGATTACTAGATCCTTAAAGAGATTCCTGGAGCCAATTTTACATGGATCCACTATCAATAATTTATTTGGTATCTGTCTTATGACCCTGTGATTCTCTTATCGTGGGAAAATAGAAACAAGATTACTGTCTTTCCTACAAACAATAAGCCCAAACAATTTTACAATATAGTATCTCTTTAAGGATCTAGTAATCTAATGATCTTAATTCTCTTTTGTCTGGGAAAATGGAATATATATTCCTGGCATCAATATAGTAAAACCACTAGTATCAAATAGGATCTAGGTGACATTAATTAGTTGTTGAGGGACACTTGAATTTGAAGAGCTATGAAAGATATTAAGATATTTTCCTTATCTGTATCAAGAAGCACACATGTAACTAGAAGTACCATGGGAAAACAGCCATTCTGGGCAGCATCACCCTGGGAGAATTTTGATTGTCAATTCCGATTTTGTTTTGGTGCTTTTGATTTGGAATACTAGTGACAATTGAATTGTCAAAAACAGATTTTATGCTCGGGGCATAATTCCAAAAATATTTAAAAACAAAAGAACCCAGGAGGGTTTTAAAAAAAAAACAAAAAAGCAACACAACCAAACTAGACCAAAGCTTTCAAAAACCAGAAGATTAAGAAATCAAATTTGACTATATCTGCAG
Source organism: Vipera berus (assembly GCF_964194415.1). NCBI lineage: Eukaryota > Metazoa > Chordata > Lepidosauria > Squamata > Viperidae > Vipera > Vipera berus. The sequence goes on from NC_138204.1 coordinate 95,865,750, forward strand.
AGTAGTATTTCTGACATTGACTCTTACAGATTGTTTTGAGCAAAATTGTTTGGGCTTATCGTATGTAGGGAAGACAGTAATCTCATTTCTATTTTCCCACAATAAGAGAATCGCAGGATCACAAGACAGAGATACCAAATAAATTATTGATAGTGGATTGATGTAAAATTGGCTCCAGGAATCTCTTTAAGGATCTAGTAATCTAATGATCTTAATTCTCTTTTGTCTGGGAAAATTATAGATATTGTATTGTATGGAAATATGGTATCTTTCACACAATCTCACTTTTATTAGATAACATTCCCATTTTGGATGAGAAATAATAGGGTATTCTTTCACAGTAATTTCTTAAATGAGGAAAAGTGTTTAATTCCACTGTATTTCAGGAATTTTCTTTCTTTCTTTCTTTCTTTCTTTCTTTCTTTCTTTCTTTCTTTCTTTCTTTCTTTCTTTCTTTCTTTCTTTCTTTCTTTCTTTCGCTGGGCAATGGTGTATAGCAATTTTCTTCAATTTTTCGCCCATCAGACACATTAGGACTGTAAGTTACTGAATCCCTGGCTACATGACCTTAACTGAACACCTTGCTAAATTCATTTCTGAGAGTCTTCCCCAGTCCGAAGTCTTCCATTCCTAGCTATGAGGGGTGTAAAGCTGCCCAACAATTTTAACATCAGTTCCCAGTGGAAAGTCAAATGGGTCACTGAACATCCAGTCTCATATAAATGACGCCATTAAGAAAGGGGCCAGGCTTTGAACTACTACACCAGCAATGGACAATCCTGAATAGGATTCACATCTCACATGTATAGACTGGGCATACTATCCTTCCCTCAGTTTGCCTGAGAGGTCCCATGTCAAACTGTAGATCACATCATGACTGACTGAGGACATAGACCAGTCCAGTATCTGATTTGTTTAATATAAATGATGCTGCATTTCATTTATGGCCTAGCCAGGGGAAGGCAACCTTGGCTCTTTTATGACTCGTGGACTTCAATTCCCAGAATTCCTGAGCCAGAATTCTGGGAGTTGAAGTCCACAAGTCATAAAAGAGCCAAGGTTGCCTATCCCTGGCCTAGACATTGATATTGGAACATAAATCTTTTTAACATTTATACTTTATTGTGTTTTATTAATCTAGATGAAATGTTAATATATATTGCTAGTCCGTGTATGATATGTCATACACTAAATACATACATGCATACATACATACATACATGTGTCCAGAGTTACTCAAAAGGGTAATTCAGCCAGCATGTTGAGATTCACCTGCAAGTGAGTTGGGGACCACATTTTGAACCTTTAAGGCATAAATGGGAATTGTTTTTAAAGAAGTAAAGAATTTTAATGTGATGCAAAGCTGCTTTAATCCCACCCGACAGTCCTTCTAATTCTGTATTTTCTACTGATTGATAGCAGATCTCTTAGGTGCCTGGGAAAAGCTTTTCCCATCACCTGCTACACGATATAGATGAAGGATGCTGTAGTGTTGAAGCCGTGAGATTCTATACCCAGCTTAGTGAATTTACTTAATGAATCATAAACTCTTTTTCATATATCTGAAAAAAATATCATTTCTTGGTTTCTAAAGGGATATGTTCCAAACTTCCACTCCACCTTATTACGAATGTTTCAGAAAAAAATACATGTCGCTTTCTTAATTATTCATAAAACACACAGAGAGAGACCCATACACACACCATTAGTTAACAACAATGGCTAATTTACACAGCATACCAATCCCTGCCCCTTTTTATCAGTTTAGTTTTCTGATTCATTCTAGTAGCTTTTATTCTTCCAAATTCCATTTTCATTGCCTTTGGATGTTCTTGTTAAATCTAACAAGGTAGGAAAGCCATAGAAACCAAGGCTTATGGGGTTATTATACTTTCGCCACCAGTGGCCATGTATTTGTGCAGATGTGTGTATGGGGAAATGCATGGTGGTCTCTACATTCTTTTTACATGACTGAGCGAAAGGTGTGTGTGTGTGTGTGTGTGTGTGTGTGTGTGTCTTAGAATGGAAATTCACTTGCCATCTCAGCCCAAGGAATGGCCTTGAAGGACAGGATGAAGAATTGCTGCCAAGCTAATGGAAAGACAAGCAAGGCTTGAAGCATTCCGTGAAACTAGCTCTGAGTAAACATCTTAGACAGACCCCTTCCTGGTTCACACTTAAATAAAGTGAGAGAAAGATGACTCACATGCACTTTATCTCTCTCCCTCTTTGTCTATATGGTGATGTGGTAAAGGAGTATTTTGAATTACTCTAGACATCAGGTTAGAACAAATATGTGCACAAACAACAGGATCTACATGACCATAGGCTGTACACAGATATAATTATTCAAGCATATCTTTTAGTGTAATTGTCAACACTGCTAACATCGGATGTTCTTGCTTTGACAACAGATGGAAATGTAGCCATCTTTTCTCTTTCGCTTTTAGAGTTAGTTGATGCTGGGAGGGAGGATGTGGATGAGAGTCCAATTAGTTATAACAATAATAACTCAGCCGTGGGAATCCAAGGTTATTGTGCACAGAGTTGATAAAGATCTGGCGGGTTGGAGAGCTGGGGAGAAAGCCTGTGCTTCAAGCTAATTGGGGAATGTGATTTATGACTGTTAATTGGAGGAGGGAATTGTGCTTTGTGACTTTGTGCCCAGGGGAGGGGAATTCAGTTTTTGACTTTTAACTATGTAGTGCTGATACTTTGTTTCTCGAGTAAAAGATTCCTTAAGGTAAACAATGCCTCAAAGTTATTTTGAAGAGTTTCATCTGTCGGAACCATGCACTAATGGTATATGGGAAAGAACTTGGGAGATGGAGGGAAGAGATGTTGCCTAACGAATAGTCAAATAAGAGTCAGCATAGCCTGCAGCAGGGACCTTCTCTAAACTTTTAGACTGTAAAATCAACGGTGGGAGAATTGTACTTTCAGAGTCGTAGGATTGATTCCAGCCTTACAAGGTAGACCAGGTGGGAAACATGACCTTTTCTATTTTATTGTAAAGGCACATTAGCAGAATCTTGCAAGTTTGAAAGTATAATTCTCTTGCTGTCACTTTTGCAGTCTGAGAACTTAGGAAGGGTTGCCTTATGAGCCTCTTGCTCTGTCCACTATGCAGCTGTGGAATATGCTATCTCTTATATACCAGTCCCTGAGCAGTATCTCTTTCCTCATACCATTACATTTAGGAACAAAATAAAATGAATCTCATTGGAGCTCTCTGAAATGTTAGGCACAAGGACAAAATATATCTTATCCTATCCTATCCTGTCCTATCCTTACTCGCCTGCTCACATTCAAGGAGTCAGTTAGGCCTATTTGGATCAGGCCTGGATTCATTTGTATTTTGGAATTGAGAACTTTTTCCTGCTTTTATCAACAAGGCGGTGCCTTTTTTCTGCATTTCTTAAGCAATCTTTGTCCCTCATTTGATTAACCAAGAATATGTGGATTGAATGTTAAGCAGGGAGACCCCCACATTTTCACCTCAAACAAAATGAGAAATGAATTTAAGGGCTCTGCCTCAGGCAAAACATCAGAAGACTTTGGAGGGAAGCCAAAAGAGCTGTGAAATCTTGAATAAAAGCTATAGGGATTTAGGGATCCTTTTTATAAAGAATGGCTGGTGAAATCTGAAGCAAACTTGCAGATTCCTGCTCAGATAAAGCATGTGAAATTTTTCAAAAGAAACTAAAGGAGGTTTGCTGATATAAAACTCTTCAGATAGCGTGTGCCTATTCATACTTAGAACCAAAACAGATTTAGTGTTTTGATAATTCACTCTTTCTTAGTCAAAAGTAGTAAGTAATCTGACTCTTTGGAGAATAAAATGTGACATAAATAAATAACAATTTATACAAAATTATAAATTATTTTGCCATCATTTCCCAACCCCATAGGTAAGTAACTTTAAATTTAAAACTGATAAAATTAACTATAGTCCGCTAAATGGGAAGTTCAGAAGGTGGTCTGAATCTAGACCAAGGGTCTCCAAACTTGACAACTTTAAGACTTGTAGACTTCAACTCCCAGAATTCCTCAGCTAGTCATGCTGGCTGGATAATTCTGGGAGTTGAAGTCCACAAGTCTTAAAGTTGCCAAATTTGGAAAAACCCTGATCTAGATATTAGCTCTCAGCCTAGCCTACTTCACAGGTTTGTTGTGAGAATGAAATGATGGAGTTGTTGTGGTGATAAGGAGAGGGTGGAAAAAAAAATTATGCTACTTTGCCAGTAGTGCTGTAGAGCAGTTTTAGGACTGTGGACTCAGACAGATTTCTAATGGATATCGTGAAATATTCAAAATACTCTAAGCCCCTGAATAATCAGTGCTTTCCTTAAGAGCTCTCTACCACATTCTATTGTCTTGTCCTGAAAGAAAAATAAAGCTTTCGGCTCAGAGTAAACACAGTGAGTCCCCTAGAGAGCCAGAAAGAGCCTGATCACTCTGCAGGTTTTTATTGCCCCAATGCAGCAAACATCTCTCTCTCTCTCTCATGCTCTTTACATTAAACCTGGCAATTCTTGGATATGACAGATGTAAGTGTCTATTAAGATTTTATTTAATTATTAAAATTTAATATAATTTTAACCTCCCCACAAACCATCTTTCACCATAACATCTTTTGACTTGATCCTTTGCTTTGCAATAAGGATTCCTAAACTTTTCCAAATCATGCCTCCCTGTCAGGACCCACCTCAATCCACATCTTAGGAAATAAGAACTCTTGGATGCAAGTTTAGTCCAAAAGGAAAATGTTTACTAGGATGGAATCGATTGTGGGAATACAAGACGGAATCTGAGAAAAGTTACATTTCAATCCTATATAAACCATTCCCATTCCAGCCCCTCCCCTCATCCATTTGGTCAGGCTGTCGTCAGTTGCTAGGTGTCAGGTCCTTCCATGGGAAAGGGAACTCTCCTTGGTTTTATGGTTATTGCTTTCCTTTTCAGTTGTAAATGAAGATACAATCCAGACCTGTCTGTCCCCCCTCCCTTCCCCAGTAAAACATCCCCTGTTGTTTGAAAATCGCTTTAGTAACCATCCTCTCCCCCCCCCTCGGAGAGATGGCAGAATCCCCAGAAATAGCACGTTGTTCTACCTATACAATTATGAAATGTGATATAAATGGATTCTGACACTCCCTTTTTATTTATTTATTTTTAGAAACCACCTCCTTTCCCCACCTGGATGTCCTTTCAATCTGTCTATCAATTTGCATTATGGATAAGATGTCCTCCCCTTCCCATCAGCACACCTAGTCCCAGTCTTCTTAACCACCATGCCCACCAGTTTAGCACCTCACATATACTAATCTTCACACTGCCTTCCAATTTTCTGTTAATATGCCCACTATCACCTATCTTCCCTGTACAGTAGATTTTCATTTGCAAATTACTGTATGTTTTAATGCAGAATATTTTCTAAAGATTTCACAGCTTCATGATACAATGAATATTTCATGATTCCCCCCTCATCCTTGGAGGAAGGAGGAATATAAACTATGATACATATAATGTGAAAATTATTTTATGTACAAACTAGAATAGCCGTTTACCGTATGATTGGTTCAACTTAAATTGAACTTTAGAATATGCAAAGAGAGAGTTGTAGATGGTGTAAGATGAAGCACTACTACAATTAGCACTATGAACTAGCAGGTAGCAAGTTCAAATGTCATTATAGCAAAGGATTTGGGTTCATTATTGATTTGGTTTTAAATTACAGGAAGGTAGTGAAGTCATTTTTTTCTCTTCTTTAACTCCTGTACACTTATCAAGAGAAACCAAAGGAAGATGATTAATACTACTGATTTATTTTATAGGTCTAATTAAAAAAATAAGTGCTCATAGAAAGCACCATTGCAAAGTATTATTCATTTTTCAAACCACAAGTGTTTTGAAATTGTGTCATCTGTCTCTAGATCATGTTAATGTCAATAGCAAGTCAAAACTTTTGTGTATGTTCTTGTGAATGGTAGCTGCTTAGCAGTTACTACTGTAAGTACCAATGGGGCAAAAACAATAGAAGAGACACTGATAACGTTTTATTGTCTGATTCCAGAAGAACTGAAAGCAGAGTTTGGAGTTTGACTTCTAGGTAAAGGCATTTTTTAAGAAAACAAGCTTATATACTGGAAGTATTTTTCCATATTTTTTTCATTGATAGTACTTTTAAATGTTTGGATGTGTGCACCTATATTGTGTCTCCCTCTTAGTTTGACAGATTTAATAGATAGTTAAAAAGGGAACAGGGCCATGCTGCTAACATGAAATCCTTTTCAGCAGTGAAACTCTCTAGGTCCATTCTTGATGTTCAGAAATATAATGTTTCCCACCTTCTCAGTAAGGAAAGGATGGCTTTTGATTGTTCAGTTGAATGAATGAATGTCCTACATGAATTTGCATTGGTAATTTCTCGTTTTCATTTTGTAAAAGTTGCTACAATACTGCAGTAATTGCCCCATAGCAACTTATAACATCTTCTAAAGCCATCTCACCATTGTGCTACCATAGCAATAATGAGGACAGGTTTTATATTGCTTCAGTGATGAATGGGAAATGACCTAAAAAGAATTTTTAATGGTTATAATTTGGTGTACTGTAGTCTTTTTTTAAGGTACGGAGAGTATCATTTAAGTAAGTTGGCAAAATTGTTAAATTTAAGTCAATGGAATGGATAATGGAATGTTTGGAACCTTTTTCTCTTTCACATGCATGCCTTGTACAATTGTAAAAATCTGATGGTATTAAACAGATATTTAATTTATTAAACCAACATATATATGAGCCTGTCACCAAGATTCTATATACTGTTACATTATCCTCTTTCTCTTTTTTCCTACTATATCTCAGTTCAACAATTAGTGAATTGGGTAATACCGCATGATACAGTGAATTCCATTTTTCATAGCGTAGTACCTGAAAGTCATTCCATCAATAAATAGCAATTGTGAAAATCTACAGTGGATAATTACTGGATTGGAAAACTATATTTTAACCATTGCATCCAAAGAAGTAGAGTATGAAGACACAAGGCTAGACAAGGAATGCCCAAGATTAAGATTATTTTCTTTCATATAACATTGTAAGCCGCCCTGAGTCTTCGGAGAAGGGCGGGATATAAATGGAATTAAAATAAAATAAAAATAAAATAAATTAAAGAATCATATAGAAATTTACAAAATTAATGATATCAGCATTCAATTTTTTTTGAGTAGGTACTTCAAGCTATTTCCCCCCTCAATGCCATTTAATAAGCACATAATATTGCAAACTTCATCAACATCCTCCTATCTTTTTGAACAATCAATGTACATGTAAGTACCTTCGGTTTCAGGTTATTTCAATTAACTGTTTCCTCAGTAATCATGTGTGTGACCCAGATTTGTTGAACATAATTCAGAGAAAACTATCCTAATCAGTTGGTGCCAGGATTCAGCAAATATATTGAAGCCCTTTCTACTGCTATCATGAATCTATGATTAGGAAAATACTTATAAGGTTTTATGCTGCCACAGTTGGATATCAAGTCAACCACACATCTATGTAGCTACAACACTTACAGTTCAACCATTTTCTTCTTCCATCTAAATATAGCAGAAGGTAGTGTGGTATTTGCCTTGTGTCCAACATGTGCCTCCCTGCTATTTCATTGTTTATTGTCATATACAGTAAATAACTGTGGCTTGCATTAGCAAGCTTCTGTGAACATTATTGCTGTGAATAATTTCTTTTAAAAAAGCTGATGTGATCTAAAAGATGGGGCAACAGAACCATCTCAGCTTCTCCAATAATTATGTGACATGCTGGTCTGAACACCATACCCAATTATTGAAGGGGAAAAGAATGGTCAAGTAACAGATCCTTTGAAATATTGGGAATTCTAATTATTTCATATTGCGGGAGGGTAGTGATGTTATTAAAGGTTCATAGGCTAATCCCCTTCATGGATTATTGCCTTGTCATGGCAAAGGGGCTTGCATAATTCAATGAAGCTATGAGCTATGTCGTGCAGGGCCACCCAAGACGGACAGGTCATAGCAGAGAGTTCTGACAAAACGTGATCCACTGGAGGAGGAAATGGCAACCCACTCCAGTATCTTTGCCATGAAACCCTATGGACAGTACCAAAAGGCAAAACGATATGACGCTGGAAGATGAGCCCCTCAGGTCAGAAGGCATCCAATATGCTCCTGGGGAAGAGCAGAGGGCTAGTACTAGTAGCGCCAGAAAGAATGAAGTGACTGGGCCAAAGCCGAAAGGACGCTCAGCTGTGGATGTGTCTGACGCTCAGCTGTGGATGTGTCTGATGCTGTAAAGATTTTTTCTCAATAGGAACCTGGAATGTAAGATCCATGAATCAAGGAAAGCTGGATGTGGTCAAACAAGAGATGACAAGACTGAACATTGACATCTTAGGTATCAGCGAAATGATGTCCTTATCATCATGGGGGATTGGAATGCTAAAGTAGGAAGCCAAAAGATAACCGGAATAACAGGCAAGTTTGGCCTTGGAGTACAAAATGAAGCAGGGCACAGGCTGATAGAATTTTGTCAAGAGAATACGATGTTCATAGCAAACACTCTTTTCCAACAACCCAAGAGACGGCTTTACACATGGACATCACCAGACGGTCAACACAGAAATCAGATTGACTATATGCTCTGCAGCCAAAGATGGAGAAGCTCTATACAGTCAGTAAAAACAATACCAGGAGCTGACTGTGGCTCAGACCATGAGCTTCTTGTTGCAAAGTTTAGGCTTAAATTAAAGAAAGTAGGGAAAAGCGCTAGGCCAGTCAGGTATGAATTAAATCATATCCCTGTTCAATATACAGTAGAGGTGACAAATAGATTTAAGGAATTAGATCTGATAGACAGAGTGCCTAAAGAACTATGGACAGAGGTTTGCAATAGTATTCCAGTATTCCAGCTGAGCTATTCAAAATCTTAAAAGACGATGCAGTAAAAGTGCTACACTCAATTTGCCAGCAAATTTGGAAAACTCAACAGTGGCCACAGGATTGGAAAAGATCAGTTTACATTCCAATTCCAAAGAAAGGCAGTGCCAAAGAACGTTCAAACTATCACACCATTGCACTCATTTCTCATGCTAGTAAAGTTATGCTTAAAATCCTACAAGCTAGACTCCAGAAGTATGTGGATCAAGAACTACCAGAAGTACAGGCAGGATTTCGAAGAGGCAGAGGAACTAGAGATCAAATTGCCAACATATGCTGGATCATGGAGAAAGCTAGAGAGTTCCAGAAAAACATCTACTTCTGCTTCATTGACTATGCTAAAGCCTTTGATTGTGTGGATCATAACAAACTGTGGCAAGTTCTTAAAAAGATGGGTGTACCAGACCATCTTATTTGTCTCTTGAGAAACCTATATGCGGTCCAAGAAGCAACAGTGAGAACTGGACACAGAAGCACTGATTGGTTCAAAATTGGGAAAGGAGTCTGGCAAGGCTATATACTGTCACCTTGCCTATTTAACTTATATGCAGAGCACATCATGAGAAAGGCAGGGCTAGATGAATCAAAAGTTGGAATTAAGATTGCCGGAAGAAATATCAACAACCTAAGATATGCAGATGATACCACTCTAATGGCAGAAAGTGAAGAGGAACTAAAGAGCCTCTTGTTGCGAGTGAAGAAGGAGAGTGCAAAACTTGGGTTGAAACTAAACATTAAGAAAACCAAGATCATGGCATCCGGCCCTCTCAATTCCTGGCAAATAGATGGGGAAGAAATGAAGGTAGTGATAGATTTTATTTTCCTGGGCTCCAAGATCACTGCAGATGGGGACTGTAGCCAAGAAATTAAAAGATGCTTGCTCCTCGGGAGGAAAGCCATGGCAAATCTAGACAACACACTAAAAAGCAAAACAAAAGTGCGTATAGTCAAGGCTATGGTCTTCCCAGTTGCAATGTATGGCAGTGAAAGTTGGACCATAAAAAAGGCTGAGCACCAAAGAATTGAGGCCTTTGAACTCTGGTGCTGGAGAAGACTCCTGCGAGTTCCTTGGACTGCAAGGCGATCAAACCGGTCAGTCCTAGAGGAGATCAACCCTGACTGCTCTTTAGAAGGCCAGATCCTGAAGCTAAAACTCAAATACTTTGGCCACCTAATGAGAAGGAAGGACTCACTGGAGAAGAGCCTAATGCTGGGAAAGATTGAGGCAATAGAAGAAGGGGACGACAGAGAATGAGGTGGCTGGATGGAGTCACTGAAGCAGTAGGCGTGAGCTTAAATGGACTCCAGAAGATGGTAGAGGACAGGAAGGCCTGGAGGAATGTTGTCCATAGGGTCGTGATGGGTCGGACACGACTTCGCATCTAACAACAACAGGCTAATTAAAATTAATAGAGGCTTAATTCACTTATTTTACCTGATTTCACGCCAATATATAATAGCCTAGACTAGAACCAAATATTGATCATGGAGATGTTCTTGAGAAGGATGCAGAAAAAGAGGTGGTATCTGAAGTGGGGTTGCTCACCTCTTTCAAAATACGAGTTTCTTGCATGTACTGTTGCATTACTGTTGCACTATTCACAGTTCTTTGGAGAAACAATGTCAAATCTTATATGCTTTTCTGATCCTTATTTTTTGATAGGTCCATCTCACATGAACATGAAATTAACAGTTTTGGTGTTGTTTATGAAATAGAATTGTGACTCTACTGTTTCAGCATGATATGGTAATTAAGGCATCAGCCTAGAACCTGAGACACTGTGAGTTCTGTTCCTTCCTTAGGCATAAAGCCAGCTGGGTGACCTTGGGGCAGTCACTCTGTCTCAGCCCTAGGAAGGAGGCAGAGACAAACCTTTTCTGAAAAACCTTGCTAAGAAAACTGTAGGGACTAGTTCAGTCACCAATAAAGAATATTTGTAGCTCAGGGTTGAAATGTGGGGTCCTTGGTGCTCTCTGAGCTTGCTTGTTTTCTTGCAGACGTTTCATTACCCAAACTTGGTAACATCAGACTATGTTACCTAGATTGGATGATGAAATATCTGCAAGAAAACAAGTAAACTCAGAGATCACCCAGGATCTCAAGTTCAGTCAGTCACCAGGAGTCAAAACAAAAGGAGAGGAGAGGAGGGGGGGGAGGGAGAAGAGGAAAGGAAAGGAAAGGGAAAGGAAAGGAGTTGTGTCTAGGGATGTAAATTAACTAGTTACGAATTTCTCTGAAACTGAATTTCATTAGATTAAAAAAAATCAGGAGTCTCGTAGCATTTTTTCTAACAATACATTTTATTAAAAGGCATAAGCTTTCATGAGCAACAGCTTACTTAATCAGAGTTGGCAGGAGTGCTTCATCTCTAAATTACAGCTAGCTTCTAGCAGCTAAAATGACATCAACAGAGGCAGAAATAAAGTCTAATTTATAAATAAAGTCCAATAGAAACTTTGCAACCATACTAAAATAAAATAAAATGGCAAGTTTGCCATAATAGTTAATTTATGGCATCTAGATCTTTACTTTGATCTGTCCATAAATAAGACTAACCTAAATACAGTCAAAGTCAGTTTGGTTCACATTAAAACTTGAGATTGGCTCATATCCATGATACATTCCAAATGTGTTCGTCCTCTCCAGGAAAGAATTTTAAGGACAATTAACTATTTTTCAAACATAAGAAAGGCTTATATATATTTAATACCTTTGAATGCTGCTGATATACCTGAGGGAGATGGGCAGATCAAAATGTGAAAAATAAGCAAATAAATAAAAATCTGTATATGAAAATTTGCTATAGTTCTCATTTTTTGGTTCTAATCTGAGTTCAAGTTTAGAATAGAATAGAATAGAATAGAATAGAATAGAATAGAATAGAATAGAATAGAATAGAATAGCTTTATTGACCAAGTGTGATTAGACACACAACGAATTTGTTTCCAGTGCATAAGTGCTTGATATACATGCAAAACAATAAAGTAATACTAATCATAATAACAAAGGATAATAATAATCATAATAATGATATTAATAGAGAAGGCAATGAAATAGATGAGGAGGATAAACGTAATATAGTCATACTACATAGATTTTATTATAGAGTTTAAAGAAACACGTGCATTGTAGCCCCAACCCCCTTTACTCCTATTTGAATATTGTTTATAATGTAAATACAGCTCAGAAGATCCTCATGAGTTCTCCTGGTGCCTGAAGTTCTTATTCCACTGGGAATGTTGTGTGAAGTGGTGGGATTCAGTGGGGAGAAGAACAAGATGAAACCCAAGAGAGGAGATTTCATCGAAAATATTCAGAGAAAGTTGAAATGATCTATTCCCATCCATCCATCTCATTATCTGTAATTGCCCCTTAACCAATAGAAATGTGCTTCTTTTTAACTAGCTGTATGTTTTCATTTTTCTACCTCTCAACAGAAGCAAGGGGAGATGTCACAGGCACTTTGTGCTTCCTTTTAATCTCTACTTTTTTATTTTGTGTTTGTTTTGCTTTTCAAAGAAAGTGAACTGGTTTGACAGAAGTACAAACAAGACATCTCTGAGACACTAGCCATCCAAATTAAATATGATGGTTAACAAAATAATAAAACAAAACATCATTTACTACACTGATATACTCCCACAGATTTTGCTGTTTGTAATATTTAACATAGCACATGTTCTTAGTATTTGCAAGTGTATTGCAAACAGTGTTTTTGAACTAAGCTTGCAGAAAAAAGAAGATGCAATTTTGAGAAACCTTTGTTATTATTTTTTTTAAAAAAAATGAGGAAACAAGATGAACCACAGTTGAATGGTTCTGCCAGGAGGACCCAACAATCTGAAAGCATGTTTTCTTAGCATTAGTGAGTTTATAAAGTTTTATTTAACCTCATTAGGGAGTCACCAATTCCCAGAATTCCTTCTTAGAAGATTTTGTTTCATTTTTACTTAGTGTTGTCTCCAGGTTATATTTAGCATACTATCACCACAGATCAGTGCCACTGCTTATCTCCTTGACATCTCTTTCAGGGCAACTCTGCACCACTACCCAGAAGAAGCAAACAGGGTGAGCACCCACCATTTAGAAAGACAGACAGATAGACAGACAGATAGACACTGATGTATAGTCAATGAATACAACACAGCATCTGTTATGCTTTTAACACTATCAAGTGCAGCACACCAATGCATCTGTTATAGCTATGGGGGAATCTTTTAGCTTTATCATCTGTATTTATAGCAGGAGGATATGCTACAAAAATATAGTGCTGTATTTGCATGAAAACCAAAAAGCCATTTCAGGTTTTTCTTTTCTTTTCTTTTTTTCTTTTCTTTTCTTTTCTTTTCTTTTCTTTTCTTTTCTTTTCTTTTCTTTTCTTTTTCTTTTTCTTTTTCTTTTTCTTTTCTTTTTTAAAGGGGGAGGACTAGTATTGCATAACACCCCAGCAGCTGTGAATATTTTAAAATATAAAGATTGGGTGATTATTTATACCTATGCAATTGTGTAAAGGGACGCGGTGGCTCAGTGGGTTAGGACACTGAGCTTGTTGATCAGAAGGTCGGCAGTTTGGCGGGTCGAATCCCGAGTGCCGCGTAACAGAGTGAGCACCTGTTACGCGTCCCAGCTTCTGCCAACCTAGCAGTTCGAAAGCACGTAAAAAATGCAAGTAGAAAAATAGGGACCACTACGGTGGGAAGGTAACAGCATTCCGTGCGCCTTTGGCTTCTAGTCATGCCAGCCACATGACCACGGAGACGTCCTTGGACAAGCGCTGGCTCTTCGACTTTGAAACAGAGATGAGCACCGGCCCCTAGAGTTGGAAACGACTAGCACGCATGTGCGGGGGAAACTTTACCTTTACCTTATGCAATTGTGTAGTGATAGTTTAATTTTAATTTAATTTAATAACATTTATATACCGCCCTTCTCCCTGAGGACTCAGGGCGGTTCACAGGGCAGAATAAAATAGCAAATACAAACATTAAAAAAAAGATTAAACAATTGCCCTAGTTAAAAACAATGGAAATACAGTGCTAAAAACCCCAAGAAAAATTAAAAGACCAAAAATAAAACAACCCCAGCAATCCCCATCAGGCTAGGCCAGCTTGTACAAACAGAAATGTCTTAAGATCGCGGCGAAAGGAGCGAAGGTCGGGCGCCATCCGGAGCTCTACCGGTAGCTGATTCCACAGCTCCGGAGCGCCCACAGAGAAGGATCTCCCCCTGGGGGCCACCAATCGACATTCTCTGATCGGTGGCACCCTGAGGAGGCCCTCTCTGTGGGAACGCACAGGGCGCAGGGAGCTTGATGCCGGCAGCAGATGTTCCCTGAGGTACTCCGGCCCCATGCCATGGAGTGCTTTGAACACTGTTACCAGTACCTTGAATCTCACCCGGAAGACAACTGGCAACCAATGCAGCTCACGGAGCAGAGGTGTAACGTGGGAGTATCGGGAGACTCCCAACACCACTCTCGCGGCTGCATTCTGTACCAGTTGGAGCTTCCGGGTGGTCCTCAAGGGCAGCCCCATGTAGAGAGCGTTGCAGTAGTCCAGACGAGAGGACACGAGCGCATGAGTGACCGTGCATAAATCATCCCGGCTAAGATAGGGCCGCAACTGACGCACCAGGCGAACCTGTGCGAAGGCCCCCCTAGTCACAGCTCCTATATGGTCTTCTAAGGTGAGCCGTGAATCTAGGAGGACCCCCAAGTTGCGAGCCCTATCTACGGGGGGTAATAGTTCACCCCCCATAGCCAGAGGTGGAATGTCCGAATAAACCCGGGATGAAGGTATGCAAAGCCACTCAGTCTTGTCGGGGTTGAGCTGGAGTCTGTTCCTCCCCATCCAGACCCGAACCGCCTCCAGGCAACGGGACATCACGTTGAGGGCATCACTGGGGTGGTTTGGGGTCGAAAAGAAAAGTTGGGTATCATCAGCATACTGATGATACCCAACTCCAAAGCCACGAATGATCTCACCCAGCGGCTTCATGTAGATGTTGAACAGGAGAGGCGAGAGGACCGACCCCTGAGGAACTCCACAAATGAGAGACCTCGCGGTCGACCTCTGCCCCCCTGCCAACACCGACTGCGAACGTCCCAAGAGATAGGAGGAGAACCACTGTAAAACCGTGCCTCCCACTCCCAATCCCCTGAGACGCCGCAGCAAGATACCATGGTCGATGGTATCGAAAGCCGCCGAGAGGTCTAATAGGACTAGGACAGAGGAATGCCCCCTGTCCTGAGCCCTCCAGAGATCATTCACCAGCGCGACCAATGCCGTCTCCGTGCTGTGCCCGGGCCTGAAACCCGATTGGTACGGGTCTAGATAATCCGCTTCATCCAGGACCAGAGGGAGCTGATGCGCCACCACACTCTCAACAACCTTCGCAAGAAAGCGAAGGTTGGAGACAGGACGAAAGTTGTTCAATACAGCCGGGTCCAGGGCAGGCTTCTTGAGGAGAGGCCTCACCACCGCCTCCTTCAAGACGGCGGGGAAGATACCCGCCCGCACGTCCGCCATCTTAGCAATGAATCTCTATAGTGATAATGTGATAATGATGTATTGAAAATCTGATGAATTGAGGAAGATGTAAGTGTAACTCAGTAATGAATGAACCTATCTTTTAAAATGATTAAAAGGAGCTTTTACCGAGTTAAAAACACAGTAGTATCAATGGAAGAGTTAGGTAAATTTTGGGAGGAGGGTATTTGCTTTTTTTTCATGTGCTATATACAGATATATGTATACATTTGCAATACTTAGGGACAAAATAGTGCTGGTGTATAGACAGCAACAATAAAAAAGGAGAAGAAACAGTAACTCCTGACAGTTAGAAGTGGATCACACAGGTAGTTCTCATTTAGCGAGCACAATTGGGGCTGGCAATTTGATTGTTAAGCAAAGTAGTGAAAACATGACTTTTATATAGATTAGATTTCAGCATACATTAATATCAAATATGCTGATTAAAAGAACAATTACTGTTATAGTTTTAAGGGACTGCATACAGTTTTCATTCTGAGCCAGGGCCCAGTATCTGTCAGGGATTTAATTGTCTTGTACTATATTTCCTGAAATCTGCCTATCTTAGGAAGAAGTCTTAATAGTCATCTTAGGCAGAAATATTAAAGATAGGAACCAAGGAGCTACACTTCTAATGAACTATAGCTCCTCCCTCACGTTTGAGTAGACCTCCAGAAGTTGATTGATTGGTTGACTTACATGATGTATGGCCACCCATCTCACAATGCTGACTGTATTGTGGCATGCAAGTATAAAAACATGATCCATAGCATACAACCCAAAGATAAAACAATCTTAAAAATCGCATCAATAGCAGCAGAGCTCACATAACCTTCTGACTCAAATGCCTGGGGAAATAGCCAGGTCTTCAGCATCTTATGAAAGGTTAACAGGGTGAGGGCCATCTGGATCTTCAAGGAGATGCTGTTCCAACCCTATGGAATCTACCACAGAGAAGGGATAATGCTGGGGTCCAGTAGATAGCATTGTTTAACCCAGAACATGCCTACTCGAAGAAACTGGTGGGATGGGTGAAAACCATTATCAACAGGTGGTCCCACAAGTACTCTTTCCCTGTCCCTTACAGGACTTATATATAGGTAATAACTAGCACCTTCAATTGTACCCATAACTCAAGCCAATTTTATTTATGTAGTTGATTTATTTCATTTTTATTATTAACTCAGTGGGACGAATATATTCAACACACTTCCTCCTGCTATTTTCCCCACAACAATAACCCTGTGAGGTGAGTTGGGCTGACACAGAGAGAGTGACTGTCTCGTTGTTATCCAGCTGGCTTTCATGGCTAAGGTGGGATTTGAACTCATGGTCTCTTGCTTTCTAGCCTGGTGTCTTATCCACTAGACCAAACTGGCTCTAAGACAACTTACAAAGCTGTGGTATTAAATTAACATTAAACTCCATTTGAGAATCTATCTCTTCTTTATATAGTCAATATAAAGTTTTCTCTAATTATTTTATTAGGGGTGTATTGATAAACTCTTGGCGTATGGTGAGAGGGTGGATCTATACAAAGATACCTGGCTGGTTTACTCCTTTGGAAGCTGTAACTTATTCAACGTTACACAATCCAGACAGAAACTATAGGTATAAAGATCTCATAGATTTGAGAGGCAATCTTAAATCCAGGGAGGAGTTACATTCTGGGGCTATAGAGTTGGATTGGTGGTCATATTCTCAAATGAGCTCAAGGTTTAATAGGGATAAGCAGGAATTTGGAATCAATATAATCCCACAAGAATTAGACAAGATTTTATGGGGAAGTGATGCTAAATTTTTATCTAAGACCTATAATCTACTTTTGTTCCATGGGATGGAAGGGGGATCAATAAATGACGTAATGAATGCCTGGGGGAGAAATATTGGTCGCACTATAGAATTAGAAGAGTGGGAACAAATTTGGAAGAAAAATATAAAATTAACGTTAGCAACGGCATTTAAAGAAAATATGTACAAAATGTTGTATAGATGGTACTTAGCTCCCGCACGAATTTCAAAAATGTTTCCCAATGCAAATGACAAATGTTGGAAATGTGATTCTGCCAGCGGCACTTTCTACCATCAATGGTGGACTTGTCCAAAGCTTAGGCGTTACTGGACCAATATAAAAAATTGGTTATTTCAAATAACAGGATATGATCTTCAATTGGACCCAGCTATTTTCCTCTTGGGGATGAAGCCACAAGAAGTACCAAAAATGTTTGGTATCTAATAATACATATTACAACAGCGGCGCATATGATTTATGCGCAATATTGGAAGACGATGGAAATCCCAACGGACTATCAAGTAATAGAGAAAGTATTACTATGCGCAGAGTCAGATCGAATGACATATATTCTCAAAGGGAAAAATGAATCACTTTTCAATAAAAGTTGGGACTCCTGGTATTCATGGTTACAAAATAGAATATTTAATCCCAACGGGGGAAATACCAGATGATTGTGTATTTTTATTTGAGGTATAGAATCTGGAGATATATACAATTATAGATGTCTAATATTTGGTAATTAAAGGTTACTTAGCCTGGGATGTACGAGAAAAAGAAATTAGGGGTAGTATTACACTCCCCGGTCCTGTCTAATGTTGTTGTTCTTGTTTTTTTGGTGTCTAGGATGTCTTGGTGTTTTTCTATTTGATGCACTTTTCAGTACTTTGTAATAATGTTCTTGTTTTTTTATTTAAAATTTGTTTAATAAAAATATTTAAAAATTTTTTTTTTAAAAAAGAGAATCTATCTCTTCTTTCAAAGATTCTATAAGTGAAAAACAGATTAGTGCAGTATGAAGTAATTTTGAAGTGGATTTATAATGAAGGAAAATAAACACTATTTCAGTATTTGTTCCTAACTGAATACTTCCATAGAAGAGATCCTTTTGAATTATTGTGATATGAAAAATGAAGGAACAAGAACTAGGTCTTCATTATAATCTGGACACCGTACGAATATAACTCTAATATAAAGCAACCACAAATATTTATAATTACAGTTTAATCCTTCTCATAACATTAGTTCTTACAGCAGCCTTCAAGCCACTTAATCTAACAGTTGTCCTCTCCTTTTCTTGTTGTCAAGTGAAATATCTGGGTGACCTTATTAGGTTCAGAAGCTAAACAGAATCAGACCTGGTTAGCATTTGGAAGGGGAAATTCCAGGGTTGTTGGTTAATCTGAGTAGAAAACATTCTGAAAGAGTATATTTCTGCATTGCATGAATATGTCTGTGAAATCATCTGGAGTCAAACTTCACTCAGTGTAGCCTTTATGTTACCTTTCACTAGTGGAATCTGAAGTGCTATCCACAAATACAATGAACAAATAAGAAATACAAAGGCCAATAACTTGTATTGGTGAATGGACTACTTATTTGTAGCTTTTTAAAATCCCTCAAGTTAACTTTGTATTGCTGAGCTAAGGCCAAAGCATATTTTGCTTATTCTTTCTCATTTTAATAGGATGATGATGATTATTATTATTATTATTATTATTATTATTATTATTATTATTATTATCAACATCATCATCATCACCATTGTCATTGTTATTGTTATTATCTTTTACAACATGAGCACATGTAAGAATGGCAGTAAGATCAAAAATGAAAGTTGAACACGCAAGATTAAGGGGAAAGATATGCTAACGGAAGGAAAAGTTGTTATTCAGGGTTTGACACCTTTTTCGTCAGTACGATAATTAGTCAAGAATAACTGCATAGAAACAACTATGCAAATATGGAATAAATTATTTATGAAGTGGTAGGCATTTATTATCGTAATTTAAGTGCCATTAGGATGTGTACATCGAACTACCAATTGCAATTGTTGAATACATTAAGACCCCTCCAACAGGCAAATCCCAATCTCATTTTCTGCAAGGGGGTATTTTTAAGTTCTGAATTCATCATTACTAATATTTGCCATGCTTATCCATGGTTTCAATATTATTAGGAGAAGTATAATTCTGTATATACTGCTGTCGGGATTTTTTTTAAATACTACAGTTCTGGATTTGATTATTACATACTAGAAAACTGTAAGTGTGAAGGGGACCTGCTGGACTTTTAATCTGGGCCCTGAGCGCTGCATTTTCAGAGCAAAGAAACACAGCCCAGGGTTTCTGCCTTGATGAGTTATATGATTCTAGTTAAGGACTGTTATATTCTACTGATAATTCTGTCCTAATGACCGTTGTAAGAAAGTTGCTGATTCAGAAAAGTAATGGGTTGACATTAGAGAGAGAATTTTAAATGTAAACAAACAAATTCCATGCAGTACCCCCCCCTCCCCACATACATACATGTGTACATACACACATACAGAGTCACAGAGTCACAGAAAAGAGAGGGATAGAATATGTGTATGTGTTTCAGTTGACATTTGGTGAAATCAAAATAGCAGGCACCAAATGTATTCTGAAATTGGAAAAGAAGGCTTTCTGTCCTAAGGGAAAGTTGATCCTCTTAGTCTTTAGTCTTTAGCGAAAGGCACTTGTCTCCAGAGATGTTTAAGTAATCACACACCTCAGGGCTCAGGTGTAATGCAGTTTGGAAACAGCATTGCTTCAGCTTTCAAAGTAGCATGGATCTGAAGTGTGCATAAACCTTTATAAATAATGACATGCTCAAAGACAATGAGAATGGCACAAAGAGACACAAATGAGAAAGATAGAGGCAGCATGACAAAAGCAGAAGCTTTATTATTTGCACAAAGACAGAGATGCTAATACAGACAGAATGTGGTAAAAGAACACAGGTGTACAGATTTATGAATTTGGAGGATGGACTTGAAAAACAAGGTGTTAGGAGTCATTTCCATGATTGCAGGAGTTAATGGGCTTAGCGGCATGAATATAGGGAATAAGATTTTTTTTAAATTTTATATGGTTTTTATGCTTTTAGCTGTAAATTCTTCAGTCACTCTGAGAGTGAGGCGATATCTAAATTTTGTGAACAAATAAACAAATATGAAGGAATTAGTGATTTTAATGACACATTCTAAATACACTTTTGCACCCAAGTATCTAATTCCACAATCTCAAAATACATTTTGAGGAGGGAAATATCTATCTATATCTATATCTATATCTATATCTATATCTATATCTATATCTATATCTATATCTATATCTATATCTATATCTATATCTATATCTATATCTATATCTATATCTATATCTATATCTATATCTATATCTATCTATATCTATATCTATATCTATATCTATATCTATATCTATATCTATAAAGGTAAAGGTTCCCCCGCACATGCGTGCTAGTCGTTTCCGACTCTAGGGGCCGGTGCTCATCTCCGTTTCAAAGCCGAAGAGCCAGCGCTTGTCCGAGGACGTCTCTGTGGTCATGTGGCCGGCATGACTAGACGCCAAAGGCGCATGGAACGCTGTTACCTTCCCACCGTAGTGGTCCCTATTTTTCTACTTGCATTTTTACATGCTTTCGAACTGCTAGGTTGGCAGAAGCTGGGACGAGTAACAGGTGCTCACTCTGTTACGCGGCACTCGGGATTCGACCCGCCAAACTGCCGACCATCTGATCGACAAGCTCAGTGTCCTGACCCACTGAGCCACCGCGTCCCTTATCTATATCTATATCTATATCTATATCTATATCTATATCTATATCTATATCTATATCTATATCTATATCTATATCTATATCTATATCTATATCTATATCTATATCTATATCTATATCTATATCTATATCTATATCTATATCATCTATATATCTATATATCTATATATCTATATATCTATCTACCTTGCCTATTCTGCAGAATAACCACATTCAAAAATGTTTTTGAGACCAATCATTCTTACAAATTCTGTAGTTCTTCCATATTCCAAACCTATAAAATAATTTATTATTGCAACATCATTTGTGTTGCTTAGATATTTTCTACTTTTTTTTCTTTTTGGCAAGATACCCAAAGGTTTATGTACAGCAATCAGAACTGTCCATTATAATATAACATTAGTAAAGCATTTTTCTTCTATGTCACTCAACTCAGTACTACAGCCATTTTCAGTATAAAACAAAGGAAAAGTGTTTATTCAGACTATTCCATGTTAGAATAAAAGTCCTTTTAAAAATATAGATAGCCATACAATATTTTTTGCTTTGGAGCACATGGTTATTGAACTGAACATTAAGTTCATTCTTTCTGCATTCATTCTATGTCATTATCAATTAACTTTCCAATTAAGATGATAATGCTAGATACCATCCATCTGTCCATCCATCCATGGAGATGAAAGGACACGTAGAGTTTGATGATAAAACCAGTGAGTGAATAAGGGCTGAACCTCAATACAAGCCCAAATTTGGGTCTACATTGGGGTGCTAAAGATGGTGAGGCAGCAATACAGGAACTGGGTGAGACAGGCTTGTATTAAATCTTAGTGAGTACTGAAGCACACATGACTTCCATCCAACCAGATATTACATTACACATGTGCACAAATTAAGACACTTAAGATCAGTGATAACATTTTGAAAGTCAGAAATACAAGTTGGTGATTTCAAAGTATTGGAAGAAAATGACCACATTAAAAAAAGGGAATAGCATCTTGATGCTCAAACTGCAAAATGTAAAGGAAACCAAAGCAAATCTAAATTGGATTTAATGTAAGTAAACTGAAATCAAAATTAAATTCAAACTGATAATATGGTTAATCCCTATTCATGACACAATTTTCCCTTTCTATCATATTAAAATCACAATTTGGCGGCAACATTTGGAAGGGCTCCAGATACAATTTCCAATGCATTGGGTGCCCTCTATATAACTCTGAGGCTGTAGGCTGCATCCCCTGTTTTAAAGTCAAAGATGTTTGTTTTTGCATCTTACAATGTTAAGGGAGGAGACAGGATAAAAACCAGACTACTGAACAAATCCAAACTAGAAGACATTATCAGCAAGTGAAAATGGAGATCTGTTTTTGCAACCTTTTCCTGTCTTCTCTATCACTTAAAAGTATCGAGTATCACAAATCTGTCTCACAGCCTCTGTGTTTACCATTGTAATAATAACTCCAAATCATTGCAATGACGGACTTTACATCAACCTGAAATATTGCAAAATAATGGTTAGAAGTACTGGATTTGTTGTTATTTTTACTTTCACTTTGGCCAAGATATCCTCTGCTGTGTTTTGATGACTTTAAAGTAACACTGGGTGGATTTTTGCTGCTAATCATCTGGTTCACCCCATTCCACAGCTGGGTCATCATCCATGCGCAGAATGAGGTAAGAAAGTAGCTGAAAAAGATTCTGCCACAACAAGAGAGAGACATAAAAAGAGATGTCGCTTACATCTATCTCACAGCGATCACCAGCATAATTCACATCACAGATACAGTAAAATTTGTTGTTCTGGTTCTGGCAGAGGCCCCCATTGAGGCATGGATTAGAGTTGCACTCATTGATATCCACTTCACATCTGCAAAGCAAACATTAGATTAGTATTTAGACCAGCTGTTCTAAGAAAAAGTGAAGGGGAAGAAATTTGTCTTTTTGTTTTTTAGGGGCTCTGAAATGGCTTAAGCCACCTTTCCTCAACCTGTTTTCTTCCAGATTTATTGGACGTCACCTTCCATTATCTCCAGTCATCAAGGTCCATGGCTGGGTATTATGGATATCAAAGTATAAAACATCTCACTGCAGAAAGTGAGTTAACAACATTGGTCTTTGGAGGTCAGGATTAATGGTTTCCATAAATGAGACTCATGCTCTCCTTTTTAAAAGTTGCATTTTAATGAAAGGTAACTGAAGTGGGAGGAGAGAAGGACAAAAGAGATAGGAAAAAATTCAGAAAAGAGAAACAGACATTAATAATAAAAACTAATGGATTGTCCTTCCTATGTTGCTTGTTGGAATTATGGGGGGATTACATATTTGAGAATGTTGAAGATGACAGTGATATGAAGGAATTTTTAACATGAATTAGATATACTGTACATTATTACAATGTAAATTCAAATAAAAGCATTTATCTGACATTACTGCTCTGCTTTAACTATAAAAAGAAAGTTGAAGTGTCTGTTAGTTTATGCTCTCTGGTTACACAGAACACGGATGAGATCTAGTAAGTATTGATGATGCTGTAGAAAATTTTGTAATTTCAGATATACAGGAGTTCTTTGGTGTGAAGTGTTGTAACAAGAGTTTCAAGATAGCAAACACTAATCTTAAACGTAACTGTGAAAATATTAAAACACAAATCAAGGTTTAATTCACATACTGTATCTATAGCAAACTAGAGGGAAAAAATTAAAATGTCAATCTGACTTAAATATATTATATTCTTTTCAGGCCACACAACCTAAAAAGACTCTGGGCAGTTTGCAATATTTTTTAAAAAAATTCAGATTTGGAATATGTGTTCAGTTAGAATAATCCCAAAATATACAGGTACCCTTATTACATTCAAGAATATAGAAAGTGATACACAGTGCCATGTGTTAGTTACTGAAAAACTAAAACTTCTTGCCCTACTACTATGGTTGAAAATATAAAGATTTTAATTTCTTTAATAATAGTAATTAGGTTTTTAGCAGAAGATGCATATTCTTCTTGTTATAAATGTCTGAGAAGGGGGAAAAATGCACCATTATTTTTTTTTTGAATATTCTTAATTCATCCTTAAATCTACAATGGCTGGTATTTAATGTTTTTTTTGAGTATTTGGGTTATATACTGCATATTAGCTGTGAGTGCCAAATTCTGTCTCTATTGATAGCCAGAAATATTTCATGTTGTTCATCATTCATATTTCACATTAAACACTACATGCAGATGTGTGCAGTTTACTTTCTTGTTTAACAAAAAAGTGATTCAGATACAAACAGGGGATGAGGCTGTGAACATAGGTTTTTTATTCTAGTATAAGGTTTTTTTCAGGTGGACATTGGTTACATCAGCCTTCCCCAATCTAGGTTCTCTTTATATTGCGGACTCCAGCTACTAGAATTCTTAGTTACATTGAAATTTTGAGAGTTGAGTCCTTATAACTGGAGAAAATGAAGATGGGTTGCAAGCAAGTTTTTACAGGATGAATTACATAAATTACAGATCATTTTGAAACTAACAATGTAAGGTTTGGGGAATCTTGTTCACTGTGTAAATGCAATGTGTTTGGAACTAAAGTGAATAGGACTCCATTAGATAAAGGAGATCATGATTTGTGCTACATGTAGGGTTTATTTACACAGGCAGAGGAAACCATGTGGTATAGCCTCCCTGAGATGGGCTTGATCACAAAATATGACAACCTTTGTGAAGTTACAGCATTTTGTAACTGATGTAAGAAGATGTTTCTTCTTGCCAATAATTTTATTTTTTAAAAAATGACACCACCTTATATAAACCAGCTTTTTAATGAGAAACCCTCACATTGGAATGGGTCCTTCGAAACACATTTGTGTGGGTTCTGTTTTGTTTTTGTCACTGCTTCTGCAATTGAATTAATAGCAAGATGATATGCTACTGTAGTAGACAAAACCTAATATTTCTGCCAAGCCCAGTGTTTGTTGAATTAGATTGTAATAATAACAACTAACATATGGCATTGTGCAGTTGCATGAAAAAAAATTATACATCCATTCTCAAATCAAACATGATACATCAAAAGATCTTACTGTAGCCCTGCAAAGCCTGCGAGGCACATGCACTCTAAGCGTCCTTCAAACTCTGTACAGTTGCCATAATTGTAACAGGTGATATTTCTGTTCTCATTCCCACACAGTGTTGAAGGCATTCGTATGTGCCTACAATGGGGAAAAAAACAAGTCTGTAATAATGTCCCAATATTCTATTCTATCTATTTTTAATATATTAAAACCTGATATGGAATCTACTGAGTCTTCTCTTGGATTCATATAAGACTAATAGAGGGATTACTTCCAAGTAATCAGATACCAAATATATAAATAGGAGAACTCTTGGGATCTTGGGCACCTCTTTTCCTAGAGTGGGAGAGGTCAATTGGAAGAAGGACTAACCCAAATAAAGGGAGTGGCTATTTTTAGGAAGTATCTCACTGGAATTAATGCATCTTCTTTTTAGGCTTTCATGGAAGACTGAAAAAAATGAAGAGCAGAGAGGTGTGGATCTGATGCATTTCTTCTGAATCAGTTCTAAGCATGACCGTTCCTGGTACTTCTATAGTTAAGAAAGATGCCATTGATGGCTACCTTGACAAAATTACAATGCTGTTTTTTATTTTTTGTAACCATGGTTTACCACTACATTCTTCCAAAAAGTTAGTCCAATTTCCCTAGCCTAATCTTCAGTTCTGGAATTATTTAATGGTCTCTTATCTAATGTGTTTTAAAATCTCTTTCAACCTTTCCCTCAATTCCAAAATACTCATTTTCCCTATTGTTTCTACTTATATTCCAAAGACTGTACATCCAAATAAATAAATAAATCTGTCTTCTCACATTTCCCAAATGTTGGGTGTGTGTGTCACATTTATGAGCTCTTTGCATATGTATTCTCACAACAGGAGGAAAAATACTGCCAGGAAAAATTACAACCCCCATCACCCATTTTTTTCCTGATATATTGGTTTAAGATTATTCTTTTGATAGCATATCTGTTGGACATACCTAGAAGTTATCTGCCAAGACAAATTTATTTATTTTATTTAATAAAATTTATATGGCCACCCAACTCACTCTCAAAGACAAGGATATCTCCAAAAATGAGGATATCAGTAAAAAATTTGGAGGCACAAAATAATTTGTATAAATTATACAAAACCCCAAATAGCATAAACAAACCCAAGTCACTAAACAAAGAAAATGAAAAAAAAACCAGATCTCAATTAAATTTTTGGAAAAGTTTTAAATAGCTGTTTGCATTTTAGATAATGCATTAATAATAAATAAAATTAAATGTAATATTAAGTCTCAATGGCTGTTTGTTTGTCAGTGAAGAGCCTTTTGATGGTGGGGACTATTTTGAGTTCTGGAGTCTCAATGTGGATACTTATTTCTTTCCTCTTCTCCCCATTTTTGTCCATTTCCCCATGCCAAATGGGCCCATATGAATGGTAGTTATTATGGGTATGTGAAAAGTAGAAAGAGGAAAAAAATTAGGAGTTATTCCTGCTTGTAATATTAACTTAAGTAACACCTCCTTAAGTAACACCAGCTGCCTGCAATTAGTGCAGGTTCGCATCCCACCAGGCTCAAGGTTGACTCAGCCATCCATCCTTCCGAGGTAGGTAAAATGAGGACCCAGATTGTTGGGGGCAATTAAGCTGACTTTGTAATAATGCCGCTTGGGGTGTGTGTGAAAGCCCTAATAAGCAGGCATATACATGAAGGCTACTGCTAAGCTTGTAAGCCGCCCTGAGTCTTCGGAGAAGGGCGGGATATAAATGGAATTTAAATAAATAAATAAATAAATAAATAAATAAATAAATAAATAAATAAATAAATAAATAAATAAATAAATAAATAAAAAACAGCCTTTACCACATCTTCTTTTTTTCTTTGAGCAAGTGCTTACTCTTGGTGACTGCCTGGATGGGTCCCTGCACTTTCTGAAGTGGTTTGCCATTGCCTCCTTCCTAGAGCTGAGAGTGACTGACCCCAAATTACCAAGCAGGCTTTGTGTCTCAAGATGAGACTAGGACAATTTCCCAGTTCCTGATCTTGTCCCTTAACCACTAGATCAAACTGGATCTCTAACTATTCATAGTGAATAAATATTTTAATCAAAACTTTGTTGCCATACCTGCAAAATCTTCCAGTGAAATTCCCAGTGCACAGGCATGAATAACCATTAATTTCATCTACACAAGTGGCACCATTTCCACAGAGATGTCCAAAACAGTCATCTATGTCTTCTTCACACCTTGTTCCTCTGTATCCAGGATTGCATACACACTTATAAGCTGATATTCCATCACTGCAATTTCCATGGAGACAAGGGTTTGAGGAGCATTCATCAACACTGATTTCACACTGAGATCCAGTCCATCCCTTGGCACATGAGCAGTGAAAATAGCTGTAAAAATCTTCACACATCCCGCCATTCAAGCAAGGATTTAAGCTGCAGGCATCCAACATAAGGCAACCAGTGACAACAGAATTGGCAGAGATCTTGAGAAACTGTTCTTCTTGAGGTTTTTTTGTATTGTCGAAGTAAGAGAGATGAATTCCACCAATCTCCACAGTGCTCATGCACCCTCTCAGTCCATCTTTATTATCAAAAGCTTTGTCAGCCAGATAGACATCTATATCTTCTCTCAGGAAGTTAAGGTTTCCGGTGGCAACAGTACTTGTTGCATGTTCTCTCTCATCATTTATATCAATACGCCATCTTGATGACTGAGACAGTGGCTCTGTCATAGAATAGGTGACCTTGTGCCACTTCCCATCATTTACTGATAGGGAACTAGCCAGGCTCAATGTAAAAAAACTATTACCACTTTGCAGCTGAAACAACAATTTGGTATTCTGAATACTGATAGAGAGGAACTCTGGCTCCTTCTCAGCATAAACTAGTATCACATTTGAGTTTTGAGTCCGAAAACCAAAGGTTATATTAGTGAGGTCTCTCCTGATCTTCCCATTGCTTCTATAAAAGATGGCACTGTTTCTGCCGTTAAAAATGGCATTGGAGATACCTGAGCAGAGATGGAAAAAATCAGTTTACTGCATAAGACTAGTGTTATCATCTCTGTATATTCGTGAGAGAATCCACCTTGGTTTCCACATGGTATAAAACTGAAAGTACTTGGCAATAAAAAAAGCACACTTATGTGAATCTTAAGAGTTAGAGAATTGATTATGTGCTCCCTATTGTTGAAAATATTGAGAGCCCATACTTATTATTATTCCCTTAACTGTCCTGACTTTGTAACGATTGGTGTGATTATAAAGCTGAAAAATGTATTAAAGTTTTAAGAAATCTGCAATTAATTAGCATGAAAAATAGTTTGCCAAAAGAGGAGAAGAGGAGGACATTTGAAGTCAGTATAAAGGTTTAATCTTATCTCACTGTATCCTCAAATAGAAGAACAGTGATACTGAATTAGCACCGTGCTGTTTTTAGAACTATCTTAGCTCCAACTAAAAGATCTGGGTTACAAAACTATAGATAATCACAACATTACAACAAAGAATTGGATTGTTCTGGATTGCTTTGTTACCACATAACTGTTGACCCACTTTTATCAGTCCACATATAATAATACTATCTTGAATAAAGGGCAATGTTCTGATAGCTAAGCATTCCTCTTCCCCTTTCTCCCTCTTAAACATGCAAGTAGAGCGATGCAATTAGATAGTTGAAATTTTAGGGCTTTCTGAGAAAGATAGTTGGCCTTGGTCAGGGGTAGGCAACCTTGGCTCTTTTATGACTCGTGGACTTCAACTCCCAGAATTCCTGCTCAGCAGGGTCATGGATTCCTATTCTGTCCTGATGGCCCTACTGTACATGATTTTATGGTGCTAAGGATATTTGGCAATTGATGAGGAAAAGAAATCTCTATAAAATCAATCATTCCCTTCTCTCTCCATCTTTACTTTAGAATACACATAAAGTAGATAGATATGCCTCTACTAGCAGATCATTTCAGATTTGTAGCAGCAGGAATGTCTGACTCCTGATCATTTAACACAATAACAGTAATGTCCTAAATTATATTGCTAAAATAAGGAAAAAATGGGCAATCACAAATTCTCTATTGTTACATTTGTGTATTTTTCACCTATTTTGATGAATCTTAGGGTTTAAAAAAATAGCACATCTCTGAAACCACAATCTTGCCTTGGAGAGGAGGAACAGAATGTAATGTCTATTCATGCCACCTTCTCCTGTCCCCTATCTTACCATGCAAATGTGCATTTCTATACACTACTCAAACCTACTGACTCCCTGCATTTTATTTCTTAATGTGTTTCTACAGAATGCAACCCACCATCATCCTAAATGCATACTGGAGCTCCTATTGTTTTTAAGGATTTACTATTACTTACAGAATAATGGAACTATACATAATTAAGAGTGTTTCATGAAACAGCAAGTTTGGCGAAATTTGACACCAAAATTTCCATCAGAAGCATTCACATAAGTTCCTCTGTGTGTTAAAAACAAAGCAAAACCATCAGATGAGGGAGCCTTGCTGATCATCCCCATTTCTTCTGATGAATTGCACATTATCTCTGGAACCATGATGCCTAACCCAGGGCCATAGGTATGTACTCCTATTAAATCCCTCTATTCCAGGCCCTTTTGCATGTTTGGACTTTGGGGCAAAATGTATAGTTTTAAGGTATCTGCCTCTCAAACTGGACTGAACTGTGCTTTCTTTTGGAGTATATGATCCTTAGCATCCCATACAAAGCCTTGTGCAGTCCATCAGCTGATTTAAGTTGCCTATTTGTAGTCTTCTGTTTTTTAAAAAATTACTGTTCATGCTCGCCTTGGTTCTTATTATTGGCTAGTGATGCTAATAAAAAGAAATGGGTAGCAAAATAAGTGATCATGCAAAAGGGAATACAAATAACAGGCTAAGTGGAAATACTTGCATTCAAATCCTTGATACACCGGCAGGCATTGGGCTTCAGGAGGGCAAGGACTGAGGTCACACCATTTTACTTCTTCACAAGCTTTCCCAGCCATATTTGGTGGACAAGTGCAAGTGAAGTCATCCCAAATTGAATAGCAAATACCACCATTCTGGCATGGAGCGGACTAAAAAAGGAAAAAAATGGAAATGAAAGGTGAGCAAAGTGAAGTAGCCGAAGGACCGCTCGGGACGACAGGCTAGTTAAACAACAAGTTTATTTAGAGCAAGGCAAAACAGAGAATAACTTGTCCGGCTTTTATAGCCGGCAGCTGGTAGCGAGGACCAATCAGATGTATTTATTTTGGCGCCGTGTCCGGCAGGGACCAATCAGCGTCGTCTTCTGTTGACAGCTCCGGCTTCCGCGTGGTGTGGTGTTTTGACAGCCGCGAGCTGTCAGTGGCTGCGCCTGCGCAGTGTGGCGGACGCTTTGACAGCTCAGTCTTCTTCACGGTCCGGAGTTTGACAGCCGCGAGCTGTCAGTGGAGGCGCCTGCGCAGTACGGGGAACTTTGACAGCTGTCAAAGTTCCCGCGTGTATTCCTGTCAGGCGGCTTCCCTTATATATGCTTTGACGATGCTTTTGTGCTGTTAACATATACACTCAAGGGAATGTTTACATCATGTTATATCATATATAATACACCCCTTACCCCTCCCCTGGTGCGTTTCTTTCCTCTTGGATGTTTGACCCTGCCCACTGATAGTCCTTTAGGTAGGTGGGTGGTCTTCGATTCCTGGATGATCGGCGAAGGGGTGGTGGATGGTCTGGTTCTGGTTCTTCGTTTTGGTGTTCAACTTCCTGGTTTGGGATAGGCAGCATTTCCGGTGGGGGTTGTAAGTCGGCGTTGGTTGGTTGCTTGGAATTGTGTGGCGGTTGTCTGGGTCTGAGCTGGTCAATATGGCGGCGTATGTTGCCCTGTGCCTGCGTAGCTATGAGGTATGAGATGGGCCCTGTTTGTTTTATTACTGTCCCTTGAACCCACTTGTTTTTATCTGTGTATGATCTTGCCCATATTAATTGACCAGGGTTGAGTGTGCGGCCGGGGTGGGGGTGCTGTTTTTCTTCTGGGTATGTGTCGGGGTGCAGTCTGTCGAGACGTGTTATTAGCCTCCTCCCCCATCTTAATTCCGCTGGTGATTTGCCCGTTGTGGAGCATGGCATTGTGTGTTGTGACAAGAGGAACTGGCTGAGTCGCCTCTGCCAGTTCCCTTTAACGAATTTTTTTAATGCTTCTTTCGTGGATCGTACCATAATTTCAGCCATTCCGTTCGACGACGGGTGGAACGGCGCCGACGTGACCAGCCTAATACAATTCTTCGTAGCGAAGATCTGAAATTCACGAGAGGTGAATTGAGGTCCATTGTCGGAAACTATGGTGTCAGGTAGGCCGTGCGTTGCGAATATTTTTCTTAAGGCTTGAATAGTGGCTGCGGACGTTGTTTTCCTAAGGGGCGTGACTTCCAGCCATTTGGAATAGCTGTCTACTGCTATTAAGAAACTTTGGCCCTGGATAGGTCCTGCAAAATCTATATGTATACGTGACCAGGGGTTCCTTGTAGTCTCCCATTTATGGATCGGTGCCTGGGGGGGTTCACTCCTGGTCTCCTGACAGGTATAACACCCACCCACATACTTTTCAATTTGTTTATCTATGCCAGGCCACCATACATAACTTCTAGCCATTGCCTTCATTTTTACAATTCCAGGGTGCCCTTCATGTAAAATGTGTAATGTTTGGTCTATGTTTTTCTCTGGTATGATGACCCTATTTCCCCATAGTAGGCATCCTCTATGTGTTGAAATCTCGTTTTTCCTGTTATAATAAGGTTGGAATTGGGGTTGTGGGTTTTGAGCTGGCCACCCTGTTGTGGCCCATTTGAGGACTCTGGCAAGTATTTTATCTTTTGCTGAATTCTTAGCTATAATGTTTGCCGTCAGGGGGCATTCTGGAAGCTGAGAGATTGCTAAAATTAGGCTGGCTGGGGCTGGATCTGAGTCCCTGGTTTGTATGGGCAGTCTGCTGAGGCAGTCAGCATGTCCTAATTCCTTACCTGGTTTATGTATTAGTTGATAAGAATAGGCTGCTAAGAACGTTGACCATCTTAAGATTCTCGGGGAGAGAATTTGTGGTGTAATTTTATTCCAAGTAAATATGCCTAGCAGGGGTTTGTGATCTGTAAATATCGTAAATGGTCTTCCATACAGATAATCATGAAATTTTTTGACCCCTGCTACTATCGCTAGGGCTTCCCTGTCAATTTGTGCATAGTTTCTTTCTGCTTTGGTCAGAGTGCGAGAATAGAAGGCTATGGGTCGTTGTGTGCCATCCTTGAATAGGTGACTTAAGACTGCCCCAATTCCGTAGGGAGAGGCATCGCAAGCGATGCATATTGGGGTGTCTTCTCTGAAAAGGGTGATGGTTGAGCTTTGACAGATAATTTTTTTTAACGATTGGAAACTATTTTCATGTTCTTTGGTCCAGGACCAAGTTGTACCCTTATCGAGGAGCCTATGGAGAGGCTCTGCAATAGTGGCTTTGTGGGGAATGAAAGCATGGTAAAAGTTTAACAGTCCCAAAAAGGATTGAAGCTCTTGCTTATTCCTAGGGCTGGGTGCGGTTTGAATAGCCCTTAGTTTCTCAGAGGTGGGGTGGATGCCCTGGCTATCGATTTTATACCCTAGGAATTCTGTAGAAGTGACTCCAATGGAGCACTTTTCCCGCTTAAGTTTGAGACCGGCTTCTCTGAGCCGGCTCAGCACAGCTGACAGCCTGTCAGCTAAACTAGCTTCATTTTCTCCGGCGATGAGAACATCGTCAAAATAGGGGCAGACCCCGGGTATTCCTTTCAGGGTCTTTTCCATGATACCCTGGAAGATACCCGGGGCTGCAGATATGCCGAACTGAAGCCTCTTAACTTTAAAAGCACCGCGGTGGGTGACAATAGTTTGCGCTTCCGCGGTGTCGTCTGTGACAGGCAGCTGTAAATATGCCTGCGAGAGGTCGAGCTTGGCGAAAATGGTGCCAGAGCGGATGGAAGCAAATACGTCCCTTACCGCTGGCACCGGGTAAGCATGGGGGCTGAGGGCTAGGTTGACTGTCGCCTTATAGTCAGCGCATACTCTCACTTCGCCATTAGGTTTGATTGGGGTGACAATAGGGGTCTCCCAGGTTCCCCCATCTGTTGGCTCCAGCACCCCTAGACTCACGAGTCGGTCAAGCTCATTTTCAATTTTTTCTTTGAGGGCAAAGGGTACCCTCCTAGCTCTTATTTTAATTGGTTGGATTGCTGGATTTAATTGCAGGGAAATGGGGGGACCTGTATATTTCCCTAAAGTGCCCTCGAAAACGTCGGCGTACTTTTCGCAAACGGCTTCCAGGCTGGGTGTTTGAATGGTATTAACCCCAGATAAGGCGATGCCTAGTGGCGTGAACCAGTTAAGCCCTATCAAGTTGGTACGGTTCCCTGGCGTAACTAAAACCTCCAGGGTGCCTTTGAACCCCTTATACTGTACAAGGACCTTGGCTTTCCCTTCCAGCGGAATAGGGGTTTTCTGGAAGTCTGCAAGGTGAACCTGAGTTTGTTTCAGGGGAATTTGTCTTCGGCCTTTCTGACAGATCTCCTGATAGGTAGTTAGCGAAATTAAGGAGACCGCTGACCCTGAATCCACCTCCATGTGGCAAGGCACCCCCTGAATTCTGACCCAGACCTTAACCTTGGAACTTATGCAGTTTACCCTATCGATTGTCTCAACCCGGTTGCCTGGTGGGGTTTCCCTGTTGGCCTGGGCAGCTGGCCTACCTGGGGGGTTTGCCTCCACCTCATTGACGTTGTCCCGGCCCTTGCTGCGGCACACCGGCTTGATGTGGCCAGTCTTCCCGCAGTTGTGGCATTTTGCGTTCCTAAAGCGGCAGCTTCCACGGGCATGGTTGCCCCCGCAGCTGGCACAGGCGGCTCGTTGCACGTAACGCGGGGGTGGCGGTGGAGGGTCCCTGACTCCTCGACGGTCCGACGTTTTTCCCCTCCTCGGCTGTCGGTGCTCCATCCTGCGCTGTAGGGCTTCTCCATCGGTGAAATCTACCGACTCTCCGCTGTCGCTGAAGGTTGCGCTTTCCTGGTAGACGGTCGCCGGGGTCTCTGGGGTCATGTTCGTCGGCTTCTTTTTGTGGCTGTGTTCATATGCCATGATCTCCCTGGTCAGCTCAGCCAGATTCATGTCAGGTTTGGACGTCAGTTTTTTTTGTAGTTTCTCGTCCCTCAGACCGATCACCACCTGGTCCCTGATGCGGTCTTCCAGG
Source organism: Vipera berus (assembly GCF_964194415.1). Lineage (NCBI taxonomy): Eukaryota > Metazoa > Chordata > Lepidosauria > Squamata > Viperidae > Vipera > Vipera berus. Next base: position 95,900,180 of record NC_138204.1, read on the forward strand.
TCGGGGAAGCAGCAGTTCCGCGCGGCGTGTCTGACCCCGGCGATGAACTCGTTGGCGGGCTCGTCCTGCCGTTGTTTCTTTTGTGCGAATTGCACCCGCCAGTACAGTTCCGAGCGAGCCGGCATGTAGTACTTGTTCAGCTGGTCCACCAGGTCCGCGTAGGAGACGTCCGTGATGGGCACTGGGCTGAACAGCCCGACGGCTGCGTCGTACACCGGGGGCCCGCTGATGTACAGCAGGGCGGCGGCCTTTGCTCGGTCGTCAGTAATTTTACTGACGAGGAGAAATCCTTCAACTTGGCCGAGGTGTGATTGCCATCTCTCGGGATGGCGGGTATCAAACTCCCTCACACGGCCGAAGTTTGCCATGTCGTCCGGTCCTGGGTTGCTCCGATGGAAGTTAAAACTTCCGTGTCAGCTCTTGCCGGGAACTCTCTTCCTCGGCCGTGACTTCAGCTCCGGAGCGATCCCACCTTCGTCGCCAGTGAAGTAGCCGAAGGACCGCTCGGGACGACAGGCTAGTTAAACAACAAGTTTATTTAGAGCAAGGCAAAACAGAGAATAACTTGTCCGGCTTTTATAGCCGGCAGCTGGTAGCGAGGACCAATCAGATGTATTTATTTTGGCGCCGTGTCCGGCAGGGACCAATCAGCGTCGTCTTCTGTTGACAGCTCCGGCTTCCGCGTGGTGTGGTGTTTTGACAGCCGCGAGCTGTCAGTGGCTGCGCCTGCGCAGTGTGGCGGACGCTTTGACAGCTCAGTCTTCTTCACGGTCCGGAGTTTGACAGCCGCGAGCTGTCAGTGGAGGCGCCTGCGCAGTACGGGGAACTTTGACAGCTGTCAAAGTTCCCGCGTGTATTCCTGTCAGGCGGCTTCCCTTATATATGCTTTGACGATGCTTTTGTGCTGTTAACATATACACTCAAGGGAATGTTTACATCATGTTATATCATATATAATACACAAAGTGTCCTGTTTTTTTCCAATTAATTGAAAAGAGCACAGGAGAAGAAAGAATCTGTCTTTCTCATGGATTCCTCTCAAGCCACTAGTGGCAGTTAGTCTTGTTTTATTTTTCATATATTTTAATCAGGGATTTGACAGATTTGGTCTTCTAGATGTTGAGTAACTTTATCATCAGGATGGTCAATGGACTAAAAGAAATTTTCCATCCAATATTTCCCAAGCCATATGTGTTATCCATTCCTTTTACACAACGTTTACAGTGGAGCTGGCAGCCACTCCAGTGTATGCTAAGCAGGCAAACCCAATAAAGGGGTTTGGTGGCTCTAATCCATTGGTAAAATACTTGCTTCGAATGTCAAAAAATCCTCAGTTAATTTCCTGACCTGACCAGCTAAAGTATCTTAGGTAGCAGAGTTAGTGAAGACTTCTGATTTCAGGAAGCAAAAAACTTTCAACTTCTCTGCCCTTTCAAACAGCCGGGGGGATGGTGGTGGCTCCAGCTTTTATGAGAACAGCGGTACTGTGAGAAAGGAAGTTTAGTCTTCTGTGCCACTTTCTCTAGATCTAAATTGGATCCTAAGGCTGCTAGGATACCCACTTGGAAGTTGCCGTGGGGAACATAGGTAACATTTTGGGGCCTGAATTTCTTTTCCTGCTCTGGGCTAATAACTTTGGGGGAGGGAGAATTGATTAGACCAAAGAAGCAAGGAGAGTGGAGGGAGGAGAATAAATATTAGCCTTTCTCTTACTACTTCCCACAATGCAAAGTTCTCCATCCCAGGAATGACTTTATTATTATTATTATTTTCAAATGAAAAAAATTAGAATCCCATGTCAATACAGACAATACTGGTAGGCATACTAACAGTTTCATTGTATAGAAAACAGCTTTAACCAGCCAATTGTTTGTTTGTTTATTTTCATCCTAATTGTAGAAATGCTTCCTCTTTGGGGATTTTTGTCTTTGAACTGTGCCAACAAATTGAATAGAAGACAAACAGAAAACTAGTAAAACAAGAGCAAGATGTTTGAATACTTGTAATTTTAAAGTCTTGCTTTTATTTATTTATTTGTATTTTTATACAGTTTTATTAACATTCTTGTGCATTCAGCTGTGCAGAAACACAAGTTTCAGTTGAATGCCTGCTTGCATGGATGCATAATTAAATGGATGTAAAGGCTGAAGGAAAGCAAGGAGTCCAAGCGAAGGAGAGATAACTTCGGGATTCTCAAGTCAGAGGCACTGTCACGCCATAAAGTCATGAAGAATGAATGAAAAGTAGATCCTGTCTACTTTTAATATATAATATATATATTTATTACTACTGCCTAGGGCTGGTTAATGATTCTGACATCAAGTAGCACCAGTACATAAGCCCTCACAGAGCCAAAATTACAAATAGCATAATTGTCAAAGGACTCCATTAATGCATTCAGACATTCTCAGACCTACAGTTTCTTTCGTAATTTGAAGCAATCGAGAACTGTTGCTACTTCTGGAGGCCTAGAAATACTAAGAACGTACTAGGAACACTAGGAAGCAATCTGTGCTCATCCTTCAGCCGAATACTGGAAAAGCAACATTTAATCATTCTCCCAATTCTCTGAACTCTGAACTCTTGCAGCTCCTGGAACAACAAAAATCCTTTCCACCATTGCAATATACAAATAAAACAAATTGCCAGCTCTTTTTTTATCCATGTATTCAGGCTCCATTTGTCTGATTTCCATTAAAAGAAAGAAAGAAAGAAAGAAAGAAAGAAAGAAAGAAAGAAAGAAAGAAAGAAAGAAAGAAAGAAAGAAAGAAAGAAAGAAAGAAAATCTTAATAGTTACTGTTAGGGGACCTGGATGCCATTCTTATTGCATTAAAATGCTTCTTTCAAGTTGTGAAGAGAAATAATAGCCTGTCAGCATATATATTTTTTTGCAACCACATGCTTTCCCCTATAGTATTAACTATGGCTGCATCTTGTTCTTGAGGCTGGAATGCAGGGAGAAGCAAAAATGTCTATAAATAGGGATCAGATCTGCTTCTGCATTACTGCAAATTCCTTAGGTTGAAGTCTCCTCAGCTGGCACTTGTGAGGGGAAGAAAAAAAAACAAATAATGAGCAAGCACAAAGTACCGGTGAGAACTAGTCCTAGCATTTGAAAGCAGCAGAAAGCAGAGAAGAACAGAAAGAGATTGGCATAGACAAGGGTTAGGCGTTGTGTAAGTTCAGTTGTCATTCCTCTAGGCTCCATATAGAAGTGAAAATGAATAAGAAATATCATATTTTCCTAAAAAACTTTAGTGGTATAATTTAAAAGTGGAAAAAAGGGCAAACTCTTGAAGAGAAAAATCAGGCAAGCTTATAAGGAAATCATTAAAATGTTTGAGATTTAAATAAATAGCTGCTAAATGTGAAACATACATTGTATAAACACAGAATCCGCAACATAATATATTCCATAAGTCTGCATATTCCCTTGCATATAATTCATAGATAATAGTGTGGTTTTTTTAGGGTGCCATGTTTTATAAAGTGTTAAAAGTTGTGAGTTTTTTGTATGTCTAATCCATTTTTGGCTACTTTTATATTTCTTCAGCAATACAACATTCACTTCTTGTTTAACATTTTATAAACCTTGATGCCAGGTTTAAATGCCTGTAACATGCCCCATGATTAGCTTGTTCTGTAAAATGTGGTTTTAAAGTAATTATGAGAATATTTTGGTTTGGGAACTACAGTGAGTTCAAGTTGCTCTTAATGAACAGCAGCTTTGCTTACTGGTTATCATTACAGTATCGAGAGATTTAAGAGCTGTCCTTCCAGTCTAACAGACATTTTGTGGTATCATTGCCCGCAAACTGCAAAGCAGTTTGGCAAAATCTGATCTTACCCACCTTTTTCACAGACAGCCTTGAGATATTCTTACTGTCATATGTTGCTAAGGAATCCTACCAGGTCAAAGGGAAACCCTTTTTAATCATGGGAAGAACACGGATTCTTACCTTGCAGAGGTCATCTCCAATGCATCCTGCAACTACATTGATCAGGGTGCTCTTGCTGGTGACAGAATTCAGCAAAGTAGTGACAGGGTAAAATTCAAGTGGGTGGCTTCTCAGTCTTAAATCTTGAATACAACCTTTGAAATACCCTCCATTTAGAATGGTTTCTTGCTTGTCTGGTAAACCACCGATGTAGAGAATATCCCTTCTCTGTATTTTTATGAAGGATGTAGAAACAGAGCCCAAGTTTTTTGATGATTGGAACAAGTCCATCTTATCTGGCCCCATTTTTAAAGAAATGAAATAGAAATTTCCATCGTTCATAGTCTGCATACTTAAAAATTTCTTGGAGTGTGGACCTGACATTGCAAGTTTCCCATCTTCTAGCCAGACTTTGAGAAATAGGGACATGTTTCTTTCTAGACCAAATAAGAAGCCAAAAGGCTTGCGTGTTCGCACAAACATTGATATTGTGGCATTTTCATGACTTTCTTCTATGGAAAAAGCAGCATACCCAGTGGTTTCCTCTTGGCCAAATCTTCCTGGAATGTATTCTTGCTTTCGCATGAGAAAAAGAGAGAAATTAATGGCCTCTTTAATATAAAAATACTATTTGAGTATTAACATATCATAGATCAGTAATGCTCGGCACTGAATTTAAACTAAATATTTGACACTGATTATACTTTTAATGGTAAAATAAAAATGAGCTTCTCTACCTGATTTTAGAGTAATGACCTGTTGAACTGGCTGGTGTGTAGAGTTGCTAAATTTGATTTAAAATACAATGTCTCTTAAGTCAACTTGTATCACACGACCTGGTCATGTGGAGCCAACTTTCCAAAACAAGGATGGACTTGGGAGGGAAAGAGGACAGTCAGGACAGAATGAATGGAGTCTGGCCGAATCTGGGGCATACTCTTTTTTTTTAAATACTCCAAAGCTATGTTTCTAATAAATACATGTTTCTAACAATTTATTGATAAAATCAATCTGATTGTTAGGAAGCTCCCTTGAACAGCATATCAGCAAGAACATACACACATACATACAGTCGCTGGGTATTTTTCACTGATAAGTAATGCTAAATTTTCTTCCCGGTTTAGCACTCCTGGTACTGTCAGATACATTTCCATCCAACTTGAAATGAGAGGCAACTGTACTACTATTGGCTCTCCTCAGATTTCCTAGTTTTAATATGATTGGTAAAATCAGGTCAATGACAAAAAAATGTCAATGATATGGACTGGCAAACACATCAAATTACTGCAAAACCCAATTTTACTTTGGAAAGCACATCTTTATTTTTAAATCATCAAGCTATTTTGGAACAATTACAGTATCAATATATTGTAGAGAATTTGATGCATTGTATAGTGATATTTAAAGAAAAAAATTAAAAGATATCATATAATAAACCTTACTCCCTATGCAACCCAGGGAATTAGTGAAATGAGTATTATTACCCTGTACTTTCTATAAAGATAGCCATGCTCACTATTTGTTGGATTTCCTAATGAAATATATAGGAAGGCTGGATATATTTTGTATAAACTATCTTTTATCAAATGTGAATGACAGTGATTGCTAGGTTTCGTCAAATACTATAGCAAGTAAGGTCCAACAAGATTTTTTTTATCAGATGAGGAATAGATAAGGAATAGTTAAACACAAGAATAGGTTAACAATTTATTTAAAATTGTAAAAATGGAGTGTTTATGTGCATGCTTATATTTTTATAGTTCTGACCAAGGACTGAAATCACTCAATCAGTTTGGAAAGAAGGAAGTCGACTAGCTTCAATTGTTGGCCCAACTAAACATCAATCTGTTTGGCACAGTTCAAAGTAGAAAAATCAGCAAAGTGATGACTGAGTTTTTTTTGGTCATCAGTTGAAATAGTTTTTGTCTACAAATGAATGTAGTACCTCATTTCATTACAGTTCAATCACCTCATTTCCAGTTACATATCTTAGTGCCAGCATTCTCCTCTGACTTTCCCAATGATCCTTCTTTGAAACCCAAAGAGGAAAAAGGGAAAATGTGGAGTAACTCAAGTGAGTCTTCTCCAGCTAAGTGTCCCCAAGATCAGCCTTTAAGATGAAAAGCTGGAACTCGAAATAAAATAATAGACAACTCTACTCTGTTGACCAGTGCAGTGGCTTCATATCATTTATCAATTACAGAAACTAGTACTGTACTTCCCTGTAGCCACAGGTGTTTGAGGAAAGCTTTGATGAATAGAGTTACCAAAATAGGTTTCAACCTAGTGGGAATTTGGTTCAAGCCACAAAGCCCTGGGGTCCAAGGGAAATACAATTATTTACCAACCTGATATCTTGAAGCCCACTAGGACTGATCTGCTAAGGAAAAGTAGGTTGACAGTTTCACAATGCAGGACAGTCTTGGCCTAGAAGGACTTTTTATTTATATCTACGATTTTGTGACAGAAATAGATATTAAGGATGAGTGCCAAACTCTCTTAATGTTGCTCATGGCTCAGTCATAGATTCTTTCCTTCTGTTCTTGGGTCAGAATGGGCATGTGGTCCCATAGGAATAGTTCTTCAATTTTAACAACACAAGTAGAAATAGATCACTTTGAAAGACCTACAAATGTTTAGTTAGACCAAGAATTGAGGCTAGTCCGCTTTCTTCTTTCCATATTTTTTTCCTGCATGTAACTTGGAGTTGCCACAATTCATATATCATTTGATATGACATAGGCCTGGACCCTAGGGACACTTGTCCCATCCCACTGTAGAGCAAATTATTGTTTAGAGCAAATTATTCAAAACTTTTTAAAAACATGTAGTTTAGGGAAAGGCACAGTATAGTGAGGATTGGGTTCCACAAAAGGAATACTTGAATGAGAGCAAGAATTGTTAAAGTACTAGCCTATTTTGTTGCCCAACTGCAACAAGCATACATTCACTGTATTCTCATGTGTATTGTTGCTCACAGCTACAAAATATTGAAGACTAATTAGAACTAAGTTCTGTAACACACTCATCTTTCATAGAACAAGGAGCATTAAGAGCATTAAACTATTTAAAATCAACATCAGTCCATAAAAGCAATGCCTTACAAACACTATTCCCAGATTTTTCTTTCATATGCAGCACCAAAAAACAGTCGGGCTGAGATATCTGTAGGCCATTTTTTATTTATTTATGTTTGCCTGCAGCCTTTATTCTAATGAGCAATCCTAAGACCCATGAAAACAGGAGCGTGGTCACTGAGAAAATCCTTTTTGCAACTCTCAAAGGCTTCCTAGCTATTTTGGTTTATTTCAGGAAGCAAGTAAATCCTAGAGCCTGGAGAGAAAAGTTCACTTCAAAACCAAATGTAAAAATGCTTTAAATTTGGTAATGAAAGTGCCTTCCATTTCTCTCTCTATGTGTTTGTTAAACCCACATACATTATTTTTCTCCCCTGATTGAAATGGTGTTTTTAACTATAAAAGGTCCGTGTCCATTTCTCACGACCTGGGCAAACTCTTTCTTCCTCTATTAAGGGAGAAGTCATTTATCTTGCTGAAGGGTGAAAGCTTACGATGCAGCAAAGCCAGCAAGTGACAGGAAGAGCCACCACCTTACAAAGAGAGGAAACAGGGGGAATCTTCAAAAAGGTAGTCAAACATGCATGCAGTTCCCAATTACTCTGCTTCAAAAGAAATCTTGAATATGATCTGCAATTTAGCAGTTGCAGTTGGCCAAAATTAACCTCTTGAGCCATTGTGTCTGGAAGCTGATCCAAATAAATCAGTGGTTGTGTCCTTCTTGTTATGGTTCAGGGTGTAGTGAACAGGCTGCTCAGCCCTTGTTAACTGCTTGCCAACTTTTCTTGATTAAATTTGAATTCAAATAATATTCATTCCCATCAGGTTAGTACACTTGGTTACACCAGAATCATCCTGACTTCAGTTATCCCCCTCTCTTGGTGCCACTTAAAACTGGCCTTCCAAAGGAAAGATAATCACAGTAATGGAATACATGTTTTTTTCCCCAGGAATTCTGTCTGTCTGCTTAGGATTAGCCCTTGGCTCCTAATATAAATGTTTGAAATCCAGTAGTTTAGAAAAGTTCGAAAACTGTGAGCAAATCTCCCTTTCAAGCATTTTGTCCTATTTATAAAAAGTGAACTGGCAGCTCCAACTGCTGAAAGCTGTATTTATTCTATTTACTTAAAACATTTATATAGCTACTCATCTTCCAACCAGCTCTGGGAGGCTCCCTATCAAAAATTCTAGTTTAAGTGAGGTCTCCCAATACTGATACCCAATATTTTCACTCTAACTAAGGAAAAACTAAATTAAGAAATGCAATATGATTATGGTGCTTTAGTGTCCCATGCAGTTTGAGCCTTACAATTATTAAAGAAAGTGAAAACCAAATACCTTAATATTGTAAACAAATCTTTTTTTTGTTTGTTTATATTTTATTTTATTTTCTTATTCTTTACATACATAGGTTAATTTACCAAACAACGTGTGAGCTGAGATCATAATCCCTTAATACATATACAAATTTTACTTTTTGGTTCTCTTTTCCAACCATTTATAAAATAAGTTCCAGCTTTCATAATATTCTGATTCTTCTTTATCTTTTAATCTCATAATCTGTCCATTTCTGCACATTCCAGTATCTTCTTTATTAGTTCTTCTTCTGATGGTACTCGTTCATTTTTCCAGCATTGTGCATAGCTTATTCTTGCTGCAGTTATAATATGTAAAACCAAGTATGTATTTTGTTTATTAGTCTTTCCTGGTAACTTACCTAATAAAAATAATTCAGGATTAAATGTTACATGTTCTCCTAATATATTTTCTAGCCAAGTATGTATTTTCCTCCAATATTGTAAACAAATCTTGTCTTATCTCTTTTCATTACTGTAGCTGTATTTCACACATTTTTCACACACATTATTCTAAATTTTTAAATAACTTTTATTCTTCATTTTGTCCCATTTTATCATTGTGATGCATTGTGAAGCGAAAAAAATATGAATGTCTATGGAGATTCTCAGTTACCAGGGTCATGGTTGTCCTAAAGGTCTTTTTTCAAGAGGCAATTGGACTGTCTTATTTTTCTTTGGAGACATTTTGCTTCTCATCCAAGAAGCTTCTTCAGCTCTTACTGGATGGTGGGGAATGGAAGGATTTATATTCCTTGCAGACAGCTGGTCACTTGCATTCTTTTAGCTTCTCGTTGAGGCCATTTGGAGGTTTATCTGAAAGGACTGTTTTTAATCTTGTCCTGAACCTTGTCCCCATCAGGACAAGATTCAGCAGTCTATCTGCATTTAAAAGACAAATGTCACTCTTTTGAAGATAGCAAAGTCTACATTTTGGACAGAGAGGAACGCTGGTTTGAAAGAGGGGTCAAAGAGGTCATTTATGTCAAAATTGAACAGCTCTCTCTCAATAGAGGGGGAGGGATATGACATCATTTCCAATTTACAACACAGTCCTTTCAGAAGTTCCAAGAAGGCTCCATATCCATTTGCACCACTCAGGTGACCTTGAGGACAGAGATAAATTTTATTTATTTATTTATTTTATTACATTTATATACCGCCCTTTCCCGGAGGACTCAGGGCGGTTTACAGGGTAATTAAAAACCAAAAATACAAAAGTTAAAAACCAAGTTTAAAAAAGATTAAATTTATCCCTGTACAAATAAAACCCCAATTAAAATAAATTAATCCTCAGTCTGGGCCAGAGAGCTCAAAGAGCCAGGTCTTCAGGCCCCGGCGGAATGAACGGAGGTCGGGGGCAGTCCTCAGCTCCACTGGCAGCTGGTTCCAAAGGGCAGGCGCCCCCACTGAGAAGGCCCTATCCCTAGGTGTTACCCACCGGCAATCTCTTACCGGTGGGACCCTGAGAAGACCCTCCCTGTGGGAGCGCACTGGACGAAGGGAACTTGATGCCGGCAGCAGGTGTTCCCTCAGATACCCGGGACCCAAGCCATGTAGGGCTTTATAGGTGATGACCAGCACCTTGAATTTCACCCGGAGGGCAACCGGAAGCCAATGCAGCTCGCGGAGTAGAGGTGTTACATGGGAGTATCGGGAGACCCCCATCACAACTCGCGCGGCCGCATTCTGCACCAGTTGAAGCCTCCGAGTGGCCTCAACAACTCTTTAAAAGAATGCAAGTGACCAGGTGTCTGCAAGGAATATAAATCTTTCCATCCCCCACCATCCAGTCAGAACTGAAGAAGCTTCTTGAATGAGAAGCAAAACATCTTCAAAGAAAAACAAGTAAATCCAGTTGCCTCTTGAGAAAGCACCTTTGGGGGAAACATACGAAGTAAAATTATGAAACAAGGTTTCAGATATCTAGGGATGTTAAACATACTTTCAAGGTTTACAATATTTTTCCTATTTTCCTAAAAACAGTATTCTTTTTGAATGAGATTTCAAGATGATTAGGAAAGTATCCTATTAATATTGATTTGAGTGAATAAAAAATGAGATTATTTCCTAATTTCCTTTCCCTCTGTGGGTGTATGTGCATTCTTAAAATGTTGGATGCTGAAAATTGAGAAGAATATTGTGGCCAGAAAGACATCTCAAATAATTTCTAATCATTCAGAACAGCTCTACTGGAAGCAAAAGCTCCTCTTGGAAGACGGATGGTTTTAATTTTGCTTCATAAAGAAGCAAACGTATTTACCAGATGTACTTCTCTTTTCCAAAGTTTTCTTTTCAAACCTTTGGATAAATTGCTGCCAAACTTCAAAGCTGTCGACTACAATTATGGCTCCTGCAATGTCATTTTCCAATAGGAATAAGTGGTGAAAAAAATGTAGGTGTGGACCACGAAGAACAGTACAGAAATTATGGTATTTTTAAAATATAGGAATGCATTTCCAAATAAAAATACCTAGCAAACTGTTTTATCAGACAGAAGCTCACACGAATCCCTATAATTATGATAAATTGCTAAATTCAGCACAATTATGTTATACCAGATAGAAGTGGGGTATCTGAATTGAAACAAAGATCTATAAGGATATTTGTCATGCACGTTCTATCTTCCTACTTTTCCTGCTTGGTGCAGGGGGAGGGGGGAAAAAACGGAACACCACCTTTTTGGTAGGAATATTTTAGCTTCACTTTTTGGCGTGAATACTGTTGTGTAGTGAGTTCTTTGCACAGGAAAGGAGACAAGGCAAGTGAGTTCAACAAAGCTCATGGTTTATTGCTTGCAGGATCTGAACTGAGAATTGGGCTGCAGCTTGCAGCAATTTATAGCCTGGCCCCTAGGTGGCAGCCAATAGGTTTAAAGCAACCCATTGCCGCCTAGGGGCAGCAAATAGCAGCACCGGAGACCTGGAGTCTGGGTTGCTGGAGAGCCGTTAGCTGCTCCAGCTTACCACGTGGTGTTACAATGAGCCCAATACATAACACCCCTCCCCTCTTAGATCAGACAAACATCATAGCAATAATTGGCAAATAGTACAAGTTACAAGAGTGAACATCATAGCAACTTTTGTAAAACAGTACAAGTTACATTAGATTAGCCAGAATGAATAGACTTCAATTATAGCACAGAAGACAGTTAACATCATAATCAGCTAGATAAGAAGGAGGCTTGCGTGCCCTTGTGGAACACCTTGGGGTTCCAGTCACTTTCTGGTCTACCAGTTTACCCACCGGGCCAGGTAGACCAATGTCTCTTGATGCACTTGAGTCAAAAGAATTTGCTCTCTGGCTGGCCTCTCCAGGTTGGCCCACCCCAGAGTCATACTGATCAGCAGAGTTGGCACAGCGGTTGTGCTGTTAAAGTCTGGTTGGCTTGCTCCTTCAGGGGATCCATGTTGCACTGCTGGACTCCGCTCCTCTAAGCCCAGTTCCTCATTGGTTAAGAAGGAACAGTCTTGAGAGTCCATGTATCGGCTGGCTTGGCTTCCAAGGGAGGGACTTATGATGCAGTCCTCGCTTAGTGGCCATTCTGGAAACCGTTTTCTGAGTTGATCGATGTGGCGTCTGACGACTCGCCCTCCCTCCAGCCCCACTTCGTAAGAAAGGGGACCAGATGATTTGGTAATTTTACCAGGAACCCACAGATTCCCATGTCCATAGTTTCTGGCCCAAACCCAATCGCCCACTAGTAGCCCCCTTGGGGGTTTTGGTCAAGAGGCTTCTGCTGCCACTCTATCTGGATGCAACCTGTCCAGTTTAGTGATCAGTCGCCTCCCCCAACGAAGTTCTGCAGGACTTTTGCCTGTAGCAGTGCAGGGTGTAGAATGCTGGCAAAGTAAAAAATCTGCCAGTCTGTGATGCAGTCACCTGTTACGATGCATTTGAGTGATTCCTTCATGGTCCTCACCATTCATTAAGCTTTACCATTAGAAGACGGGTAAAAGGGGGCAGACGTTGCATGTCTGATAAGATTTGCTCTTAGGAAGACCTGAAATTCAGTAGCAGTGAATTGGGCCCCATTGTCTGAAACTAAGACATCTGGCAACCCATGTGTGGCAAAGAGTTTTCTCAGCACCTGGATGGTCCTAGCAGTAGTCATGTTTGCAACTGGGATTACTTCCAGCCATTTGGAGTGGCTGTCCACCACTATGAGGAAGAGCTGTCCCTGAAAGGGCCCAGTGTAGTCTATGTGAATTCTAGACCAGGGAGTATGCGTTACTTCCCACCTGTGAACTGGGGCGTGTGGCATCTCAGGCCTAGATTGCTGGCATGTATAACAATTATGTACCTGTGCCTCAATGTCCTTGTCAAGGCCAGGCCACCAAAGGTAGCTTCTTGCTAAAGTTTTTATTCTGACAATGCCTGGATGGCCCTCATGTAATGACTGTAAAATCCTGTCTCTCAGTGACAAGGGGATTATGACTCTGTTTCCCCATAGGATCCACCTCTTGTGAGCTGATAGCTCATGTCTTCTAACAAAATAACTCTGAAACTCAGAGCCTGGGCTTTTATCTAACCACCCCGTGTGTACCCATGAAAGCACTCTACTAAGTGTTCTATCTGTAGCTGTTTCTGCAGCAACATCCCCAGCATGGAGGGAAAATTCTGGTAGGTCCTGAATGGACAGAATTCTGGCTGCAGGGGCCAGGTCTGGTTCCGTTAGTGGCAGTGGAAGTCTGCTGAGGCCATCAGCATGGCCCATTTCTTTACCAGGTTTGTGAACCAATTTAAATGTGTATGCAGATAAGAAAATAGACCATCTCAACATTCTTGGGGAAAGTATGTGGGGGGTTTGTTTGTCTGTTGTGAAGAGTCCCAACAGTGGTTTGTGGTCTGTAAAGACCGTGAAGTCCCTGCCATATAAATAGTCATGGAATTTTTTTATTCCAGCTGCAATGGTTAGTGCCTCTTTGTCAATTTGAGCGTAGTTACGCTCAGCAGAGGACAGTGTCCTTGAATAAAATGCAATAGGGACTTGAGTTCCATTCTTTTCTAAATGACTGAAGACTGCCTCCACCCCATACGGAGATGCATCACATGCTAAACAGACTGGTTTAGTCTCCCTAAAATGAGTTACAGTGGATTTAACTGACAATAGTCCTGGAAGCTTTTTTCATGAATGCTGGTCCATTTCCATGGAGATTTCTTATCTAAGAGCCTGTGAAGAGGCTCTGCCAATGCAGCCTTGTTAGGCAGGAAGGCATGGTAGAAGTTGAGGAGGCCCAAGAATGCTTGTAGCTCTCCTTTGGATTTAGGACTAGGAGCCAATTGAATGGCCTTCACTGTGGATTCAGCAGGGTGAATACCGTTAGCATCAATTCGAAATCCTAGAAATTCTGTTGAAAGAACCCCAATACTACATTTACTCTTCTTTAATTTAAGACCTGCTTCTCAAAGCTTCTGTAAGACAGCCCTGAGCCTGCTGGCTAACACTTCTGTAGATTCTCCAGGAATAAGTACAAACACCCTGAATGCCTTTAAGTGTGCGTTCCATGATTCCCTGAAAAATGCCTGGAGCAACACTAACTCCAAATTGTAAATGCTTTACTTTGAAAGTCCCCCTGTGAGTCACGATCGTCTGAGCCACGGCTGTGGCCTCATCAACCGGCAGTTGCTGATAGGCCTGTGCTAAATCTAATTTAGCGAAAATAGTGCCCCCTTGCAAAGAAGCTAAAATGTGGTTCACCACTGGAACAGGGTAAGCATGTTGTTTAAGGGCTTTGTTAATTGTACATTTATAGTCTGCAGATATTCTGATTTCTCCGTTGGCCTTAAGTGGAGTGACTATAGGAGTTTCCCACTCCCCACCATCAACTGGTTGTAAAACACCCTGTTCTACAAGCTTGTCCATTTCTGAGTCAATTTTATGTTTGAGGGCAAAAGGGACCCTTCGAGGCTTCACCCTAATGGGAACTACATTGAGATCTAACTTGAATGAGATAAGCGGGCCTGTGTATGTTCCTAGGGCTGAATCAAAAAGGTCTGCAAAGTCATCGCAAACTGATGAAAGGTTTGCAGCTTGTGTCTGGTTGATACCAGTTATTTGAATGCCTAAAGCATCAAAACAATCGAGTCCTATTAGACTCGTTCTCTGGCCCCCTACTACTATGACATCCAGGTGCCCATAAAACCCCTTAAATTTTACGGCCAAGGTGGCTTCCCCCTTAACTTTGACTTGAGCATTTTGAAAGTCAGTTAAAATTATGTCAGAGGGCTTTAGCTTGGCCCATTTTCTACTGCGACTGCACATGAAATTGAAGGTGTCCAGGGAAATAATGGAGACAGCAGAGCCAGAGTCCAACTCCATTTTACAAGGGACTCCTTGTAGCTCCACCTGCAGTTTGAGTTTAGGTTTGAGGAGGCATCGGGCCCAAGTGTGGCATACACTTCTACAAAACCCCACACTAAATGGACCCTGGGCCCTGGTACCTCTCCTGGTCGGATCTTCCGACTAGTGTTTGGGTGGCCGGTCCCTCTGGCGAGCTCTGCAAACTGCTGCGATGTGGCCTGTTTTGCTGCAGGCCCTGCATGTGGCTGACCAGAATCTGCAATCAACGCATTGGTGGTTGCCACTGCAACTTTTACATCTAAGTAAGAGAACTGCCTTGTAAGTGTTCTCTTGCTGTTTGCTGCTGCAGTGCTGTGCATCAGGTTGCTTGTGAAGCTTGTTGACTTCAGGATCTTCTTCCTCCAAAGATTCCTCTGAGTGTTTGGCGTCCTTGTGGTGGACCGTTTCATCTTGTTTCATCGTTTTGGTGAGCTGGACTGTTTGGACTGCACCCCCGGTGGCTTCACCTGCCATTACTTTGTCTTGGACTTTGATGAAGGTTAAATTCAGTCTGGCAAAAAGTCTTTGCTGGAGCATTTGGTTCTGTAGGCTGCAGACGAGCCGGTCTCGCAGTCGCTTCTCTATGTTGGAAAATTTACAGAGGCGTGCAGCCTGACTCAAGGCCGTGATGTATTCTGACACTCTTTTGCTGGGCTGCTGCATTCGCTGTTCAAACTTGAAATGTCAAGCAATTACTGACATCTTTGGCTGGAAATGCTCTCCCAGCTTTTCCTTGAGGTCCGCATAGGAAACTGCCTCCAGCAGCGTTGGGGTGAAGAGGTTTTCGGCCAGATCGAATGTATCAACTGGATTGGCAATTTTTGATGAAAGTTTTAGATAAAATGAATTTTGGGGATAAATTTTTACAACCAATTAGGGCATTATATCAAAAACAAACTGCCCGAATAATAGTAAATAATAGTTTGACTGAAGTATGCAATATTGAAAAGGGTACAAGACAAGGGTGTCCGTTATCACCTTTATTATTTGTATTAACATTGTAGATATTATTGATTAAAATACGGAATTCGGAAAAAATTAAGGGTATTCAAATTAGAGATCAGGATTATAGACTGAGGGCGTTCGCAGATGATCTGGTTGTTACGGTGACCCAGCCAGAAAATTCTGTTGTGGACCTGATGGAGATAATAATGCAATATGGGAAGGTTTCTGGATTTAAGGTTAATGTACAAAAAACTAAAATATTAGCCAAAAATATGACAGCACCGCAAAAGGCCCTTTTAGAAGGGTTAACTGGATTCGAGATTGTTAAAAGGGTTAAATATTTGGGGGTGTATTTGTCACCCTCAAATGCAAAGTTATATAAAAATAATTATGAAAAGCTATGGGGAAAAATTCAAAAAGAATTGGAGAGTTGGGAAAAATTGCAATTGTCTTTACTGGGAAGAATTGCAGCAGTGAAAATGAATGTCTTGCCTAAATTTCTATTTTTATTTCAAATGATACCGATTCTTAAAAAAGATTCAAATTTGGAGGAATGGCAACGGGGTATCAATAAATTTGTATGGGCAGGGAAAAGGCCACGAGTTAAACTTAAGATTATGCAGGATACGCGTGAAAGAGGTGGTCTTAAAATGCCCAACTTTAAATTATATTATGAAGCTGCTGCGTTGGCAGGGATAAGTGATTGGATTAATTTGACACAAGGGAGATTATTAAATCTTGAGGGCCACGACTTGTTATTTGGTTGGCATGCATATTTACTGTATGATAAGAAGGTAGATAATGTGTTTAAAGTGCATATTTTAAGACAGGCATTGCTGAGAGTTTGGAAAAAGTATAGACATAAGTTAGATTACAAGATACCGTTGTGGGCAATTCCGAAACATGCAATAGAAAACATAAATGTTGGCTTCAAACATGATGTGGCTATGTACAAGGAGATCTTAAGTTTGGAGAGGAACGTATGGTGTTTGAAGCCGTATAGTCTTTTACGAGATGAGAAGATTGTTCAAACTTGGTTTCAATATGGTCAATTACGGGCCAGGTGGAAAGAAGACCAGAGAATTGGTTTTTCAATGACTGATGAAAATTTGGTAAAGCAAATTAGAAATCAGGGTCCAGCACATATCAAACGGATATATCTTGCATTGATAGAAATTGACTCAGAAACAGAACTTGTTAAAGATTGTATGATAAAGTGGGCTCAGAATATTCAAGAAGTTATCACAATGGACACTTGGGAAAAGATCTGGGTGAGGAATGTAAAATTTACACAAGCTCAAAACTTAAGAGAAAACTTTTACAAAATGTTTTATAGGTGGCATTTAGATCCTAAAAAGCTTGCAAGTATGTATCCGAACTATCAACCTAAATGTTGGAGATGTGGTGGTGAAGATGCAACGTATTTTCATATATGGTGGACCTGTAAAAAGGTTAAGGCTTTTTGGATTAAAATCTGGTGGAATATGCAGAAGATTTTTAAGCAAAGGATAAAGTTTTGTCCGCAATTGTTCTTATTGGGCATAATTACAGATACTACTGTTGTGGACACCAAGTTGATGCTGAATTTAATTACAGCAGCAAGACTTTTAGTAGGTCAATATTGGAAGAAGGAGGAACTCCCGACTATAGAAGAATGGACTCTTAAAGTTTCTGACCTGGCGGAAATGGCAAAGATTTCGGCTTATTTGAAAGATCATTCACAACAACGTTATATTATGGAGTGGAAAAAGTGGATTGATTATATCCAGAACAAATATGGGACTAAAAAGTATCACTTAGCATTTGAATAATTTTTTTCCCCTTTTTATGTAATATTAGTACTGCTTGTAGTCATTTCATATGAGCTAGAGTGCGATAGACTTAATAGTTTATTGTTGTTAGCATATGGTTGTTTATGATTGTTTTCTGCTTTTATACCTTGTATTTAGCTCTGGGAAGTCGGGGAGGGGGGAGGGGGGAGGGTTAGGGAGGGCTAGGAAGGGGTGGGCGGAGGGAGGGGGGGAGGGATTGTTAAAGATAAAATGTATTGTAAAACTTTTCAATAAAAAAAACACAAATACATTTGAATCCAAACTCTGGAGGCAGCTCAGACTGAGTCAGACATATCTGAGAAGAAAGCTCAAATCAGTACAGTTGGATGGATATATGTCTGCTTAATATGAATTGCTATGCACTTAATTAGGATTTACTCTCAGGTAAAGAGATATACATGTGCATGTTATAATTTTCTTATTAACTCTTGTCTGAGTGGCTGATTTGATTTAATTTTGCATCCTTGCCTTTGAACCTGAGGATCACAGAAATTTGGTTGGGAATTAGCTTGTTATCAGTTTCTTTGCCTATCATTCGAAGTACCAATATACCGCCCTATAAGAAGTTAAGACTAAAGTACCTCTAGCAGAGCGATTTTATTTATTAGGGGTATACAGCAGTTTGGAGTTAAAAGCAAAATAGTACTTTGGACATATAGCACTTGATTGCAACCAGAGATGGTCCCACCTGCCTTGCTACATTCCCTACTCATAAAGCCATCTCTGGATCCAGTAACACTGAATAATTTTTGACCTGTATCCAACTTTCTCTTTTTGGAGTTAAATTGCAACTCAGCATGGTTCTGGAAGGTTATTTGGATCCTTTCCAGTACATCTTTAGATCTGGGTAAAGTATCGGCATGGCACTGATTATACTTGCAGGTGATGTCTGGTCATCTTGTGTGCCAATTAACTTACCTTGACCAATTGACACTTTCCATGGTCACTCATGTATCAAACAGCTCTATATAAAAATATTCTTGAAGACCACTCAGAAGCTAAACCTGATCTAAAATGCAGCAGAATGAGAAGTAGTTATGGATTTTTCTTAGGTCATTCATCTAACACCATTATTTCTGCAATACACTGGTTGTTGGTTTGTTTCTGTGTGCACTTCAAGATGTTGATTGTCACTTTAAAGTGCTGTTTGGCTCAGGATCTGAATGCTTATGAGACTATGCTTTTTTGATTATTTCTTATTATCTGGTAAAATCTTTCAGGATTGGCTCCTTCCTAGGCATTTTGGTAAATCAGTTTCATCTGGCAAAGCTACATACTGTAGATGGCCTTTTTTGTGGCTACAAATGCCCTCAGTAACATTATTCTCCCTACATAGTTCCAACTCTGTGTTTTTGTAGACTGTTGAAAATCTGATTTTTCCAAATGGGCAAGGGATTTTTTTTGGGGTGGTGGTGCTTCTTGGGGGATGTCTGTATAATTTTTGTCATGTTTTCATTCCCCAGCATGAGTTTTGGTAAATTATATAATTTTGGCTACTGTTGGTTTTTCTTTTGACTTCTTGCTTTACTGTACTTTGTTAATTAAAGTAAATTAATTGCTGTCTAGGATTGCAACTGATGATTGAGGAGGCCTGCAGAACTAACTAACTAGATAGATAGATAGATAGATAGATAGATAGATAGATAGATAGATTTAATCAAAGGCAACTTTCCTCAAGATTATATATCACTTATGGAGGGTAGTTGCTGAAGAAGATGTAGTTGCTTTAGAATTTTTAAAAATGTGATTCTGGAATGTCCCTTTGATGGGACTAGCCTGCTCTACCTGTTCTAGCAAAAAAGGCCTACTTTAGATCCCATCTGCCAAAGAAGTTAGGCTGGCGAGTTTCAAAAGAAGATTTTTCTGCCTTGGGTACCTTTTTCTGGACTATTTTCTCCTGGAGGTGAGTCTGCCCCCACATTCATGGTCTTCTGGAAATTTGGCTCTGCTGCTTGGCCTGAAGCCCTTACAGGAGCCTACTACATTGCGGATGGCTGCCCATCGTCTTGGTTTTTAGTTTTTCTATTTACCTCTATGAATTTTAATTGCCTTGTATTTTTAAAACTTTCTATTATATTGTAAGTAGCCCAGAGTCATTGTATCAATGAGACGGGCACTATAAAAAATTAATAAAGAAATGAAATAAAGATATTCCACAGAGTAATGTGACAATGACTTCCTAGGAAAGCTTCTTCAGTGAGAATGTGTTTGAACCAAGTATGCATGTATATATGAGACAGCACATCTCATATCTTTGAGAAAATCTGAGGTATATAGGTCTCATATGAAATTTTGGTGGCCTTTCCTCAGTTACACAACAAATTTGATTTTGTATATTAGGTTACAGATGTAAAAAAATCCATAAAATAGTAAAACAGTACTTTTCCATTTTCATTCATTGGTGTACATATTGTATAGACAAGTAGCCTAAAGTAACTGTGGCTAATTGCTGGTGAATTCAAGATAGATGTATTCATATGGCCAAGATAGGTGTAATAGAAAGACAATATCCTAGCTCACTCTGTACAGGCATGGGTTATATTAATAAACATATAGTGGAAATGCCATGCTACCACCCCTTTAGCTAAGGCATTTTCAATTACCGTGTGAATCTGCAGTCTGTCTACAGAAGGTAGAGAGGTTTGCAAACTTTCTCAGGCTGTGGAAATTGTTAGTTTAAAACAATTTTTTGTTTCCCAGGCCCAGAATGGACTTCAGGAAGTGGCATCCACATAGAGAACCAGTTGTTCACATATTCGAATCCCACCACTGGTGCAGGGGATCCCTTAGTTGGACCTAAACTTCTGCAGAACATTGTTTCAAAAATCCTGACTGATAATACAATTTGAGTTATAATGAAGAATCCTAGTTTTGAGATAATTTTCTTACCTTTAGCGCAGTTTGGCCCAGCATAAGGCCGGTAGCAATCGCATTGATAGTTCAGCCATAAGTTGTTGCAATGCCCCTTATTTTGACAAGGTTGGTACTCACACCAATCTTTTTTAACACAGCCTGATTTGACATTTAAAAATGTGCCAGATGATAAGTTCTCTGGGATAATAATGCTGAAATCTACTTCCACGTCCTGAAGGCAGCCTACAAATGAAGGTGCAGAATGCATACTGTAGATGTTTAGCAGAGAGTCATTCTTCCCTACTGGCAAGCCACCCAAAAGTACATTTTGAAAAGCAATCACTGCCTCCCTGTTATCTACTATGGCAGCAGTCTGACTAAGACATGATTCTGTGCAAGAACTCTTGTGTAACTTCAATGTTACTGCTCTGGCTATGGTGACCTCCACTGAATGCCATTCACCATCATTAACATTATAGGCTATATGTAAAAAGGCCTTTAGTTGACTGTTGACTTGCATGGATAAGTATAAACAGCCATTCTGTAACTCCAGCTTCACAAATGTATCTTTGTCCCCTCGGTAAAATATCAAAGTTGTTGGCTGAACAGTCCAAAAACTAAGGTTTATGTTATAAAAATAGTCCTCAGAAGAGGCTGCAAAGCTGTTTACCTGAAGATACCCATTTCCCTGAAAAGACAATGTTGTCGTAGTTTCACAGTGTACTCCTGTGTAGCCAGCTGAACATATGCAGTTAAAACTATGTTGTCCATTTCTTAAATGAGGAATACACAATCCCCCATTCTGACATGTTTGTTGAACACAGCCAAAGAGAATTTCTGTACAGTTCTGGCCACCATAAAAAATCCCATCCTTCTCTCTAGCGAGACAATGGCAGATATAACTTCCAGGAGAATTTTCACAGGTCCCTCCATTCTGACAAGGGTTCATGTGACATTCGTTGATGTCATCTTCACAGTGAATACCTGCAAGAAATTGGAATTATTTATTTGACATATCCAGCTTCTTGGGATATATGTTCAAATTACAAAGCACTATATTTAATATATATCAGTAATTTCATTATTCTGTATATGATGAAAATGGTATTTGAAGGCAAAATGTTACAAGAAAAGAAACCTACACATTAATCTGGAACACAGTGATTCATCCTCAACTGGAGCTTTAAGAAGAAAAGAAGAGTGATCCCTTAGCTCTGCTTCTGCTTGCTAACCTTTGGCTTTGTCTGAAGGCATTAATAGCAGTGTCTAGGAAATTGCAGAAATATAGAACAATTGCCTTTTGATTTTGGGCTCTTCTTTGATAATGGAATAGCTACATCCTCAGACTAGGAAGGCAGAAAACACGTAATGGAGGCTTTATCTCAACTAGTGTAATTATTGGTTCCCATACTCTTCAAGCTTTGTCGAGCTTTTGATCCTTTGCATATAATACTTAGTCAGAATCCAGCTCTCTATGACTTCAGTCTCAATTGCAATATATACAAAAGGATAGAAGGGGCTAAGGGGGGCGGGGAGGGCAGAGACATCCAGTCTATTTATATGGAAACAAAAAGCGTGCTGGCCTGTCTAGATTACATTAAATGTGATATTTCCTATTGAGGAGGATGATTCAGACAGATCATCCTATTGAGAGTCCATACCACTCAGAAATTGTTTAATAATCTTGCACAGGAGGGATCCAACTGTAAGGGAAGAGTCAGAATCTGTAGTTAATGACTCAGATGGATGAAAAAGAGATGCCATGGTTCTGTTTAGCATCAATACAGCACATAGTAGAGGGGCTGAATCTCCCACCCAACAGTTATGACTTCTTAAAGGCAAGGAGACATCTTGGGAGTTTTAAGATGCAATGAGAATAGAAGAAAGGTTTCCCTCACTTTTCCATTCTAGGAATGCTCTTTGTGGCTGCTGGCTGCCGTTTTCAAAGACTTTGGCACCACTGTGTAATTAACTGCTCTTCAGCCAGCAACAAGTTCTTCTTCTTAATCTATACTAAATCCCACCCTAGAGTTCATGAGTTTAACACAGCTACCAATATTTCTGTCCGGTATGCTGACTCTTGCTTTCTTTCCCTTCAGTGAAATGGAGGTTACAATTAATGTCACTCTTGCTTTCTGGTAGCTTTTTTTTTAAAACTGCAGATGGTGAGATTAGAGCTGTATCTTTTCTTGCAGGATAAACTAAATTCATCCTTGCCACAAAGGAGTCTCTCCACCTGTACTTAGCCATGGATGTGCTAAACAAATACTTCACCACCCAGGCACCGGCTTAAAGGGCAACCTGTGGGCAAGTTGACTGTCATATGCTACAGTCAGGCACCTGATGTCAATGTGAAAACAGCAATACAGATTGACTTCCACATAAGTAGTTTCAGTTCACCTGGTCATGTCTGTGTTGGGGTTTAATGATCCCCACCTGCTCACATTCTGTAAAATTATCTTAAGATTCATATAAGTTAGTGGGGATCTCTGCCTAGTAAGGCAAATTGCTTCAAGGACTATTTTACCCATTTTTTAATTATTATTTTTTTGCATCTTGCCTACAAGAAACTGTGCAAGAAGTGTCGCTGTGTTAGGAAGGAAACATTATTTATTCATTTTATATTCATTTCTCCGGGTGCAAATGACTTCCTTGAGTTGCAAGGCAGCAGTGAATGAAGCTGCATATTATTTGATGTGTTTGAAAATATGTTCTGATAAAAAACAGTTCCAGGAACTCGTTTGTAAATTCAGTACATTTCCTTTCCACCTTTTAAATTAAGTGACAAGCTTCTCAATGATGAGAAGTAATCAAACGTGCCAATGCAGTAAAACACATTTGCTAAGACAAGAAAATGCTTTAAAAACAGAACAAAATAAAAGTCCTCCACCATTAATGAACACAATAAGCACTTTGATGCCTCTAAGACAAATGAAGAAAACATAAGCATTTTTGTATTGGCTCTGAATGAGTCTCACTTGGGTCTTCCGTATTTGTATTCTGGCATACAGTACAGTGAAGGAAAGCTTATAGGAGCTGATCCCTCTTAATACCATTTGATATACCCTAGCATACTTCCTCTATAGAATAATGCTTTATAGATAGTCCTTGATTTATCACCACAATTGGAACCAGAATTTTCATTGCTTAGCAAGACGGTTAAGTCACGGTTATTATTAAGCAAATCACTGCAGTTGTTAAATAAAGTAAATTCAGCTTCCACTTATTGACACCTGGAATACTGAAATCAGTTTTGGTCACCATATTACAAAAAAGTTGTTGAGACTTTGGAAAAAGTTCAGAGAAGAGCAACTAAGATGATCAAAGGCCTGGAGACTAAAACATATGAAAAGCGGCTGCGAGACTTGGGTCTGGCTAGTCTAAAGAAAAGAAGAAACAGGGGAGACTTGATAGCAGTGTTCCAGTATTTGAGGGGCTGCCACAAAGAAGAGGGGGAGGGTCACGTTATTCTCTCAAGCACCGGAAGGCAGGGCAAGAAACAATGGTTGTAAACTGACCAAAGAGAGAAGCAACCTGGAATTAAGGAGAAACTTCCTGACAGGACAATTAACCAGAGGAACAGTTTGCCTCCACAAATCATGGGCACTCCATCACTGGAAGTCTTTAAGAAGAGACTGGACATTCACTTGTCTGAGATGGTATAGGTTCTCCTGCTTGAGCAGGCAGCTGGATTAGAAGACCTCTAAGGTCCCTTCCAGCTCTATTCTATTCTATTCTATTCTATTCTATTCTATTCTATTCTATTCTATTCTATTCTATTCTATTCTATTCTATTCTATTCTATTCTATTCTATTCTATTCTATTCTATTCTATTCTATTCTATTCTATTCTAATTTTGTTTGCTGGAAGGCTGCTGGGAAGGTTACAACTGGTGATCACATAACTCTGGAATGCTACAGTGTTGTTAATGTGAACTGGTTGCCAAGCATCTGAATTTTAATTATGTGACCTTGGGGATGTGCAATGGTGTTTTTTTTTAAATTTATAATATAAAATACAAAAATACAGAAGACAATAGTAGGAAAATAAGGGAGTGAGAAGGGAAGGGAAAAGTGTAGGGAAAGGGAAGAAAAGAAAGAAAAGGCCTTGACTTTTGACTCCTTTTGGTGCAGTAGAATTAAGATAATAGCATCAAACCTCACTTTTTACTTTTACATTTCTATAACAACAAACCTACCTTATCAGTAAAACCCAAAATCAAAGCTGGGGATGTGCAACGGTTGTAAGTGACTAGTTGTAAGTCACTTTTTTCAGTGCTGTTGTAACGTCAAAGATTCGCTAAATGAATCATGGTAAGTTAAGGTCTACCTGTAGTTAAATTTGCTTTTGAATGTAAGGAAAGGTTGCACTTCAGTGGCAGACCACAGAATTCATATACAGATGTTCCCAAGTTCCACCTCAAGCATTTTCAAGTATTGAAACATCTGTCTGAAACCTGGAGAGCCACTTGAAGTTAGTAGAGAAATAATGAGCTCAGATGGTCTGACTCGCTGTGAAGCTGCTCAGATTCCACTTTACATCTATCTGCTCAGGAGCAAAACACTGGAACTCTAAAATAAACATGTTTATGATATACCTGTACCCAGGGCTTAGAAGCTAAGCAAAATTAAACATAGTTTGATCTTGGATGGAGTAACACCAGGACATCCTAAAAGGCATTCGAAAAGAAGACAGTGGTGAGGAGTGTCATGTTGTTCCCTAGGAAATGACAGGGACACGACAGTGTGTAGTCACCGGGAGAATTTTTTGTTTAAAAGTATTATGTGCATGCACACACACACACACATTCTAACATGCTGAGGGACGGGTGTATGAGCATTTGTAAATTAAATGAATAAACATTTTAAACTCAGCAGGGCTCACAATAACTGTGAACTTCCCAGATTTACAGAATTCTGAGGCACTGAGATAAGAAAATAGTTAATAGTTACAAAAACAACTATTTTTTCATATTGAATGACAAAATGGTCTCTGCTGTTCTTTTTTTTTAATTTGCAGGAAGGAGATGCAATTACACAGTTATACATACTAAAAACTAGGGGACGCGGTGGCTCAGTGGGTTAGGACGCTGAGCTTGTCGATCGGAAGGTCGGCAGTTTGGCGGGTCGAATCCCGAGTGCCACGTAACAGAGTGAGCACCTGTTACTCGTCCCAGCTTCTGCCAACCTAGTAGTTCGAAAGCACGTAAAAATGCAAGTAGAAAAATAGGGACCACTCCGGTGGGAAGGTAACAGCGTTCTGTGCGCCTTTGGCGTCTAGTCATGCCGGCCACATGACCACGGAGACATCCTCGGACAAGCGCTGGCTCTTCGGCTTTGAAACGGAGATGAGCACCGGCCCCTAGAGTCGGAAATGACTAGCATGCATGTGCGGGGGAACCTTTACCTTTACCTTTACCTTTACATACTAAAAAACTAGATCCCCGCAGAGTTTGTTTTAAATATAAAACTCTAATTTACATTCTGCTGTTGAAAATATGGTACTACAAGGACCAGCCATTTGGCAATTTAATCTACAGTTGAGGACAACTTAGAAGTAAAACATCAGGATACAGCTGAGGAAGGAAAAAAATCAAGAGAGGGCAGGACAGAAAATGGGACTCTATCGTTACAACATAACTCTCTTTTTTCTGTAATCTATCCTGTCTAATCATCAGAACAAACCACAGTAGGCATTAATGGTCTTTTCCCCATAGTTCTCCAGATAGAATCTCCCACTTCTGGTATACAGATGCACCAGTGTTGTGTACAGAAAAGAAAGGAAGGGAAAGAAAAAGGGGGCAGGGAAAGAAAGTTCATTGAGGGTGCTTCCTCTTCCAGTTTTGTAATTGGAGAAAATACTGACAGCTCTAGCCTATGCATGCATTAGTTCTGCAGTTCACAGTCCTAACATTATTGAAATTCTTCCCCCCACCCCTCTGTTTGTAGAGAGCAGAGTGAATGGCCTTGGAGGATGGGAAGTACAACTGCTACCAAGGCAAAGGTCAGGTAAGAAGGGCTTAAGCCTGGGCCAAGAAAAAATAATTTGAGAAACCTTCTCAGATAAGCTCTTCCTTAGCTCACAGGAAAACAAATGAAGGAGGGGGGGGGGAAGAAGACATATCCAGATTTGCAAAATTCTACTGTTATGGCTGATGTAATAAAAGTAGTCTCGACTTATTTGACATTAATTTCTTAGCCTGGTTTACTTTGTAGGGCTGAGACTCTTTAAGGTATAGTAGAGAAATAATAAATGAGCCGTTGAATATCACTATCTGTGATGAATATCACTATCTGGGAATCTGAAGGTTATACAGCCCGACAATAGTCAAACTGATATATTTCACATGTCTGTGTGCTGATAAGATGCATCTGCTGCTTATTTGAATGTTTACTACTGAGATGCCTAGTTGGTCTGAAAACCACAGTTAATTTTTACTTCTTTTTAATCGTCTGCATTTTATTAATTCATGAAATAACATGTTTCTACATAAAATTAATGAAGATAGTGACAATGGTTTACTAGGAAGGGGACATAGAAAATATATTACTAATTAATAGAAAGCATGTACTGCATTTTTTCTAGTTTGTGTGTTTCATTTTAAGTCTGCAAGCTAATGTTTTCATTTAACTGGAAGGACAAATATATACATCTACTTTAGGTTTTCATGGATACCTCTGCAAACTTTTCTGGTATATGTGGATAATAATTATTATTGCTTTACTGGAAGAAAAGGCCACTGTCATTATGTTAAAAAGATTAAGAAACATTTATGGAACCACTGAATGCAATACAGTCAAATTGAGAGATTCATAAATTATTTCCATAGGAAGATTTCTGTAGAAAGTTATTACACATTATTACAAATTATGTTTTCAAGACATTGATTTTTTCAACCATTATAGGCATCTGTAATTCCAATGTATAATTTCTGATTTAATGTAGTTTAGTGTTTCATTCTTTCTATAGCATTCCATAGTTTTCATATTCCACACTAATGATTATTTTTCAAATGATTTGCATCATATCCTATTTTTTTCTATTTACAAGTAATATTTTCTTTTGGTAATTCATTTGGGTGTTTAATTTCATGATTTGATAATGCCCAGATACTTTAATCTTATCTAAACCATATACATACCACACAACTGGTTTCTTCAATGGTTCACTTGCATACTAATTTTTAGGTTTCAGAAAAATAAATATTAGCATTATTTTTCCATATATTCTGTTACATTAGAAGAAAACTGATTTTCAAACTGTAAGTTTCAGATAACACCGAATTAAAAATGACTCAGAGTGAAAAGAAATACCTGTGATCATTGCCATTAAGAGACCCCAAGTCTGTATCCTAGCTCCAATCATTTTCCTCCAAAGTAGTTGTGATTCCTCTATTAGCAATTTCCATGGGACATACATTTATCCATTTTAAAATGAGGACTTAGAGAGTCTGTAAATAACTTTGTTTTGCCAGTGCAGATTGACAATGCAGCCAGATAAGTAAGCTTAACATAAATCTCATTATGGTGCTTACGCAATGGGCTGTGTGTTATATACTTGGGTGCAATTTCAAGCATACCTGGATGTTAATTTTGGTCATAATTTAACAGCGATGTACTTTTCTGGAACGTGTGTCCATAGCTAAGACATATAATGTTTTCCCAATGCATTGTCAATGCATTCCACCACTTCTCAAATATAGTACTATCTGTTGAAATTACCTGAACATGCAAAGAGAAAGTGATGGAACGCCTCTGGAGGCCACTGGCCTGGAAAAGTCTAACTTGTTGTATAGGACAGTTACCAGACAGAAGTTTGTTTAGGAGTTAATAAGGGAGATATTTTCTCAGTAATTTTTCGAGTTGAGTGATTGCAGTGGATCTGATGTCAAAGAAACTAGATTGTGGGAGTCTTTGGTGCTCTGAGTTTGCTTGTTTTCTTGCAGATGTTTCATTACCTTAGATTGCAAAACTATGATGTAACACAGTGGTTCTCAACCTTTTCTTCACCATGGATCCCTTTAAATACCTTTTGTGGCCATGGACGCCTAAGACTTAGTTCAAGATTTTAAATCATACCATTTTTTTCCAAGTCTTCAAGGACCCGCTGTGACAACATTGTGGTCATCCCCCGAGGGATCCACGGACCACAGGTTGAGGACCACTGATTCTTTAGGAAAGGAGGATTATTCACAGAATTCTGTTGAATTGCAGGGTTAGATGATCACAGTAATGTACGTCATTTCTGTTGTGATGCTATTTGTTTTATTTTATATAATATGTATGATGGCACCTCTCTGCAAACAATGTGTCACTTGCATGATGCTATATTACAGAAATGATGCCAACTGCTGTGAAAATGTAGCCTACCGCTTGTGGAGTTGGCAAACTACAACCTACAGGCCAGATGCGGTGTACCATCAATTATTATACAACACATAAGCCAAGGCTGGGAGGGCAGGTAGCAGATAGGCAGCTGAGCTCTCAGGAAAAGGGATAGGGCAGATGGCTGGGAATATAGTGAACTGGTGGGATGGCCTATCACTGGTGGCCAACACAATCCAACAGCTGCTATGCTCCTCGGCCAGTAAACCTGGATCCATTGCAAAAATTTTGCCAATCCCCTGAAAACCTGGAAACTTAAGATTCACTGTATACTCTGTATGATTTTCTAGACTCTTTGGATCCTGAGTTTAGAGCAGTATTAATCTTATAAAGTTTGTCTTATTAAAAACATATCATGGGAATAGACACAGTTGCTATGAAGCATCTTTTGAAACTGGATCCAAAGATCTGCAATGCCTTATACAATATATGATATTTAGACATTGCCAGTTCTTGTTTCTAGTGTGACCTAGTGCAAAATGCAGGTACAGTTTCACAGAGGATTATTTATAAGAATGCGAGCACAGGGTTTTTGGTATTATAATCCAATTAGGATTATAGGGAGTTGCCTTTTATAGAATCTGTCTGTAAACAGATTGACTGACTGACAACTCCAGAAATTTTCCTTGCTCTGCTTGAAGGTTCAAAATCCATGCAAAGTTACTGCTTTATCATGAGCTAAGATCCTTTTATATTTTTGTTGTTTTAGTTTCTAGAAATCTCTGATAACAGATGTGTATAAATGGTTTGTATAAAAACTGTAGTTTGGAGAGGAAAAATAAGCAAAGGTGCACTCTGATAACTTCATCCCATGAAAGTAGATTCTATTGAACTCAATAGGAATTACCTTAAAAGCCCCCCTCCATCTACCTACACACAGAAAGAGTCTTTCACTGAAATTTCCTACCCAGTTTTAGCACCTTATATCTTATAGCTTCCTTTTTGAAAATATAATAAGCAGCAGCATACTTTAAGGCTCAGTATATTCAAAGGCTTGTTCATTCTGAACTGCTACATCAAATTTTATTGAATAATCATGAAAATTCAGATGTTACCACATCTAGGTCACTAATTGTCAAGTGATAATTGCTCTTTGCTGAAAAAAGGAAATGAACTTTCATGGGGGCTGGAGAAAAGTCGAGTGAGCAAGGAAGTAAACCAGTCAGGCTAAAATAATGATAATTAACCCTTATATTTCAGGGCATAAGTATACAATTTTCTATAAGAATCAGCAATAATTTCCCATCCGTTCACCTCAACTGCTGGATGGAAGCATACAGATAGTATACTGTCAAAAGCAGACCCAGTATGATGGTTAAATTGATCGCTTTATTCAAAGAAAAGTACATACAGTGTTTAATTTTGTTTCCATTGGAAACTGCTTCTGGATTTTGTGCTTCTGAAGGGAAAAAAATAAAACTTTGATTTTGGTTTTGCTGATTAGATAGGTTTGTTTTTATAGAAATGACTAATACATATTATTGTCTAAAAGTAAAAAGCGGAGACTGTAATGTTATTAGCTTCTGCTGTGCTAAAAAGTCAGAAGTCAATGCCTTCCCCCCCTTCTACCTCACATTTTCTTCTTTTCCCCTTTTGCTCTCCTAGTTTCCCATTATTCTAATTTTCTTTACATTTTACATTCTGATAAATTGATAATTTTTTTTAAAAAGCAGACCCATTATAAAAAAAAGTATGTGAACATGTGTGCATCTGTGTATATGTTTTGAGAGAGATAAGGAAATGCACCTGTGGAAATCCACAGGTACTTGTGAAGAAAGTATCTGTGGATTTCCACAGGCACATTTTTTTTGAATGCATGAAGGAATGGTTGGAAATAGAGCTGGAAAAACAATAAAGTCAGGAGAAACATATACATATTTAAAGTCATGCCTCTGCTTCAGATGCTATATATTTCTTTTATTGTATTGTTGAAGGAAAAATCTTCATCAGGGTCCAGTCCAAGCCAGAAATAAACAAACATGGAGACTGCTTTAGAAAGAAAGTTGTAGTTTATTGAAGAGGAAAGCCAAACAGAAAGATAACTCGGGGAAAAAAGTGTCCACATGTAGTAGGGAATGGGTTTTTATACCTTCTTGGGCTTTCTGGTATTCTGATGGTGGTGGGTTAATCCTATTATGTCCCAAAGGTCATATCCTGTTTCCTTGGGGCGGTGGCTGATGAGTGTTGGATTTTTTGGTGTGAGGGATTGTTGATTCTAGGGATCTTTCTTTCTAATCCCAGCTTCCTGACTCCAATCTTTTTGACAAGATTACTACATCTGCATTTCTGCAGACCTGGTTTCTGTTTGGGGCAGAGACACTTGGGGCAGGGGGTTGGTTTCTGCCTTTAAAATTCTTTGGGGAAATATATTCTTTTTTAATATTCCCCAAAATATTTCTTTCTCTGGATTGTTCCCACAGTATTTTAGGGTAGATATCCTGTTTCAACTGTCTTGTACTTGACCATAAGCAATCCATTTAGAATAGTATTGCTTATCACAATGTAATTGTTGTTGTGCCTAGCATAATATAAGAGGGCAATTGTGGAACAATTCTGGTTCTGTGAAATGCTGCCTAATTCATTGGGAATTTACTCCTTAGTCCATAGAATTGCTATTTTAGCTTGAAGTACTATGAGTTTTTACCTAGGACTAATCCCCAATAAATTTAGCGAGATTTCATCCTGAGTGATGACCAGATACTTGAGATGACAGTCTCTTACTCAATATATATTTATAGACTTACAGGTTTAAATGCCAGGGATACATCAGGAATTAGGAGACTAAGCTGTGGATTTTTTCACAATGGTGATATTCTGGGGACAGAGAGAGGTGCCTTTTCATAGAATGGCTGCTACAAATTTGTGATGACATAAAAGCCAGTTTGGTCTAGTGCAGGGGTGTCAAACTTGCAACGTCACGTGACGTATCGTGATGTATCGCGACTTTTTTTCCACTGCTGGCAATGGGGTGGGCGCAGTTTCGCCATGACGCATCCATCCTGTGGGCCAGGAGTTTGACACCCCTGGTCTAGTTGTTAAGGCACCAGGTTAGAAAGCAGGAGAATATGAGTCCAAATTTTGCCTTAGCTTAGCCATCAGAGCCAGCTGGGTGACTCTCTCTCAGCCCAACCCACTTCACAGGGTTGTTGTAAGGAAAATAGGAAGAGGAAGGTGTATTGAATATGTTCATCGCCTTGAGTTATTTTTAAAATTAATAAAGGTGGGACATACATAATTAAAATTAAGTAAATAAGTATGGCTATAATGAAAGACTTATTGACCAGAGGGCAAATTGAAGAGGTTGCTTTTTTACCATCCTCTGCAGCTTTCTGTGATGCTTCCTATCAACTCAGCTCACATTTTTTTCTACTAAGCTATATCTATTTGAGAAACAATTCAGTGTAGTGGTCAAGGTACCAGGTTAGAAACCAGGAGGTTATGAGTTCTAGTCCTGACTTAGGTGCAGTGCTACCTGGGTAACCTTGGGCCAGTAATTCTCTCTCAACCGTAAGAAACAGACAATGGTGTTATATATTGGGCTCATTGTAACACCACATGGTAAACTGGAGCAGCTAACGGCTCTCCAGCAACCCAGACTCCAGGTCTCCAGTGCTGCTATTGGCTGCCCCTAGGCGGCAATGGGTTGCTTTAAACCTATTGGCTGCCGCCTAGGGGCTAGGCTATAAATTGCTGCAAGCTGCAGCCCAATTCTCAGTTCAGATCCTGCAAGCAATAAACCATGAGCTTTGTTGAACTCACTTGCCTCGTCTCCTTTCCTGTGCGAAGAACTCACTACATAACAAATGGCAAACTATTTTTAAAAATCTTGCCAAGAAAATTCTAGGAACTCATCCAGACAGTTACCAAAATTTGATACTGACTTGAACACACAAATTATCTATATCTATCATCTGTCTGTCTATCAACTATCACCTGTCTGTCTATCATATCTCTCTCTCTCTCTCTCTCTCTCTCTCTCTCTCTCTCTCTCTCTCTCTCTCTCTCTCTCTCTCTCTCTCTCTCTCTCTCTCTCTCTCTCTCTCTCTCTCTCTCTCTCTCTCTCTCATTTTGACAGGCCTCTGCATCTTACACATGGATCAAAACCAAGATGATATTAAAGTCTGGTGCTTTCCTTTGTGGCAGCATGCCAGCTTCCTATTTCATTTCAAATTACACTAAATTGTAAAAGGTAAAGGTAAAGGTTCCCCCGCACATGCGTGCTAGTCACTTCCAATTCTAGGGGCCAGTGCTCATCTCCGTTTCAAAGCCGAAGAGCCAGTGCTTGTCTGAAGACGTCTCCGTGGTCATGTGGCCGGCATGACTAGACGCCAAAGGCGCATGGAACGCTGTTACCTTCCCACCATATTGGTCCCTATTTTTCTACTTGCATTTTTTTATGTGCTTTCAAATTGCTAGGTTGGCAGAAGCTGGGACAAGTAACAGGTGCTCACTCTGTTACGCGGCACTCGGGATTCGACCCACCAAACTGCCGACCATTTGATTGACAAGCTCAGCATCCTAACCCACTGAGCCACCGGGTCCCTTCACACTAAATGCCTGGTGCAAGATATGTTTATGGGTTGCTTCTTCCTCATGGAAGACTCTTGTACTGTTAATCAGAACAGGAAAAACCAAAAGTAAGTGGAAGCCAAATCATCTGCACCACCTCTAAAAATTCATGATATAACAGGAATTAAAGTGAAATGTACATTTTAAAGAATGGATAAAACACAACAGAAAAAAGGCAGAATCATTAAGGAATGTGGGAGAAAACAATGTGTGAATTTGAAGTCAAGACAGCTCAGAATCTAATTCTTTATCTATTAGTTCTCATTATATATCTCAGAAACGTTTACAATTAATTTCATCTATTGTGTTGACAGTCATGATAAATGTGACTTATTATTTCATTCTGAGTCTCTTAATGTGTTACTGACTGTGTGATGGCATGAGGTTATTTTTGAATTGAATTGCAGTTATGGCTACAACTAGAATAAATTGCTTACATGGTGGAATCCTCCCTTTTCTTCCTTCCTGTTGTCACTTTCCTATCTGTCCAAAGGACTGCCCAACATTTCAGAGTATATGAGGAGGATGGGCTGGGATGCAGAGAAGATGAAGCAATTTGAACTCTTAAAGATACTTGTATACAGGAATGTAAAGATAGTGGTTGGTGAAAATATGCAAGAGCAGTTAAGAAAAAATAAAAGATAAAATATAATTTAGTCCTGGGAAAAGGATCCATGACATGACATAGAAATTCAAAATAACCCTGCTTTGTTTGATACAAAACCTCCAATGCCTTTTGTTTGCTTTCATGAGATTGAGCAAATGTGTAAGCTCAAAATTCATTGGAATGAGGATCTTGTAGCAAGATTGGTAAGAAAATTCATTTTCACTCCTGAAAACACTTAAGGTTTTAAAACATGCTCACTTGCAAGCAATTGAATACAATTACACAGAGGACTTGGGCAACATCCAATCTGCTGTGAAAAGATCTGTGTATCTTGTCGCTTGTTGGCTGTTTCTTGTTCACTCTAATTGAGATAGGCATGTACATCCATTGTGCTGTCTAGTGTGAAACTGCTCCTACCTTTAAATCTTGCCCAGGGATACAGCAGCTGGAGAAAACAGTTCAGTGGTTTGTGAGAATTGTGTATTGCAGAAGTGCATTGCGTATATATAATATGTAAAAGTGGCTAGGTTTACATAATCTCATTGTCAAATCATGTTAAAATATAGCCTAAGAGCTAGCAAGGTAGAAAATGATAGTTTTAATAGGGGTGGACTAGTTAAAAAAAGAGAATAGCATTTAGAATAGCATTGAAGAAGATGGTCTGAATGTCATTCATCTGGAATGAACGACTCTCTGAGTTTGGATATATGTATATAATATATTTTGGAATGAGGTAAGAAGATCTGAAGGACTGTGCCATATCTAAACAACTCCATGAAATATAAACCCTTAATATAATTAGAGATGCAATAGGTATCTTTTAACGAAATTATGTGAACTTTGCCTTAGACACTTCATCTGCAAACCTTTTGCAATTTAAAATTTGCTGTAGCAGGATGTCTCAAATTTAGGTCAAATGTTATTCATGTAATAGTTGGTGATGTCAAAGCAATTGTAGCTTTTCTGAAAATATATTCATGTGTAAACTAATATTTAATTATTCAGAAATCCTTAATTGACTGCATCATTGGGTTGGAACCTACTGTATCATTGGGTATTATGGAATTTTTTTCTATTGCATGATATGGAATGGATTAATTATTGTAGTTATCAGAGGATGAGCCATGTGGTATTTTTCCTCCAACAAAGTCAAGAAAAAGAATTAGGGTTTTTCCATACACTGTGGGAGTTCTTTGAATTAGTGTCTAATTGCTATAATTGAGCTTCATGAATAAGTTCACAACAGCAATACAAGAGTCTTTTGCAAGACATCCAGATTGAGGTGTGTTAACAGATACTGGAGAATGTATATTTGAACCGGCAATGTCATTTCAATTATCTTTTTACTTAGGCAATCTCCTATAGCATGTCAGCTTCTAATTGTAGAATATTCACAGATAAACAAAAATGTGAATGGTAATGCATATTTATACTTTACTCATCAACTCTAACACTGATGCAAATATGCATCTGACTGTCAGGATATTTTATCTGCTTTTCATTTATAGATAACTTTCTGGTGGCTTTCAGGAACGGAAGAAGGGTAAACTCTGATTGTTAATAAATATTACGATTGTTAATCTATACTAGGGCTTCTGGAAATTCTCCCCCATAGAAATGAGAAGCATTTCATATCTCATCTTAAACCTTCTTAGAGCTATTTCCTATTTTTTCTTGATAAACTATACCTGCTGAAATTTCCATTTCTGTCCCTATTAATAGGATTTCTTTTTTCATTTGGATATTCTCTCCAAAAAATATGCCCAGAAAAGTAGCATGTTGAAGCAGCTGAAATGGAAGTGCAGTATTTCCAATGGGAACAATTTCTACTATCAGCTAGTATTCATTAGTATTCAGTGATCCTGTGCAGAGAATCATTTGGGTGAAAAGATAACATGGGTGATAAAATGCACATTTTTTCATATGTAACATGCCTTAATCTTAGTAACATAATTGCATCAAGACAGGTTTCTGTGTTGCTAATTGAGAACCTGTGCATGAACAAAACTAGACATAATGACCAGCTTCCTTACTTTTCTTAACACCTCTCAGCTTCATTGTCATGCCCTCATCCCTTCTGAACTCTGTCATCATCCATTCTCTTTCCATATTCCTTAAACTAGCTACAATGAAGGAAAGGACTGGAAATGGTCCAGATAAAATAGGTTTTTAAAAACTATTTTCAGTTTTATAAAATTGAAATTCAGGTAATTACCCCTCAAAACCTGAATGCTGAGATCTGTATAAATAATATAAAAAAGGAGAGGGGACTATAAATTACATTGTTCTGTCATAAAAAGCTTTTTTGAATCATTTATTTTATATTTCATCTGCATATAAATAGTCAAGGAGCTAAGTAGACATGAAGCTGAAGTATTAGTACCACTTTATAAATCCTTAGTAAGACCACACCTGGAATACTGCATCCAGTTTTGGTCACCACATTACAAAAAAAGATGTTGAGACTTTGGAAAAAGTGCAAAGAAGAGCAACTAAGATGATTAAAGACCTGGAGACAAAAACATATGAAAAATGGAATTGGGTATGGCCAGTCTAGAGTAAAGAAGGAGTAGGAGTGACATGATAGCAGTATTCCAGTATTTGAAGTGCTGCCACAAAGAAGAGGTCAACTTATTTTCCAAAGCACCAGAAGGCAAGACAAGAAGCAATGGATGGAAACTAATTAAGAAGAAGAAGCAACCTGTAATTAAGGAGAAACTTCCTAATAGTGAGGACAATTAACCAGTGGAACAGCTTGCCTTCAGAAATTGTTGGTGCTTCATCACTGGAGGTTTTCAAAAAAGACTGGACAGTCACCTATTTTAAAGGGTATAGGATCTCCTGCTTGAGCAGGGGGTTGGACTAGAAGACCTCCGAGGTCCTTTGAAGCTCTATTCTGAATGATAGCCTAAAAGTTCATCAGGTGCAAAAGAAGGCTTAAATGTTATCTATGTCTGAGTCCCACCTTGGCTCTTCTAGATGTCCCTTCCCTTGGGGCAAAAAGGAAGCACCAGGATCCTTTGTGCTTCCCAAAAGCACAAAGCTGGCTTTTCATAGACATTTTGCCCATTCAATTGGTGGAGCTGCATCCATGATGCATAACAGTGAGTTACTCCTCATCCATTCACTCTTTTGGGTATGATGGAAAGCAGGGCTTCTGAAGAGGAGCACAGGTGCATTTACTACAGGAGTTGTATTTTTCTTGCTATAATAAAAATAAGGATCTTTCCTCTTAGCAAAAGATATAGAGGCAGCACCAAAGGAAAGAGAGCCTAGGATGCTATTATTGGAAAATGAAAGCAGGATGTTTACATCTCACCAGATGACTGGCATACCAAGATGATGATGAGGGAGCAAAAAGCAGATCCAGAGGAAGGAAGGTATGAGCTGGAGAAATACTTGCATTTATCACAGCCTGTACAGCAGCTTTATCCAAGGCAATTCAGCTGAGCAACCAGTGGATTATAAAAGACATGAGTATGATAGCAGAGATTCCAGTAGAACCTCTATGTCTGGATGGAAAAACCTCAATGCTCTTAGACAACCAATTCCAGGTTTCAACAGTTAGGTGAATGAGCAGTTAAATTATAAAAACAAAAAGGCAGGTGAAGAATGTTCTAATGCAATAAACCTGGTTAAGCTTGGAATTCTGTGTGCTTATAGCTTACTAAAGGACCCTAGCTGCTTCTCTAATTGGCACCTATGAATTTTTAAAGAAAATTTAGGGAAAGAAGTCCTACTGAGTCTTCTGCATGTGATTTTCCAAAATAAATCCCCAGACCTGTGAAAAGCAGCTTCCTTTGAGATACTCAGTAGTAATCACTTGCTGGCTGTTGATCAAAGCAAGTGGGGAACTTGAAGGCTCAAAGAGGAGACGGAAAAGAAAGGAGAAAAATGATAAACTAGTGGGGCTTTTAAAATGTAGGGCCATGTTAAATAAAACATAGTTATATTTAGAGACAAAATTCTATAATGCTACTTTAAATAGTAGGTGGAATAAGAAGCCAGCATTCTATAATGGAACACTACTAGCAGTTTCTCCTGATAAAAGTGATTGGGTCAGTTCCATTGTGAAAATGTAGTTCTACAGTTAATTGGGCACCACGGTATGTAGGATTTTATAGGTTAATCACAGCAGTTTAAATTAGAGCCTAGTGGTAACTAGGGTAGGGTCTCGAAATGCCACTGAGCCGTCAAGTCATGGCACTCTGTATTAACTACAGTGTCCAAATTATCTTCAAAGGTAGCCTAATATAGAAGGCATTGTGATAGTCCATGTACATAGTAATGAGGGCATGAGTCACTGTAGCAAATGTTCTCACCCAGGTAGGGTCTCTACTGGTGGGTCAGGCAAAACTGGAAAACCACTCCCAGGCCATTGTCTGTACCTGCTGCTGTGGCAGGAGTTGAGAGTCCACATTATGGACCTCTTCCTTCAGGAATAGTCAAGAGATACTACTGGCCAGACAGAAAATCCTGTTGGACAAAGAGTAACTCCATCTTTCTAGGATTTAAATTAAGTGTGTTCTCTCCCTTCCACACCTTCACAGCCCCCAGGCACTGAGGAAAGATTTTAATAGCATCACCAGTTGGCCTGGGGCAGCGATGTTTCCTCAGCATATTGATGATACTGAACCTCAAATCTGGAGCCTTCATGTTAAAATAGGAAAGAATAGATACCAGGCTGATCTTTGTTTCCCTCTATCACCCACTGGAGCTGCCTCCTGAAGGACTGGAACAAAACACAGTGACTCCAATTGTTAACCTCTGCAGGTGGTTCAACTCAATTGTACGAAAATTGAGTCTAAAAGAATCAGGATGGATAAGCACTCCCCCTCATCCAGATCTTGACAGAAATAATCTATTAGTGCAATCAGTACCATCTTCATTCCATGTCCAGACTTGAAGAGAATTGAGATAATCCACTTTCTTTGCCCTTAGAAAATCTCTTATGAGGATGGGGTTTTTTAAACTATCTGATGTGCAGTTGAAGCATTGGGCTTTTACTGGAGCATCTTTCAGGAGGATGGGAGTGACAGTTATTATTACTTTTATTTTTGGGCCCAGTTGAAGAGTAAATGTGTTTTAAGGTCTGAGGTTTTAAGTCTAGATATAGTAAATCTGCTTTGAAAGCTAATAGGCATATTTGGTTACAAATATATGTTGAACTCAAATCACACAAGAAGCTGAGGCAAATATAATCCAAATTTGAAAATAGTGAGGAAGATGTTTTATTGGAATGCTTGGGCTAAACAATGAATTAATATTGTACTTGAAGTCAATT
Organism: Vipera berus; assembly: GCF_964194415.1. Taxonomy (NCBI): domain Eukaryota; kingdom Metazoa; phylum Chordata; class Lepidosauria; order Squamata; family Viperidae; genus Vipera; species Vipera berus. The sequence goes on from NC_138204.1 coordinate 95,939,369, forward strand.
GATTTGTAATGGCTCTTTTAAAGACTTTGAAGTTTGCAATTTATTCCAAATATATGCTTGGTAATTTAATACAACTGAAATATGTATCAATTGTACGGCCGATGGTTCTGCAATTTCCAGAAGTGGCTTCTTTAAGAAATGCTGTTCTTGAATAAAAATGGACAACTCAATTTTATACGATATTAAAAGGTGAAATGAAAACATCAGTTTTATATTTTACCAGTGGAAGAAAGAATCTGAGTACCCAATTTTGGAAAATCAATGTCCAGCTTTTAAAAAACCATGAAATATATTTCCAAAGACTAAAAATGAAACCCACTCATCAGAAAATATTATTTTAGATATACTGGGTCCCTCAAAGAATATTTAAAGAGGAGGGTCATTCATTTTTTTAATGTTGGCAATGTAAGAAATTTGAAGATTTTTAAAATAAACTTCAACTTGCCTTATTGTACTATAATATTTGTTTTCAGATATATGTGTTAATGTAATTTTAGGAAGAAATATTAAATTTAATGATCTCAATCTGGAGTTATATTTTTTAAAACATGGAATTTTTCATCTCATGAAGAGCTTTGCCTTGAGGTACAGTAGAAAGGATAGTTCTACATTTTCCTGATTTTAAGGAATAGATGCAGGTTTGTTGTCTGTTTTTGAAAGAACCATTTGTGTTGTAAAAGAGAGAAAATAGTACATATGGTCCAGATCCTAGTGGCGAACCTATGGCACAGAGCCCTCTCTGTGGGCACGTGCACCGTCACCCCAGTCCTAGGCCTTCAGCTGGGTTTTATAAAACCTTTTCGCTTTAGGCCATGTGCAAAAAAAAAGGTTCAATCAATCAATTTCAACTTCTTGTGGGGGAAAAAAAAGATCTCACAGAGTTGGAATTGATTGATTGAACTTTTTAGTCCCACCCAGTTTGCTGTTACCACCGCAGCCATGCCCACCCAATGGGCCACGCCTACCCAATTGGCCACACCCACCCAAAGGGCCACGCCCACCCAGCACCCAATGATACATAAGTGGGTTTTGGGTTGCAGTTTGGGTACTCGGTCTCTAAAAAGTTTGCCATCACTGGTCTAGATTTACTGATAACCTTAAATTGATTCCATATATGTATTTATACCTATTATATATAGATCTGTCTGTTAATTAGGCTTTCATATTCCTCTGACATATGCATCTCCAGTATATTGTAATTAAATGGTTTGCCAGATCTGTTCTGTTCACATTACTGCAGCATGATAAAATCAAACGCTTTGCAGATTATAAACTTAACTCTTTATCAACTCAGCATAAATGCCTTAAAGCCATGTAACAGCTGCAAATAATTTTTAAAAGTGTAAATAAGCTAACTGCCCCTAATTTTAGGGGAACTGTCTAGGCAATTTACTTATGTCTCTCCAATCTCATTTCAGATAAGATAGTTCTGATGGTTTAAATCAGTGTTTTTTTAACTTTAGCAACTTGAAAACAGGTGGACTTCAATTTCCAGGATTCCTCTGCCAGCATGAATGAGTTTAAATGAATTCTGCTAATCAGCTGTTTGCACAGGAAGATGTGCCAGACTTAAGTTTGGGGTGTTCAGTTCCTTCTAACCACTAGATAGCATTGTATAATTTGCTTTTGTTTATGGAAATAGTGTGATATTTCTGTTATTGATCTTTGCCTAGTCAAGATACTTGTTGGTGCTGCTGATGACTCCTAGTCTTTTGAATTTCCTGGGCAAAGGAAACACTATTTTCTTTGTTCCATAAAAGAGATTGTAATGTAATGCTAACATTTGGGAACAGATGTGAATGCCAAGCTTCACAGTATTCAATAACTAGCTTAAGTTTTAGAATTTATCCTGTTCTATTTCCTCTTTGTTGTTGTTTTATATGATACTGTGTCTGAAGAAGAATTCATGCAAACCTAGACACTTGCACACCTGTTTGTGTTAATTGGGTTGACCGTAATATATAAAGCACCTTTTTCTGACCTCATAGAAATGTTGTAATAAATAAGTAATGAAGGTATTACGTGGTGTTTATCTAGGAGAGAATAACGCAGTCATGGGCAACAATCTATGGTGTGTTGGACCCCAAGAATTTAGGCTTAAAATACCTAGGCTAAATAATCACTAGATGGCAGAAAACTAATTTTTGACTGTTATCTTGTGGTCAGCATGAGTAGGTATGTCATTTTATCAAACCCCAGAAGCTAAGAAGGGTCTTGTAGCATAAAATACAAAAATACAAAAGCAAGTAGTAGGGAACAAAGGTAAGGATAAGGGAAAAAGAGAAGTTGTGGGGGCAGGGAGAGAACAAAGGCATTGATTTACTACTTGCTTTTGTATTTTTTACTATAAGCTAATAAAAATAAATATGTAGAAGGGAAAAAAAAGAAGCTAAACAGGATCAGGCCTGGTTAGTCAAGCTCAACATTATGCAGACTTTTACTATTGGTTTTCTGGGCAAAATATGCAATTCTTGGAATATGTAGTCCAGGCCTTAGGAATGAGGAAGAAAAGAGTAAATAGTTAAAGGGGGGTGGTCTTTCAGAAAAAGATTGCTTGGTCCTCAGGAAGAGGAATTTGTGGGAAAGAGATTCTAAGTAGCACTGCCTAGATTTTGTCTGTTATAAGATGGTCATAAAGAATCTCTGACAGTCTTTCCAAAATCTTTTATTCTCACCTCATTCACATAACTGTTTAAACATCTACTATTTCCACATACACATATATATGTGCACACAAAATTATTGAACAAATTTTGTCATATAATGACTATGTATATTTAATACCCATGTAGGATGGCTGCAGTATTAACATTTATCCTTATTACCTTCTTTATTCCATCCTTTTATTGCTATGATTATGATTATGATGATTACTGTGTTGCTTTGCATGAACACTGAGACCTTCTGTACCAGAGACAAATTCCTTGTATTTCCAATCACACTTGGCCAAATAAAGTATTCAATTCAATCAATACAATTCAATTCCATTTATGTAGTGATTAATATATAAATGCTGTCATGTCTGTCCCTTTTTCCTTTATTTCTTTTATATATATATATATAAATTTTTATTGATTTTCTAATATTATGTCTACATATTTGAAAAGCAATGTGGCAGCTGAGTTACAATAATTCAATTACATACCAATATCATTAGTATAAATCTCCAACTATTACAGTAAGTATTCCCTCTCTTTCCTCCTTAATATATACTGTCTCATATGTAGATTAATACAATTCTTATTCTATCAGTCAAATAAAAAATAACTTTCTGACATTTATCAATAGTTTTTAGCTTATATATATGTTAATTGTTTTAACTTTCAAACTTTTAGACAATCAGTGACCTGATAAGTTTTTCCCAATTTTAATTTCTCATTAATATTTAAATTTAATGTTTAATATTTATCATTTCCAAATTTTGCATGACCCCCAATTCCTTTACCACAATTCCTCACAAGATCTAATGTTCAGGATACACATCTATATAAGGTTCTCACCATTTATATCAACAAATTAATAATACAATATAATATTCTTATTTTCTAATAATTTTCAAATATCTTAAATTTAATAACCAAAATTTCTTTTATTTCAACATTTAATACTGCTTCTCTCTTCCTCTATATCTAATATCTGATATTTAAACTAATATTTTTTCCTTTTTCTTACCACTACATAGACCTATTTATTACATTCATCAATAAGATTTTAGCTTATATATATATTTTAATCACCTTTACATGACCTTTACACACAAATCAATATTCAAATTTAACTGTTACACTTCTAAATTTTACATGACCAAAATTTCTTTATCTCAATTTTTTTTTTTTTTTTTTTGCCCAAGATGGCGGCGACCACGGGCGGCGTTTGTTGAGCTCTGCGGTGAGCCTACACAATGGGGACTGGTGAGGTACACGAAAGCCCAGCCGTAGGACATATTCGGAGGGGGGGTGCAAGAACAACAGGCTAGCACCGTTTCGCGGTGTGGAGCCTTTCCCCCCCCCCAGAGAAGTAGAAGCGGCAGCGGCAGCAGCCGGGCGGCCTGTAGCTTGCCGCCGATCAGCTGGTGCTCAGGATCAGCTGTTAGGCGCTGTGCTGATTGCTCGCTCTCCCTTCCTCGGGCGTTGTGGAAGCTTTTCAGATTGAGATGACCTCGGCAGCCTAGGATCCTGCTGCGGACCTCTGGATGGATTATCAGGCGCCTGAACTCGGTTGGAGGGCGCCGTCTGCAGCCGTGTGGATCTCTCTGCTCCTGTCTGTTGCTCCTGGCCCTTCCGCTTATAAAATGGCTGCGGATTCCCGTTTCGGCGTGGAGGCTATGGGAGAGACTTTTCTGTCTCCTTTTTTTCAGAGGATGATAGAGATTTGGCTGCTTGAACCTGAGCATCTGACATTTATAACTGAGCTCCCTGCAGCCCTAGAAATGGATTTGTGTGCTGGGTGGTCTGCTTGCTACTTTCTAAGATGGACTGGATGCTGGAACAGGACTTGGAACATTTTTTCTCCTGTTCCCGTGACCTCCCTATGATGTTCCGGAAGGAGTCTTGGACAGGCCGTGGTGAGAGGGCGGCTCTGGACTGGCTATGAATCCCCTACTGGTGTGAGAGACTAGCAAGGTGGACTTTTGCTTCCCCAGCAACGCTGCCCCTATCCATCCCAGGCTGGATTTCATGGCTAGGTGAGAGGACAGTCATGAGCTCTTGTCTGGACCGGCTCAGGTGAGAGCAGAGCCGGATTGGCAGACTGCTGGATGAAGACACGTTCCGGACTTAATGTTCTTTACATCTGAACTAACATCCCATCAGCTTAATAACTTTTGACCCCATTTGTGAACAATGGCTCATATAGACAGTTCCATCTCATGGCTCGTTTACAATACTCTGGTTCGGACTTGTGCGCCCTCAGAGGGGTTTCTCCCTCTTGGATACGACCAGCCTTCTTTTCTAACATTCCCCTTGATGACGGACCCAATTGCTAGGGCTCCGAGAGGTGGCTGGGCTTAACTAGGGGCCTCGAGTGGAGACGTACTAAGAGGCCCCTGATAAAATTTTTAGCCGGTTATTTTAAAAGGTTAGGGAGGGGGAGGGAGGGGAGGGGAGGGAGGGAATCTTTAACCGGCACTGAGTCTGGACCTGTTAGAGGTCCCGACGGGACGGGGTCGGAGGAGGTGGCTGCTGGTTCTGGGAATGTGGGGGTGGGGCTTCAAATCCCCACGGCGATAGGGAAAGGCAGCAGGTGTTTGCACGGAGGGCCATATCAACACCTGGGATCGCGCCCCCGCTATCTCCGAGCGGTGGCGCGCTCCGACCCTCCGGTTAGCACCCTCTTACCCGGGGATGAGGGTGATCAGGCCCCTGAGCTCAGGTTGGTCTATTTTAACGCTAGATCCGTAGTCAACAAAGCTCCCCTCATCTGTGACCTGATCGAGGAGGAATGTGCGGATCTAGCGTGCATCACGGAAACTTGGCTGGGCTCGGAGGGGGGGGTGCCTCTCACCGAGATATGCCCGCCGGGTTTCCGGGTGCTGCACCAGCCACGGGCTCAGGGCAGGGGTGGTGGAGTGGCAGTGGTTATTCGGGAGACTTTGTGTCCCCGGGAGGCCACCATTGTCCAGATGGCCGGGAGTGAATCCCTCCTCTTGAGATGTGGTCCTCGGGTTCAGTTGGGCTTGTTGCTTACATACCTGGCGCCCAGCTGTGTGGCAACAGCCCTGCCTGAGCTGCTCGACGCCCTCTCAGGGTTGGCAGTGGAGTTCCCCAGGCTTATAGTCCTGGGTGACTTCAACCTGCCGTCACTGGGAGGGTCGTCGGAGTTGGCTCGGGAGTTCATGGCTTCCATGACAGCCATGGGCCTGACCCAGGTTATTGAGGGCCCGACTCATGAGGGGGATCATACTCTCGACCTGGTGTTCCTGTCTGGACAGTGGTTGGACGATCTGGGAGGGGGTTCCCCGTCCATCACCCCTCTGTCATGGTCAGATCACCACCTCCTGAGGCTGGTTTTCCGTCATGCCACCCCCCGCCGCTGGGCGGCGGAACCGTCCAGGTGGTTCCGCCCCAGGCGCCTAATGGACCCGGATCGGTTCCAGAGGGCGCTTGGGCCTATACCTATCACCCTTACCCACAGCCCAGTCGATGCTCTGGTGGAGGCCTGGGAAACGGCTGCCACCAGGGCACTTGACTGCGTTGTACCCATGCGACCTCTGACCCGGCGCAGATCCCGTTGGGCCCCATGGTTCTCTGTGGAGCTCCGGGAGATGAAGCGTCGGAGACGAGGTCTAGAGAGCGGTTGGAGATCCAGCCGATCCGAATCCGACCGATTGCAGTTAAGAACCTTTATAAGGTCTTATCTTGCGGCGATAAGGACGGCGAGGTCTAACTACTTTGCCGCCCTTATCGCGTCCGCAGATAATCGCCCGGCCGCCCTGTTTAGGGTGACTCGCTCCCTCCTTAACCAGGAGGTGAGAGAGGATCCCTTGCAGGGACGAGCCGAGGAGTTTAGTCATCATCTGGCGGACAAAATCGCTCGGATCCGGACCGGTCTGGACTCTGACTGGGCAGAGTCTGACGTGGAGGAATCAGGCGGTCTTGAGCATGTTATCTGGACTGAGTTCGACCCTGTTTCCCCTGATGATGTGGACAGGATCATGGGGAGACTGAGCACCACCACCTGTTTGTTGGATCCGTGCCCCTCCTGGCTAGCTTATGCGGCTCGGGAGGGAACACGAGGCTGGTTCCATGCAGTAATAACTGCTTCTTTGAAGGAGGGTGTCTTCCCTGCCGCCTTGAAGGAGGCGGTGGTGAGGCCCCTTCTCAAGAAGCCTGCTTTGGACCCGGCTGTTTTAAACAACTATCGTCCAGTCTCCAACCTTTGCTTTCTGGCGAAGGTTGTTGAGAGTGTGGTGGCGCATCAGCTCCCTCTGTTCCTGGAGGAAACTGATTATCTGGACCCGTACCAATCGGGCTTCAGGCCCGGACACAGCACGGAGACGGCATTGGTCGCGCTGGTGAATGATCTCTGGAGGGCTAGGGACAGGGGTTGCTCCTCTGTCCTGGTCCTATTAGATCTCTCAGCGGCTTTCGATACCATCGACCATGGTATCCTGCTGCGGCGTCTCAGGGGGTTGGGAGTGGGAGGCACCGTTCTACGGTGGTTCTCCTCCTACCTCCAGGGCCGCTCGCAGTCGGTGTTGACAGGAGGGCAGAGATCCGCCCCGAGGTCTCTCATTTGTGGAGTTCCTCAGGGGTCGGTCCTCTCGCCTCTCCTGTTCAACATCTATATGAAGCCGCTGGGCGAGATCATTCGTGGTTTCGGGGTGGGGTATCACCAGTACGCTGATGATACCCAACTTTTTCTTTCCACCCCGAACCAACCCAGCGATGCCCTCTCCGTGATGTCCCGGTGCCTGGAGGCGGTTCAGGTCTGGATGGGGAGAAACAGGCTTCGTCTCAATCCCGCCAAGACTGAGTGGCTGTGCATATCGGCATCTCGGGTTAACCAACTTATTCCACCTCAAACGATGGGGGGTGAGGTGTTACCACCCGTTGATAGGGCTCGCAACCTGGGCGTCCTCCTGGACTCACGGCTCAATTTTGAAGACCACATAGGAGCCGTGACCAGGGGGGCTTTTGCACAGGTTCGCCTGGTGCGCCAGTTGCGTCCCTATCTGGACCGAGATGCCCTACGCACAGTTACTCATGCGCTTGTTACCTCCCGTCTGGACTACTGTAACGCTCTCTACATGGGGCTGCCCTTGAAGACCACTCGGAGGCTTCAACTGGTGCAGAATGCGGCCGCGCGAGTTGTAATGGGGGTCTCCCGATACTCCCATGTAACACCTCTACTCCGCGAGCTGCATTGGCTTCCGGTTGCCCTCCGGGTGAAATTCAAGGTGCTGGTTATTACCTATAAAGCCCTACATGGCCTGGGTCCGGGCTATTTGAGGGAACACCTGCTGCCGGCATCAAACGCCCTTCGCCCAGTGCGCACCCACAGGGAGGGTCTGCTCAGGGTGCCGCCAGTGAGAGATTGCCGGCGGGTGACACCCAGGGATAGGGCCTTCTCAGTGGGAGCGCCTGCCCTCTGGAACCAGCTGCCGGTGGAGCTGAGGACTGCCCCCGACCTCCGATCATTCCGCCGGGGCCTGAAGACCTGGCTCTTTGAGCTCTCGGGCCCAGGCTGAGGAGAAATTTTAATTGGGGTTTTAAGTATACAGGGTCAATTTAATATTTTTTAATTTGGTTTTTTTAACTTTTGTATGGTGGATTTTTTAATTTCCTGTAAACCGCCCTGAGTCCTCAGGGAATAGGGCGGTATATAAATGTAACTAAAATAAAATAAATAAAATAAATAAATTCATAATATCTTATATTCAAAATACACATCTATTTAAGTATATTCTATTTTAATTCTCATAAGTAGATCTTATTCTAGCTTTCTTTCTTACTTTGCCAAATCATCTTCCATGTCTGTGGTTTTGGCTCATCAAGCAAATCTCCTTGTATTGTTACATCTATTGCTTGACGTTGCGAAAACCATCCAGTCACCATTTTTTTGAGAGGACTAGCAGGTCCAGCAAGTCTTCTCTTTATTTTTCCATCTTGACATAATTGTCCTGAACTGTTTGGCTTCTCTTCCATCTGTTTTTCTTTTTGATCCTCAGGTTCCTTCTGATTTGTATAAGAAATCTTTTCCTTTTTCCATATTGTCAGTTTCTTTTCTGGATTTTCCATTATCTGTATTTGTTGAGTAGTTAAATCTTCTGTCATAGTATTTAATTGTTCCACTTTTTCTGTTGTATTCTGTATAGATGATTCTTTAGTTATAGTCATAGATTGAGATTGCATATCCGGGCTGCCTTCTTGTTTTTTTCTGTAGCTTATTTCTTCACCAGCTGTAAGGAGATTTTGAAGAATTGCTTTCAACATAACAAAAATTTGTTCCTGATCTTCTTCCATAGCAAAACTCTGTTCCTGGTTTTCTTCCATGATAGTATATTAGACTAAAAGCTTAACAGTCAGGAAATCCACTAGATAAAAAGCACGGTTGAACTTTTCACAGCTGAAATTTAGAAGTTGCATGTATCTTATCTATTTTCTGGGCTGTCAGCCAAGTCTCTTTTAGACAATAGCAGGTTGAAATATCAAGTTTAGCCACAAGATGTCACCCCAAAGTTATTTTGATCTTTTCTGTTTTACTTCAATTTTAAAAGGGAAAACCCAGATCTTCAGTAAAAATAAAAACTCCCCTGGGTAGTTGGTCACTGCTGTTTCTAGAGGGAGGGCTAAAATCTCCCTTCGCTCTCCCCAGGGGGAAAAATACTTTAGCAGCTTATGCAGGTACAGAAAATAGTTAGGATTTAAGAGAGGTAGATCTCACCCAGTCTCTTCCACGCTGCTTTAAAGTTGCCTGATGGTAGGTGGACTTTGGCTGTCTGCAGCCTAGTGACGAGCCATATTTCTATGGCTGGTCTTTCGTCCACCAGTTTGGAGGATTTCGCCGGCTCTAGCAGGAGAGCTCCCACTCTCCCGTGATCCAGCAATGGCCCCCTCCTTGCTGGTCACCTCTACAGGGTGACTTTCGACCCTTTTCAGGTTCCCTCAGAGGTACGAAACTGGACGGGGAAAATGGAGATCATCTTCCAGGCGTCCATGGTGGCCGCACGGCAAACCGGAAGTCCTCTTTTTCCTTTATTTCTTATATAAAAGGGGTTTCATGTGTAGACTCTACTTTAGCAATGAGAATGGACAAAGAGTTCTACAGTTTCAGCCCAACCCTTAGAAATTGCACTCAACAATGGGAACATACAGCTTTTGAGATTTTAGCAGACATAAATTAAATTTTGAAACACTTCTTTAGATCTATAATCACTAGAAACATATTCTTTAAAAAAGGAACAAAACACTTCAAATTTTCAGAAAATTGTGTCCTAGAGTTAGAAAAAGATTACTTTTGTATTTTTGTGGAATTATATAAATGTATAATACTATCTAAGGAATGAAAACTAGGATTTAGCAAAATGAATTATTAGTATAGATGCATGCAAGTTTCTCAATAATTCCCATGTTGTTTGAATGAGGTTAAGTGATTCAAAGAGAACACTTTGTCAGAATTTGCTCAAAATCAAAACGAATTCTATGAAAATCAATAGCAGAAAATAAATAAATAAATAAAAATAGGCTCTTGTATATGCAGTTTAAGTCAAGGTTAACAGTTTTTCATATTAAGGATGTGATGGATTAAGCAAAAACTTTAACATGATGGCAGAAAGACAAATCTTAAGATCTATTTTTAACTTCTCCAAATGCTCTTTCAAGATCAAAGAGTTTTGGAAAGTAGGAAACGTGCTTTATAGTGCTAATTGTTTCTTTCATTTGTTTTGAATGCTTGGGAAGTGCTGAGAATTTCCATGATGCTCTTTAGAGGCTAACATAGTGCAATTAAAAGCAAAACTCACTTAGTTGAATTAATGTTATTGATAGGTAAGTGTATTTACCTATACACTTGTGCAGTCTTAATCCTATAATTCTGATCACTGTGTTCACAATATGGGCTTATATATAGTCTAGAGAACAATTTCTCCCACATGAAATATATTGGTCTTTCCTTTTAAGCAACAAAGATCTGTAGTTTCAGCTATGTGTGAAATAAGATCTGCTAAAGCATGGAACAGTGCCTTTTCAGTTTATGGAATAATCTGCTGGGTTTTTCTCAGAGAAGCCTATCAGAAACATGCCTGCCATTCATTTGTCTACCTTTTACTTAATGAAAACTAATGAAGGTTTTAACTAATTGGCCACTGCCTTTCAAGTAGTAGCTCAAATCATTAGGATTCATTAATCTTTTGGAACTCAGGGGTAGAGGTGGGTAAGCATAAAGAAATCTCACTTGTTAGAAGCTTGGGAATTATTGAGCTACTGTAGGTAGATCATCAATTCTATATGAAGTTCTAAGAAGCCTCTTCTGCATAAAATGTAACCTGCAGTAAAACTGGAAAAATATGCACCTTTTCAACTGGCATGGATTGTGTTCTGAGCTGTGCACATGACTTAGTGCCTTTTTAAAAAAATATATATATAATTCCACCCACCGGTTAGCATAGCTGTTCTCACATTAATGTTATTTTCATTTATCCCACCCTGCTTCCTGGAATTCATAGCAGACTTTACAGATTATTTAAATTTACAGATTACTTTACAGATCACCTTATTTCTTCTCACAATAAATTTTTGAGGTTAAATCATGGTTTGCCCACAAGATCAATGGATGGGTTTTGTTATATCTCATTCTAATCTACCTCTCAGAATTGTTGAACAAAAACAAATAATTTTAGAAGTTCCTGCTAGCAGAAAACCCAATAGATCAATATTGGTGCAATACTTGTGACTGGAAATGAATGGTAGTTCCTATAGTAGAATGTTCATAGATACTGTTGCCATCAGTTCCATATCAATGACTTGAATTAATACTTTGTGAGGAGGGGGAGATCAAAGAAAATAACCAGAGCTGTAAGTCCTCTAAGGACAATAAATTCAAAGAAAAATACAAAGATACTTTAAGAGCTTTGCTTCCTTTTATTATGCAAAATCTGGTAATGCATACTCTTCAGTGATTCCCAATCTGCCTTGTCTCTATTAAATTCTAATAATGAAATCATAGCTAAAATGGAAACAATTGTCTTATTTCTTTTTTTAAGGTACTTGGCATTATATATTTAGTCATCTTGTTCAGCAAAAATAATAATTACATTATGGATTTTGATTTGTCTTAATCAATGATCAAAAATGAAAATGGGCATTCATTGCACAAAGGCAGTGAAACCTAATACACTTTGCATATAGCATATGCAAAATAAAAACGAGGTGTTCTGAGAACAGCCCATATGCATTTTTTGTTTGCTCTCTATACTTATACCCAAGAGCTCAAAGCAGTGAACAGTGAACTCTCCTGCCATACCAGTCCCCTGCAACAAAAATATGGTTAAGTATGTTGGACAGGGCAAGTGACTGGCCCAAAGCCACCCAGTGAGTTACATTGAGGGTAAACCTGAATCTAGATATTCTCATCTTAGTCCAGTATACTGACAATTTATTTGCTGGTTAGAAAAAGTGAAAAAGAAATAATTGTCCACACAACAGTTGTCTATATAAAGAGATAGCTGGCAGGCTTTCCTTTGGCTTAACTGTTTTGCTACTTCTCTGCATAAATAGTGAATGAATGCTAATGCAAGCTGATTAGAAGTGGTAGTGCTTGATCAGTGCATCATGTATACCTACAGTCATTATATTGAAACACAGGCAGCAATATTGACAATACAGGGCAAACTGAATTTTGCAGCACCATGGAGAGCTCCATGTAATTCGAGAGCTTTTAGTCCCTGCTCTAGCCTACCTTTTCTTAATTACACAATTTTTTGTTTCAGAAACATAAACATAAACCTTAAACCATCTACCATTACATAAATATAAACCTTAAATAGCTAACTATCTACCATTACATTTCCAAGAAGCAAGAGGCAAATTTCTCTTAGATGAAGATATACTGTAGGTGAGGATCCTGACCACTAGACTTGGACTCATTATAAAGATTAGAGTCCAGTTCTTCAGCTAGTATTATAACAGTCCCAGGTTTGGGCAGCTCCTCTACTGAGCTAGAGGCTGAAGAATGACAATGTGGAACCTCCATGATACTTCAACTTGCAAGAATATTTGATTAGACAAAGATCTGAATGTTAAATCTGTTCTCTTAGAAGGAGACTGCTTATAGTACTGCCCAGATGTGGTGGGATTACAAGTCACAAAACTCCCAGATTCTGGATATCAATCCCAACCCAACTGCAAGTGGCAGGGGGAAGAAGGCTGGATAAAAAATTCTTATCAGTGTTTTGGTGCGCCATGGTAATTCTATATCTTTCCTCCTTGAAGTTTGTCTGCTGGTGAGTTTGTCACCTCTAGGAAATATCACCACATTCTCTAGCCAAGAAATTATTGTACATATGGTTCAAGTGCCATTACTTTATATTTGTTCATGTTGGTTCCACATGGTTGGAAAGGGCAAAAGACGCTAAGGATCCCCTCTGGGGACTGAAGATGCCAAGACCAATAAAGGTGGTGGAAGACACAGTGCAGGCAGAGCCTTCCTTATGGAAGATACATCTCAAGTGCTATTTTGGATTGGGAATAATATATCAAATTCTGAAACATCTATTTACTATAGTTAGGAGAGGTTTTTCCTGTAAATGTAGCCATAATAGCATTTTTCTGTGAGAAATCTCTGTCCAAAGCCTTTGTCTTACATGACACCCTTTTAGAAAGCTACTCTACTATGGAAAACTAGTTATTCTAAGAAAAAAAGCTTAAACCCAGCAGCTGACATTGGAGTTAATTCCTTACTCAAATAAAACCCTTTTGAAAAAAATCTATAATTTGTGACTTCTATTAAATCATATTTTGAGGCTGAATTATGAAATAATTTGATAATATTCTTATAGATAACACTTACAAAATGGCAAAATATTACTAATTTTGTTATGTGCATAGAATCTGCTACAAAATCAGTCTATAAACTGATACAGCACACCTGAACTATAGCTTAATTATGGTAAAATTATGATTACGTTGCAATTGAAAAAGCTCCCAATTCAAACATCATGTACTTATTTTAGACCATTCATATGTGATGTCTCCCTAGGCATCAGAAGGTAATAAAAGTTGAAACAATTTCAAATCAGCATACATCAAAATTGAGAGCTATAATAACACAATAGTGTAAAGTTGGCTATCAGTTATCTAGATTGCACATTGAAGAAAAAATCTGCAATTGAAGTATAAGTCAGAAAGCTGGGAAAATCAAAGTTTACGCCTGATGTTTAGAGTCACGTAACAACTCAGTGACAACATATTGACTGTTAGACTTGTGCAAATTCCACATAAATTGGACATTTGAAACTAAAAGAGGTAATGATTCAATGCATGACTGCAATTTGAGATTCAACAGGAATCTGATTTGATGATGCCATTATTATTGGTTGCACAGTCAGCCAGATGTTCAGACTGGATTTGGCATTTTTATCCATTTGTTGAATCCTTCCCAAAGACTTGGGATAGGCAAATATTTTTTTGGGATGGTGTTAAAGGTACAGACACAGGATGTAAGCTGTTCCAAGTAAAGCTGCTTTTTGCAATTGACTAATTGTGATTTTTGTCAATGCCAGTGGTGTTCAAGTAGTGCTTCAGATGTTTTGGGATTGCATCCAAGGTATCTATTACTAGTAGTATTATTTTTGCTTTCTTTTGCCACTGTTGTTCTACTTCTACTTGCAGTAGAAGAAAAATATATTTGTATTTTATGGTTTTCTTCAGTTCATTTTCTTGTCTATTGTGCTATCTCCAGGTACTGCTCCTTCACTGTGCAGACTTTTCTGTCTTTTTTATCAATTGTTGAATCTGGGATGTTTTGCAGCAGGTGCTTGTTTGTTTGAATTCTAATTCATTCAATTTCTATTGCCGCCCATCTCAAGCAAGTGATTTTAGATGCCACTTGACTCCCAGTGACTCTAGTGGGCTCAAAGATCAGGGACTGCAAGATGCCTTTAATAGCTTTATATTTTTGATGAAAATACTGTACTAAAGAAGTTAGCCCTCCCATGTTTCAGGTAGATACATCCAAAGGTTTATTGGAATAAGCTTTGAAATAATATTCTAGACCAATTTTAGAGTAGTAGGAATGAATTCTGCTCTACAACACATCATTCAGATTATCCAGCAAAATTCCTAGAAAGGAAGATTTTCTGAATATGCTGTCAGAATCCATGCAAAAACCTTTCCATTTGCTTTTCTGAATGCCAGGCTAAGCATGCCCCAAGAAGTTCTTCTTCTGTAATTTATTGTTCCACGTATCTTTTCTGGGAGGCTAGTAAAGATTATCACAATAAGTTGGCAGATATGATCCATTATGACAACCACTAGTTTCAAACAAAGATACATGACAAATTAGCAAAAGTAGATGGTTTTAGGGTAGGCCTTTGGAAAATGACCAGTGACTTCCCTTATGAGAGGTAGTTTCTGGTTGTTTGGATTTCTGGGATGCCCAAAGAGCTGGCATAGCTGGTGGACAAGTTAGAGTCTTTCAGAAAGTGGCAAGACTTGGTAGTGTCAGAGTTGTGGATTGGTGGCCAGATTCTAGGTTAATTAGCTAGCAAAGGCACCAAATGTAGTTGGCACAGTGAAATACATCGCAACAGAAATTGACAAGAACCAGTGCAAAGAAAGTACCAGCACTGAGAAAATTTATTTTTAAACTTGATACCTCACCCCTATATTTAGAACAGGAAAGGTACAGGCACTGCTTGTAAGTATTAACCTGGCACCAATTCATTCACTGTCAAGAATCTTAAACCTTTCCAGACTGTAAAAAAATTGCAAAGTAAGAGTTACCGTGGACCTATGCTTAAAATGCTGAGAGCCGAGTTGTGGTTTTAGCTTTCTTGGTGGGGGTATTTTAAAGTGGTACATTCCATTAACACAGGCAAAGAGTTAAAGCTTGTAGCTGGCCAAAAGCAGTAGAAAAGCCACTAAATCTACAAAGCTCTTTGAAAAGCTACAAAGCATTTCAAAAGTGCCTGATTCAATTCACTGCTTCAAAGCAAATCATTGCTTTGATCTGTGAATCTGCTTCAGTTGGGTCATTTGACTGAAGCTTTATCAAACTGAAGCCCTTTAGAACCTTCGCATAGGCTCACTGGCCATAACTATTGGTAAATTCATTCTAAATAAATCCTAAAATTCATCTGTCAAAGAAGCAACTGATTTCAAAATTATCATGCAGATTGACCAATCTGTTGAAAAATGCTATAAATGGGTTTTATGCTAGTTTATGACCAAAAAACCAAAAAAAAAATACAATACAAGGGTACAAGTCACTGATTCTGGAAGAATTATTAGGAATAAAGCTTATTAATGTGTGGTCATTGCTAACAGAAAAAAAAGATTATTGACAGATGCATTCACTTAGTCTTCAGATCATTCTGACAGCTTCTATGCCTCTCTGTCAAATAGAAAGAATTACTACTACCATCACTATAGTGTTTGGTCTTCTCCACCACTAGTGTCCCTCAGAAGTTTTCATGGAGTAGCTTTTTGTTCTGGCAATTGCTCTGGTGTTAGTATCAACATCTTCAGCCAATTATCAGGGCCCATTTATCTAAGGATCAGTAGTGTTGACATCTGACTCTTCACCTTTAGCTTGAGAGGTTTGAGGGGCCTCCTAGCTTACTTTTGTGCAATGTATTGGTGATTCCATTTTGGGTAGATTGAAAAAAACTTTAACATATACTGCATGGCTGAAAATCCACTGACATCAGAGAGAACATAGTCAAGAGACCCCTCAGGTTTGTTTGCCAAGAAAGAGAACAAGTCTCCTTGCCAGAGAGAACATTGCCAAGGGATTCCTCAAAATCCAATATTCCCTGGAAAGATAGAATGCCTGAAAATATCTCTGGAGCTTCTCATTCAAAAGACTGGTAAAAGCAGATAAACTGAAAGGCATTTGTCCACTAGTATTAATATATTTCAGAAGTATTAATTCATAGGAGTGCCTGAGCTGCTTCACAGAATGCTTTGGTTCATGAAGTCAACAAGGCAAGTCATCGGACCTTGCAAACATCCTGCACTAATTGATTTTAAATTCCTGAAATTCCCTGCTGATAAGTATAGAGACTCTCCTTTACTAACATGGAAAGATTTCCATGAAAGTTGAAATACCACTATAAATACTTATCTAAGGAGAAATACTAATAGTATTTATGTTATGCCATGCTATGCCATGCATTCATAGCAGAAAATAGGAGCCATCTTAGCTCAAACATGCTGTGGCTTGAAGTTAATTTAGTAACATCTATAGTAACCAAAAGGGATTTCTCCAAGTTTGTCAGAGGAATCTTTATGACTTGAAAATCAAATCAGTAACTTTGCACTTTCAAAGCACATGCTCTGGCCCAGATGTCTACCATGTTTTCCCAAAAATAAGACTTGCCCCCAAAATAAGCCCTAGCTTGATTTTATATGTGCACCCAATATAAGCCCTACCCCCAAAATAAGCCATACTTAAGACCCTGCCCACTCCATTGCATCTGGTTGCATGAAGGTCTCTGATGGTGAAATGGAGCCCATGGGGCGCCACGTGAGTCAATCTGGAGCTCCTTTCTCGGCTGCAGAGGCTTTTCCTGAAGGCCTCTCACAGCAAAATGGAGGCTGGGGGGGGGGGGAGGTGCCATGCGCATCAATCCAGAAATAATTTCTCAACTGCAGAGGCCTTTCCTGAAGGCTTCTGCCAGCAAAATGGAGGCCAGGGGCAAGCAGCTGCAGAAGAAGTGGGTCAGTGAGGCAAGGCAGGTGTCAGGGTGTTGGAGACCTGGCTGCGGTGGTCCTAAGGTAAGTGGGTAAGACATCCCCCGAAAATAAGAGCTGGTGTCTCTTTTGGGGGCAAAAATATATATAAGACCAGGTCTTTTTTTCATGGAAACATGGTAAGCCTTTTCCTACATTCAAAATGAAGGCAATCAGGATGTGCCTGAAGATAAGCAACTGTTTATAGCTGTTTATAGTACAGCATCTTCTTTATAGGGTTGATGTAAAGCATATTTTGTTATCCATCATTCCATGGTATAGATGAATATGTGTGTTTGTGTGTCTGCATATTATTCAAGCCTATAAGAATCAGCATTCCTGAAGAAATATATAGTATTCCTCAAATGATTTTAATAAAAAAAGACTGGACAAATTATGTGATTATTATAAATGCAGTGAATATTGTGAGGAAATAAACCATTAGTAAACTTTTCTCTTTATATATAATTGTTCTTTAAAATGTAAGAAATGTAATAGAATGGCATATTCCTGAAGATTCTTGTCTTAAAAATTTACAAAAATTATGATAAAAGCAACTTTTAATGGCAAAATTTGTGGGTCTACAGAAGATTTTGGAAAGAGATGTGCTGCTCACTAGTAATGCCTAGAGGACAATAAAGTCCTCTGTTGCTCAATATTACAGCTTTTCCCTTGGTTGGTTTTTGGTGAAAGATTGAATTGTTCTCTAAGATGAAAATTTCATTATGTTTCAGTGTGATATTTAAGCTGTACCTGGATATTTTTCTTAATTGCATTTTCATTTCAATTCCAAAATATTTTTTGTAGAAAGAACTCCTGAGTCATTTATATGGCATACAGACAATTCAGTTTGCATCCTTTTTAAAACCTTCAGACTGAAGTTTGAATGCATAAAAACCTATCAGTTAATTAGTTCAATCTCCAATACCAAGCGCATGTCAAATAAATAAATGTATTAAATTACATCTTGATTTAGGACAACAGAAAATGTTTGCGAAAATTTTTCTAACTCCAAGCGTTTGGAAAATATTCCACTTTAGGAAGTAGCTACCGTAATATGGCATTGCTATATACAGTAGATACCCTTTATCAATATTGTATTCACAGGGAATTGAGTATACACCACTATGTGTGATAGCCACTCATAAGAGAAATGTCTATTTTCTTATCGATCATATGCATAGAAAAATTTAGAACTATTTATTTCTTGCACATCCCTTTGTATTGTAATCTTCTCTATGGAATTATCACTTGAAGTAATGAAACAACTCTCAGTCGTTATAGTAGTTGTCCACCAGGGGGACCCTTCTGATTATAACACAAGTGTAGTGCACCAAACTGACAGAGCTGGAGGCTCACCTGTGAATGCAGAAGGACTTATGGTAGCTGAACACTGAGGGTAGTTCTGGAATTTTTCCATACCAGTTTGACCAATTCCACACACTCACTCCCGCAGAGTCATGGATTACTGCTACATTCATTGATGTCTATTTCACAGTGAACACCTATATACCCTGTAGTATTGAAAACAATAGAAAGAATTGTGAATTATTGCCCTTATTTCTGATTGGGGCTTCTAGTGGTAACCTTGGAAGCAACAACACAAAAGTATTAGAGCTTATGTGAAGGGCTTTAAAGAGTGTCAATGAACAGTTAAGAAAAGAAATTAGTTGTATGTGTTTGGGATACAATGTGTGTATGTCATAATTGGATGGAAATATGTCCCATACAAAAGATGCTTCCTTATGGCACCAGAACTTTGAATTGCACCCAAAAACCTACTAGCATACAATGCGACACTAACAGCAGAAATACAGTATAATATCTTTACAGCACCCAGCATCAACTAATAGGTAGGTTGCTGTATTTTGTACCAATAGTATAATCTCAAAGTGGTTATCAAAGATAGTCCCATGTGGAGAGTATTGCAGAAGCCCAAATGAGTAGTCATGAGGGCATAACAACAGCATGCAAGATCCTCCAACTTCAAGCAGGGCAGCAATTGGCATACTAGTTGAGTTTCTCCTGACCATTCAGCAGGAGTCCAGAAAGAGCACTCACACACCCTGGTCATGCAATTGCTCCTCAAGGATACTTCTCCTCTAAGAAGTAGTACAGCTATTCTATCTTGCTTAGGTTCCACGATTTCAGTAGCATCACCTACTTAACTTGGGTTGGCAATGTATAATATGATGTCATCTATTGTCAATATTGCTTCCCAACTAATGGATGACCACTCCTAATAGCTCCATGAACATGCTTTTGAAGCAATATTCCCATATCTAAGGGGCTGCCACAAGGAAGAGGGGGAAATCAATCTATTCTCCAAGGCACCTGAAGACAGAACAAGAAGCAATGGATGGAAACTAATCAAGGGGAGAGCCAACTTATTTATTGTTCCTTGGTCATCCTACACAGCATTCTTATAAACCTGATTTGCTTCTTTTTGTAGTGTTTACTAAGGAGGGAAGCAGGGCTGTCTAAAGTTGAACCAGGTGCATGGTCCTTTATCATAGCGCATTGGTGGAAGTTACCCCCACCCCAAACTTTTGATTCATATAAATCAATGCAGAGCCAGAAAAATACTAAGTCAGCAATTGAAACAAGCCAATAACATGGGAATAGTTAGGTCTGGAGCCAAAGTTGGAACAAGAGTGTACTCAGAGGGCCCCTAAGCTAAACACCATGTTTTACCAATCACAATTTGCAGTGTTATTGTATTAATCCAATATTCTAAGACAAACCCTCAAACATTTTACAAGTTAGTGTGATATCTGTAGGAGAAGGAATAGCAGAACCTGAGGGTGGAGTTAAAAGAGGAATCAGCCTACAATCCCTACGTAGCCACAAGCAAATGTACCAGGTGCTGACATTTAGTTGAGAAATTTCTGTGCATAAGCTTTTAGCAATAAATCAGTTTAATTGAATCTTACATGTGGACCTGGTCTTTTGTGCCTGACAATATCTGAATGTGGCCTGAATATAGCCAGTACAGTCTGATTACAGAATATTCAAGCCTACTAGTATTCCATACACGTATTTCTGTTCCCTTTTCCTTAATGTGCACTATTCCTGATTGCAGGAAGGGAAGGCAGTGCAGTTAGAACCCAAACCTAATGCTAATCTTAAGACTTTAAATAGCAGATTTCCTTGTTTGTTTTATAACTTCCCCAAATGACTTCCAAATAAATGGTATGCTGATATCTAGTGGGTCTGATGCTACTTATTGCAGCAACCTTTTCTTCTTACTACATTTAGAATCATTTTACAATTTCAGATGCTCCTTAATATGTAGTTAAGAAATACATTATTCTTTTTAATCCAATAGGATGTCCTTTTCCATTTAATCCAAGCAATTAATACATCCACAAAGAGCTTATTCAAAAGACAATTGAGGTCACAGTTCTAAAATTAGTGAGAGAGTCACGGGGATTCTATGAAGGTGCCAGAGGGAAGGAAGGGGAGGAGCTGTTTAAACCAAGTTTTTATTTTCTTGTGTTTTGATTTTTAAAGGTGACTTTTTCACCCTTAATACTAAAGGGTCAAGCTTTAAGCTTGTTACTATTGCCAGCATTCTGAAGAATCATCAGAATGGGCTAAGTTGGACTTTCATTGATCCAAATTGGAACACCAGGGCCTATTTTGCCCCTATTTGTGAGCAGCAATAAAATAAATGCTGTATGCTAAATCAGGATATGGAACGTGTATTCTAAATATTTTTTGGGAATCTAGTTCAGGCTTCTATATTGCTTAAGTTGAGGAATTGTTTAACGATGTCTGCTTGCTTTCCAGAAGGTATATGCCACTATTACAGAAATGCATGGTTTTTTCACTTTAATAAAACAGAAAAAATAAGACAAAATAAGACAAAACTATAAACAATAATAAAAGCAAAAATGAGAGAGGAATTCCCTCCCTGAATATAAGAGCTGCTCATAAATATATAGATCTCTCTCTCTCTGTATATATATATATATATATATATATATATATATATATATATATATATATATATATATATATATATATATATATATATATATATATATATACACATACAACTTACTGACCTTTGTTTTAATGGATGTTTATTGGTAAAGCAGGAGTCTGATTTCCCTGAAAATTTCCCATCTAAGATATTAATTCTCCTTTTTTAAAATCCTGTTTTCTTTAGCTAGTCTTTTCCAGCACCATTGAGAAACCTGCATTTCTTTTCCTCTTCTTTTTTTCATTATACCTATTAATACAATCCATCATTTTCACACTGAACTGGGATGGGTGGCTTTGAAGGTAGATTCTTTGTAATCATTTTTAATGCTTAGGTGAAAAGGTGATTTTTTCCCATGTTTTACTAGTCATTCAAAACTGAAATAAAACTGAGAATCCTAGTTTTATTTTATTTTTTCATATTTGTATTTCTATGCATATTCCTGAATTTGCATCTCATTATCTACAAACATAATCCCTCCTCATTGATCCAACTTCAAGACCAGGCTGAAAGCAAAAGCTGCTGCTGAGACTAGCACTCTGAAAACAAAAATTCTACCAGAATTCCTTTGAGACAATTTGGGGCTTTCATCTATTCCAATTTCCATAAAAAATATTCATTAAAACAATACACTGCAGTACATAAAATTAAGATAGGATATATATTCTTCTGTGACAGGGTGGGAGATTATATATGTAGGTCAGACTTCAGGAAAAGATTGACAGAAAAGAAAACTTCTTAATTGAATTGAAAATGCTCATTCAATGGATTCTTTTGAATGCAAGGGTTGTACAATTGAGTGGTTTGGGACTGGAAAAATTGAAAAACATGGAGTACCAGATCAGACAATACTGTTTCTCTAAACAAAGCCTTTTAGGATTTAAGAAATAGTTATACACACAACTCTCTAATATATATAGATAGCAAGCGTACTTATGCAAATATATTTAAGCACACACACACACACACACATATTCATAGTAAGATTGCTGTTACCCCACCAGGTATATATTAGGAATAACTAGAATGGTTTAGTTTTCTGCAACAGTGAAAGTCAAGTTATGATTATTTATATTATATTAACTTGGCTTTCTTGGAATAGCTATATTTTGTGTTGTATTGTGTGTGTGTAATTCCATTGAATTTATGTGCTATTATGGTCTGTCTGCTGCATCTATGGTTTTACATTCATAAGCATTTGCACGATTGTAATTAAGTGTCATACAGTTTTTAATTGTGGCAGAAGAAAAACACATTCATACTTACAAGTAGCAGAACTGAAACATGTAATGTATTTTGTATTGTAGTTGTGCAATGCTATTAAAGATAGATGAAGTTATACTGAAGATACTCTCTGGAACAATGGTAAAAAAAACCCATCCTGTTGAAACATCCTGTTATATACAGAGAACATCTGCAAATAAAGAACACCATAAAATATTCAAGAGCACTTTCCTGCATTTTGCATAGTGTCTGCATTATTTTTTTTGGCAATTAATGCTCAATATTTTCTGCATGAGTTCACTAGAGGATTTTGGGACTAGATGAATGAATCAAAACCAATAAAGGAGAATACTCATAAGAGTCAAAGTACTGAAAGAGTCAACAACTTGCTAGTGTCCATCCTTTTCTTCCCAAAAAACTTAACTAAGGAGATAAGATACTGCACTAGTTTTATTTAAAGATATGCATTGGCCATGGAATCTCTTCCAGCTTGTTATAATTTTTTTATAAGCTCTTACCCTACCATGTGGACTCCAAAATTGCTCTGCCAAAGAAAATAACAAAACAATTTGGTTTTTTGAGAATCCACATATTCTACCTTTTGTATAAAGCTGCATATTTTTAATCTATTAAGAGCAGACACCATGACCTTGTTACCAGAACTATTACTTCAGTAGATGGCTTGATTATCTCCCTTGTACAGCAGCATAAATAAAAGCTATTGTTTAATATAACCAAAAAGGGGTACCTTATTGCAGTATGATGTCTGGTCTTTTCTGATAGGACAATGCATTGATTTACATTCTGAAGCATGAATGGGACCCTACCTTTATCAAAACTATCTTTGTTTGGGTATTGAGGTTCTCCTTATTTATGTGATTATATTGGCACACACACACACACATATACACACACTCCCACACACAATACAAAGAGTACAAAAGGAATCCTTAGGGGAAATTTCAGGTTTGTGCAATGCTATATTAGAGGGAGACATGAAAAGAAGTGGAGGAAAACAATGGAAATCAGGTTTTGAAAAGTGCCTTGATTATTTCAATTTAAAATGTGTCCTTGATTATAAAGCAGCAATATTTTTTTTAAAAAAAATGCAGCTATTTTGGAAAGATTCCATATTCATTGACAGATGGGGTAAACATGGGTTTGAGAATTTGGGCTGTACTAATACAGCCTACAGGTGGTATCTTACATGTTTCTCTCTCTCTCTCTCTCTCTCTCTCTCTCTCTCTCTCTCTCTCTCTCTCTCTCTCTCTCTCTCTCTCTCTCTCTCTCTCTCTCTCTCTCTCTCTCTCTCTCTCTGTGTGTGTGTGTGTGTGTGTGTGTGTGTGTCTGTCTCTGTCTCTGTCTCTGTCTCTGTCTCCATATATAGACAAGGATCACCAAAACTTAAAAATTTATTAAAACTGAACTTTCATCAGCGCCTGCTGACATTGCCAGAGTATAAGCTAGGATTGGGAAGCAGGTTCTTATAGTCTCTGTGAGGCCAGTAGTTTGGCTAATGAGCGTGTTACAGGTCTATTCTGCTCCCGCCCTCCTGCAATCAATTGCATCGGTCCTGTCTCCGTCAAGCCCGCTGACATCTGTTTGAATTTAGGCACTCTACCTCTCTCCACTCGCCCCACCCATCAGGAGCATTCATCCTGCCTCAAGCAATCCTCTCGCTGCTCATTTAACAGTTCCACACCCTCTGTTACTGTCCTAGTCTGCCGCTCATCCCCGATACCAGCCTCGTTGTTTACACTGGTCAGGTGCCCTCTCCCCATGTCTATGGGTCCTATTGTGTAGTGGGTCCGACGCAAGGAAGAGACGCCAGCCGGGGTGTGAGTTCAGCTCTTTATTGGAGGGGGGTAGTGAACTGAGGAATGAGGGTTACCTGGCCTCCTTAAATACCTGGCCAGGTACTCGGACAGCCAATGGGGTTGGCCCTAGGTTTCCCGCCGAAATTGGGTTTCCCGCCAAAACCGTTCAGGCCAACGCCCACTGGTGGCTGTTGCTATGCAGGTGCCTGCATACATAACAGGTCCGGTCTGCCTTCTCATCATCGTTCGCTGTAATGACACGTTAATTGATGAGAGCTTGCCATCCTCTATTCTCTTGTTCATGCAGGGAGGCGGTGATTGTTAGTTCATCCTTTCTGTCTTCTTGCCTGTTGACTCATGCTAGTGCAGCATCTGATAGGCTGGCAATAATTCAATGTGCCAATTGACAGAATATTGGTTGGATAAAACTGGGAAAATTGGGGGAAAAAACAGGGTCCCCCCACCATTTATTCCAAACAGCTTTGGGAAAAAAGGAAACAAAACAACAACAACAAAATCCTGCGTTTTTCTCCAACAACCTGTTACCCCTTCTTGTCTGATGTAAAGTCTCCAGAGTTCTATTTATTAAATAACTCATGAGACTGTTTCCTGCATTACAGCAAAGTAAATACTAAAACTAATATTCAATGTAACAATGATAACATAGCAAATATGATGAAATAATCCATGTTCAAACTGAAATAGACCTAATGAAACAAACTGTTGGGTCTAAATTATAGATCTTAAAGAGATAAAATGGATCTTAATTAATAAACTGTTGAAATAAGAATAAGATTAGTTTGGGCTTTTGTTTTGTTTCTGGCTATATAGGTAGTCCTTGACTTATGATCACAACTGACCCCAAAATTTCTGTTGCTAACTGAGACATTTGTTAAGTGAGTTTTGCCCCATTTTAGCACCTTTCTTGTGACAATTGTTAAGTGAATCACTGCAGTTCTTAAGTTAGTAACATGGTTGTTAAGTGTATTTGGCTTCCCCCTTGATTTTGTTTGTCAGAAGGTCACAAAAGGTGATCACATGACCCCAGGACATTGCAACCATCATAAACAGGAGTCAGTTGCCAAGTGTCTGAATTTTGATCACTCAACCATGGGGATGTTGCAACAGTCGTAAGTATGAAAAATGGTCATAAGTCACTTTTTCCAGTGCTGTTGTAACTTTGAACAGTCCCTAAACAAACTATTGTAAGATGAGGACTACCTGCATTTTCTAATTCATCCAAATTTCATCTGCAATTAATGAATCAATGTCCAGTCTTAAAATGCACATGTTTATCTACATGACCTTCAGGTGTTTTCAGAAAGTTAGGTGGAACAAAAAAAGCACTCAGCATCTACTGTAAACAAGTCATCCAATATGTAAGAGGACATACATTGATATAATCCATGCACTGTCCCCCACTGAGACATGGCTGACTTGCACATTCATCAATGTTGATGGCACAGTGATCACCAAGGAAGCCAAGTGGACAGGAACAGTAATAGCCACCTACAATATCATGACAGGCTTCATCATTCAGACAAGGCTCTGACAAACATTCACTGACTTCTAGTTTGCAGTTGATACCTGCAGTGAAAGTTGAATTTGAAGACATGTCAGAAGTGCCTGTTCTGAAAATAGATGACAGTTTATAGGCTTATACAGTATATGAATTAAAAATATTTTGTTTCCCAAATCTTACAGTGATTATTTTTGTTTCATATCTCAGGGAAGAGGCAGAAATTTAGATTTTAATGAGGACAAAAAGCACAGTTCTCATTTTCTCACATTGTTGTTTGTAGAGTCCGGTAACTGACTTCCTTTCTTGGAGACAGCTTTAAAGTATAACATTATTCTATCCAATGAACATTCTCTGCTAAGGTTCTGAAAGTTCTGTGAATTGACCAGGTTCACACAATATTTTAAGGGACATCCACAGAGAGAACCAACAACATTAAAATGCTGGATGTGATCATGAAATATAAGTTCCTCCACTTTTTCATGCATGTAAAGGGGTGGACTTTGATTGTTTAGTCATGTCTTAAGTTTTTTCCATCATTTACCTGCTCCAAAGAAACCCTTGCATGCAGGTCAAAATGTACCAAATGAGTTTGATAGCAGGGAAGGTTCATTGTGGCACAGGTAAGAGTACAAGGAGTACTTATGGTGATATTAGCAGTGTGTGGGTTGGTGATGTGGATATATAATATATCTAAGCAACAATTCCCCAATGATTTTGCTGCAGATTGTTTGTATGATGCAAAAAGCTGTATGAATCTAAAAAAATTGTAAAAGACCAAAGTAGTGGCGTTTGACAGGAAAAATGGAGTGAACAATTACAAGTTATACCTACATTGTGAAAAACTACAGCAAGTGGATGAATTTTATACCCTGGTAGAATGCTTATTTAAGATGAAAAATATGAAAAATTAATTAAGATGTTCAAACTCTAATAGAAAAGTGGTATTATGTGATTTCTTGCAAGAAATGAATATTTATCAAAGGAAACAACAATTGCTACGTATAATAATGTTCTTCAGCTCACTTTGTTATATGCAAGTGAGAATTGAGTATGCCCGGAAAAACTGAATAAGGTGGGAGTGGGACACTTAACAAGTGTATGCGATAAAATTAGAAGTGATAAGGTTAGGACTGACTAAATGCTGAATTAATGTGCCCTAAGAACAGAAGTGAGTGATGAAAGAAATGCATTGAGATGGCTTTGTGAGAGGCAGAATGAATATTGACTTGCAAAACAAACATATATAGGAAGAGTGAACTTATTGAAAGGGAAAAGCAAAGTTAGTGAAATCCTGAAAAACAGAGATAAGATGTTTAAAAAATAGCAGGCAACATGACACGAATAAAGTGGAAATATTTTTGTTGCAAAGAAAATAATGAAGAAGTATTGAAGACGATGTAAATTACTTTTAACTATGTTTCCTTTTCTTATCTAATGTCTTAATTTCTTTTGCTATTTCTTACTCCTTTTTCTGATTCTGCATAATGCTGCTTACCCTAAAAGAGAATAGTGTGTGGGTGTGGGTGTCTGTGTGTGGTATGCATTTTCATTCCCCCCCCCCTTTGACTAACAATTTGTGGCTCAGTGGGTTAGGATGCTGAGCTTGTCGATCAGAAAATCAGCAGTTTGGCGGGTCGAATCCTGAGTGTCGCGTAACAGAGTGAGCACCTGTTACTCGTCCCAGCTTCTGCTAACCTAGCAGTTTGAAAGCACGTAAAAATGCAAGTAGAAAAATAGGGACCACTATGGTGGGAAGGTAACAGCCTTCCGTGCACCTTTGGCATCCAATCATGCTGGCCACATGACCACAGAGATGTCCTCGGACAAGCACCGGCCCCTAGAGTCGGAAATGACTAGCATGTATGTGCAGGGGAACCTTTACCTTTACCTTTATTCATCATTGAAAACATTTTTTTCATAACAAACAACAATCTGGGTCTTTAAATTCAAACTGTGAAAATAACCCAAGTTGCCACTTGCATTTATTCTTTATATAAATTGCTTGATGTGCAATTTAAGATGCTAACGGATTAATCCCTTTTGTGTCTATTTTCCTAAAGAGCTGTGATCTTTTCAAGCATTCAGTTGTGCTGTTTGTGATGGAAACAACAGGATAATAGAACACCAACTTTTGATATGGAGCTATCATGCCTGGATTTGCTACAAATATCAACATTTATGCATCAGGCCTGGTTTCAGCATGGCTGTTTCCTTGGTATAACTAACTAATGAATTTCATAGACTCAGCCAATCCAAACATACCATAAGGCAGAGT
This sequence comes from Vipera berus, assembly GCF_964194415.1. Classification (NCBI taxonomy): domain Eukaryota; kingdom Metazoa; phylum Chordata; class Lepidosauria; order Squamata; family Viperidae; genus Vipera; species Vipera berus. Next base: position 95,967,585 of record NC_138204.1, read on the forward strand.
GAAGCAACTGTCTCAGGTAACATAGCTGGCAATTTCTGCACAGTCCTTCTGAGTTGCTGCCTGTAAAGTATAGCTACATGAGCTATATGGGTTGCTTTCTAGACTCTGTCTGGTATCTCAGAAGCAATGGAAGACACTATTGTCAATGAAATACAACTCATTTGCTAGCCCTAATTTTGTAAAGGGAAATTAGGTTTTATTCAATAAAGTATCACCTACTATCCTGAGATAAACTGGTTTTAGATATTTTAGATATTTCCACATTATGATCACAATATATCATACTGTTACCTGATTTGGATCAAAGCATAGGCAAAAGGTAGTTGGGTTATGGAATAAACATCAAAAGGGTGCAAATCAGCTGAAATTTGATTCATATTTGAGATTTGAAGGCATAAAGGTTTGATATAATCCAGTTGAAGATTTGATTCAACAAAATATTTAAACATACTCTATGAAATATCAAAATAACTGCAACTTTTTCAACTTTGAACAGAGTGGGGTGAAAATAGCAGGGAGATCCTTTACTGAACAAAGGGCCATCTAAATAGATGAAAGAATTTTATTACAAAAAGCTTCTGAAATATGTCCCTCCACCACTTCAGTTATGTCTTCTGTGGAAGATATAATAAAAATAATGAAAGGACGGTACTGCTATCTCCAAAGTATCCAACAAAGAGCTTATAAAAATGCAAAGAATGTCTTAGTCCAAATTTTAAATAAAAAATGTTTAACAACTGTTGAAAGTTGAAGTAACTCTTACAAAAGATAAATGAGTTCACCACTGCTAGATTTTCTGGGCTTACAAGCATTATTAATTTACACAGAGATTAATAGGAATTATACTATAGATAATATGGCAGACTGAGTTAAGCAACAATATGGAAAGTACATGAATTTGTGGAAATCTCAAGGATTATGCAAGAAAGAGGAAGCCAGACTTAAGAGTAGCAGAATTCCTTTAAACCTCTTGCTATCTCTCCAGGTGAACTGCCTAAAACAATTCTAACTGAAGTTCAATATCAGTAGATACATTATATTGTTTAATACCTTCTCCAGTCTATGGATACAAAAATATTATATTCTTTGATATGATGAAAACCAAGAAAGAGTATCCAATTATTATCTAAGAGTAAGAGCAGTTTGAGTAGAATTAATTACCAAGGGAAGTGGTGAGTTTCTATTCCATGGAAGAATTCAATAAGGGCTGGACAGCCAAATGTCATGGAAACATTAATTAAAATTTATTCTTAGAGTTGAGGGCTGAATTCAGTTTCCTAAAAGGTCCTTTCCAACTTCAGATTCTATGAAATTACAAATCACTTTTAACTCTCCAGAGTAATTCAAAGCATTCCAACAAATTCAGTTTTGGTTCAAAGATTCAGGTTGAAGCTTGAATTCATTTCATTTGAATGGAGGTAGTGCACTGATGAGTGTGATGTTTGCCTGGCATATTGTGAAACATGACTAGTGTGCATAAAATATCATAAAAACTGTTTCACACAGGATTTGCATGAATATTTTGTGAGATGCATGTTCTCTTGTTCCTCCCAAAGATCATGCTTTATTCTCAAAACATGTATGCAAGCAACTATATAGTCAGACCACCATGATGTTAATGAAAAGATCTCTAGACATACACATCATATTGTTTGCACTGAGACAATGGGCAATATATTTAACCCTGAGAATTGTTCTCATGTCACAAAGTGTACAGAATTTACATGTTCTGCAATTGTTGAAACAATTTGAAGTTTAGGAAAACAATAACAAAAAGATTATGCCAAGGAACAATAGGCAAATCTTGAGGATTGGAGGGGCAGTTTACTCAAAACAATTGTCATAAGTATTAGGTTTACACAAACACATGAAACTACGTCTTGATTTTGCTCTGGATCAGGCCATTGGTCTGTCAAACCAAATAACTTGCCTTAGGCTACTGAGCAAAAGACTCTTTCCATCTATAAAAATCTATCCATGCAACACACACACACACACACAGAGTATATACAGTATATACACGGCAATGGAAAAATATATGTAGATACACACACATACATATAAAACATATAAAATATATAAGACCACCACATTTATCATATTTGTTTCTTAACATGGAGTAGATGGTAGACTTGTAGATGCAGCTTAAAGCCATCACATAATTATTTGCCCAAGTTCCCATGCTGCTACTTAATTTTATTATCAAAATGTGTATGTGGGGGGGCTTGGATTATTTTAAGTCAGAAATTGCATTTTGACAATAAACGAAGTAGCAGCATGGGAACTTGGGCAAATAATTATGTGATGGCTTTAAGCTGCATCTACAAGTCTACCATCTACTCCATGTTAAGAAACAAATATGATAAAGAAAATTGTCACTTAACAAACCCTTGCAGATAAAATAGACTTTTGTCTTCCAACAAAGGTACTAAGTGTAATCCAACAAAGTTGGAGTGACATCCAGCAAAGAAACATCATTAGCCATTTCAAAAAACAATAGAACATGATTTTCAATCTTTTAACAAGCCACATTTAATCTGTTAGCTGACATGTTATCTAAGAAAATCCACAGTATCCTTCTGTATAATGCTTACTTTGATAGTCAACACTTTTCTTCAAGGTAGATCTTAACTTCACTTTATAAGTTCCCCATTAGGAACACAGGAAATTGGTCTGTCTGGAGAATTCTGTATTTTCTTCAGGTTAACGAATGTTTAAATAATGAAACACTTTTTATTTCCAGTGTGTCCAGCACCAGTTGCACTCCATCATTTAACAGCTGTCCAACACAGGCACTATGAACAAGATATATCTATATAAGAATATATAGATACAGATATATAATGAGCATAATAAAAATGCAGATTCTCCTCCACTGCTCTCCTGACTGCCTAAATGTTCAGTCTTCCCTGTGATTCAGGCATACAAAGCTCCTTCCTTCTAGTGAAAATTATACAAGACATTTCTTAGCTCTTTGATGGAGGGGGACAAAAAAAAAAGTCACCCAGCAGATCAGCTGCAGAACACTGTCTGGAGAGCTCACAGAGCAACTTGCAACCCAGAGCCGGTAACAAGAGCATTTGGTTAGCATTACCGTGGTTAATTTATTGTGAGCTCTCAGCATACATATCAAAAGTTATAAGCTTTTTTTAACATCCCAGAGAAATGAGATGAGGGTGGATGATTTCCCACTGTGATTCATGGTGTCAGGCTGGGCTAATAGCAATAGGCAAGCTCCCTCTGACTGAGTAAATGAGGATTTTTATTACCAGCAGAGACACCTTGGGAGTTTCATGCAAGATTCCCTCTGGCTCGTGCATTTAACACATCTCACTCACAGTGAGCTGCAGAAAGCTAAACAACCACCCGAACAACAGCAGGAGCCGCTGATAAATCATTCTGTTAAGTGGGCTTTAAAACCCACTATTTTACTATTGCAGAAACAGAAAGCTTCCCTTTATGGAATTATTACTCTTATTATTTTAGGCATGGATGCTAGAAACTATTCTCCAGCGGTTTTCTCAGCATATCTCTTTGGGTTTATATTTTATGCCGTATTTTCTTCGCAGTTTTTAAACCCTTCATACAGATTCTTGTACTATACTTCCCTAAACAAAGCTATTGAACTGAAGGAGCCAAACAAAACAAACTTAAAAACAGACAGAACTCCTAGAACGTGCAAGAGGACTAGTGACTGGGGAGAGTGCCCTTGTTTTTCTTTTTTTCCTATAGGTGTCTCAACTTGAAATTGTGCTTAAGCAAGAAAGAGTCAAAGGCAGAATTGCCAGAATTGCCAGAAAGAGAGTTTCATAATGACCCAGGATTGGCTGAGTTTTCAACTGGATGGAAAACTGCAAACCATGGGAGAAGTAGAAGGAATAGGGGGTATTTTTCCCCCCAATGTTTTCCCTGATTGGAACTGTCCTTTTGAATGGCTTATTTTGATTTCAACTATAGCTGAATTAAAAGTGTGTCTCCAGAAGCTGTTGTCTGATTATGATCATAAATATAATGAAGCCATCATAGAAAGGTATTACATATTAAAAAGGTAAAGGTTCCCTCGCACATGCGTGCTAGTCATTTCCGACTCTAGGGGGCGGTGCTCATCTCCGTTTCAAAGCCGAAGAGCCAGCGCTTGTCTAAGGACGTCTCCATGGTCATGTGGCCGGCATGACTAGATGCCAAAGGCACACGGAACGCTGTTACCTTCCCACCGTAGTGGTCCCTATTTTTCTACTTGCATTTTTACGTGCTTTCGAACTGCTAGGTTGGCAGAAGCTGGGACGAGTAACAGGCGCTCACTCTGTTACGCGGCACTCGGGATTCAACCTGCCAAACTGCTGACCTTCTGATCAACAACAAGCTCAGCGTCCTAACCCACTGAGCCACCGCATCTCTAAGGGTGGCTTAGAACACATTAAAAACACATTGCAGCCCCCAAACCAGTGATCTAAGCAATGTAACACAGTCCTACAGGGCAAAATATGTTCCCTGCTCCTGCATTAGATCACTTCTAGAGGCCCACTGCTAGCCGTGCAGGATTTCTTCACGCAGGAGAGATAAGACTGCACAATTGTTCAGATCAAAAGTATTGTCCAAAAAATATGTCTCTGGGACGAGTAACAGGTGCTCACAATGTTACGCGGTACTCGGGATTCGACCCGCCAAACTGCCGACCTTCTGATCGACAAGCTCAGCGTCCTAACCCACTGAGCCACCGTGTCCCTATTACATATTATTACAAGGGAAATAGTAATTTGAATTTCTTAGCACTACAGAACTTGACCACACTTTAGGAATACTTTAAAATCTTATCCTCCCTATTTAGTTCAGGGTACTGACCTCTCCTTAGGTTTGCAGTAATTAACTCTTAAACTTTCAGTTCCACTGTCCTCCTGGTAGGTTGGGCTAGTCAGTAAGCTTAACTGATAACAGTGGGTTTTTCTTTTTCAGTAAAGAAGTTAATCATTGTGATACAAACAAAGGACAATGTGCTTGATAATACATGAGATTGAAAGAGAAAATTTCCTTTCCTTTCCTTTCCTTTCCTTTCCCTTTCCTCCCCTTCCCTCCTCTCCTCTCTTCTCTCTTTCCTTTTCTTTCTTTCTTTCCTCAATCCCTACATGGCCAACTAGCCAGATAATGAATGATGCTGAATGACAATCAGATTCAAAATAAGGATAAACTTGCTAAAAAAATTATTATTTTTTTAGATAAACAACATTCAGATCATTGCCATGCCCTGTAGGGGAAGCATGAGTGAAACGAGTATGAATGCTACTGTAAAAAGCTTTCTACATTTTGTAATTGGAGGAAGACGTTCTTCTAGATAAGGTGACTGAAGCAACAAATACGTAAGAACACCCCTGTTTCTATCTATGGCACGTTCCATGGTAAACTGCTAAGCTTGTAAGCTGCCCTGAGTCTTCGGAGAAGGGCGGGATATAAATGCAATTAAAATAAATAAATAAATAAATAAATAAATAAATAAATAAATAAATAATTGTCCAAATGATTGGTGAAATGTGAAAAGGAAAATGGGGGGAGGCAGAAAGTTTGGAAGTAGGACAATACTACTCTTTCTTCCATCTGATGTTCATGTTTCTCTTTCTGATTTAGGCCACCAGTCCTGCTGAGCAATCCCGAATCCTGTCTGGATGATTTAATTTTCTCCTTTCACTTTTTAATACTAGTTTTCTTCTTCTTGTTGAATGGCGAGCCTGTCTTCCCCTTCATCAAGGAGTTTATTCCTGGGTCGCAGCTATTGCCTTTGGTTTGGCTAACAGAGTCATGTCACGCAGCTTCCCTCATACAACAGGAGGTCCAGGTTGAATGTGATCATTTCAGAGCAGCCATACCGGCAGTTAATGGGCTTTTCCTCTCTCTCTCCTTTCTGTCTTTCCTGTGGCTGTGTAGTTCTTCTCATCACTTGCCCTGGACCAAGACACATACTGGTAGCAGCAGGGTGGCAGGAAAGCAACACATTTTTTATTTGAAATATTATTTGGTGTCCATGTGATGGATCTTAACTGAAGGCAGACGTCAAAACAAAGTCTATGCCACTCAACAGAAAAGATCTACTTTTACTTTTTGACATAACTCCTGCACTCCTTGACAATTTATTTCCCAGGGGTGGGGAAGAGATTGGACGCAATATTTACAGTCCTGCAAACATGATCATATTCTGGTACACTATACTACCTTATTTTCTAGAAATTGCTCACTAAGTTTAATTTGTTGGAGGGTTATTTGGTTCGATAATTTTACATGTCAGCTATGCTCCTGATTAAAATTTTCAGGATGAAACCACACAATTCTCCGTGACAACAACATACATTCAGGAATACACTCAGGGCACTTTGGCATGAGGATTTATGCCAGTATGAAAGCAGGTCCAGACTACGATGTCCCCAGGACATGAGTGGCCCTGGAGAGCTGAGCTGATTTATTTCCAGCTCAGCTGTCTTGTAGCTGAAATGGCTGCAAACTATTTTCCCACCCATGAGAACATTTGCTTTCCTGCTCTTCCTGACTCCAACAGTCGGGTCCTGTGAGGTCTCACAGTTCCCCTTTAATAGTTCAGAGAGATCCTCAAGCACTGGGTCAACTGGATTTCAAAGGTTCCTCCCTTCATTCCCCATTTGAGTGAAACTAGGGGAGAGTATTTTTGTTGCTACAGCAGTTTGGAGCACAAATTTTCTCCCTTTGTTTTTAGCATTTCAAGTCAGCAGAAGTGAATTGTTTCTCACAATTTGGGAAATGAAAACAGTGATAATGTAGAAGGCCCTACTTTCAAAATCTAGTTAGCACACATCCTGTTTTACCTTCATCCCTTTTTTCAATACTGATTCTTTTCCAAAGTAAATACATAGTTGATCTACCCTTCAGAGACTATAGGATGAATGAGTTAAAATAATACAAAGGGCGAATTAGATGATGGCGCCAGTGAGATTCTGGAGGACAAATTCAATCAAATAAGCACAAGGAATGAAATTGAACGAGGTTCATAAAAAAACACTGAGCAAATTCAATTTAACTGTATTTTTAATCCTTATAATACTGCTTTAAATTTATCAGCTTGTGAAATATAGCCTACTAGAATATTTAAGAAAAAAAGCTGGCATTTTTGTTTAAAAGAGGCCCAACATCAAAACAGCAGCAGTTAATTCTATTGATTTTAGTAATGGTGGATAGTGCCTCTTATACTGTATACATCAGTTCCAACGATTTTAATGGAACATACTTGCCAAGAAATTTGAGTTGTGAGTAAATATCTTCTGCCTTTTCATGTACAGTTGCTGAAATGCAAGAATGGGCTATTGAAACAATGTGCGTTAAGAAATATTGGAAATTTCATGGTGAGATTTCACATGATATTGTGTGAAGTGAGGTTAAACAAGAACATATTGCATTGATCTCCAACTGTGCTTTTTTCTTGGGATTTGTGAACTTACCCTATAAATGATTCATACTGAACAGTGGTTAGATAATCCTACACTTTGACAGGCAAGACAATCTAATAACTAAATAAAAATAAAAAATAAATTTAAGATTCACAAAAATATTGTCATGTGCTGAAAAATGTGCAGTTTTATGAGAGATAAGGCAAAGCTTCAGAATGCATAACCACCTTGTCAGGACATATGAAAATGTCTCTTTCTAAGAGGGGCTGACGGAGGTGGCCTTTGATGAAGGTGATCTGAAAGTGTGATGCATAATTTAGAGTGATTCTTATAAAATCCCTGCAGCTGCAATCCCATGGCGAAGTGGTAAGGGAGTATTAGGTCCATAACGAGATTGCAGTCTACAGCTGGTAAAGTGAAATGAAGGGAAAGTGAAACCACAGCGTATGTTATGTGAAAACAGTGTGTAGCACTGCTGAGTGGAGAAAGCAGCATGAAACTGGCAGTTCCTAGCATGAAAGAGAAGGCTGTATACAGTATTGTAGGTCAAGCAGATCGATAGGAAAACTAAGCAGGCATGGAGGTCCAAGAAGGTAAAGACTGGTAGCAATGAAAATTATGGAAGATCAGCTTCAAAAGAGAAGTCAACAGAGTTCCAGATAGTTATACCTTGTTCAGCAAACTTTCTCAAAAGGGAAATGGATGGAAAGGAAAAGGAACTCAAGGAGGACACTAAGTATTTCCCACATTATATCCTAATACTTACAATGGAGAGTGAGGTACCCTCTGCTGATCAGACACATACACAAATATTAAATATTGAAATGTGGGGTCTTTGGTGTGCTTTGAGCTTGATTGCTTGCTTGCAAACATTTCAGTAACCCACCTAGGTAACATCATCACTAATGCAATAGAACATCAAACTGGAGAATCTTTTCTCCATGTATTCCACAGATAGCGCATTGCATGCTGACATACCCAGAGCTGATTTTCCAACTTCCAGGTTCCAAATGAGAGGATTCCAGTGGTTGTTGATACTATTTGCATAGGTTTGTCAAAACAAGGGGACTTGAGTAATTGTCTGGAATATATGTGCCTTGGGGGGGATGCAAAATATAGGTTGCACGTATACTAATTTTGTGAGTTCTTACCTGTGTACTCAAGAGGACAAATGCACTCATACTTTCCTATGAGGTTCAAACAAGTGGCACCATTCAGGCAAGGTTCAGAAACACATTCATTCACCTCCCGGTCACAGTGCTTTCCTTGGTAACCTGGGACACAGTAGCAGGAATATCCCCCGATCTTGTCTCTGCACACAGCTCCATTGAGGCAAGGACTGGAAAGGCATTCGTCAATGTCAGTTTCACAGTGTATACCTGTGAATCCTTCAGCACAGGAGCAGGTGAGACCACTAGGTGCATCCTGGCAAGTGCCTCCATGCCTACAGAAATATGAATCACACAAGCTAGTGGCAGTTTCACAAACAGTGCCAGTGTACCCCATGGGACAATCACAAGTAAAGTCAAGATTTCCAGGAACGCTTGCACAAGTAGCATTGTGAAGGCAAGGGAGAGAAGAGCAAGGATCATAAGTTTCTTTAATACAATCTTCTGCAGAAATGTCCACCGATGAGTCCAGACAGTGGCAACTAGTGGCCGTGGCAGCAGCGTGGCACTCAGACTTCTTTTGGCAAGAATTGGACTGGCACTTGGGGCCATCATTCATGCAAAGTGATTCTAAAAATGATAGAAACACAAAATGAAAATTAATAGACAACTTTCAGCAAATCAGCAAGTGAGCTATGCAAGAAAAACTTGCAATCCCCTTTTCTAGTTTAATAGGGACTCTTGTTCAGGGCTTAAAAGTGCTGTGGGAAGTCAAGCCACCCCCGCACTGAGAAGGAAATATTAAAAGGGCAGAATATATTTCCCTAAAGGATTTTAAAAGCAGAAACTAACCCTGCCTCCAAGTCTCTCTGTCTCAAGCAGAAACCAAGCCTGCAGAAATGCAGATAATCCTGTCAGAAAGACTGGAATCAGGAAACTGTACCTTCTGCAGGGGAGCAGAAGAGTCCTCGACAGGTCTGAAAGCGTGATGGTAGATCCCTAAAGGAGCAGTTACTCTGAGAAGGATCCAGAGTGCTCCATGGGTCCCTTTTTGACCCAAAACTGTGGTGGTAGGCGGAAGTCTCACGAGGAAGCTTCAGTGCGCTGGACCCAATAGAACCAAAGTGAACCCCTGCATCAGGAATAAGCGAATCATGGGGTTCCAGGTTCGAGATAGGCTCCTCAGTGTAAAGCTTGCTTGAGCCTGGGACGGGAATCAGCTACCCATTCAGGCAGGTATGAAAAAGATAGGTAGAGAAACTATATATAAAAATGAACTTTGCTTAGGGCTTTGCTTGGAAACCAATTTGGCTAAATAAAGGTACTTAAAGGGAAAGTAAGAAATAATGATTCCCCCCCCCTCTCTCTCTCTGCACCCACGTGGTATGTTTAAGATTTGTGCCTTCCCTAATTTGAGTTAACTGAGATTTATGGTGGGAATGACTAGGATGTGTAAAACTAAGACCTCTGTTTCCTTTTCTGTTCTCTTGCCTTTGTGTGTATATGTGTGTCAAACTCTTTGTGTATGAGGTAAATGTGTCTGTTAACTGTCTCTAATCCAAAGAGAAAAGAATTTTAAAATTCTGCTAGAAATTCTGTTTAAATTAAGCCACCAAAAAGAAAATGTCCTCACTCTGTTTGTCTGGCCAACAAACAGAGTGAAGAGAAATGTGTTTGTTTGTTTGTTTTTTCTTTTCCCCTTTCTCTCTCTGTACTCTTAAGAACAGCCCAAAGTTAGGAGGAGGGAATGTTTTAAGTTCATCTGCTGGAAAGGTTTCACTCTTGCATTTAATAATAATAATAATAAAGTTGGAAGGGACCTTGGAGGTCATCTAGTCCAACCCCCTGCTTCAGGAAGGAAACCCTATACCATTTCAGACAAATGGCTGTCCAGTCTCTTGTTAAAAAAACTTCCAGTGTTGGAGCATTCACTGCTTCTGTAGGCAGGTTTTTCCACTGGTTAATTGTTCTAACTGTCAGGAAGTTTCTCCTTAATTCTAGGTTGCTTCTCTCCTTGACTACTTTCCATCCATTGCTTCTTGTCCTGCCTTCAGGCACTTTGGAGAATAGCTTGACTCCCTCTTCTTTGTGGCGGCCCCTGAGATATTGGAACACTGCTATCATGTCCCCCCTCATCCTTCTCTTCATTAAACTAGACATACCCAATTCCAGCAACCATTCCTGATATGTTTTAGTCTCCAGACCTCTAATCATCTTTGTTGCTCTTCTCTGTACTCTTTCTAAGAGTCTCAACATCTTTTTTACATCGTGGTGACCAAAACTGGATGCAGTATTCCAAGTATGGCCTTACCAAGGCATTGTAAAGTGGTATTAATACTTCACATGATCTTGATTCTATCCCTCTGTTAATGCAGCCTAACACTGTATTGGCTTTTTTTTTGGCAACTGCAGCACACTCCTGGGTCATATTTAAGTGATTGTCCACTAGGACTCCAAGATCCCTCTCACAGTTGCTACAATTGAGCAAGGTACCACCTGTACTATACATGTGCATTTGGTTTTTCTTGCCTAAATGTAGAATCTTACTTTTTTCACCATTGAATTTCCAATGTTCAACTCTGTCACGATCCTTCTGTATCTTAAGCATATCTTTTGGAGTATTGGCTGTTCCTCCCAGCTTGGTGTTGTCTGCAAATTTGATGATTTCCCCTATTCACCCTGTTTACTGTTCATACTGTGCATTGGTGTATAGACATTTGAGTCCTTTATGACTAACCCTATGTTTACTTTCTACATAACCTGTGTGGTGCCTGAGTTCCCCTATTTTCTTACCACCTGTTTGGTTAGTACACTTTGTGTGGCACTCACTATTAAAAGCTTGATTTTGCTTGATAGCAAGTTTGATATTCTTGTCCACACACACATCTATGTTACATGCACTGCTAACCCTGTAATTTTTTGATTGCTAGGGACAAGGATGTTCTTTATCAATTAACTCAGTGTCCCCGTTGTTTAGTTTAAATATTCCTCCAGAAAATCTGTGAGTTTATTGCCATTTAACTCAGTCCCTTTCTTTGATGGATGCAAACCATCTCTTTTGTATATTGTTTCATTGGACCAGCTACAGACATTGTGAGTAATATAACCAAAGACTTCCCCTTTACACCACTCCTTTAGCCACATATTGAATTCTGCTATATGCTGACCTTTTCCATTTTGCTCCTTATACACTGGTAAAACCTCTGAAAAAGTAAGCCTACAGCCTATCCTGCTAAGTTCCTGCCCCAAGTTCTGGAAATCATTTTGCAATGTGTTGAAAATGGGTATTTGTTGTAAATGGGTTTTATCTGTCTATCCTTTTCCTGAAACATGACCAGCATTTTTCATTTTTTCATTTTTCATTTTCATTTTACCTACGGCAACACCTGCGGCCGGCGTCAACTTCCCTCCGTCCAGTGCGCTCCCACAGAGAGGGCCTCCTCAGGGTGCCTCCAATCAAAGAATGTCGATTGGTGGCCCCCAGGGGGAGAGCGTTCTCTGTGGGCGCGCCAGATCTATGGAACCGCTTGCAGGTTGAGCTCCGGACGGCCCCCGACCTTTGCTCCTTCCGGTGCGATCTAAAAACGTATCTATTTGAGCAGTCTGGCCTGGTCTGATGGGTTAGGGTTGGGGTTTTAATACATCTTAACTATTGTTTTAACCTTGGGCATTTATTTAATTCGCTTTTAACTTTTGTATCCTGTTTTTGTATTTATTGCCCTGTACACCGCCCTGAGTCCTTTGGGAGAAGGGCGGTATAAAAATGTAATAAATAAAATAAATAAATAAATAAATGTTTCAGGTCCTTAAGTCCTAACATGTTGCAACTGTTCAGTTCAGAAGTGAAACTTTTCATGTATGTTCTCTTACCAGAATCCAGCCTTTCTTTCGTCCTCGTCTGTGATTTCCTCATTTTGTCTGCCTATGTTTCTTTTACTGCAGTATTAATGCCTTTTCAAACTCTGCTTACAAGCTACCCCCAATCTACTTCTCCTTTTCTTATCCTCTTCTCCCTGCCTTTTTCTTCCTCTCCTGGGAGAGTCGACCCAGAAAGGGGGGGAGAAGATCTTGCTCTCATGTCTTTCAGCCCTACACAGATGACCCCCCCTCAACCTTTGGAAGCAGACCACCCTGACCCAGATGCTGCCTCCATCCATTTGAGCCACGGAATTTGGTTTTGAATCCAGCCATACACTAAAAAGCCACCATGCAACCTAAGTGGAACAGATCTTCCCAAGTCCTTCCATTCCCCCAGATGCCTATGAATGCTGCAGAGGAAGGAAGGAGTCCTGGAGCCATTGGTCCCCACATGAAGCCTCAGAAGAAAATTAGGAAGACTATGGGGGGAGGGTGGAAACTCACTGTAAAATTTTCTTTCTTGCCCCATTTGTATTGTAATAAGCCAGTTGAATGTATTTATGGAGAGATGGCATTTGGGAATAGTTGGCACAGCGAGTCCTGAACACCCTGGATTTCTGTCTGGTGGGAGGAAAATTTATCCAGAATGTTTGTATTGCCTGTTTGTATTATTTATTTATTTATTATTTGGATTTATATACCGCCCCTCTCCCAAAGGACTCGGGGCGGTGTACAGGGCAATTAAAACACTATATACAACACATAATATACAAAATTAAAATAAATTAAACCAAGTAGCCCTAAACAATAAAACATGTTCTAAAATTTAAAATTTAAAATTTAAAATCTAAAATCTAAAATCCCAGTCCCTCAGTCCAGGCCGGCAAGTTCAAATAGCCAAGTCTTCAGGTCGCAGCGAAAAGAGCGAAGGTCGGGAGCCATTTGGAGCTCAACAGGGAGCTGATTCCAGAGCTGATTCCAGAGTATTAGTAGCTGCACAGACACAAATGCACACACACCATTCATAATCACACTGAGTCTTTCACCTACCTTCAGTAAAGCTCCAGCCTGATTCTTGCCCTGTGTCATTAAAACTTTGTAGGAACAACTTACTGCAAATTCCAAGGGGGAGGGAACCAGGCCCCCTCAGGTGATTTGCAATTCATATGCCCTGACTAGGGAAGTAGCAGAAAAGAGATCTCTAAACCTAAGCCCTGAATATCTTACACTGGTGGACTCAGACTGGGAGTCCTAGGGCTCACTATGTGCAATTTAAGAAAAATGTAATAGCTTTGCTTGCATACTGGCTAACTTCAATTGGACATTACAAACCTGGATGCACTGAACTTATTGCTAAGGCAGAAAACAGCCCTTGAAAATGGGCAGCCAGTGGTTATGTACTGAGGCAAACCATGGCTGTGAAGAATTTTGAGAGGAATATGCAAACCTGACTGGAAGCTCAAAGTGACACCCAACATTTGAAAATGATTGGCACAGAATATTGGAAGCTATAAATTTCTTTTCCACCTAACAAAATTTTTACCTTGACTTTTAGAACTTTATGGGTTGGAAGCTTCCCTTTTGGGAGCCACTGCAGGGATTTTTTTCTGCTTGCTTCCATTAGTGTCTTCCTTTTTTTTGGTTTAACAATTTAAAGCTTGTTTACCAAGTCTCCCTGACCAGATCAATTTTAATCTTGTGCCAGTAAGTGTGTCATTCACACACTTATGGCACAAAGGGGGGAATTTGTGGGAAGTCAGCTCCCCCCCCAGAGAAGGAAATATTAAAAGGGCAGAATATATTTCCCTAAAGGATTTTAAAAGCAGAAACCAACCCTGCCCCCAAGTCTCTCTGTCCCAAGCAGAAACCAAGTCTGCAGAAATGCAGACAATCTTGTTAGAAAGACTGGAATCAGGAAACTGGGATTAGGAAGAAAGATCAACACCAAAAATCTAAGAGTCATCAGCCACAGCCCCAGGGAAGCAGGATATAACCCTTGGGACATAATAGGATTAACCCACCACCATCAAGAATGCCAGAAAGGCATAGAAATACAAAGCCTCAAACATGAAACAACTCCAAACAAAAGGCTCCAGAGGGTATAAAAACCCACTCCCTACCTGTGCTCATTCTCTCTCTCTTCCAGACCCATCTTTCTGTCTGGCTCTCCTCTTCAATAAACTGCAACCTTCTTTCTAAAGCAGTCGCCATGTTGTTTATCCCCGGCTTGGACTGAACCATGATGAAGACTTTCCCTTCAACACTGCATATCTATCCCATAATCAGGAAGTCCTCAAAGCAACTACAAGCCAATATTGGGACAAACATATCTTATAGTTCTATATACATAATTATTTTACAATTACTTATTTTGCCATACTTATTCTGGGGTAAGCTGTTTTTCTTCCAAATGAGTAGGCACTCTCATTTCTACTTCTACTGTTATAGGGATAATTCACAAACCTTTAAAGTGACTACAAAAATAAAAAATTTCTGAACCTTTGTAGTTGGCAAAAGAATTCATTCTGATTCACACCTGTTTTCCTCCCCATGCCTCCCCTCCCCCCAATTCCCTTTCCTTTGTAAAATACTCTGTCTGTATTCAGTCTGGATTTCAAGACAGTAGAAGATCATGCACCTTTCTTCTGTTCTGTAGAACAGTAAGCATAGTGCTTGATCTATTTAAACATAATAATATTTCATGCACCTACTATAATTTGTTGAATGGTGGGAAGTATCAGGCAAACTTTCTATAGGGTGACTTTAAACATAAATAAAATAAAATGTAATATATGTGTGCGTGTGTTAAAAAAATCTACTGTATCAATCATTTAAAATATAAATACAGAGTGTTGTGGAGGGATTTAGATAGGCCATAGCTTGGAGAACCATCAAATATTGCAAAGTAAGAAGTTGATTTTTCTAGTTTTTAAAGGTGCTGCTGTTTTATACAGTTGCAAATCTCTCTCTCTCTCTCTCTCCCCCACAATTTTTTTCCCAACCCTTTCTTGGAAAAATATTTTATGTACCAGCCATCCAAATGATTAGTTGGAAAGCTGCAAGTGTTACATCTCAGAGAAGAATAAAGCCTAAAGGAAGTTATGTCTTCACTGCAGTACTTTCTTATATGGCACTAGTAAATTATGAGATTAAAAAAAATATATAGGAGGAGATGCTGGTGACAGGTTTTAAAAGTGAACATCTCTCCCTAGGTTGTTTTTAGCCTTTCCATTACTTAAAGTTTTTGAGAACAAGATTTAAAAAACAACAACAACCCACAACAATTCCAACCATATCAATTCCTGACCTAATAAACAAAAATCCAGTTCCGGTCAGTTGGTCCATATTGCATGAGCCTTAGTACAGCATTGAATCTCCAATGCCTTAGAATGTAAACTGTGATCTCTCGTCTTTAAAAATATACAAAATATACTGAAAAGGCATGTGTGACCTAGTCCGAAATATATGAACGTTCATTAAAGGACTGGATTTTTAGAAAATGTAGGAAATTCTTTTGTAAGTAGACATAATTTCCTTCTTTACAGGGCTCAGTTGGCATATTTATCTCCCTGAAAAGGGGAGCATAGATAACTTCCCAGTGTCTGGCCTTTTCATACAGGAAAGCGAGTATCTGATTCCATGGGAACTACTTTTCCTGTATATCCTGACCTGTTTTGTGAGTAACCCTTGCAAGGGGGTAAAAAGCATGCTGTGTACAGGCACAAGTGCTTCCTCATGCTTGAGCTACAAACATCTGTTCTTGAAATAAGAATATTGTCCCAATTAACACTGTCAGGAGGGAGTAAAGGAGTGTGAGAGAAAGGATGGGGTGTAGGTTAAAGACTGCATTGATGACAGGAGCTGGGTCTTAGCAGCTTCAGATATAGAATTAGAACCACACAAATTCTCTTCTGTTCTCCACCAATTAAGATCACTTAGCAGTGACCTGCTCTGACAAAAAAAAATTTTAAGAAAAATTTAACTTCTAAAAATATTAAAATAAACTGCTGATCACTCTAAATTTAGACTGACTGATACGTGAAGTAATGCTTGGAATCTATTTAAAAGACATTACAGCACTAACCTAATTACTCAAATAATTAGTGCCAAACATTTTACCCCATCGTTAAAGCCTTTTGATGTAACTGAGAAGCTTGGCAATAGGATTTTCCCCCTTAGAAAATGGAATATATTACAGTTGAAGTAATGATGAGTTTTCCCAGGAAGATTTTGTTCACATTAAAGATTGCCATCTACTGGCTAGTATTAGTATTAATCAAGATATAGCAGAAATTCTTTTTTAAAAAATCCCACAAAAACATTGACATCTGATATTATAACACAATTAGTATAAAACAGGAAGCCTGATACTATGGAAAAGTGACTTTCCTTCAGAGTTGTTGGGAAAGTCTGTACAGCTGCTGCTAAATTGTAACTGTTAATATGATTGAAGGGAGGAAATGATTAAATGGATGTAATCACATAAACAGAAATTAATCAAGATAATATTTTTAATTAAATGAAATGCATTTTTTCTCCTGCCTCCATTTTTTGGAATGTGATCAATGTACATCATTCCAACCCCATTCCAACACATGGCCTAAGAAACATTGTACGTCCTTTGCTCACTCGAGAAGTTTACATTACTGGCAAACGATAGAAGGAAACAGAAGTGGTCAATCAGCAGAAAAGTGAGTGGACTCACTGTAGCACTGGGTGCCCTACTGGGAGACAGGAAGGAAGGAAGGAAGGAAGGAAGGAAGGAAGGAAGGAAGGAAGGAAGGGAGGGAGGGAGGGAGGGAGGGATTCCATGGACATTTCCATGTAACCATCTCTTCCTGGTTACATGTACCTCTCCCATTAGGTCTAGCAGAAAAGGAAAGTTACAGTCCCATCTATTAAGGAATGTCATCTGATGGGACCCCAGAGGAGAGCTTTTTCTGCCATGGTACTTGCCCCTTGGAATACCATTCCCCTAGAGCAGGGGTATCAAAGTGCCGGCCTGCAGGTTGGATGCATCATAGCAAAACCGTGCCCACCCCAGCTCCGGCAATGGGGGAAAAGTCACGATATGTTGTGACACATCATGTGGCGTGGTGAGTTTGACACCCCTGCCCTAGAGGTTAGATTGGCCCCAACCCTACTTGCCTTTTGAAAGGGTCTATCAATAGTTGTGTCAATGCGCCTTGGTATCCAGGGACAGTTCAGGACCTACCAGATGGTTATATCCATGATTTTCACTTGCCCAGTGGTGGGATTCAAATATATGAACAACTGGTTCTCTGTGTGGATGCCACTTCCGGATGTCCATTCTGGGCCTGGGCAACAAAAAATTAGCTGTTGTTTCTGCTGAAGTCGTGTGAACCGGCTGAATCCCACCACTGTACTTGCCTGTCTTTTATGTTTTTTGATTTAAATTTTGAGTTTTAAAGGGGATTTACTGCATTACTTATTGATTTTGGTATTTTGCTTACTGGTTATATTATTTGCTTGTTTTAATAATGGGAGTCACCTACAGTAATAAAAGTAAGATGGGCGGTTACACAAACTGAATATGTAAAAAATCTATTTCTCTCAAGTAACTGGGTTCAATTTAAAGTCAACTTTAGTTTTTGGTTATTTTTTTCTAGATCAAGAATGTGCTTTGTTGGCTCAAGGCTGCATCAGACGTGTGTTGTATTGAGGCCTGCATCCTTAAGGTTATTCAAGATATTCAGAAAATGATTTGGCATAGTTAGTGGTTTTTTCTTTTAAACGTGAAATGAACTCTTTAAATCTCTGCAAGTTAATGTTCTTCTTGTATTCTAATCTCTGAAATCTCACTCTGTGGACTCATGGAGCAATAAAAGGATTTCTAATACAGAGTGTGGGATATGTTTTTTACACCCCTTTCCTAGATCATCGAATAGTCTCTCCCTTTGGCAGAATGCACCAGCCTGTGAATCTTTCCAGCTATTGGAGAATTTAGACCTACAGGGAACTGAAACCATAGAGAGGGATATTTTTTTAATAACAGAGCAGGGATATAAAAGTAATCTATTTTGGATTATTTTTGAGGGAAATGGCATGGCAAACCAAAAAGAATCCATCATATTATGCATAAAAATGTAATATCATAGTTTAGATATTAGGGAAAGAGACACATAAAATGTTAAGGGATTTTACATATGAAAATAAATTCCAGCGTTCCTACTCCCCCCCCAATTCACAAGTTATAATAGTATTTACATTTATTGCTGAATTTAGGTTTGTATGCAGTGTCAGCCTTCCATTTTGGCTTTATCTTCCACACTCAGATATCTTAAGAGTGGCACCCCACAATACAATAATAGTTGCCATTTCCTTCATGCAAATCATATTTTCAGAGAGATCATTACAGTGGCCACAGTACAGTAAAGTACAATAGAGAACAACACAGTGGCCAGTATTGTGTATCAGCTTGCCCTAGTGCAAGAATTCTCAATGTGGCACCTTAGAGTGCCAATGTAGTCATGGACACCTCCTTTGTCACCTCCTGGATTTCAGATATGTGTGATTTTTCTACATTAAAACCTAATTTAATTTAAGAACTGTTAAGCTGCAATGCTGCAAAACAAGGATTTTCAGCTTCCAGCATAATTGTTCTGTTCAAGAATGGCCATGAGTCTTAAATGGCTTCCATTCCCTCTTTTAGAAAATAAAAATGATGGGTAGCTACTACTTAGTCTCTGTTGGATATGGATCTGCTTTTCAGAAAAATAAAAAAGCAACTGAGAATAATAAGGAATGTCCTGCAGGATAGTAGGCTAGAGTGGTGTATGCAGCAAGTAGGATTTGTATAATTCCACACTTTGTAACTGGCTAGAAATATCACAGCCATGAATGTGCCCCTTACTATAGGCAAAGAAGTGGTAGTT
The DNA here is from genome assembly GCF_964194415.1 of Vipera berus. NCBI lineage: Eukaryota > Metazoa > Chordata > Lepidosauria > Squamata > Viperidae > Vipera > Vipera berus. Next base: position 95,986,851 of record NC_138204.1, read on the forward strand.
GCAGCAAACTTCCTTCCTTCTTTCCTGCCAGATGGGATTCTCAGTTTTTACAGACTTTTGCCTAAGAAGAGTAAAACCTGTTGATAATTATCCAAGAAAGATAAGCAGTAAGAGAAGATCCAGCACCCCCCCCTTTGATATAAATGCCCTCTTAGATTTGCCTTCTTAAAACTGCCCCTTCTTCCTTTCTCTCAGTTCCTTCTATATCTTGTCTCTTTAAACTTAGCCTAATAGCCCACCTCTTTTTATCATCTCCATTATTTGGGGACTCAATAACTAACGAGATATGTATTCAGTAAATAATAAAAAAATATTTTGAAATATTTCCTAAAATTAAACTGAGACACAATTAGAGTTGATTTCTATGCATTAGCTAAGTGGGGTTTTTTTGTTCTGTGTCTTAGAATTGTACAAATATTTTCTTAGTAGTCAAGTGGTTGTTTATAGCAATCCAACCTGCCAATGAGATTATGCACCATGCTCAATTCATGGTACTAATGAAATATCTTCAAAATCTAAATAGGAATTGAAATAACATGTTTTATTGGACATACTGTATATTGGTTGCCCAAGGTATTCAGCATGGCATTAAGGAATTTGTTGCTATGGTATACCTAAGCATGTCTCAATTTGTTTGCTATGGGTTGTGACAGATAGTGAAGAAAACATCCTGAAAATCTACTAAGAATTCCCTGGCAAATCAAACCCAGAAGACCATAAATGTTATCTTGAGTTTTCTAGTGCTACATAATGGCTCTTAAGAGAATGCCAAAAAGAATAAGAATATAAGCATATAACTTTATGAAGAGCCTAAGAGACATGGAACACTTTTTCTCAGTCATATACAATATGAAAAGAAAGAGAAATGAGATACTTGAATCATACAGAATAGTAGGCAACACATTAAAATAAGCCAGAAAAAAATGATGCAGAGGGGCTACAGAAAAGCACTAAGTTTTATTTTTGGCATTTTCACCAAGCCATGGATCTCTGTGAATCACAAAGCTGCTGACCTGTTCTGTTGTGTATCACAGGCAATACTGTTGATAAGCAAGTGGTGGTGCTGTTGATTGTGGCATTCTATAACCTTCATATTCATTGCCAGTCTTCAAGAATTACACAGATTTCATCAGTCCATGATCATGTTCTTAGCATGTTTTCCCAGGCTCACTTAAGCCCTTTGCTATGTATTCATAGACAAAATATAGGGCATGAGCAAAATAATCCTCTCAACTGCAATAGATGAATGAGGAAGTCCACAACGTACACTCATGTTATCTAAGTGTATAGCTGCAGCATTGTCAGGCTTTTTTTAAAAACTTTCCTGTCATCCTGCAAACCACTCTATTTCCGTATTGCTCTGTGTTTATATTCTTTTCTAAATGACCTCATAATTTCCTGCTTCTCCAGGCAAGACTTGTCCAAATGTATTATATATAAGGCTCATAGCACCCTACAGCACCATCCAAGCAGCATTATTTTGCAGCAAGATGGTAGGCAAACAAATTTAATAACTGAATAATAATAAATAAAATAAAATAAAAATATTTTGTTCCAGTCAAACAGATGGAACTCTGTATTTTTCCGGAATGAAATATGCTCTTATTGCTAATGGAGGTAATATCTCCATTCTTTGTCCCAAATAAAGGTGAAGAAAGTGAGGCAAGGGCAAAGGTTGGACTGCACTAAGAGGGATAGAAGAAAAGATGAAGAGTAGCAGCAGGAGGACAGTAAATAAATAAATAACTTGGAAGGCATTCCTTTTATTTTCCAGAAGGCTAATGACAAATTCGATCACCAAAGAAAAATGAACAAGCCTTTGGGTCATACCTTGTGCAGAAGCAGAAACATTATGGCCGTAAAAACGCCAAGGCACTAAATATAGAATTTATTTACTCCAGGCCTGCTTTTTGAAGCATCCTCCTAAATTGCCATGGCAACCTTATGCGTGGCTTATTGCCTTGAATGAAGAACGTTGCCATGGAAACCAATAAAACAATTGCAACAAAAGGAAGAAGCGGTTCTGTTTCCGTAAGAAAGAGCCAATTATTTCGTTATCCCCCCAAAAAAAACATTTAAATCAGAAAAGACAAAGGAAACTTCATAAGTCTATGAGTGAAAAAGCAAAGTAGCACCAACCTTTTCTAGCAAGTAGAAACTGGTATTGTAATAAAAACAAATAAAGAAGAAAAGCAGCAAATTTTAAAATGATGTTTGGCATTCAAATTGGTACATTTCCAATTCAGTTGGACCAAGCTATTTATTCATGAATTTTGATTATGTTTTTGTTAATTTGTGAACCTGATGTTAGTTTTGTTTACCCTTGTCAAAATAGGGATTCACTGAAAATATTAAAAGTTGGGGCAATGAAATTAACCTAAGTAAAGGGTTTACACACACACACAAACACACACACACAAACACACCGGACTAGATTCATTTAATTATAATTTATTTACTAAACAAAGAAGCTGAAAAGGGGGACTGAGCTGCATGTAACCCACTGCAGGCTGCCTGTTTGTGCAATAAACCTCATTAACCTTTTTTTAAAGCCATTCTTGGAATTATTCAAGAATGATTCAAGGTTGGGATGGATTGCGTTTGGCTTCAGTCCACGTATGGCCTCCTGAAGCCTATTTTGTTTCTTTATTACCGTATTTTTATTTTTAATCCCATTTATATCCCGCCCTTCTCCAAAGACTCAGGGCGGCTTACAATTTAAAGCACAAATCAATGGTTGTCCCAAACCACACAAACTCTGAGCAGCAAACAACTCCAAAATACAATAATTAAGAACTACCCAGGAGGAGGAGGAAACTGTAGGGCTTCTTTTCTTGTGCTACTGTTATTTGTGTACTGTCCTTGCTGTTCCTATATTACAAGTACTATATACTGTATTAGCCTAAGTCTGTCTTGCAGTATAAATATAGTAAATGGGTACCAGCAAGTGACAGGATATATAAAATGTCAGTTTTCTCTGCAAAGATCACATCTGTGTTCCATTTTGCTTACAGTGGTGCAATGCAAATATACAGAAAGGAGTTCCTTGGAAAACTGTCTCATGGCATGGAAATGATATAAAAAGCAAGAATCAGTAGCGGTAAAACATCCCAAAGGTCAACTTTAGTTTCCCAGCAAAATAACTTTCATTTCCTATAAGCTTTTTTTCTAGCTTGGCCTTCTTGCTCACTTCTAGAAGTTCTGTCCCCCAACTTTTAATGCATAGAGAGTACGTTTTTGTTTATGGCTGAAAATTGGAGACACACATCCTTGTCAGTGCACCTAATTCAACACTATATCACAAGGGTTTTTTCCTCTTTGTCAGTCAGCCAGGAATCAAGAATGGGGCCTTAGTTTAAAAGATAAATGTACTTTATTTACTGATACCCTGTTCATTGCTTTTGCTGTGGTCTTCTGGGACTTAAAATTTAGACTGCTGGGCACCCAAAAGTCCAATCCAACCATCCTATTTAGACCAGGGCTTTCTAATTTTTTTAAAAAAATGTAAGTTTTTTAAATCAAATTTGAAGGCATGCTGAATATATACAAATAAGAATTATTCCTAGCTTTGCATAGCCCCCTTTTATGCATCTGCAAAAATCTCTGTCCTAATATGCCTTCTATTCAGAAAATAAGCACAACTTAATGTCTCTCTCTCTCTGTCTCTCTCTCTCTCTGTCTCTCTCTCTCTCTCTCTCTCTGTCTCTCTCTCTCTCTCTCTCTCTCTCTCTCTCTCTCTCTCTCTCTCTCTCTCTCTCTCTCTCTCTGTGTGTGTGTGTGTGTGTGTGTGCAGGGAAAGGAATTGTAGGTGGGTGACACTAGGTTGAATGGATCAGAGGTCTGCAGATTTTGCATCAATAGAAAAGAATATTTGTAGCTCAGGGTTGAACTGTGGGGTCCTTTGTCTTCTGTGAGCTTGGTTGTTTTCTTGCAGATGCTTCATTGTCATTAATGGTAATGAAATGAATGGTAATGGTAATGAAATGTCTCCAAGAAAAGAAGTTCAGAGAACATCAAGGACCCCATGATTTTGCACCAGTCAATTTCTGGCTTGGATCTTTCCAAATGGAATGGTAAGTTTGGAAGCCAATAAAAAAGCAGGGCCTGGAGCACCAGTAATGATGCTTGACGGCTCTGTTGAAACTTTCTCAGGGCAGCTATCATTATGAGGTCATCATCATTGTTTCATATGATAATAATGGGAATTGATGATGATTTGGATTACCACAATGTACCCTACATGGGGCTGCCTTTGAAGACCATCCAGAAACATCATCTAGTTCAGAATGCAACAGTGTACACAATAATGGAGGCCCCAGGTTTGCTCATGAAACACCTGTTGTGCAAGTTGCACTGCTTCTTTCTGGATGCAATTCAAGGTTTTGGCCATCACTTTTAAAGCCCTATATGGCATAGGGCCAGTTATCTGCAGGACCATCTTTCCTAAGGACATCTACTGTCCTATCAGCTCATATAGGGTGAAGATGCTCCTAGTCCCTTCCCAAAATGTTGCCAGTGATGTTGAGGCTAGAAAGCATGCTTTTTCCATGGCAATCCCTCCCTCTATGGAACACTTTACTCCCTGAAGTTTGACAGGCCTCTGTTCTCCTATCTTTCTGTAAAGCTTTGAAGACCTGGTTATTTCCCCTCCCAAGTGCTGGGATAAGAGATTGTAGGACTTGGTACCAGGTTTTTGTTGTGTTTAATCTTTTTAATGTATTTAGTGTTACAGTTTTATTATGGTTTTTATGTTGGTTTTACTTTTCATTGGGAACTGCCCTGGGGTGATTATAAGATGAGTGGCTATATAAATGTTTTCAGTAATAAATAAATAAATAAATGAATGAATGAATGATGTAACAGCTGATTAAGAGAGCCAAAATCACTAATTTTCACTCACCTTCTTCTACCATCTTGGCTATGTTACACTGGGTTTTGTACATCAAATACATCCAAAGGGAATTCAGATGCCTTTAAACCATTGATACTCCGTTCCTACAGCAAAAAGTTCATCTTCTCTTCCACAAAAGAGGTTGATAACTCTATCATAGTAAAAGCAACAGCCTTGTTACTATTCAAGTGGTCACTAAAAGCACTGTTGTAAGTCAAGGGCTACCTGTACTATGTAGATGCTGTAATTAGGAGTGGCAAAATGGTTTAAAGCAGGGAGTACAATATATAATTTCATTTCCCATTCTACCTTACCCTGAAACAGGACAGCAGCCAAAGCCTTTTTGACCTTTTAAAAAGTCTTCAGGTATAAGGATATTTAACCAGTTTCTGAGTCTATGCTGGTGTAATTACATGGCATGCCTCAAAGAGCAGGGGATTATCTTTGGCGTTTATAAAAACAAGAATTAATGCCTGTCCAGTGAAGCTCTGCCTTAATGTATCTGCAGGAATCTCTGTGTTTAATATGCCTCCTGATCAGGAGATGCTGAATTAAACAGACTTATACCAGAGAGTAATCTGTGAGTCCAGCACAGGAGCCTTCAAATGTATTGTATTCTTCCTTTCTCATAGGACATTAAAAGTACTATTTATTTTTCATACAACATTAAGTCTCCAGGCCTACCATTTATAGATTATTAAAGATAAGAAGATTTGCCCACACATTCATTCTGAAACTCCATCCTAGGTTTTTCTTTGCCTATCAAAGGTGAAACAGGTTAGTTGAACAAAGTTGATACTAGTATTAAGTAGTCAAAGAATTATTCTAATCATTTAAGGCAGGGCTTTTCAATCAGTGGTACAGTACCACCTGTGGTACAATGGCACTTGGCAGGTGGTACGCGACATCCTAGAAAAGTGGTAGCAGGGGAGGGGAATGAGCTGAACTGATGGCAGCACCGCACAAGCCTGAGTGACAGATGGCTGGAGCTGCAGGGCTGTCAGGGCTCAGTGAAAGTGCCAGGATCAGTGCTTCTTTGGGGCTGTCAGGGCTCAGTGGAAGCACCAGGATCAGCACCAGGCTTCAGCTGGAGCTTGGCACTAATCCTGGCACTTCTGAGCCCAGAAGAAGCACCGATCAGCTGGAATGTTGCAGCATCTCCAGGGTCTTGTGATTTACATTCAGATGCTTGGCAACTGATTCATATTTATGATGGTCACAGTGTCCCAGGGTCATGTGAAGTGACCAAAACCTGCTGCAACCACCCAGCAGACGGGGGGAATAAAAACCAAACACACAAACGCACACCACTCCCGCTGCCAATCCTCAACAGAAATGCTCACAACAGTGAAAACCTCGGACAGGAGGAAGAGAGTCACCGGGTGGGCAGACAGGTGTCTTGCTTGGCTGTGGCTTGGACACTTTTTCCACTGCCATTGTAACATCGAACAGTAAGTGAACTGTTGTAAGTTGAGGACTACCTGTACTTCATCACTTTTTTCCTTTTTTTTGGTCGTTTTTGAGACCTTGCTAGGTACTCAGATGTTGCCATATCCTAAAAGTGGTACAATGGGTGAAAAGGTTGAGAAGCCCTGATTTAAGGCAATTCATTATTTATTTAGAATTTCACTAAACATAGGTAACTTGGATTATGCATTCTGGCTGGCATACTTTAGAAAAGAGTATTTTTTATTATTTATGGCCCTAAAAGCCTTTCAGCTAGCATTTGCCATAATAAATATTTATCATTTTATTTTCTAATATGTGAAGGAACAACATATATCTGAAATAAAGCCTTTGTTTGTCCAAATTAGCGGCTTTAAGTTTTACTAAATATCATTAAAATAAAAATTTTATCACTCTATACCAGCAGTTTTGAAAACAATCCATGAGAAGTTGGAAGTGAAAGGTATGGTTCTTTGCTGTTTGTCCTTCTTTCTGCAAGGTGATTTCTAGTCAATGTTGGTGTCTGTAGGGAGAAGTCCACTCCTAAGCCTTCGCTTATGAGTATGCCACAGAACTCAACTTCCCTATTTAATATCTACAATACATAACAATCATTTGTGTACATCTCTCCTCTGGGCTTGTCAGAACCCATTTCTATTCCATTTCTATCTATCCCCTCCAACCCAAAAGCAAATATCACCTTTCCTGGGTTCTGCCATTCTCCCAAGGGGGAGAAGTGATGTGGCCAGGGGTTTATAGCCTCTGCTTCCTCTATCTGCTACAATGTAACCTTTTGCTTTCGTTTATTGCCTTTGCTTCCTCTATTCGCTACAATGTAACATCTTGCTCCCCTGCGCTATCTCTCTCTCTGAACTTATCTCCCTAAACCAGGGGTGTCAAACTCAATTTCATTGAGGGCCGCATCAGCATTGCGGTTGCCCTCAGGGGGCCAGGTGGGTATGGCCAGGGTGGGTGTGGCCTACTGGGTGGGTGTGGCTAGAGTGCGTATGGCCTACTGGGTGGGCATGGCCAGCTCTACATCGTTCGCATCAAGGGTGCCTAGGGGGGCCTGGGCAGGAGTGGGACAGATCTGAGGGTCTCTGGCAGAAGGAGGGTCTCTGGGCCAGAGACCCAGCACTGCTCACAGTGACTCAGGTCTTAGCTACCCCCTGACTTCATTACTGCAATATGAAGTTGCATTTGAAGAGCATTCAGAAGCTTCAGCTTGTGCAAAACAGAGTCGCACATGCAGTATTGGATGCACCATGATTGCATCACACTCATGTCATAAGCACCAAGGTGCTTCCAGGTTGAAAGAATTAGCCAGTGACATCACAGCTGACCGAGTGAAGCCCAGGTGGAGGCTCCTTTCATGTCCCTTGAGAAGGTGGTGTTCCAGCAATTCCAGATGCAATTGAATGACATTGATTCTGTGGATTCATTTTAGATCTTATGATTCTGAAACTTGAGTGGATAATTTCTGTCAGAAACTATGATATCCTTTTTGTTGATCTATTTTGAAGAGAGTTTGGACCTTTATCTCAAGCCATGCTATAAAGTTATGCTAAGGGATCATTGTTTGATACCTAGACCAATGTCCCATGATCTCACACAAGGATCTATTTCATTTTCTAGTCCAACTTCCACAAGAAAACCCTGTGAATCCAGGATGATGACACCAAATTCTGCTATTTTTTTACCATCCAAATACCAATTGGAGTATCTGATACCCTTGAATATTTAATAATTTCTAAAGTAGGTTGGAAGAGACAGTACAAGAGGAGATTAAACCATATAAATCAGAAATGCTGTTGATAAACAGAAAATCAGTCTATGAGATGGGGATTTAGCCTGTTTAGGATGGAGTTGCATACTTTGAAAAAGTAAATTTCTTTGCAAAGTGCAAGTTCCTTGGATTCTCAAGTAGCAATCTTCTGGAGACATTCTTCTACTTATGTCCCCATGATCTGAGCTGATCTATCCGCTGGATCTTCCTGCATATCACTTCCAAGCTATGGAAATGCTCTTTTCAGAATGTTCTGGTTGTCCACATTTTTAGCATCTAGAAAATCTGTAAATACCCAACTGTTTTAAATTGTTAATTGATTTTAATGTTAGTTTTGATTTATGTTTTTACATTCTTATTGTTTTTTAAAATTCTGTTAGCTTCCTTGAATACTTATTCAAATAGGCAGGTGGTGTATAAATTAGAATAAATAAATAATAATATTTCCTCAGCACATCTTCAGTCTTGATTTATCTCCTGAATGTGTCACCAGTGAGAGGCTACAATGGATTCAGTTGTTTCAAGGGCAATCCCCAAAACAAATGTTCTTCACAGAAAGGTATCAGTACCACACTGTATTTTCAGTGTGGTGTTTGGTTTATATTTCTCCTCCAATTAAAGAATTAGAACTTATTTTTGCCTTTCTTGCAGTTGTTATTACTAATGGTCTTGATCATTTTTCAACCATGTGTTTAAAACTCTCTGGCAGAAAAAAAAGATTATATGCTTGTTAACATTTCATTATCTCTTTCTATTTTATTTAGGCTGCCAAGAAATTTTCAGAGTGGCAGAACTGTAGGGTGACAAGAATTCTCCACTTTAAAATTTAAATGGAACTTTTCCAACTGTATTTGGTTTCATCTCACAATGAAAAACACTTTTCTAATGCTTTCTATCATTTCTATGTTGCTTTGTAACAAAGAACAGAATTATGTACTGCTACTGAAATTGTCAAGAATACTTGATTTTGGATAAAGAGTTGAGAATTCAGATTTATCTTTGGATTGTTAATAAAATACATGAACACACATACACTCAAGTTTGAATGGCTACATTGGAGATTGAGAAAGACCAAAAACCATACACCATATGGTTTAGCAAATTCCATAGGCATAACTTCTGGGCTGCAAAAAATCCAGAAGAGCGCTTAGAATATGTTAATTCTTTGCTGCCATCTATCAATTGTCTGGAGTTTTGCAGGTCAGAACAGTAGTAGTAGTAGTAGTAGTAGTAGTAGTAGTAGTAGTAGTAGTAGTAGTAGTAATATAGAGAAAGTCATAGAAAATGATAAAGTTAAACTGCTCTGGGACTTCAGAATTCAAACAGACAAGCACCTGCAACATAACACCCCAGACTTAACAATTGTCGATAAGAAAGAGAAAAGTCTGTATAGTGGACGTGGCAGTGCCTGGAGACAGCAGAATAGACAAGAAAGAACTGGAGAAGATAACAAAATACAAAGACCTACAAATAGAAATAGAAAGACTGTGGCAAAGGCAAGCAAGGGTAGTACCAATAGTAATAGGTGCCTTGGGTGCAATCCCAAAACAACTGGAGCACCACTTGAACACCATTGGCATTGACAAATTCGCCATTAGTCAATTGCAAAAGGCGGCCTTACTAGGAACTGCTTCCATCCTGTGACGATATCTGTAATACCATCAAACATCCACATCTGCCTCTCCCAGGTCCTTGGTAAGGACTCGCTAGGTAGACAAAAATGACAAATCCAGTCTGAACATCTGGCTGACTGTGCGATGATCAATAACAACAACAACAACAACAACAACAATAATAGAATTGGAAGGGACCTTACAGGTCTTCTAGTCCAACTCCCTGCACAGGCAGGAAACCCCATACCATTTCAGACAAATGGTTGTCCAATCTCTTCTTAAAAACCTCCAGTCCTCTGGTCCCAATTATAGGACAAAGTCAAGGACTACCTGTAAAGCTTTGAGAGAATAATCTTCTATTACAATTTTGGCTCAAAAATGTTAGACATCGTACACAGATATTCTGCAGTTATGAGTAATATTCACTTATCTCTTTAACATCTGTTGAATATAGATTTTCTACTCAATCATATAATATCCTTTCCTGTCTTCAGTTCCTTATCTCAAGTTTCCTGCTATCCTTTTGTAACTTGGGAGTTGCAATAAAATTGGGAAAATGAGTGATGGTGGTGCACAGAGTTGTGGGGGGGGTTTGCTGTAAGAAGCAAGGAAATTCTTTGGGTGCTATAAATCTGAGTGTCAGGTCTTTTAATTAGCAGGATGTAAGAAAGAGGAAGTTAAGAGGAGAAATAAGGAAGTTAAGAAATAAAATGAGACAAGTGGCATCTTTGCTCACTATATAGAGCCTGAGTTTGGGAAATTATAAAACTGTGGAGCTGTGAGTATAAAATCATACAGATATAGGAACTCTATTTCTTCTGTTTGGAAGAAAAGGTGAGGAAAAAGAAGGGATTAGTTTGTTGAGGAAATAAGTAGGAGTCAGAGAGTTAAAATGAGACAAGGAGAGCACCTGAGAGTAAAGGAGATAAGAACAGAGCTTTAAAGTGCAATAAAAATTACTGGTGAGCCAGGCAGCTTACAATGACAAAAGTGGGATAGTAGAAAAAGCCTCCCAGTTGGGAACATGACAGAAAGATTACTTGTCCTCCTGCTATGTAGCCTGCTGGTAAGTCTGCCTGGAGTTTGGGTTCAAGGGAGGTGGATTGGCAAGTTTCTCCTGCGAAGGGAACCAATCCAACATGTCAGCTGGGGAGAGAATTTGGGTGAAGAGGTGAGGTGCACTTACTGTGTGTGGGCTGAGAAAGAAGAATATGGCTGCAAGTTCCTTAGATTTGAATCTAGGCCAGCCAGAAAGAGGTGGAACAAACCATGACAAGGAAAGAATAAACTGCTCCAAGTGACTTTTGCAAAGACAACAAATGTTAAATTGTGTGAATATATACAAGGTTTAAAGTGAGTGGCATGGGGGAGCCTTGTGGTGAAGATGCTTGCCTCTTACTCAGAAGATGGAGAGTTTATTTATTTATTTATTTATTATTGGGACTTATATGCCGCCCTATCTCCCGAAGGACTCAGTGCGGCTAACAACAATAACATACAATAAATACAGAAGTTAAGATAAAATTAAAATTAAAGGCCCCTGTACAATAAATTAAAATTAAAATTAAAATAAATTAAAAATTAGAGTTAAAAAAATTAAAAACATAATTAAAATCCCTGTCAGTCCAGGTCAGCCAGGTGGAAAAGGAGTGTTTTGAGGCCACGGCAAAAGGACTGGAGATCTGGGGCCATCCGAAGCTCAGGGGGGAGCTGGTTCCACAGGGCTGGCACTCCCACAGAGAAGGCCCTCCCCCTGGGGGTCGCCAGCCGACATTGCCTAGCTGACGGTACCCTGAGGAGGCCTTCTCTGTGTCAGCGTACTGGGCGATGGGAATTTGTTCCCGGCAGCAGATGGTCCTGCAAGTATCCTGGGCCTAAGCCATGTAGGGCTTTAAAGGTAAGTACCAGCACCTTAAATCTCACCCGGAGGGCAACCGGTAACCAATGCAGCTCACGCAGGAGGGGTGTAATATGGGAGTATCGGGGTGCTCCCATCACTACCCGTGCAGCCGCACTCTGCACCAGCTGAAGCCTCCGGGTGGTCTTCAAGAGCAGTCCCATGTAGAGAGCATTGCAGTAATCTATACAGGAGGTAACGAGTGCATGGGTGACTGTACGTAGCGCATCTCTGTCCAGAAAGGGGTGCAACTGGCGTACCAGGCGAATCTGGGCAAATGTCCCCCCTAGCCACAACTCCAATATGATCTTCAAAACTGAGTCGTGAATCCAGGAGGACGCCTAGATTGCGTGCTCTATCAATGGGAGGTAACATCTCTCCTCCTATAACCAAAGATGGAACCTCTTGGACTAAACGAGATGCCGGTACGTAAAGCCACTCAGTCTTGGCCGGGTTGAGCCGGAGCCTGTTCTTTCCCATCCAAATCTGTACCGCTTCCAGGCAACAGGACATCACATCGAGGGCATCACTGGGTTGGTTCGGGGTGGAGATGAAAAGCTGGGTATCATCAGCATATTGATGATACCTCACCCCAAAGCCACGGACGATCTCTCCCAGCGGCTTCATATAGATGTTGAACAGGAGAGGTGAGAGTACCGACCCCTGAGGCACCCCACAACTAAGGGGCCTTGGGGTTGACCTTTGCCCCCCTGCCAACACCATCTGCAAATGGCCCGAGAGGTAGGAGGAGAACCACCGCAGAACAGTGCCTCCCACTCCCAACTCCTCAAGACGATGCAGCAAGATACCGTGGTCGATGGTATCAAAAGCTGCTGAGAGATCTAATAGGACCAGGACAGAGGAATAACCCCTATCTCGGGCCTGCCAGAGATCATTCACCAGCGCGACCAATGCCGTCTCCGTGCTATACCCGGGCCTGAAACCCGATTGGTATGGATCCAAATACTCAGTTTCAATCCTAGGTAGCAGCAGATTTTTCTCTCCTAGGGTGCAAAGTGAACATATCTGCTAAAAACACTGCATGGCATTGGGAAGGGCATCCGGCCAGTAAACGGTTAGCTCTATCCAGTTGCCTTGATTCTAACCCGAATTAAGGGATTACAGCAGGGGTATCAAACTGCCAGCCAGTGAGCTGGATGTGTCATGCCGAAACCACATCCACCCCATGGCTGGCAATGGAAAAAAAGTTGTGATATGTCATGACACATCACGTGACATTGCAAGTTTGACACCCTTGAATTACAGAGTTGTGTTTTTTTGCATCGCAGTGGAACAGGATGCAGAAAGGCAGGGCTCTGCCTTCCACACCCAATTTCGCCTTGCTGAGGGCCCTAAAGAGGACCTAAAGTCACCCAGAAGAGGTGATGAAGAGGAAGGGTGCCTTGTTGATCACGGAGAGACAGTGGTCTTTCCATTCAATCCAAGGAAAGCCCTCCAAACTGGCAGGGGAAAGACTGGCTACATTCCTGTGGCTGGCCATTAGCTGCTGACAACCAAAGAAGAAAAAGCACCAATTAACACATCTTAAACAGCATGTTTGGAACTGGGTGAGAATATTGATTCTTTCTTTACTATTTTATAACTGAATTTCCTGGAAAAGGTTCCCAAGAAACTAAAAACCTCCAAATGTGAATGGAAGCAGTATTTTAATTTTATGGGGGACAGAAACATACAATATTGAAGTGGAAGTAACATAAAGGTACAGTTTTAATAAATTTGAAAACTGAGATAACTAAGATTTTCTCTTTGAAAAAAAATATTGAGGCAAAATATAAGAAATCAATCCTTTCTCTTAAGAGTGGAAAATGGACTTTAAATGACATCTAGTGGTGGATTTGTGTATAGCACTATAACTTGCTTCCTGCTTGGTGACTCCTAGATTGGGAGAACAGCTGGCAATAAAGGAAAATATTTTGGCATACTTATCATCCTGACCTTCTTGGATTATAAATACCTTCTGAGCTTGGAGTTTTAATCTCAAGAGCTAGTGGGAGAGAAAAAAAATTGACTTTGGACTACACCTGGCTGTGAGAGACTTTTAAACCGTTTACAGGGAGGTTGAGCATTTTGAACACTTTGAACATTGCAGATTACAACATTACCGGATTACCAATTTTTGGATACCTGAGACAAAGGATCACTATAAAATATTGTTTTCAGGACTGGACCTATACTCTGGAACCTATTGGATTATAAAGGCTACATATAAAGAACAGAAAACTAGATGAAACTTTGATCTACTCTTACTGAGACTGGGGATCTCCAGGAACCATGCCTCAAGAAAAAAAAACACATTTCAGAAGGAAATATATTCTATGCTACAACTAATTCACCAAACAATTGTTGCATACAAAGAGGACACAAAAATAAACTATAATGAGACTAAAAACAATTTAGATAATATAAATGATCAAATCTCCAAATTAAATCTACAACTAGAAAGTTCCTAGACAATGACTACAAAGTATGAACAAATAAACCAGAAATCAGAAGGTGAAGCAGAGGAAATGGATTTAGAAACGGAAGAGATAAAAGAAGGGAAATATAAACAACCATATACAAACAAAATACTGCAAGACTTAGCCATAACAATGAAAATGTAAAAGACCCTTTACCCCTTAGGTCTGCAAAATACATCTAATGGCAAGAAGAAGATTTTAAAAAGTAGAATATAGACCTGTTTGGGGGAAATGTCACAACTTGGGAGAGAGGGAATGAAAAGAGAAATTGAGGGAGAAGGAAACAGGGACTTGTTTAAGGAATATAAATGGGTGGAATTCCCCCTCAAAAATACCTCACCTAAATTGTCTTCCTCATGCAAAGCAATTTTCACAAAAATAGAAAGAAAATTCCTGGGCAATTTAATTGCCTTGGCTTGGAAAGCTACTTGGCAAAGAAAGAAAGCGAGAGTAAGATTTAAAAAACAGAAGATTTGAACTTTTAGAAAGGGTATTATATGTTTAAATACATTTTGAATAAGATTAAAAGAACAGATGACCCTTAGATATTAGACTTTTATAATGAAAGATATGATTTAGAATTAAAATAGCATTTTTTTCTTTCTTTTTTTGATATAGGAAATATGAAAATAAGAGGAAGATTGGTATGAATAAAACTTTTAGCTATATAAATGTAATTAATATTGAGAAAATCATAACTGACAAAGATATTTCAAATACTCAGGGCTTTTTTCCCTCATAGAATGCTCAGAACGGCGTTCCGGCACCTTTTTTTTGCAAAAAATAAAATAAAATAGCTCCCTCTATTGGCTTTTGAAAGCCTATTGCAGGGCTAGGCAATCTTGGCTCTTTTTTATGACTCATGGACTTCAACTCCCAGAAATCCTGAGCCAGCTACGCTGAGGGGAAAGAGAGAAGTTTCCAAGCTGAGTCATGCTGGCTCAGGAATTCTGGGAGTTGAAGTCCTTGAGTCATAAAAGAGCCAAGGTTGCCTACCCTGCACTAGAGGAGGACATTAAAATTATTTACAAGGTTACTTCTTTAGGAACTAAACTTTTAGAATCTAAAACAGCTAATTCAAAAAAGCCAACAGGAAAGAACCTCACATTTTTCATCTGCTTCTGTCTTTTGGAAGGTAAAATTAGATAACAAAATAATCTATTTCCTATGTTAACATCTCTGCAATGAAATCAATAAAGGTAACAGGAAAGAAATGAGAAACATTTTTCTCAATGTAATATGTCTAATTTAGCTGATGCTAGAAAAAAGAGTATCTTTTGTACATACTCTTGAAAACTATTTTGAATCACTTCCGGTGGCGACGCGACGCCGAAGACAGCCGTTTTCGGGCTGCCCGCTCCGCAGCTGTGTTTTTCCATCGTAAACAGCGCCGATCAGCTGTTTAGATGGATTTGAAGCCCCCTCCTTGGGAGAAGAGGAGGGGGTGAGGCCCCAGGTAGGGGTTGAGCTCTCCGGGGCCGCCTGAGCTGAGAGTTTGGGCGGCTGAAGGATTGAGCCCCCCCGAAGCCTGGGTTGCTCCGAGCTGCGCAGCGCCCCTGCTCCGGGATTTATGGAGCAGAGCCAGGGGTTAGCAACCACCCCTGCCAAAAGGAAATACTTTTGATTATCAAGATGCAGGCAGAGCGGTACAGGAGGTCAAGGTGATGTGGACTCTTATCTTTACTCTCTAGCTCAATGGATTTTATAGCTTTAAAGTGAAAGTGCGCAATAAGTGAAAGTGGGGGAAGATGGCGGCTAAAACTTCTAAAGCTCTTCGGAGTGCGGGGTCTTCCCTGGTGCAACAGACCTCATTGCAAGCTTTGTTTCCTCCTGTACCTCCTCCGGCATTGACGCTTAAGGATTTACAAGATGCTCTTGGAAAGCATTCACAATTGATGTCTGACATGATGGATGAAAAGTTGAAAAAGCTGGAAGAGAAAATGGAGGAGAAAATGGAGAAATTGGAGAAGAAGATGGAAGAGAAGTTTAGAGCAATGAGGGTGGACATGTTGTCTATGATTGAATCTGTAGCTGAATGTGTGCAACAGCTGGATGTAAAAGTGAAGGATCTCAGTCAAAAGAACTCTATATTAGAAGCAAAGGTATTAGAAAATGAAAATATAAGGGATAAAATGGACGGAGAATTGAGCCTTGTTCAGTATCATCAGATGCAGTATGCTATTAGAATCAGGGGTTTAAAGGAGAATTGTAAAGAAGATTTAAAGCAGCTGATTTCTGAGGCTCTGGAAGGGGTATTGGGCCAGCCAGCATCTGAAATTGAGGGAAATATGGACAAAATTTTTCGTGTAAATTCATGGATTGCAAGACAGAGGAAGTTACCCAGAGATGTGGTGGTCTATTTTACAAAGAGAGTAATTAGAGATGAAGTCATTCAAGCTGCTTATGATACTAAATTGGTAGTGGCTGAACAAGAAGTCTTGGTTTTAAAAGAGATTCCTCTGAAGATTTTAAGGAGAAGGAAAGATTTTGCATTTCTAGTACAGGAACTTAAGAAATGTGATATTAAGTTTAGATGGGAGATTCCAGTTGGACTGGTGGTGATGCACGAAGGTAAAAGACATCGTCTGGTTACTGTGGCCCAGGCACGTGATTTTTATAGCAATGTGTTAAAAGCAACCCCCCTATCATTTTTGGAAGCTGTAAAGGGATACGGCGAGGGAAAGCTTCAAGATGTTACAGATAGACAGAAAGAGGACAATGGTGTTGGAGGGGATCAAGATACAGTCTCATCGGTTGTTGCAGGAGGCCAGAGGATGACGCGTGCCGCCCTAAGAAGAGCGAGACGAGAGCAAGAGCAAGACCAGCAGAAAGTTATGGAATCTCCAAAGTGTACTTACAGTGAAGCTGTGGGAGGGGCGCGGTCCAAAGAAGTTTTGGGGGTCATGACAGACGTGCTCCAAAAGCTTTGGAGCGTCAAGATTGGTGATTAAATTTTTAAATTAGAATGTCAATGGATTAAATTTACCATAGAGGAGAAAGAAAGTTTTTTTTAATATTTAATACAATTTAAGATTGATGTTATTTGCTTGTTAGAAAAGTATATTAGGGTTATGGACTAAAAGTATGTGTTGAACTAAGAATGGGTATGCAAGCTCCTAATTAACAACAAGTTGTCTTACAGACTGCTTAAACCTTTTTTTTTACTCTTTTTATTTGAACTCAAGGATGATTTGGAACTGCGAGACATTTGGCGTGATACATGCAAGAGACTGGGATTAAGAAAATCTATTCTGAGTAAAGCTCTTTTTTTGTTTTCCTCTTTTTCTTTTTTACTTTATTTGTAATATTAATATTGTTTGTATTCATTTTATATGAGCTAGAGGGAGATAGAATTAATAGTTTATTGTTGATAACATAGGGGTGCTTATGTTTGTTTTTTGATTTTATACCCTGTATTTAGCTCTGGGAAGTCGGGGGGGGGGGAGGAGGGAATGGGGGAGAGGGATAGGGAGGGTTAGATAGGGGTGGGGGAGGGGGGGATTAAAGTCAAAATGTATTGTAAAACTTTTTAAATAAAAAAAAAGAAAACTATTTTGAATCTATGACCATCTATTACAACTAAACCACTTTAAATCAAACAATTCTTAAGAATGAAATATTCTTAATTTGGACTTTACTTTTACTGTTTGGACTGTTGTATGTTTTGAAAAATAGATTATTTAGAATCTAGTTATGTTGCACTTCAGTCTTTAAATAATTAATCTAGTATATACATAACAATATACGATGTTTTCCATGGTGAGTTAAACATCAATAACAACATTTATTAAAAAGGCTAAAATAATTTCTGGTGGTATTATCTGTACATTAAAATTTTGTTTAGTCACAATCTTTCACTTTGACAATATAACAATATTCAAGTACCACCAGTGCTTAACAAGGTGTCAAAAACTTGACTAAAAAAAGGGGGGGTATTTTGGGTTTCATTGCTTAGATTCATTTATTGTTATAGAAATGGCTAGTTTATAATATAGAAAAGCAAAAAGTTGAGGTTCAATGTTAATGCTTCCTTCTACTCCTGCAACAGAGGAAATCAGAAGTCAGTGCCTTTTCTTTTTCCCTTCTCCCCCTCACTTTTCCCTTTTTCTCTCACCCTTCGCTCACAAAAGCCCCCCCACTCACTCACACTTTGCTCACAAAACCTCCAGTTGCTGTCACTCACTCCTCTGTCTCTTTCAAAGGCACCTCATTCAGTCTCTCCCCCACTCACTCCCCTCTATTTCAAAGGCCTCTTGCTCACTTGCTCACTTACTGCCCGTCACTTCCAAATGCCATTTGCTCGTTCACACACTCACTTACTGCCCCGATGCTTCCAAACACCATTTGCTCATTCACTCACTCACTTACTGCCCTGTCGCTTCCAAACGCTTCCAAACGCTTCCAAATGCCACTTGATTGCTCGCTCACTTACTGCATTTGGAAGCGACGGGGCAGTAAGTGAACAAGTGCTGGTGCCAGAGGCCATCAGCTGTTTGGCGCTGGAGACCACTGCCACGAGGAACACAGCTCTGGGTCGGGGTTCGGAGCAGCTCTGGGTGGGGGCTCAGCACAGGCCGCGGTGTGGCAACTGTGGGGAGGGGAATCCCCATGGCCTGTGGCTCCGAGCCACAGGGACGGGGGTGCAAAGGACGGGCAGCGACGCCATAGCAAGACACCGGCATCACTCCCAGTGACAGCACCTCTGAGTTCCAGCACCTTTTTTTAAAGAAAAAAAGCACTGCAAATACTGATGGGAAACTAAACCTTAACAAGAGCACGAAAAACAGGATATTGATTTATGAATTGGTACTATTTGTATAATATTAGAAAAATATGATGAAGATGCTTATATCTAAATCTGTATACATCAATAATACCAAAAATTGTAACTGTGTAATGAAGGGAAAATGGAAAAAATATGGGGAAGAAAGGAGGATCAGGGAAAAAATACTGGATTGTGTAGTACTGAATAGATTTATATTGAAGAAGTTAATATCAAATATGTGAACCAAGACATGTTGTTTACTAAGCACTAAAGATTGTAATTCTTAAAAATCAATAAAGCATTTTTTTAAAAAAGGGATTACAGAGTTGTAAAAAGGGAGTTATATACAAAGTTTAAAGTGGGTTTTAAAAAGAGCCTGTCCGGCTGTAGGGTGACAGAGAGGGACTGAATTTTTCAAGTGTGCAACTCAGGACCAGGATGGTAGAGTTATTGTCACAGAGTACAGTGACTATTATTGTATAAAGTTAGTCTTGTGTCTGTATGAGCCTGGTTGGAAATTTCTAAGATTATTGTTTTAATCCAGGAGTAAAAAGGATCTCTGTTATGGTTCTGAATGCCAGCTAGTAAAGAACTGTGATTTGTTCATAATTTGGAGTGTATCTTGGGTCTTATTGGGTTAATACAGGGAAGAGGACTTGCTCCTTAGAGTCCCCTGCTGGTTGAAAGTTTTAAATGCAGGCTTGAGGAGAATAAATTCTATAAAGAGCAAGAAGAAATTTTGCATGAGAAATCTCAAGGAGAATTCAGCTCTTGAACCCAGGACTGGCTTCTTCATTATAGCAGAGGCTGCAGAGTGATGCTTCCTTATTTCTCCCCTTTTTCTTGTCTCTTGGAAATGATAAATAATATGGATATACAGCAAGATAGAAAATGAGAAGGATCATTACTGTTATCAGCACTTCATGAATCTGGTCATTTTCTTTTTTCATTTAACCAATGTTCTTCAAGTATTGCAATGAAGCTGCAAAGCTGCATTTTACATGTAACAATAAAACCAACACAACTGTAAATGTAATGAAAGAACAGGAAAGCTTTCCCCACCATTCGTCTTGTTGCTTGGAAATGCTTTTTATACAACATACTTATATTTATGATGGTTGCAGTGTCCCCAGGCTCCTGGGATCACCTTTTGCAACCTTCTGCCAAGCAAAGTCAATGGGGAAGCCAGATTCACTTAACAACCCTGTTACTAACTTAACAACGGAAGTGATTCATTTAACAACTGTGTCAAGAAATGGGACAAAACTCACTTAACAATTGCTTTGCATAGCAATAGAAATTTAGGGCTCAACTGTGGTTGTAAATTGAAGACTACTTGTATTTGTAGTTTCATAATAAAGTCGGGAGATCATGAGCACATGGCTTCTGATGTTTTTCCCCTCCCAGCCCAAATACCAATAGTGGTTTAAGTGTTTATATTTTCTTCTATGTAATGATTTAATAATATGTTATATCGCCATGTATGTTTCTGTTCTTCCATCATGTATTATCAGTGAGTGCAGTATAAATGTATATATTTTTTATTTTTCTGTTCTCCATAGCAATAGCAATAGCAATAGCACTTAGATTTATATACTGATCCACAGTGCTTTACAATCCTCTCTAAATGGTTTACAGAATCAGCATATTGCCGCCATCAATCTGGGTCCTCATTTTACTGACCTCAGAAG
This sequence comes from Vipera berus, assembly GCF_964194415.1. Lineage (NCBI taxonomy): Eukaryota > Metazoa > Chordata > Lepidosauria > Squamata > Viperidae > Vipera > Vipera berus. The sequence continues at coordinate 96,007,420 of NC_138204.1, forward strand.
GATGGAAGGCTGAGTCAACCTCAAGTCTGTCAAGATTGAACTCCAGACTGTGGGAAGAGTTTGCCTGCAAGACTGCATTCTAACCACTGCGCCACCAGGACTCTCTCCATAGGCTCTGGTTTGCTTCAGACTATTTTAAATTACTTTTTTCCTCTTACTGGCTCTCCCCTGTATACCAAATTTGATTCAGAGTTATCCTGTAATGGACAAAGTTTTAAAGCCCCTCTACATAATTTCTTTCCAACAACCAATTAGTTTTGAAAGAAGAAAAAGGGCAATGATTTTGGTAATATACAAGTTCAGTAACTTCAATGAGTTTAATTCACCATCAGTTAAAAGTGATGAACAGAAGTAAGGTCTTCTGTGGATAGATAACAAACTGAAGATGGATCTGCAAAAATGGAGCCAACAAATGCAACAAAGACAAAGGAGCAGAATGAGGAGAGGACAGGAGATCAGCCACTTGTGTTATGGAGAGCTGCACCATGAGGAGACTGCTGGCAGAGATCGTCCATGGGTCTGAATACCAACAGATGAATCTGAAAATATTGAACTCAGTTGAAGTCCACACTTCCTAAAGTTGCTTCCCCCGCTTTTTTTGTACAAAGTGACATCAATGTACTTACAAAAAGGCAGAAAATGTATGAACCAGTGGTTATTGTTGGGCTACAGGTTACCATTGTTCATGCTGGCTGGGACTGTTGGGCTAGTTTCAGGATATCAAAAAGATCAATTCTGTTTTAGAAGCAAGAAGAGATGACGATTGTGACTCTTTCCATAAATTCTTATAGTAATAGGAACAAATCATTTTAAGTGAATTGCTTAAAAAACATGAGACAAATAGAAGGGAAAAAAAGAACACATAAAATGCTTGAACAAAAAAGTGAAAGAAATTCATCAAAGAAATAAATAGTATGTTATGTCATTATGCCATTGTGTTCTATTTTCCCTGTTTGATACTGTAGTATATGTATCTCCTTCAATATCATCTTTGTGTTTTGTTTTTTTGTTTTTCTTTTTATTACAGATAATCTTAGACTTACAACAATTTATTTAGAGTCCATTTAAAGTTACAACAGCATTAAAAATGTGATGACTGTTTTTCACACTTATGATTTTTAATTTTTGATGATCATCACAGCATCACTTAGCCACGAGATCAAAATTCAGATGCTTGGCAACTGATTCATATTTAGGATAGTTATGGCATCCTGGGGTCATATGATCACCTTTTGCGACATTCTGACAAGCAAAGTTTGCTAAGCACATTGTGCTTTAGATTGTAAGCCGCCCTGAGTCTTCAGAGAAGGGCGGGATATAAATGAGATTAAAAAAAGAAGTCAATGGGGAAGCCAGATTCACTTAACAACTGCGTTACTAACTTAACAACTTATTATAATAATAATAATAATAATAATAATTATTATTATTATTATTATTATTATTATTATTATTATTATTATTATTATTATTATTATTATTATTATTATTATTATTATTATTATTATTATAGCAATTCACTTTACACCGGTGGCAAGCAAGGTTGTAAAATAGGGCAAAACTCACTTAACAAATGTCTCGCTTAATTTGGGGCTCAATTGTCAATTGTCAATTCTAGGTCAAGGACTGCCTATATTAATAAAAGAAGCAAATAATAACAATAATAATAATAATGAAAAGTGACATGAATAAAGTCTCCTTTGAGCCAAACTGAATTTCTGATGGCCTCATAGATTTCATGAACTCTTCCATATATTTATTTATTTATTCATTTTATATAGCTGCCCATCTCAGTCCAATTGATTCTTGGAAAGAACATGGCACTGGTTTGTCACTGCCTCTTGCGGACCTTTCTATGACTTATCAGTTCAGTTTACAGCCCTTCAATTCTCTGGAGATCTCCACCCAAGCACTTACCAGGCCTCAGCCTGACAAAGTTAGCCAAGTGCTACCACCTGCTGAGGTAATTGCTCAAAAGCCCCATTTGTTTGAACTGACTCCATTTTGCAGGAATCGATTTTTACTTTAGTAGGATGCTAAAACACTGTCCCCAGCTGGGTTCATACAAAAGGACCAGAGTGAAAAGTCTGAATGTACTGAGGAACGTATTAAGGAAAGCGAGCGCAAAATAGCGAAATTGCACTTTAGCGCATTATCCAGGCACATTTGTTTGATACCCAAGAAATTGCTCCCCCCCCATTTCTGAGAAGCTACCCGGGGACACAGGCTGTGTTTGTTTGCACTGAGGGTAATCATTTTCTGACAGCCAGCCAGTTTCCCTAGAAAAGCTCTAGTCCCAAGAATATCAGCCTTTCTTTCTCTATCAGCTAACAAGAGTTGACTGAAGCACCAGCACTTGAAGGAGCTCATCAGCCAACAACGGTGCCTCTCTGCCTCTGATGGAAAGCAGTTGGTTCTTTCTATCTTCTTCACAAGCAAAGGATGTTCACCAGCCAGAGAAGCAACTCCATTTCCTTTTCTCAACTGACCTTTTGTCTTCCCACAATAATTAAACATTAATTAGATGATTTGCAGAGTGTCAGAAACTGTCCTCTAGAGAAAATATGGTGTTAGGAAATCATGTCACACCTTGTGTTCAAAGAAGAAAACTGTGCTGCTGTGGTTTTAAGGAATTGTCAGCTATCATAACCAATAAACATATCCTTGTGTTATATATTGAGCTCCCTTTCACCGAAAATAGAACCACTTAGAATATATTCTAATAGCCTTTTAGAATGCTTTCAAATGTTCACAGATGTGCCCAGATGTAACATTTGGCTGTATTTCACATTTGCTAGAACACAAAAGCATTTCCACATATGCCCAAAGAGATGCCAGACAAATAATCTGGTAGGGGTGCCAACTAATCATAAAAACTGAATGTGCCCATGTGTCTTTAGCAGCATTTTTTTTCCTGTTGACCTTAGTTGGCGAGAGTTTTCACAGCATGGAAATAGCTAGTATTGTCTGCTAATGAAGGTACATCAAGGTTACATTGAAGTCATCACCACAATGGCCAATTCAAAGGATGTCAATTGTATGCATAGTCTTAAATTGATGGCTGTCTCTTTTGCTCAGATCCAAAGTGAGCCATATTAAAAGCACCACCACCAGGAGAATTTTCTTTTAAATTTTGTATGTCATGGAAAGAGAAAGACAGTGAGAAGAAAAAGAGAATGGCTTTCATTTATATTGCAAAACATGAGATTTGGGGGCTTTATTGATTTAGATTGTACATCAAGTTATCATTGTGGAACACTTTTATATACATTTCTGGGTATACGAAGCTTAAAAATCATCACCAATTTTGTCTGTGCTATTGTATACTGCATATCTAAAATTTAATGAAGATGTTTCTTCCATTCTACACCATAAAGTGACACATTCATATAATGTTTCACCAAATACTCAGCTGGTTGCCCATATTAACTCTGAGAAAGATAAAATAATGAAACAAAGAAGAGCAGACAAATTTGTAAGAGAAGAAAGGCATATTAAAAATGGATCTCATGGTACATGCTGGCACCAGAGAATGATCTACTGTCCAAAAAAGAATCCTGGTGGCTTTTTAATGCTCTAGACTTATTAAAATTAGTCAAAATTATTCCCACAATGAAGCTTGTGTTTACACAAATGAGGAAAGGATTGCTACCACATGAATACTGGCCGAGCAGAATTGTCCTGAAGTTTCTCAAGATTTGTCTGCTGAAATTTAGTGATCCTTCAGAGGAGCTGAAAAAAGAGGTCCATTCTTGTGCTATATATTAATCCCTATATACTGTGCAATTCACATCTATATGCTTGTAATAAATTCTTTCCTGGAATGAAATGATCATAACAACTGATACTGTCCTGTTAAATCAAATAAATTCAAATCAATCAATAAATAATATAAATGCAGTTGCAGATGCAACAGCCTGGTGGCCCAAATGGGACCAAGTCCACTATATATGGTTGAGGAAAGTTGAAACTTTTCCCTCAGGCCAAGTTGTTCCATAAAATGTCTGAGATCTTTGCAAGAAAGGAGGGCTAATTTAATGATAGCTCAATTGAAGGCATGATTGCTAAATCAAACCAACATCCTTAGAGATTGTTTTTCACTTCATATTCATCCTCTTTGAACCCTGACAAAAGTCAAGGGGTCTTGGAAGCCCACAGGTTTTGAGTTTAAATACTGAAAGTAGGTGCCTACACTCTGAAGCTTATAATATATTTATATATTGTACAATATATTTATATGGAACTTGTTTCTATGCCTGAGAAAATAACAAATGTCACATGCATATTGTGAAATAAATTGATTTATAGTGTCATGGCATGCCACAGAAACAATTTTCATATGTGTCCAAATGGAAGGAAAACAGAGCCTTAAGGGTTCTACTGTATGTCTCATCCCACCATGAGGCCTTCCTCTTTCCTAGTGATGGACTTATATAATTTTATATGCTGACTAACAATCTTTCAAGAAGAATCTGAATCCAAAGATAAGAGCCAGTTTTGTGTAGTGGTGGAGGTGTTGGCCTTTGTTGTTAGTTGCGAAGTCGTGTCCGACCCATCGCGACCCTATGGACAATGTTCCTCCAGGCCTTCCTGTCCTCTACCATCTTCTGGAGTCCCTTTAAGCTCACGCCTACTGCTTCAGTGACTCCATCCAGCCACCTCATTCTCTGTCGTCCCCTTCTTCTATTGCCCTCAATCTTTCCCAGCATTAGGCTCTTCTCCAGTGAGTCCTTCCTTCTCATTAGGTGGCCAAAGTATTTGAGTTTTAGCTTCAGGATCTGGCCTTCTAAAGAGCAGTCAGGGTTGATCTCCTCTAGGACTGACCAGTTTGATCGCCTTGCAGTCCAAGGGACTCGCAGGAGTCTTCTCCAGCACCATAGTTCAAAGGCTTCAATTCTTTGGCGCTCAGCCTTTCTTATGGTCCAACTTTCACTGCCATACATTGCAACTAGGAAGACTATAGGTTGGGAAGACTAACTAGGAAGACTAATCTTAGGTTGTTGATGTTTCTTCCAGCAATCTTAATTCCAACTTTTGATTCATCTAGCCCTGCCTTTCTCATGATGTGCTCTGCATATAAGTTAAATAGGCAAGGTGACAGTATACAGCCTTGCCAGACTCCTTTCCCAATTTTGAACCAATCAGTGGTTCCGTGTCCAGTTCTCACTGTTGCTTCTTGGTCCGCATATAGGTTTCTCAAGAGACAAATAAGATGGTCTGGTATGCCCATCTCTTTAAGAACTTGCCACAGTTTGTTATGATCCACGCAATCAAAGGCTTTAGCATAGTCAATGAAGCAGAAGTAGATGTTTTTCTGGAACTCCCTAGCATTCTCCATGATCCAGCGTATGTTGGCAATTTGATCTCTAGTTCCTCTGCCTCTTCAAAATCCTGCCTGTACTTCTGGTAGTTCTCAATCCACATACTGCTGGAGTCTAGCTTGTAGGATTTTAAGCATAACTTTACTAGCATGTGAAATGAGTGCAATGGTGCGATAGTTTGAAATTGGAATGTAAACTGATCTTTTCCAATCCTGTGGCCACTGTTGAGTTTTCCAAATTTGCTGGCAAATTGAGTGTAGCACTTTTACTGCATCGTCTTTTAAGATTTTGAATAGCTCAGCTGGAATACTGTCACCTCCACTAGCTTTGTTGATGCTCAGCTTTTCTAAGGCCCACTTCACTTCACATTCTAGGATGTCTGGCTCGAGGTCAGTGACCACCTCATTGTGATTATCAGGGACGCAGTAGTATACCTGATGGTCATCTGAGTTAAATTCACCCATTCCTGTCCATTTTCGTTCGCTGATACCTAAGATGTCAATGATTAGTCTTGTCATCTCTTGTTTGACCACATCCAGCTTTCCTTGATTCATGGATCTTACATTCCAGGTTCCTATGGAGAAAAAATCTTTACAGCATCAGACTTTCCTTTCACTACCAGACACATCCACAGCTGAGCGTCCTTTCGGCTTTGGCCCAGTCGCTTCATTCTTTCTGACGCTACTAGTACTAGCCCTCTGCTCTTCCCCAGTAGCATATTGGATGCCTTCCGACCTGAGGGGCTCATCTTCCAGCATCATATTGTTTTGCCTTTTGGTACTGTCCATAGGGTTTTCATGGCAAAGATACTGGAGTGGTTTGCCATTTCCTTCTCCAGTGGATCACGTTTTGTCAGAACTCTCTGCTATGACCTTTCTGTCTTGGGTGGCCCTGCACGGCATAGCTCATAGCTTCATTGAATTACGCAAGCCCCTTCACCACAACAAGGCAGTAATCCATGAAGGGGGGTGTTGGCCTAGAAACCAATAAATTGTGAGTTCTGGTCTTGCCTTAGGTATGAAAGCCAGCTGGGTGACTTTGGGCCAGTCATTCTCTCTCAGTCCAATTTACTTCACAGGATGGTTGTTATGGGAAAAATAGGAGGACAAAGGAGTATTGGTATGTTTCTCACCTTAAGTTGTATACGGAAACAAAAAGGCAGGATAATATAGGCCAGGGCTTTTCAACCAGTGGTACGGGTACCATCTGTTGTATATTGGCATCCGGCAGGTGGAACGCGACCATCCTAGAAAAGTGGTAGTGGTGAAGGGGAATGAGTTGAACCAGTGGCAGCACCGCACAAGCCTGAGCAAGAGATGGCTGCAGGTGCTGTCAGTGCTCAGCAGAAGCATCAGGATCAGTGCTGCTTTCCAGGTGGAGCTCGGCACTGATCCTGGCACTTCTGAGCCCAGAAGAAGCGCCAATCAGCTGGAATGTTGCAGCATCCCTAGGGTCTTGTGATTTACATTCAGATGCTTGGCAACTGATTCATATTTATGACGGTCACAGTGTCCCAGGGTCATATGAAGTGACCCAAACCTGCTGCAACCACCCAGCAGACGGGGGGAATAAAAACCAAACACCCCCCACCCCACCACTACTGCCAACCCCCACAGAAATGCTCACAACAATAAAAACCTTGGACAGGAGGAAGAGCGCCGCTGGGCGGGCAGGAAGCTGTGTTGCTTGGCTGTGGCTTGGGGGGCACTTTTTTCAGTGCCATTGTAACTTAGCTACTGCTAAGCTTGTAAGCCGCCCTGAGTCTTCGGAGAAGGGCGGGATATAAATGTAATAAAAATAAAAAAATAAAAATAAATAAAAACTTCAAACAGTCACTAAGTGAACTGTTGTAAATTGAGGACTACTTGTACTTCATCACTTTTTTCCGTTTTTTGGGTCAAGTTTTTGACACCTTGCTAGGTGACTGGTGGTACTCGGATGTTGCCATACCCTAAAAGTGGTACAATGGGTGAAAAGGTTGAAAAGCCCTGATATAGGCAGTCCTCGACTCACTATCATAATTAAGCCCAAAATTTATGTTGTTAAGTGAGATATTTATTAAGTGAGTTTGTCCCATTTTATGATCTTTCTTGGCTCAGTTGTAAGTGAAATCACTGCAACTGATACATTAGTAACACGGTTGTTCCCCATTGACTTTGCTTGTCAGAGGGTCACAAAAAGTGATCACATGACCTTGGGACACAGCAACCACCATAAATATAAACCCATTGCCAAGCATCTGAATTTTGATCACACAATCAAGGGGAGGCTGCAAAGTGTGAAAGACGGTCATAAGTCACTTTTTTCAGTGCCATTGTAACATTGAATGGTCATTAAATGAACTGTTGTAAGTCAAGGACTACCTGTAATCTAAAACCAAAAAATTTCTATGTCTAAAATTTAATTATATGCTCATTTTGCCAACAGGGCTGTTGACTTTCATCTCAAAGTTTTGTCCTGGTGCTAGTTCTGCACTTTTCACTTCAGTCTTCACTAATGCAAACTTGAACTCTTCTCTGAACTATCATTAGACCACCTCAACCTCAGCAGACTGCCAAAAAACAAACAAACAAACAAACAAAAAAACCAAAGCCAGATTGAAAGCAGGGCTTTTCTATCCATCTTTCAGATGCTTTGACACTTGAGCAGCTCTGGGTTCTTTCTCTTCTCTAAACAATTTCTATGCCATTTGCTTATTTTGCATGGAATGTAAGAACTATTAATTTCTTTTGTGAAATCATGCTTGAACTTGCTTTTTTCCTTCCTCATATTTTTCCCCATTCAGTCTCATGTTTCTTTGACTGCAATTCCAAGGTCAAGGACTGTCTTGTTGTATTGATTATATATAAAATGCTGTACTTTAGTTCGGGAGAATTTAATGGAAGCCTTTGTAATAACATCATGTAAAGTAAAAGAAAGAAGCAGAAATTAAATGCCTTGGATGTTGTTACTAAATTAAGTGTTTAAAAAATTTATAGGGAAGGGAATGTTTACTCTTTTTAGTATTAACCTGAGAGATGTCTGGCTAAGATTAAAAAGAATAAACATTCCCTTCCCTGTAGTTTTCTAAACACTTAAAAGTGGTAAATTACAGAATTAGAGATTGGATAAGAGAAGTGTGAAAGAGAATTAAACACTGTAATAGTTTTTAAGATATCTCTTTAAAAAGCTGAGAATTAAGAAGACAGAAAGTTATGAAAGAGACATAAATGGAAAAGTTCACCATTATTGTCTTTTTTTCTTATCTTCTTCTTAGAAATTCAACCCTTACTATCTTTGGACAATCACTGCTGATAGAAACAAAAAATGTTAAAACATTTTGATAATACAGAACTCTTTGTATTTTAGCCATCCTCACACAACAGCATTTTTATGAGAAAGTTGTTCAAAAAGTTATTCAGAATCATATTCTTTGTTTAAAGTTTTTCTTCTGTTAGCTTATTTTGTTATCCATGACTAACCCAGCCTTAGCATCTGCTTTATACCCAACTATAAAACTATGTTCAGCCCAACAATCTGATGGCTTCAGCAACAGAAGGTGACCCAGATTACAAGGCATTGTTGTACATTAATGCCAAATCTTGTTTAACAGCAGCTGCTGTAAGCTTCTCTGATTAAGATTCACATTCGACAGGCACAAATCACAACAGCCTCTTCAAACACATGCAGTTTTCAAACCTGTTCAGCAGATCTTTTCTTTCATAAACACACATCAATCCTGCCAGTTTAACCTCTTTTTATTTTTTACATCTTGTACATAGCTGTCATCCTTCTGACAAAATGATGAAAGAAGACCATTTTAAAAGCTTTATATAAAAAAAAACTATTCTCCTGTAAAGCAGGAGTTTATTCAAATGGTTTCCCTAAAAAGACAAAAATAAAAAGAAGAATCAACGGCATATGCTCATTTTGTCCTTCTAATGGGACATCATGTTTACAAAGCTGAAACTAACCCTATGATATTTGAAACTTTTTTTTAAAGAAGTCATTTTTAAGGGAGAATTTCTTTTACAATATTTTACAATATTTTATTACTTTATTTAATTTATGACAAATCTAAGAATAAAACCCATCAAAAACAGATGTTAGTAAATTGGGAAAGAAGGCTATAAATAAAGGTACAGACTGAAACTCACAAACATAGGTGCTTTTTAAAAGATTATTTTAAAAATGGTGAGTTTTTATAATGGTGCATACATCTAAATTCACTTATGGTGCATATGTCTAAAAACAAAACTTATGTTTGCATGAGTATTCCAGAAGAATCATTTGTTCAAAACTTTGTCCTGCCTAATCAAACATTTTGAACTTAAATAGCTCAAAAGACATCTATTCTATGGATTCATATAACCCAGGAATTTCCCTTAAAATATGTTAATTGCCTTCAGATATCTTTGCTAGAATAGTTTAGCTCTTTTTTTACCCCCAGGCCTTAAATAATGGCAGGAGAAAGAGAGTTAATGCTTACTTTTTAAACTGAAGAGCAGCAAGAAATTGAGGTAGAAGAGAAGAAAATTAGTTCTTGACTGAGCCATATTATTCGTTCCAATAGAAAATCTTCTTTCAAACTTTCCAGTTACACAGGATGGATGGTTATTACTTTCTACTCCTGCCCTGAGCCCGGAAAGACAGTCAAGGGACAGGGTGTAATGTATCCCATATTTGCTTCTGTCCTTGATGAATAGCAAACCTGCAGATTTCCATTTAAAAAGCATTTGTGCTTGCTAACATTTTATTCTAGCAGCACTGGGTGGTGACTCAAACCTGGTGCAGATTTTTCAGCTTAGTGGACTGGAGTCTCTCATGTCCCCTGTGGATTTAAGGACAATTGTGCTACTGGACAGAGAAAATGCCCTCAGACCATATCCTGCAATAGTCTTCCACAAGATCTCCTTTTCTCATCACAAAAGGCTCTTATATTAGTTCTATTTTTTTCTCCCAAATTATATAGCAATATCACATTGTAGGAGCAATAGCCCTTTATAAATCAAATCAAATTACATTAAATTAAAAAAGAAAGCAAAACAAGCTTCATTATTTCTCTGTAAATTTTAGCAATTATTATCTGATGCTATTTTAGATCTCATAATAGAGAAAAACCCTTTAATGAATATGCCAACTTCACTAATATTATTGTTGTGTAGCCAGTTCTTTGCAGGCGTTGAGCAAGACAGAAGGTTCAAAATAGCAACATGCTTTATTGAAGGTCAGAACAAACAGAAGCAACAAGGGAGCTGCTGCGCGGCTATGTATACGGTTGGCCGATAGGCAGCGGCCAATAGGTTTGAAGCATAGGTTTCCTGCCCAAAGACCTACTTAGCTGGCTGGAGACAACCAGTATGGAGACAACCAGCTAGCAACCCTTACAATATACACATGAACTAGCACTTAGCACTTGAATGCAAGCAATTAGCAAGCAGTGCAACATGAGGAAACAACATATACAAAAAGGCCAATACATTACAGTTATGGACCATTCTTTCTGCTGAAACATTTTTATTGTGCATCCAAAACTGTGTGTTAGTAAAGATGATTCTTTAGCATTTATAGTTTTATATTTTCAAACCAAACTTCTCATCCAAAGAACCTAAGTGAATTTAGAAGGCAGGGGATCGAGTAGTTTTCAACAAGCAGAAAGCAGAGAGAAATAATTATGGATATACCTTTGGGACTCCTGAAAAATCAGGTTAGGGACAGATCATCATGGAGAAAATCTTTATTGTCATTAAGTGTTGACTTGATGACAAATAATCAATTGCTCTCACAATGGAGGGGTATAAAAATAAAGTTTTTGCTTTAGAATGTATTGATGTACTATCTTTTGTTACCCTCATGATGTTACCATCAAGGTGATCAAGTTCTGGCCAACCTCAAATTATTCACAGTAGTTAAAAAAGGGAGAAACTTCTGAAGAATTGTAAAAGGATGGCCTCAGTACAGATGTTAACATGTTGGTTTTATTATGATAGTTACTTTAGTTGGTTATTCACACTTTGGTTAGCTCATGATTGTACTATTGCAATGCGCTCTACATGGGGCTGCCATTTAAAGACCCTCTGGAAGTGACCATTTGGAAGGTTAAAAATGCAGTAGATGGCTATTCAGTTTGATTCAATATCATCATGTGGGATCAAGGAAGTGTGCTTTTTTGTCCAGTCCCCACCCCATGGAGCAGCATCCCCTCAGAGATACAAATTTACATCAACTTTCCTGGGGTTCCAGAAGGGCTTTAAGACTTGTCATTGGTTCCAGGCAGATTAAAATATTGTGGTATTTCTGAAATTAAACTGATAAAGTTTTGGTTCATAATACATAATTGGTTATGGTGATCCCAGGCTATCAACACACTGCATGTCATACCAAAAAGTCTTGGATGGCACTTAGAAAATATGTGCATTGACAAAATTTGCATATGTCAATGACAAAAGGTCACACTATTTGGATGCACACATCTACAATGCTGATACATTATGACATCTTAGGTTCTTGGGAAGAACTCAGTAAGTATGAAGGCCAGCTCAGCTAAAGAATTGGTAGCTGTGATTTTAGTTTGTTGTGTATATAATTACAAAATCACCACCAGCCAATTGCAAAAGGCAAATTTATTTGGAACAGTTTATATCCTGCAACAGTACCTTTAACACCACCAAACAACAAAATCTGCTTATCCCAGAGCAGGTGGGTAGATAGGTGGATAGAGATGCCAAATCTAGTCTAAGCATTTGGCTGGCTGTGTGACCAACCAAAATAACAATGAAACAAAAGCAATTCAATAAAGTGTAAAAATGCATACAGAAAAAAAAGCTGGCTTCACATATAAACTGAAAATCATTGGGCAGCCTCAAATTATGTAAATAAGTTATAAATGAATGAATGAATGAATGAATGAATGAATGAACAAATAAATAAATAAATAAAATGCCTAAATGGAGACAGCTGTAAAACTTAATTAAATTTTACTACTTTTATCTTGGCTTTATTTTTACATGTGTGAACTGGTAGTCTAAACATGAGGAAATCTTGTATGAACCAAGGTCATTCCCATACCGAAGGGGAGAAGGAGGATTGTTTAGTCAGAAAGCGTGCCAAGTTGTACTATTGGACAGCCTGAATAGAGGGGTTATTACAATTATTACATTGTACTACTTTGATTCTTTTTTTTTATTGAAAAGTTTTAACATACAGTTTATCTTTAACAATCCCCCCCTCCCCCTCCCCTTCCCCTCCCTCCCTACCCCTCCCCCCCTCCCCCCCCCCCGACTTCCCAGAGCTAAATACAAGGTATAGAAAAGAAAAACAATCATAAACAAGCATATGCTAACAACCATAAACTCTAAAATCCATCACTCTCTAGCTTATACAGGATAATACAAATCTTAATAATATTAAATATATATAGAAAAGGAAAAAGAAAGGAAAAAAAGGGAAATAAAGAAAGAGAAAGCGAAGGAAGACTTATTCAAATGCAACATGAAACTTCTTAACCCTATATTTATTCTGGATGTACTCAACCCATTTTCGCCATTCCATAATATAACGTTCTTGCGAGTGATCTTTCAAATAAGCCGAGATCTTTGCCATCTCTGCCAGGTCGGAAACCTTTAAAGTCCATTCTTCTATAGTCGGCAGTTCCTCTTTCTTCCAATACTGACCTATTAAAAGTCTTGCTGCCGTGATTAAATTCAACATCAACTTAGTGTCCACAACCGTAGCATCCGTAATTATTCCCAGCAAGAAGAGTTGCGGACAGAACTTTATCCTTTGCTTGAAAATCTTCTGCATATTCCACCAAATTTTTATCCAAAAGGCCTTAACCTTTTTACAAGTCCACCATACATGAAAATATGTTGCATCTTCATCACCACACCTCCAACATTTTGGTTGATAGTTCGGATACATACTTGCAAGCTTTTTAGGATCTAGATGCCATCTATAAAACATTTTATAAAAGTTCTCTCTTAAATTTTGAGCTTGTGTAAATTTTACATTCCTCACCCAAATCTTTTCCCACGTGTCTATTGTAATAACTTCTTGAATATTTTGGGCCCATTTTATCATACAGTCCTTAACAAGCTCTGTTTCTGAATCAATCTCTATCAATGCAAGATATATCCGTTTAATATGTGCTGGACCCTGATTTCTGATTTGCTTTATCAGATTTTCATCAGTCATTGTAAAACCATTTTTCTGATCTTCTTTCCACCTGGCCCGTAGCTGAGTATATTGAAACCAATTCTGAACAATCTTCTCATCTCGCAAGGCACTATATGGTTTCAAACACCAGATATTTCTTTCCAAGTTTAGAATCTCCTTATACGTAGTCACATCATGTTTGAAACCAGCATGTATATTTTCTATTGCGTGTTTTGGAATTGCCCACAATGGTATCTTGCAGTCTAGTTTATGCCTGTACTTCCTCCAAACTCTCAGCAATGCCTGTCTTAAAATATGCACTCTAAACACATTATCTACCTTCTTATCATACAACAAATATGCATGCCAACCAAACAACAAGTCATGGCCCTCAAGATTTAATAATCTCTCTTGTGTCAAATTGATCCAATCACTTATACCTACTAACGCAGCAGCTTCATAATATAATTTAAAATTAGGCATTTTAAGACCACCTCTTTCACGAGTATCCTGCATAATCTTAAGTTTGACTCGTGGTCTTTTCCCTGCCCAAACAAATTTATTGATACCTCTCTGCCATTCCTCCAAATTAGAATCTTTCTTAAGAATCGGTATCATTTGAAATAGAAACAAGAATTTAGGCAGGACATTCATTTTCACTGCTGCAATTCTTCCCAGTAAAGACAATTGCAATTTTTCCCAACTCTCCATTTCTTTTTGGATTTTTCCCCATAATTTTTCATAATTATTTTTATATAATTTTGTATTAGAGGGCGACAAAAGCACCCCCAGATATTTGACCCTTTTGACAATCTCAAATCCAGTTAACCCTTCTAGAAGGGCCTTTTGCGATACTGTCATGTTTTTGGCCAAAATTTTAGTTTTTTGTACATTAACTTTAAATCCGGAGACCTTCCCATATTGCATTATTATCTCCATCAGGTCCACAACAGAGCTCTCAGGCTGGGTCACTGTAACAACCAGATCATCTGCAAACGCTCTCAATCTATAATCCTGATCTCTAATCTGTATACCCTTAATTCTTTCCGAATTTTGTATTTTTATCAATAATATCTCCAATGTTAACACAAATAACAAAGGCGATAGCGGGCACCCTTGCCTTGTACCCTTCTCAATACTACAAGCTTCAGTCAAGCTATTGTTAACTATTATTCGGGCAGTTTGTTTTTGATATAACTACTTTGATTCTTGATATATACTACTTTGATTCTTGGAGGGGAGGGGGAAGTTTAGATCTGGTTTCACTTTTGACCATGCTGATATTACATAGCCAAGAAACAAGTTCTTTGAGGAATTTTTCTGCCTCGGAATTCTGATTTATTTGGTCCCATTGCTCGGAACCATGACATCAACTGCTTCAAGTGCAATTTATTTGTGAACAAAGTGTTATATAAATAATTTACTGAGTTATGACCTCTGTATGTTGCTTCTGAATATCAGCTATAGAGGCCTGATAGCAGGAAGGAGATACATTGCTCTTATCCTCAGAGATCTCTAACTAGCCAAAAGGAAATAAAATAAGGCAAGCCCATCTCTCTGTCTCTTCACTTTCTTTTTTATATAAAGCTTTTTTTAAAAAAATTGAAAGTTTGAGTACAGTATTTTATACTAGGTTAAAAAATGTATAAATCCTTCTGGCTATTTTATTATTTTTCATCAGTTAATCCATTTGCAAATCCTCGATGAAGAAAAGACAACATTTTGGTAATTACATTTGCATGAAGAGAATATAGAATTGCAGTGTTATTTCACCTTGATAGGTTTTGGAATGAATAAAATTGTTGGAGGTTCCACTTCAGTTGACTTGGGTCAATGTCTTCATATAACAAGATGGACCTTTTCACTGTCCTCTGGTCTCTTATGATTCTGATTGCACCTCTCATGATGACTGCAATTTCCTATCTATTTCTTGCTTTGATAATCCATCTAATTATGCCTGATTTTCATTTGGCTGTCAAACCATCAGACATTGAATATATTTTTCCCCCATATTTAATTCCTGGACTTGTTTGATTATTTCAACTTCCATCAGCTACTTGAGGAAGACTGCTGATTTCTTGATATAGCTATTAAAATTTCCATTGCATATGTGGGCTGTTATCAAAACTTCTAAATTATAGGAAGCATGTCAAAATTATTCAGATTATACATATTCACCAGTTACTATGAAAAATGACAAGAACACCCTTGCCAACGGATTTTATTTCAGGTACATAATCCTCTTCCCGTATTAACTTCATATCAGTTCTTTGAGTAGGTTAGACTAAAAGAGAATATTGACTTCTGAATGTCAAAACTGAGTTGAGTTTTGAAAGCACATACACAAATCAAATCTGACAATCTGCTGCTATTTTCTCTGTCCTTGTGTCTGCTCAGATTACCTTCAGAATTATGGAATCTGTAATCCCATTTTTCTGGGATTTTGAGTTTTGTGAATTCCAATGATCACACTGAGTCTTATTGTATACTAATATTCATTTTTCTTTATGTCAATTGCAATAAAATATCAGATTTGTGATCCTTTTTTCTGACCATGAATGGAGTTGGAAGTGCCAAGATTTTCATAGTGATAGGCAAAATGTTAACATTTAACCTTTCATATATTCCCCACTGGATCTGTAAAACAGCTCTGCGAGAAAGGTTGGTGATAGCTGGTGGGTGAATGCCATAATTGAGTGGGAATTTGTAGCAAAGTCTCCTGGTTCTGACACACTTGAAACATTTGGCAACTTATAATAATAATAATAATAATAATAATAATAATAATAATAATAATAATAATAATAATAATAATAATAATAATAATAATAATAATAATAATAAGAAGAAGAAGAAGAAGAAGAAGAAGAAGAAGAAGAAGAAGAAGAAGAAGAAGAAGAAGAAGAAGAAGAAGAAGAAGAAGAAGAAGAAGAAGAAGAAGAAGTTGGAAGGGACCTTGGAGGTCATCTAGTCCAACCCCCTGCTCAGGTAGGAAACCCTATATCATTTCAGGCAAATGGCTGTCCAGTGTCTTCTTAAAAACTTCCAGTGTTGGAGCATTCACCACTTCTGGAGGCAGGTTGTTCCACTGGTTAATTGTTCTAACTGTCAGGAAGTTTCTCCTTAGTTCTAGGTTGCTTTTCTCCTTGACTAGTTTCCATCCATTGCTTCTTGCCATGCTTTTAGGTGCTTTGGAGAATAGCTTGACTTCCTCTTCTTTGTGGCAGCCCCTGAGATATTGGAACACTGCTATCATGTCACCCATCACCCTTCTCTTTGTTAAACTACACATACCCAATTCCAGCAACCGTTCCCTATATGTTTTAGCCTCCAGTCCCCCAATCATCTTTGTTGCTCTTCTCTGTACCCTTTCTAGAGCCTCAACATCTTTTTTACATCGTGGTGACCAAAACTGGATGCAGTATTCCAGGTGTGGCCTTACCAAGGCATAGGTATTAGTACTTCACGTGATCTTGATTCTATCCCTCTGTTAATGCAGCCTAGCACTGTGTTGGCTTTTTTGGCAGCTGCACCACACTGCTGGCTCATATTGAAGTGATTGTCTACTAGGAGTCCGAGATCCCTCTCACAGTTACTACTATTGAGCAAGCTACCACCTATACTATACCTATGCATTTGATTTTTCCTGCCTAAATGTAGAACCTTACTTTTTTCACCATTGAATTTCATTTTGTTAGATAGCGTCCAGTGTTTGAGTCTGTCCAGATCCTCCTGTATCTTAAGCCTATCTTCTGGAGTATTGGCCATTCCTGCCAGCTTGGTGTTGTCTGCAAATTTGATGAGTTCCCCATCTATCCCCTCATCCAAATCGTTAATGAAGATATTGAAGAGCACTGGGCCCAGAACAGAGCCCTGGGGCACCCCACTACACACTTCCTTCCATGTAGATGCAGTTCCATTGAGGATTACACGCTGAGTACGGCCTGTCAGCCAGCTACAAATCCATCTGGTGGTGATGCTATCTAACCCACATTTTTCTATCTTATCAAGTAGTAGGTTGTGATCTACTTTATCAAATGCCTTACTGAAGTCCGAGTAAATTATATCTACAGCATTCCTCTGGTCCACTAATTTTGTCACTTGGTCAAAGAATGCAATAAGATTTGTCTGGCATGATCTGTTTTTGACAAACCCATGTTGACTTTTAGTGATGACTTTGTTTGCATCAAGGTGTTCACTGATTTGTTGTTTGATTATCTTTTCCAGAATCTTTCCAGGTATTGAGGTCAGGCTGATATGATTTGGGTATCCTTTTCTTTATTACGTTCCTGAATATGCAGGTAATCTTTGACTTACAACAGTTGATTTAGTGACTCTTCGAATGGCACTAAAAAAAGTGACATGACTGTTTTTCATGCTTACAGCTGTTGCAGCACCTCTATGGTTATAAAGGTAAAGGTAAAGGTTCCCCCGCACATGTGTGCTAGTCGTTTCCAATTCTAGGGGCCGGTGCTCATCTCCATTTCAAAGCCGAAGAGCCAGCGCTTGTCCGAGGACGTCTCCGTGGTCATGTGGCCGGCATGACTAGACGCCAAAGGCGCACGGAATGCTGTTACCTTCCCACCGTAGTGGTCCCTATTTTTCTACTTGCATTTTTACGTGCTTTCGAAACTGACTCATATTTATGATAGTTGCAGTCATGTGATCACCTTTTGTGACTTTCTGACAAGCAAAGCCAATGGGGAAGCCAGATTCACTTAACAACCAGGTTACCAACTTAACAACTGCAATGATTCACTTAACAACTGTTGCAAAAAAGGTGTAAAATGGGGGCAAAATTCACTTAACTGTCTTGCTTAGACAGTTGGGCTCAATTTTGGTCTCAATTGTGGTAATAAGTTAAGGAATGCCTACAATATATAATATTTTTCTTTTTTTTACTGTGTGAGGTTAATACCATTAGCCACAGAAGGAAATTATGTTGGTAGACAAAGACTAGATTAGCCCTTGTTGTTCTAGATCAGGGGTGTCAAACTGCCACACCGCAAGCTGGATGTGTCATGCAGAAGCCATACCTACCCCAGCTCCGGCAAGGGGAAAAAAGTTGCGATACGTTATGACATGTCACGTGATGCAGCGAGTTTGACACCCCTGCTCTAGATGACTTAGTTAATATTTTTCAACTTCCCACTAATGAATTACTTAACCACAATTGCTATATGTACTGTCTCTCCTGAGACAATCTACCATTTTTCCACACAACAATCATCCAGTGAGGTAGGTTAGGCTAAAAGAGAACGACTGGCTCAGTCACCCGGTGGGCTTCTGTGGCTGAGGATGGGCTTGAGTCTGGGTCTCCATGATGCCAATCTATACCTTAACATTATATCATCCTGGTTCTACACCTGACACTTCATGGGAAAATAGAGCTATTAACCTTTCTTTTCTGAGGAATAAACATTAGAAATACTTGCCATTGGCCAGGGTTGTTTTTTTTAACCTCTAGATCTGAGATAACATGGGTCTTGGTTATTGAAGAAATGGCTTTAAATGATTTTTCGTCATCAATCCATTATACTATCCTGATTGGCTGAAACTTTGTCTGGACTTCCAATTCTACTGAAAATAACAAGCATGGAAAGAGTCTGCTCCATCAATGCGCTGCATTCCCTCCTAGTATGAAGCCATATGTTCTTCAGTCTAGGTTGAAATGACATTCAAGATAAATGACTGAAACTCTGGAACCAAGCTGCTCTCAGATGGATTCAGCTCAGTAAGCCACTTTCATTTAAACTGTTATTTTTATATGGGAATATCCTTTTTCAGTTCATTGGTTGTGCTTACTCTGTAGTATTTCTCATAAATCTGCCTTTCATTCTTGATCCTTTTATACAGGGATTGATCTTGAAATCTTCTTTATGGACCTACAGTATATGATTTCTCATTGAGTTGTTCTAAAATTGATCACTGATAAAAGCATTTCATGTCATGTATTAATTTTATTTGGCTTGAGTCAAGTTTAATTTAAGCTGAATGGCAAATATATAATATTCCTATATGAATATTCTAAGCCTTTATACTATCAAATATTAGAATTAGACAAGCACTAGTCACTAAATGTGAAAGTTAGAACAGCATAATGTTTAAGTTAGACTGGGATCTGAGAAATTCTGCTTCAAATCCCCACTTGACCACTTTGGGACTTCAGGTCAATAGAGAGCAAATTAATTCACCACTTTGTTTTGTGAACAAAACAAAGGCAGGCTCCCATGTATTCTGCTTGATGCTCTCAAAGCAAATATACAGTAAATATAATAGTAGTAATAATTATTTCACTAAATACAACAATACTAACAAATCACAGAGAAATCCTATTTGCCTCTAAAAAAAAGAACTGGTTACCTATTAATGTGTTAACTTTGAGAGGTTATCTATATATCCATACATATGGGGTTTTGCCCCTGTGCAATAATTCAGCACATGGAATTTTAGCAAGTACACAAATTGCAAGATCTGCAGTAACATGTCATACAAATGACATACTTCATATAAACCCAAATGTTGTCCTCCCCCCCTCCCCTAAATATCCCTCAAATAAGAAAGGAAAGTCTATTCTCTGATCATTTCAACTGATGGAAGAAGAAGACTGATATCATCTTTGCCTGAAGCAGGCATGTCAAACTTGCAACCTCACGTGACATCGCACGATGTATTGGGACTTTTTGCCCATTGCCGCAATCGGGTGGGCATGGTTTCGGCGTGATGCATCCAGCTGGCAGACCAGCAGTTTGACATGCTAAACCTGATGTACAGGAACCACAATCTTTTTGGAAGCCGGTTGAGGAACTGAAGATGATATGGATGTTAAGACAGTAGGAAGAGCTTTGTCACATTGCCAAATTCATCCTTTGGTGAGCAAGTTATGGTTACTGATACATGGTGGTAATGTAGCCCAACCTGCCTGCGATGGATTGAGTAGACAAAACAGTAGTAACCATGATATCTTAAAATGAGATGAAGCTCGCTACCTTATCGCTCCCCAAAATAGCTGGCCCATATGCCATAAAAATTGCAAAGATAGTTGTCGTCTAGTCAGGGAATACAGGATGGAGATTAGGAGGGGCAGTAGCTGAGATGAAAAAGTATGGGCTCAATGATTCTCATAGGAGAAAATTTGTTGCTGAATGGAATCAGAAGAGGTATTAGATAGTTTAAACTATATTTCTTGCTTGCTTTTATGCTTAGAAAGTCTATAAGCTCAATTTGAAATGAAGACTTGAATTTATTTGTCTCAAAATCAAATTTTAATATTGAGTGACCTACCAGAGGTTAAAGAGCCAAAAATGTCTACTTGGCTAAATTGCCAATAGAACAGATTACTCTTTCTTCTGTTTCTCCCAATGGATGTTGCTGAACTAGACACAGCTGAAAGTCATGTATGGCAGATAGTCTGGAAGGATGTCTTTTTGCCACTGAAGTCACTAAGGCATCTGCAATACTATGTTTTTCTCCTAGAGCACTGTTTCTCAGCCTCAGTAACTTTAATATGTATGGAATTCAACTCCCAGAATTACCCAGCCAGCATGCAAGCCAGAAAATGAGAGGAGTAATTGCGACAGGCCTGTTTCATGAATGCCTGTCAATGTGAAGAATATTACCCATTACCAAGCCAAAGGCACTATTTATAATTTACTATTATTGGACACAAGACAATATTACAAGAACTCCTATACTTCCTAAAGGAAGCTATTAAGATCATAAATGTACAAAATAATCAAATGGAGTCACTTGTCTCAAATAAAGGCTGACATTAAGACAAACTAAGGCAGGGGTTCCCAACCAGGGGCGCAAGATGATATTCCAGGGGGTGCAAAAACTTGGTTTTTCAAAATTATAGTGTATATGCATAATTCGTTGCCATTATTTTGAACTTTTGTAAGGGATGTGAGAATATATCAGAAATGTTTTAGGGGTGCGGATTATAGAAAGGTTTGGGAACCACTGAACTAAGGTAATTACTTGGTGGCACAGTGGATTAGAATGAAGTATTGCAGGGAACATTCTGTCTACACCCTCGAGTTTGATCCTGATGGGGTTCAAGGTTGATTCAGCCTTCTATCTTCTGAAGTCAGCAAAATGAGGGCCCAGGTTGTTGGGGGCAAGGTGCTGATGTTGTAAACTGCTCAGCACTGTGGAGTGGCATATAAGTCTACTTTCTATTGCTATTGCTATTAACTGCTCATAAGAGCATGTAGCATGCTACTGGATGAACAAAACCTTATGTCCTGGAACATCTTGATTGAGTTACTGCAGATTCTATCTCAATGTGAATCACAGAGATCATAGTCAAGGAAGGGTGATTGTTTGATTATTTTGTTCATATTTTGCATATGTGGTGCCTCCAAATGTTGTCATAGGTGTTCACTAATCACACTCATACATCTAAGAATAGTATCTATACTTGCATTTCCTTGTCACACTTGTACAAATAAGATATCAGTAAAGAGTATTTTGTGCACAGACATAATGCATATGTTATGCATTTTTGCAGCTCTCATTTTCATTTATGTTTACTTACATGTCATTGTGCGTGACTGGATCAGGAGGTTTACCTTAATTGCAAGCAGCTAAAGCCAAGCCTTGGGCAAAAACAACAGAAATACTAGCATGAATCAAGTTGTACATAGAGTTATCAACAAATTCCAAAATAGCTAAAATAATTCTCTATGCACCACTGTGACAGAAATCACTATGGCTATCTCTGCCTATGAAGTAGAGACGTTTCTAGGTGCATTCAAACAGATTCAGTGTATCTGGCTTGCAACTTTATTTGAAAAAAGAAAGCCCATTTTTACTTATTTTAGGCAAGATGAGCAGCAAACAAGTAAAGAAACAAACAAATAAACAAATAAATTTAATTTTATTGCACACACACAACACACACACACACACACACACAGAGAGAGACAGAGAGAGAGAGAGACAGAGAGAGAGAGACAGAGAGACAGAGAGAGACAGAGAGAGACAGAGAGAGACAGAGACAGAGACAGAGAGACAGAGAGAGAAATTTGGAAGACTAGTTCACTTTAAACAGATTAGGAAGCAAACATTACAGACCCAGACTTCTTTTTCAGTGTCATCTCCTATTGGAGATTGGCAACCAACAATGCTATTTTTTATCCACTGATGATTTGCTTGGAAAAATGTAGCATGGCAGTTTTCCATTCTCTTCTGCATCACTGTTACATTGCCAGATGAATATATATAATCCTTGCTATTGTATATGCCACTACAACTGTTTATTCAGTTCCACCTGTAGTTGCTACTGATAGCACAGCACCCCAAATAAGCAGAGGAATGCTTAGTTACTGGAAGCATTATTTACCAAATTCCAAAATTGTCTTTAAAAAATAACTATTTTTCCAAGGAGCGGTATTTCCCACATATTTGTGGCTGTTTATTTGACAAACTTTATATCCATTCTATCTAATGGCCATTCCACATCCTAAAGCATGACCCCAGGATAGACATGCTGCACAAAAAATGGTTCTCTTAAATAGGAATGCTGTAGATATAATTTACTTGGACTTCAGTAAGGCATTTGATAAAGTAGATCACAACCTACTACTTGATAAGATAGAAAAATGTGGGTTAGATAGCATCACCATCAGATGGATTCGTAGCTGGCTGACAGGCCGCACTCAGCGTGTGGTCCTAAATGGAACTGCATCTACATGGAAGGAAGTGTGTGGTGGGGTGCCCCAGGGCTCTGTTCTGGGCCCAGTGCTCTTCAGTACCTTCATTAACAATTTGGATGAAGGGATAGATGGGGAACTCATCAAATTTGCAGACGACACCAAGCTGGCAGGAATAGCCAATACTCCAGAAGATAGGCTTAAGATACAGAAGGATCTGGACAGACTCAAACACTGGGCACTATCTAACAAAATGAAATTCAATGGTGAAAAAAGTAAGGTTCTACATTTAGGCAGGAAAAATCAAATGCACAGGTATAGTATAGGTGGTACCTTGCTCAATAGTAGTAACTGTGAGAGGGATCTTGGAGTCCTAGTAGACAATCACTTCAATATGAGCCAGCAGTGTGCTGCAGCTGCCAAAAAAGCCAACACAGTGCTAGGCTGCATTAACAGAGGAATAGAATCAAGATCAAGTGAAGTACTAATACCACTTTACAATGCTTTGGTAAGGCCACACCTGGAATACTGCATCCAGTTTTGGTCACCACGATGTAAAAAAGATGTTGAGACTCTAGAAAGGGTACAGAGAAGAGCAACAAAGATGATTAGGGGGCTGGAAGCCAAAACATATAGGGAACGGTTGCTGGAATTGGGTATGTGTAGTTTAATGAAGAGAAGGGTGATGGGTGACATGATAGCAGTGTTCCAATATCTCAGGGGCTACCACAAAGAAGAGGGAGTCAAGCTATTCTCCAAAGCACCTGAAAGCAGGACAAGAAGCAATGGATGGAAACTAGTCAAGGAGAGAAGCAACCTAGAACTAAGGAGAAACATTATTTCATAAACTGGCCCAACTCTTTTTTGAAACCAACCAACCATATCATATCGCATGATATAATAGCAAATTACAAAGCTGAATTGTACATTGGGTAAAACAAAACAAACAAACAAAAATATTGCCTGTCCTGATTTTTCTAGGATACATTTTCATAGGATGACTTCTTGCTCTAGAATTTTTGCTTCTGTTTCAGTACTGTTTCTTATAGTCTCTAACATGTGGTTGGCCTTTCATTTTAAGCAGATGCACACTGTGTGGAGACCTTCATCAAACCATTTACCATCCTTCCATAATCTCTTTTTTCATCAGGTACTCCTAGCTCTGCTCTTATTAGTTTGAGCAGTTAAAATTTTGGGGACTCAATTGTGTGTATGTGCATGGATAACTGTTTGCTATTAGAGGGATTCTGAAAATGGGTCATGGCTTTGCCGGATCCCAGTTTGGAGGAGGAATTGGAACCGGGATTATCCAACAGGGTGGGCACCGTCTCTTCTGAATGAGTGGAGAGTCCAAGGGCTGAGGACGAGGCATTCGCAGGGCCATCTGGCAGTGTGTGTGGGGGGGTGGCCAACTGGATGGAGAGAAGCTTGCAGGAGTGGAGCAGCTGCAGAGGGCCAACAAAGTTTACAAGCTGAATCCGCAGGTGAGGAGAGCAGAGTGGAAGGAGGCACAGAGGAGGTCAGCAAGGCTTCTTGCGAGGAAGCAGCCCCACCCACTCCTCACAAGGAACAGTTGGAGAAGTGTGATTTAACCCGACTCTGGGGCAGGGGTAGGCAACCTCGGCTCTTTTATGACTCATGGACTTCAACTCCCAGAATTCCTGAGTCAGCTCATAAAAGAGCCGAGGTTGCCTACCCCTGCTCTGGGGGAAGATGTGTTTGTCAGAAGCATCTACTTGTTTTTACGTGCACTTTCCAGGCTTTCCTGGATCCTGTTTTTTGAACGTTGGACTGTGTTTTTGGTCTTTGAACCTTGGACTTTGCTTATGGACTTTGCTTGGCCTTGGCTCTCAGATTGTGCTTTGGTTGTTGGAACTCTGGTTTTGTGGATATTGTTATTTCCCTCTTTGGCTCATGGGTTGGCTAGGACCTCATTTGTGGAGCCGGGGAATCCAGACTGAAGGAAACCTGAGGGCTGAGGCAGTGCTTCACTGGCACCATTGGTGGGTTATTTGACTTTGTGATAAGTGAGCCCTGGTTGACCTCTGTCTTGCCAGCATGGCTTGGATCAAAACAATATGCCTCCAGGTTCCTGCATTCAACTTGATAATTGCATCTCTATGCAAAAGCAGGACACCTATCAGCAGATACCAGCAGATATGCTTCTAATGTTCTAGTGGTTCGGGCTGGTATATGCATTGTTTGGAACTGATCTTTCTTCACTCTTGCTCTCTACTCTAAATTTGCAACATGTCTGCCATGACCACAAACATTTAGGAAGGTATTAAAATGCAGACATGTTACCCTTCACTATTATAATAGACATTCTGGAGCTTTTCTATTCACATTTTGCTGTTGTATCACCTTGGACTGCATCCAAGAAGATTGACTGGCATTTCTGATCATTAATCCCTTCCTACTATGAAGTCTCTCTCAAAGAGAAATTTTGCTAATCGCATGGTAAGTCACAACATTTTCTTTTTAGGAAGTAGTGTGTGAAAGGATTTTTTGCTCATTCACAATCTGTGAAAACTCTGTTGCTGGGATGTGTACTATTGGCAAGTTTGGAGGCAGCAACAATGAGCAGTATGTAATTGATATTCTCTGCAAGCTCTAGATTATAAATGCAATGTAGTGCTCATAATATACTTTCCTATTGACCAAGCTTTTTGATCTGACAATGAAAATAATAATGAAACCAAGAATCCCTTTTGATTGTGGCAGGGTATAATCGAAATCAATCAATCAGGACTTGGGGGTGTTGTTCAAACAGTTTATGATCACTTTTCCTAATAATCATTTGTAGTCTTCAGTATGCATATTCTCAAGTTTATGTGGGTCTGCTGTGCTTGCAAAAACAACAACATCTAATTATAGCCTCCCTTTCTTGACCAGATGATTAAGAAGATGGCCTAGCCAATTGATGCTTTCTGTTCTGCCTTTAACTTTACATCAATAATAAAAGAGCCTTTCCCTCTGTGAAAGTAAATTTTAAAGAATGCTCTTCTGATGGCAATTTGATATGGTATTAGGGTTTTAACCTGACATTGATATCCGTTATTCTAGAATATCAGTACCTGGGATACATGACAAATCAGGCATTCCTTCTAATAAATGCTAAATCCATCTAATGCAAAATATATATATACGTATGCTGTTATTAAAGGGACGCGGTGGCTCAGTGGGTTAGGACGCTGAGCTTGTCGATCGGAAGGTCGGCAGTTTGGCGGGTCGAATCCCGAGTGCCGCGTAACAGAGTGAGCGCCTGTTACTCGTCCCAGCTTCTGCCAACCTAGCAGTTCGAAAGCACATAAAAATGCAAGTAGAAAAATAGGGACCACTACGGTGGGAAGGTAACAGCGTTCCGTGCGCCTTTGCCGTCTAGTCATGCTGGCCACATGACCACGGAGATGTCCTCGGACAAGCGCTGGCTCTTCGGCTTTGAGATGAGCACCGGCCCCTAGAGTCGGAAACGACTAGCACGCATGTGCGGGGGAAACTTTACCTTTACCTTTACTATGCTGTTATTTCTGTAGCAACATTCATCATCTGCAAATCACAGCTCCACATTTGCAAAATGTTTGATTGCAACTACAGGACCAACTAGAATGCAGTGCAATAGAACTACATTACACTGTCATGATTTGATAGCCTAAGGGCAGTGGTGGGATTCAGCCAGTTCACACCAGTTTGGCAGAACCAGTAGCTAATGTTTTGTTGCCCATGCCCAGAATGGACTTCTGGAAGCAGCATCCCCACAGAGAACTGGTTGTTCACATATTTGAATCCTACCACTGCCTAAGGGTGAGTGGAACAGTTGATATCTGATATCATCTGTATCCCCATCTGGAAGTTCCCATAAATATGTCAGTGATAGTACAATGCAAGTATGGTGTTGTGTAGTGGGTTCTGGAGAGCAGGAAGGACGCCGAGACGATGAGTACAGCATAGCAGCTCTTTATTGGTGAAGGGACTGTACTGGGGAATAGGGGCTACCTGCGCTCTTTATATACCTGGCCAGCACCTGGCCAGGTACTCAACCAACCAATCGGTTTGAACCTCTGTTTCCCGCCGAAATGCTTCCCGCCAAAACAGTTACAGTTCAAAGCCTCCTGGTGGTGACTCTTATACACAGCTTTAGGTGTTGCAATAAAGCTTAATACATAACACATGGATCTGAAAAAAAAGTAAAGATAACTAGGAAAACTCTCAAATTAATTGAAATGCCCAGACTTAGGAAATGATTAGATTAAGGTTTTGAAAATGTTCTAAATAACAAACGACACTCTTTTGTTTCTTGTACAACTTTGTTAAGCATGACAGGAAGATGGAAGATAAACTAGCATTCTGATTTTTAAAATGAAGTTCTTCTGCCTTTTTTTTTAATGGCAAAGAATTCAAATGCAGTCAAAATAATATACCCAGGAACAATTCTCACCTGATGAGCTTTTATGTAAAACAGGCTTTAGAATTACTGAACTGGAAGACCTCAGTTAGTTCAAGTAAGCCCTAGAGGCCTGCTTGCAGAGGGAATTGAGTCACAAACACACAGTGGGTGCTTTAGGAGCAAGATGAAAGTTATGACAGTACTCATTGAGCAGAAGAGACGTTTTTAAAAAGAAAATCAGTAATTTTCAACATCTATTGTGAGAGACTTTAGTGCAAGCAAAAATCTGACCTGTTTTAAGGGGCCAGGAAGAGCTGCAATGTTTGTTGAGAGGCAGAAATATTTTATAGCTCTTTTCCATTTGGGAATGGAAAAATGGAGATTCTTTTCTTTTGCTTCTACTCTTTTTTTCCTCTTTCCCTTGCACTGTTGTAGGAAGCAGGGTTCAGTGAATATTTCATAGCTATTTTGTTAACTGATTCTGCAAAAAAAGAGAGTACTATATGGTAATATCCAAAACTTTTTCTGGTGATGGACAGATGAAACATCCAGAATTCTACCAAGCTAATCAGTGAATGGGCATCAGTTTCTATTTTGAGGAGGGGCACTGCCAACTGCCAAGATTATGCCACCAAATCTGGGTTACAAAAATCTGGATGATCACCAAAAAACTAACTTTTGAATATCAGCACTGATGGTCATCCACATTTTTTGCAGACCAGATATAGTTAGCCTAGTCAGGAGAGACAGAGTTTTGAAAACCTTCTACCAGTTACATGCTAAGGATTGGATGACAAGCAATAAATCTGGTCTTTTGCCCAGGGAAATTGGATGTTATAACAATAAACTGGACTACAGCAGATTCTCACGCTGCATTGACTTCCAGGATGACTGGAAATTAACAGTTCAGACTAAATCTATGCACTGAGTTTCATGAATAATGTAACTCTGGTAATCAGCTAATTGGATAAAAAAATTGTGGTTTTCTGAAAGTGCCCTCTGACCACTGATGAAATCCATAGTACAGCCTTCTTATCCAGGTAACTATGGAAACAAGAAGGTTTTTATTTCCTTCTATTTTGTCAAATTGCAATCTGATTCTGGGATATATTTTCAGCTATTTAAGAGCTCATTTCTATTAACTCCACTGAATGCTCCAAGTACTAATATTATGGTAACCAGATTGAATTTTAATGTAAGCCTTTTATAGAAATCAGACGGCCAGAGACTTACCTTTTTAAAAGTACAAGGAAAAGAAAAAGGAATAATACAGCCCCACTATCTTAAGGGTGCCTAGTTGTACCTAGAACAGAGATAGGGAATGTACAGCTCTCTGTAAATTGCTTAATTTCTGACAGCCCTGGCCAGTAGAGCCAATAATGAAGGATACTGGAAGTTGTAATTCATCAACATTTGAAGGGCCACAGATTCTTCACCTGCTACAGTAAGTAGGACTGTAAGTGACACTGATACAATTGTAGTATTTTAGAACATTGCCCTACACTTCAGACTAGCAAATATATTGGTCTTGTTTTCTGCATAAGTTGCTTCAGCTGTTGCAGCTAATCAGGCTGAGTTCTGATTATTTAATCCAAATTATTTTGTGTGTACAGGTAGTCCTCGATGTATGACCACAATTGAGCCCAACATTTCTGTTGTTAAGTGAGACATTTGTTAAGTGAGTTTTATGACCTTTCTTGTAACAGTTGTTAAGTGAATCACTGCAGCTGATAAGTTAGTAACATGGTTGTGAAGTGAAGCAGGCTTCCTCATTGATTTTGCTTGTCAAAAAGTTGCAAAAGGTGATCACCTGATCTTGGGACACAGCAACAATCATAAGTATGTGTCAGTTGCCAAGCATCTGAATTTTGAACACATGGTCATGGGGAATGCTACAAAGGTCACATGTGTGAAAAACAGTCATACTGTAATGATCACTTTTTCAGTGTCATTGTAACTTTGAGTGGCCGCTAAATGAAGTGTTGTAAACTGAGGACTGCCTGTACTTTAAACGCTTTCATACTGAGGTTTTGATGCAAGAGAAAAGAAAATGGGTGCATTATTGATATAAATGAAGCATAAGATAGCTGCCTTTGGTCTTAGGCAATTTGTGCTTGCTTGCAAGGATTTAAAAGCTGTATGCTTTTAATTGGTATGACACATGCTAGATCAAGAGTTTGAAGGGGAGGGGCAGGAGCAAAGAAACAAATTTGGCAATATTCTCCAGTGTTTCAAATAGACTTTAAACAGGAGGGGAGAGAATATTGAGTCCTAGAACACCCTACAAACCAGGGGTCTCAAGTTCAACCTCTCCTTTCCAATAACATTCATTGGAACTGGCTATAGATAAAATATGAAAATCACTATAACACTCTAACCCCTATTCTTACTCCCCAGAGCTGGTCCAGAAGGATACCTTGGGTGATTATATTCCAAGCTTTGACATAACTCTTTACACAAGTGCTATTAATGTGTCTCTGTACTATGTCCAGACCTTTCTAGCGTGGCTTCGTCTCTTTCACGCTGTCTTGCGGGCGCCGCTGCCGCCGCCCCTCAACGTGCGTCCCCCCCGCCGCAAGAGGGTGTCATTTGTCATGAAAAAAAATTGGAAGGGGAGGAAGCGCCCGACGTACGTGTGGGCTATAGGTAACCCAACCCTAGACCGTGGCAGCAGGCGCCGTTGGCATAGGGGAGGTGAGGCACGCGTTCTTCCCTCCCTCTGAAGAGGCAGCCCCGGCAGTTCTTCTTCCACCGGGCTTACTCCGTTTGCTGAATCTTTGTAGTTACTTAAGTAAGTGCTAGGCATTTTTAATAGGTCGCATCCTTTCTTTTCTCCACGTATTGGCACCTTGCCTTTCTACGCTCTTACCTCTTTGGCTCTGTGTTTGAATACACCTACATGCTGCACGCACCAGTAACTTTAACAAGCCAAGATGACATCAAAATGATTGTACCACTGATACGACAAAATCATTGTACCATTGATATGAGGGTTTGGTCATTAGCATGCCTCCACATGCCTCCCTTTCCCCGACCCATGAATCCTTTGCAAACACACATGATAACCATCAAAATCCCTTTTCAGGGCAAACCATATTATGAATTCTCTTTTTTCCCCCCAGCATTTTCTTACATGAGAGATTATAAATTAGTCCTAAGGAGTGCTCGTTAACAGCTGGGGAGCGTGCACGTGTGCAGGACTGTCCTGCCGGCTCCCGCCAGACGCTCTTCCCTCTTGAGGCAGCATCGCTCCCTGGCTCCTAAGGAGTCCTCGGGGATGCTGCCTCAAGAGGGAAGAGCATCGGGCAGGAGCCGGCAGGGCAGTCCTGCACACGCGCGCACTCCCCGGCTGCTAAGGAGTGCTCCTTAACAGCTGGGGAGCGCGCACATGCGCAGGACTGCCCTGCCGGCTCCCGCCAGACGCCAGCCTGCCCTGCTTCCTCCACAGTGAGAGGGGAGGGCGTGCCTTCCTGGGCTCGCTGATTTTCCAGCGTATAAGACGAAAAATCTTGAAAATCATCTCAAAAGTTGGGGGGGTCGTCTTATACGCCCAGTCGTCTTATACACCGGAAAATACGGTACTTACCTAGTCATTTCTCCACTGTAGATTATGGAATCATACAAACTTCAATTTTGTACAATACAACTTCAGATTTTCTGCATCATGCTATGTTTTTCCAACTGTCTATAGGGCATCTAATTGTGTCAAAAGAGATTCTGCTGTTTTAAATCAGGTAACTGTGCTATTAATTTAATCACAATTACCCACTTAAAGTATATTGCTATGAAAAGGAAGTCAAGATTTGCAAATAAATCTAAATTATCTATTCCACTGCATTCCATGAACCTCTGACTGGTTCTACTTTTTTTTCCTCAGCTAATCTTATTTTCATGGTGTAATAAACATGAATAACTTCTGAACACCCAAGTTTATAAGTAACACAAGAAAAATATGTTTGAGCTGTGTAGTTGCACTATCATTATACCCTTTTGAAGGAACCATGTCTGATGCCTTTAGCAACCTGGATAAAGCAACCATCTGTGACTTTAAACCATGATTTATAGTTTACAACTATATGTGTACCCAATTATTATGGCTTCTTTTTTTATTATACAACCCCTTGAAATAATACCCGAACAGAACAATGAAAGTAAGTAACAAACATAACAAAAGCCTGCTTAACTGGATTCTTCTGTCTTCCTGGGGGCCATTCTTTGAGAAGATTCCTACCAATTTGTTTATTTTTAATCTTTTTTTTACCTGCAATCCCCTTAAGAGGACCAATATCCTGAAAGGAAGGTTATAAATACATACGCGATACAAATAAGTGAATGCAGAATTGTTGTCTTTAAAACTTTCTGTAAGTATGTTTCTGCTCTTATTTCCACATGTATCTTGGTCTTGTAGGAAGTCAGGCACCCTACACCCCAGGGAATGAAATATTTTGGGGAATATTAAAAAAAGGCAGAATATTATATTTCCCCAAAGGAGAAATGGAGAAAAATCTTAAAGGCAGGAAGTAGCCCCAGTCTTTCTTAACAGCCTCAAGCAGAAGCCTCAAGTCTTTAGAGATGGATATTTTGTACCTATTAAGAAAGATTGGGTCAATCTATTCATAAACAAAACATCTTCAGCCCACACAGCTGATGGGATTAAGAATTTACATTCCCCCACCCAAATTCTAAGGACAGGACATGACCTTCAGGACATAATAGGAATGACCCACCACTATTAGAATAGTAAAAGGCACAAGGCTCACTACATTGCACAACCCGCTGGAGCATCTTAATCAGAACCTTATAAAGATCCATCCACTCTCAACTCCATTTTGGTCAGCTGTCCCAGAACTGCATGCTGCTGCTGGTTCTGCTCCTCAATAAACAGGAATCTTCTTTCCTAAGCAGTCAGCCTCCATTTTTTCCCTCCAAGCTTGGAACGGGACCTGATTTTTCTTCCGACAGTCTCTAATTTATATACAGTACCTGTGCCATCTTCAATCACCCAAGGGCATCCTGCTGCTGTTCTTTAAAATTATAGGAATCTCACAGCAACTTTTTCAACATTTTAAAAAAAGATTTAAGATGTTGTCACCTATGGCTCACTTTGTCAGATGCATGGAGTAGCTAATAAAAATGGTTAATTGGAAAAAATGCTACCAGACTAATGATTCTTTGCTACCACAGATTAACATGGCTGTCTTTTTAATGTCTAAATTTACAGAAATGTATTTGGAAGTAAATAGTAGGTAGATTCTCTGCAATGCAAAATTATCCAAATAAAATGTGCATTTGATTTAGTATACTCCATTTGTTGTTTCTTGCTTGCTGTTTTGATTCCTTCTCTGAAAGCAACATATTACTCTTTTTTCTTTCAGTGCTATGCTGAAAAGGAATGGAGACCTCTTAGATCAATGTCTGTTTCAAACTCAAGTTATAAGTAACTACATTTTCTCCCATGCTTTGCAATTTGTATTTCCCATCATTAGTCTTTTTTACATTTGCATTTGTTTAATAATTTCCTTAGATATCATACTGAGTTTTTTTCTGTTATCCACCTGTTTCCTATCTGCTTTTAGATTTCCCATAATTTTTTTCATGAAGAGGAAAACCATACATTTCCAGACATTTTTTAAAAAAATGTATATGTAAGTCCCCTCCCATTTTTTTATCTTCATAAGAATCCTTTGAAATACATTAAACCAAGAGATCCAACAGGCATGGTTGGTTATTTTAACTATTCTACAATGGTGTATCTTGGTGTAATCACCCAACAGCTTGAAATGGGATGGTTCTAAAAAGATGTACAGTTTTATTTTGTGGAATGTATGTAAGTTCCATTAAATTCTAGACAGTGGTGGGATTCAGCCAGTTTGCACCACTTTGGCAGAACCGGTAGCTAATTTTTTGTTACCCAGGCCCAGAATAGACTTCTGGAAGCACTATCCACACAGAGAACCAGTTGTTCACATATTTGAATCCCACCACTGGTTCTAGGAGATATACTCACTGCTGAGCATGTTGAGGACTACAAACATGTTTAGGGGCATAAGCAGTGCTGCGTGCATAAAGTTAAAAAGTTGATTTCTATTAATGTTCAGGCTGACATATTAATTTGATGTAGAGTAGAGATGTTTACCTATAACATCTGGCCATAAAATGATTAGGAGCAATTTTATGGAAATCAGCACCCATTTATGCACACATGTATTGTGCTATGATGAAAAAAATATATATTTTGATTAAATCAGGTGATTCTAAGAGTTCAAGAATATCAGGTTTCCAAAGGTGAATTATCATAGAAATTCCTGTCATGGTAATGGATCATTTAGCATTCTAACATTCGTTATTTGTACTCAAACCTTGAGGGGTGCTCAAACTGCAAATAAATACTGTTTTGAAGAATGTAAATTAGAGTCACACTGTTAATCAGTCTGACTTTCATACCAGAATGCTCGCAGATTTTTTTTTTGCAGTAAACAAATTTGCTAAGTGACAGTGTGCTTTTGCATAAATCTATGTAATAAGCATTGAACATTTTTTTAAAAGTGGAAACATCATAAATAAAAAATATTTTTAAATGTTAAAGCCAAGCACCATAATTTTGGATTCACCCTAAAATGAGCAATGGAAGAGGTTACATTGCCAGACTCACATTTTCCCTAACTTGAAATGGTACCTCCATCTAGTTTTGTTTTCATATTTACAACACACGTAGAGAAGTGGGAAGCAGAAGTCCACCTCCTTCTTCTCTTTATTTGATTCTCAAGATGCTTGATTCACCTTCATTCAAGTTAAAAAATAGCTGTAGGAAAGCTGGTTGTGCAATTTTTAAAACTTGTTCCAATATTCCTTACTTTAATGCCTAACTGGTACTTTACGAAACACATTTGCATGGTTTGGCATATATTTTAGTTAACTAAATATAAAGTGAGATAAATATGCTAACCCAATTTTAAGACAAAGAGGTGGAAACTGAAGTCACTCTATTGCATGAAGACATCCAGGTTTTTCCATCTAGTCCCCAGAACCTCAAGTGAGACCTCTTATGTTACCTGAAGCCTCTTCCTCATCAAATCTCCTATCTTTTTGCAAGATAGGGATAAAATCTCTTTCCAACTCTTCTGCATCATACAAAGAGGTAGTTCCTTTTAATGTATGGAAAGTCCTTCTGTGTTTAGAAGGAGGACAGTGGTCTTTTGGTATGGTAGAACCACTGGTTGAAGAGGAGGAGGCCCCTCTAGGGAGAATAAAGAGACATTCCAGCTTAGAGTCTATTTGGGGAGGAAATATCTGAGGTCAAATCCTTCGATCTATATCTGCTATTTCTCAAGAGAAGGCAGATAGTCTGGCATGATTGTTGTAATATAGGTGATGCACAATAAAATAGCTACTTTCGTCTATCCACAAGTGTTTCTAGTTGCTTGTGCCTGACATCAGCTCAATGTCTGAACCTATTAAGGATGTATGCATATTACATAGTATCATAGGACATCTCTTTAAATATGCATGGTTTTATATTTGATTTGTTTTGGCTGTATATATTGGTTTTACCATTGGTTGGTGGTTAAATTGTGAACTAATTTTATGCTGTGTTTTTCTTTGATTTTTATTATGCTTTGTTAAAGGCACATAGGCAATGATGATGATGATGATGATTAGGGTACATGTGAAATATGAACCTCATTAGGATGAAGAACAGTCAATATATTATATGGTAAAGAACTTAAAAATAGCCTTAACTTTAAAAAAAGCACATTTCTTGTACTTTAAATAAACCAAATTATTGTCTAAAAGTCTGACTTTTTAAAGATATAATAGAAGTCCTATCCATTATTTATAATTATTTGGGCTAAAATAGAGTGATTGGTTAAAGTCAAATCATAGCATCATAGTCAAGTGAAGACTTGAACGTACGTTTCCTTGAGAGAAATCTAATACCTTAATTATTACAATATACTGGCTCAGTAAACTGCCATGAAAGGGAGGATAAAGATGTTTTGGGGGAAAACTGGATACTTTCATAGTATTTTTTGTTCTTTTAGCAGACCATGTTCTTAGACGAAAAATATATTTTAAAAATAGGGTCAAACACAACAAATCATTGAAACTTTTCTAGACTAGGCTGTAAGATGATAAATTCTGTATGATAGCTTTTTGTCATTGGTTATAGAAGTCTTAGTAATAAAAATTGGTATCACTATTTTTCAATCACTCAGGTAAAACAAGTGAGACTAAAACAAAGACCTGACACATTGGTCTAAGCCAGGGATAGGCAACCTTGGCTCTTTTATGACTCATGGACTTCAACTCCCAGAATTCCTGAGCCAGCATGGCTGGCTCAGGAATTCTGGAAGTTGAAGTCCATGAGTCATAAAAAAGCCAAGGTTGCCTACCCCTAGTCTAAACCATAGCATACAGTAGTATCCTTGATTTTCACTTACTATTGTATAGGCCAGCCATTGTACACTATAAACCATGGCTTATTGTTTCATATATTGTAGAAATCTGGCCTATTGTCTGCATTGTATAACCATGACCTATGTTAAAAGTGAATTCCACCCTACATCAATTTTCACAATAAAAGAATAGATGGAAGAAGTGATGGAGCTAGCAGAGATGGCAAAACTGACTGTTTTAATTAGAAAAAAAGAATGTACATCCAATCGCTTTTGAATTTTTGACAGAAAAAAATGAAATCTTGACTTTGGGTTTTGCTGATTAAATTAGTTCGTCATTATAGAAATGGCTAGTACCTGCTAAACTGGCAAAGTAAAAAGGTTGCAATTCTATTTTGTATTTTGCTATGCTAATAAAAATTGGAAGTCAATTCTTCTTTTTCCTTTCTTATCTTACTTTACACTTTTCTTTGCTCTTTTTTCTTTTCCCATTTCCCTAAAATCATTATTTTCATTTTCATTTTATACTATGATAATTATAATAATTTTTTTTTAAAAAAGAGTGAGCCCTGCCCAATATTTTACTTCAGGTTACCCAGGAAAATACATTCTGGTAATGGAATTAAGACTCCAGATTTCTGTTGTATATATAATCTATGTAGATATATATTTACACATACTTGCACATACATAATTTTTCATTGTTATGAGTGAGATAAATTGGAGCTAAACAAAAAGTTTCAATTCTTACTTTCTTTAAATAAAAGTAGCTGATTTAGAGTATGACTGCCATCTTTTGTACATAAAATTTAGTCTTATGATTAAAGATTCTTGGGTTTGTTACTATCATTGAATGCAATGCAAGTCATCCTAGTTGAAATATATTTGTGGATATTTGTCATCTTTATTTATTTATTTGTTTGTTTGTTTATATATTTGTATGCTGCTTCCAAAATTCAGGACAGTTTTAAAGGACATCTTAAATGTGTACAGTATTAACAAGTTAACCATCACAACATATAGTGCTGCCCACGAACCAAAAATAAGACAATAACTCCCCAGTGTGGTTGCTTCCAATCATGTTGCATTGAGTTTAATTTTCTGTGATTTAGGAATGTAGCAATAGCATATTGCAATAAACTGATACATTGCACCTCCTAGTGGGCACACGATCCATTTCACACAATTCTGTTTACAATATATATATTAGCAATTATTCGGCAGAATTGTTAACATTTTAAAAACCACATTAATAATAACATAGTGCACCTCATAAAGATGGCTTCTAAAGTTTAAAGCATCTTAAAATTTACATTTTCAATGGGACTAGGAACATACAGTACTGTTTGCAGTAATAGTGTGGCTTGCAAGGGATACTCTGATATTTGTATTAATATCAGAAACAAACCTATAAAATACATTACCTTCTTTTGCAGGTTCAAGTTATCTTTGGAGAGTTTATTAACAGCTAGCTAGTTATACTGCTGTTGGCAGTGGATAGCTGAGGCTGAAAGCAAATAGGACATTCTAATATCCTGAAAGAATGCCATAATCATAAGTTACCATATCTTGGCCTATTTACTCAAATAATGAACAAAAAGAGATAATGAACAGTCAGATCAAGACTTTTTCACGTCAAAATCAAGAAGCACACAAACTCAGAATAACCCCAAGTTGATTTATTACAAAATGGTGCATTCAGAAAGTTGGACAGGCTTTCAAAAATTCTGTTACTACATCCTACTACAAAATTTCTGGAATCCATGTCATGCCTGTTCCTTGACCTTACCTACTTCAGAGCTGACTGGAAGAGGAGGAGGAGAGCCTCAGATAACTCCTATGACCTGCTACAGGTAGTCCTTGACTTATGACCACAATTAAGCCCCAAATTTGTGTTGTTAAGTGAAACAGTTAATTTTGTACCAGTTTTTGATCTTTCTTGCCACAGTTGTTAAACAAATCACTGCAGTTCTTAACTTAGTAGCACAGTTGTGAATTGAATCTGGCTTCCCCACTGAGTTTGCTTGTCAGAAGGTTGCAAAAAGTGATCACATGACCCCAGGACATTGCAACTGTAATAAATATGAGTCAGTTGCCAAGCATCTGAATTGGGATCACATGACCTTAGGGATGCTGCGATGGTTTTAAGTGTGAAAAATTGTCATAAGTCATTTTTTCAATGCCATTGTAAATTTGAACTGCTGTAAGTCGAGGACTACCTGTAATTGTGGAGAGTGGCAGTTGCCTCTGCAGAAGCCAGGTGTCTAGTGTCACCTACAGGTCAAACTAAAGTGGCCACAGGAGCATGAAAGGAAAAAGGACAAAGTCATGGAGGATCAGGGAATAAGCCATAACCACCAGAATCATGGTGTTGGCTGCTTTGTGTTTGTGAAATTTCTGAAATCATCCATGGCATGCCATTGAATGCTGGACTAGATGGAGGACTGCTATAACATGTCTCTTTTAAGAATCATTCTCTATATTAGTCAATCCAAAGTACTTAGACCCAGATTCTAAAATTGAAACAAATATTTAAGATATATTTAAGTTGGCCAAGAATGAAATATAATAGAGTAGAGCTGGAAGGGACCTTGGAGGTCTTCTAGTCCAGCCTCCTGCTCAAGCAGGAGAATGAATGTCTAGACAAGTGACTGTCTAGCCTCTTATTAAAAATCTCCAATGATGGAATGCCCACTATTTCTGGGGGTAAGCTGTTCCACTCGTTAATTGTCCTCACTGTCAGGAAGTTTCTTCTTAATTTCAGGTTGCTTCTCTCTTTGATCAGTTTCCAGCCATTGTTTCTTGCCCTGCCCTCTGCCGCTTTGGAGAATAACGTGACCCCCTCTTCTTTGTGGCAGCCCCTCAAATACTGGAACACTGCTATCACATCTCCCCTATTTCTTCTTTTCTTTAGACTAGCCAAACCCAAGTCCTGCAGCTGTTCTTTGTATGTTTTAGTCTCCAGGCCTTTGATCATCTTAGTTGCTCTTCTCTGAACTTTTTCCAAATTCTCAACATCTTTTTTTTGATATGGTGACCAAAATTGGCTGCAGTATTCCAGGTGTGGTCTTACTAGGGTTTTATAAAGCGGTACTAATACTTTGCGTGATCTTGATTCTATGCCTCTGTTTATACAACTCAGGATTGTGTTAGCTTGTTTGGTTGCTGCTGCATACTGCTGGCTCATAGTCAAGTTTTTGAGCCAGGTCTTGCCCAATCCATCTGGTGGTGATGTTGTCTATTCCACCTTTTTCTACCTTACCAAGGAGTAGGTTGTGGTCTACTTTATCAACTGCCTTATTGAAATCTAAGTATACTATGTCTACAGCGTTTCACTGGCCTACTAGTTTAGTCACTTTATCAAAGAATGAAATAAGAATGGTTTGGCATGATCTGTTTTTAACAAATCCATGCTGGTTACTAGTTATAACTTTGTTTGCTTCTAGTTGTTTGCAGATTTATTTTTTGATTATCTTTTCTAGGATCTTCCCAGCTATTGATGTTAAACTGATTGGTCTGTAGTTTCCTGGGTCCATTTTTTCCCTCTTTTTTGAAGATGGGGACCACATCAGCCCTTTTCCAATCCTCAGGTACTTCCCCTGTGCTCCAGGATTTATGAAAGATGTGGTGTAATGGTTCTAGTTTGTCTTTTGCAGTGGGATTTTTTGGGCATTTGGGGCTATAGTTTCTTTTTGTGTGAAGACTGATGCAAAGTATGAGTTAAGCAGTTCTGCTTTCTCCCTGTTGCCTGTTTTTTCCTTGTCATCTTCTCTCTGAAGCAAGTGGGTGTCCTGCCATCAGCACCCATGCCAACTGCCCCTTCTCCATGGAGCTGGAGAGCTTGTCCCACCGCCACCCAGATGCCCTCGCTTTCCCCAGGAATTGCATTCTTTGCTTACCTGACTTTCAGCCCCGTCCCGTTTCTCCTTCATGCTCCTCCGCATGCAGGGAAACAAAAGAAGTTTGTAAGGGGGGGGGAAGAGGTCAATCAATCAATTCCAACCTCTTGTTAAAAAAAAAGATCTTGTGAAGTTGGAATTGATTGACCTTTTTTTCTCCCACAAACTTTTGTTTCCTTGCACGCAGCAGCGGAGTAGCATGAAGGAGAAATGGGACAGGGCTGGAAGCCAGGTAAGCAAAGACATGCAATTCCTGGGGGAAGCGAGGGCAACTGGGTGGCGGTGGGACAAGCTCTCCAGCTCCATGGAGAAGGGGCAGTTGGCATGGGTGCTGATGGCAGGACACCCACTTGCTTCAGCACCCTCCCTCCCTGAGCCTCCGGTGCTCCAGTTGTTGCTTTGGTGGCTCTGTGGGCAGAGCTGAGAAGAGTGCCAGGTGGCCGAAAGTGCCAGCAGTCTGTTTGGAAGTGAAAGGAAAGAGGCTGGGCAGGTGAGGGGGGAATCTTCCCTTGTTCCACAGCTGCTTTTGGCCGAGCTGCATTGTGCTTGCCAATGGTGCTATGAGGCCACGGAACAAGCTGGGTAGCAGTAACAAACCGGTATACTGGCACATGGGTCAGATGGGGAGGGTCCCCCAAGCCTCATGGTAGCAGCATTGGGCACAAGGTGCTAGGCGGCAAACAGCCACAGCTAGCAGCAAAGAGCTGCGGCCAGCTGAAACCGGCTGCAGAACAAGCTGGGTGGCAGTAAGGAACTGGTATACCATTGGCTAGTGGGGTATGTAGTTCAGATTCCCCCTCCCCCACCAGCTTCACCTTGTTGCAATAGCACTGGCAGCTCCTCCCTCGCTTACCTCGTATCTTTGGTGGAAACCAGATGGAATTGGTGTCCGTCCATCTGCATAGGCTCTTAAATAGGGCTTACTTTCACGGGAGGGCTTATATTAGGGCCACCTCCAAAAAGTCAGCTGGGGCTTATTTGGGGGGAAGGCTTGCTTTCAAGTAAACATGGTATGTAAAACAACAAGAAGGTGGTTGCCTTCGTGGTGTCATTTATTCCTTCAAAAATGTGTAGCAAACAATGTTTTGGTCTTTACCTAAGTTCTAGCAAGACAATTTCCTTATTCTGAATTTAGCATTTATTATTCATTCCATAGGGCTGAAAAACTATGCCAGAAAATAAGGTAGAGGGCAATATAATTATAGGGGTTCAGATTTCTTCACTTTTTAAAAAAATATTTAACAACATCAAATGTTATATTCATTCCTTGTAGGACATTTGCCTATCAGCCTTGATTTTTGATTAACTTTTCTTTCACTTTTTAAGCTTACGTCTTTTCAAGAAACAGCAAAGAAAATTGTACAAATAACTTCATAATTTGTAAAAAGGGAGTAAATATTGTCTTAGTTTTTTAAAATCCCATTCCTAAGTATCCCCAATTGGGAATTCATGTTTTTTTCATCCATGCTATATCTGGATTCTATCTGCCAGTTCTAGAGCTCCTCATAAGTCACTGCTAATGCAGTTCCTTTTCTGTGTATATGTGAAAGTAGTTTTTTTCCTGTATGCATTTTATACTTTATTGAATCACTTTTGTTTTACTGTTATTCCATGCTTATATCTAGGAATCCAAAAGAACAATAAACTCATTATTATTATGGTTGTCACAAATCGAACTTCTCCAGGAACTGCTTGGCCTTCATCTACAGCTCTTCTGCCACACTTCAAAGGAACTGCATCACACCTAGATAGCTACATGAAACTTCTTCCACTCTTTTTTTTAGCCTCCTACCTATATAAATAATTAAAAATCAACATTCTCTATGGTGAAAAATTGATAAATATATTGCAACATTGAAAAATGTACGATTGCTTTGGCACTGCAACAAAAATTCTACTGGAACTAAGATTTTGTCTTGCTTTTGGATGCTCTTGGTAACTTTAACAGTATTCTTGGTAACAGTTTGGAATTTTGACTTTAGGTGAAAAGGAAGAGCATATGTAGCTCTGACCATTACTTAGGTTTGGGACAAACCTTGCTACTATAGTTTAAAAGGTAAACTAACATCATTAGCTATTTAATCTGTGTAAAAAATTATATGATGTACGTTTAGATTCCTAAATAAGTGATAAAATAAAAGCATGTGCATGCTTTTCAGTTTCTCAGAACTATTATCAAAGTTATGTTTATTATATTTAAAGTATTCTTGCATATTACAACTTTTAAGAGTTTAGAAATAATCTTCAAATTAGATCCTCGTATGCAGATAGTATTAGACTCTAATCTGTATAGACCTAATTTAAGCACTTAGCAGTTCTATTTTAGGTCGTTTTTAATTACATAATTTTTCCCTCATGCTCAACAGTTTCTTTTTCTCTTTATAATAAAAGCAATTGAAATTAGTATTTCAGTTCCATGAGACTTTGAATGTGTGCGTTGTCAGTACCCACCCCAATCCACATCTTAGGAAAATAAAGAACTCTTGGAGCCAGGGCTTGTCCAAAAGGAGGTTTTACTAGGATGTGAACGGTTGTGGAAATACAAGACAGGATCTGGCATTGTGTTACAACTTGATACTTTATAGAGTTCCCGGCTCAACCCCCACCCCTCAAAACCCATTTGGTCAAACCCACATCAATTAAACTTCGGTGTCAATCCTTTCTGGGAAAGAGGGAACTTCCCGTGTCTTTATGATTATTGCCTCCTTCCTTTTCAGATTCAAATGGAGATACAAACCAGATCCCCCCTCCCTTCCCCTCCTTTGTTGTCCTAAGATCAAAAGGGTTTTCCCTGGTCTTTGAATGCAGCCTCCGGCCAGGCTGAATAAACATCTTCTCCTCTCCCCCTCGGAGAAATGGCAGAATTCCAGGGAAGGCACAGTATTTTAAGTATACATTTATGAATGTGATATAAATGGATTCTGACACCGGTTTTATTTACAACAAATAATATTTAAATATTATTTTCATTTTTCTCCAAAAACTTTCCATAAAAAAGCTACAGGTGAAACTCAAAAAATTAGAATATCGTGCAAAAGTTCATTTATTTCAGTAATGCAACTTAAAAGGGGAAACTAATATATGAGATAGACTCATTACATGCAAAGCAAGATAGTTCCAGCCGTGATTTGTCATAATTGTGATGATTGTGGCTTACAGTTCATGAAAACCCCAAATCCACAATCTCAGTATATTAGAATATTGTGAAAAGGTGCAATATTCTAGGCTCAAAGTGTCCCACTCTAATCAGCTAATTAAGCCATAACACCTGCAAAGGGTTCCTGAGCCTTTAAATGGTCTCTCAGTCTGGTTCAGTAGGAATCACAATAATAGGGAAGACTGCTGACCTGACAGTTGTGCAGAAAACCATCATTGACACCCTCCATAAGGAGGGAAAGCCTCAAAAGGTAATTGCAAAAGAAGTTGGATGTTCCCAAAGTACTGTATCAAAGCACATTAATAGAAAGTTATGTGGAAGGGAAAAGTGTGGAAGAAAAAGGTGCACAAGCAGCAGGGATGATCACAGCCTGG
This sequence comes from Vipera berus, assembly GCF_964194415.1. NCBI lineage: Eukaryota > Metazoa > Chordata > Lepidosauria > Squamata > Viperidae > Vipera > Vipera berus. Next base: position 96,050,743 of record NC_138204.1, read on the forward strand.
AGAGGATTGTCAGGAAAAGGCCATTCAAAAGTGTTGGGGACTTTCACAAGGAGTGGACTGAGGCTGGAGTCAGTACATCAAGAGCCACCACACACAGACGGATCCTGGACATGGGCTTCAAATGTTGTATTCCTCTTGTCAAGCCGCTCCTGAACAACAAACAACATCAGAAGCGTCTTACCTGGGCTAAAGAAAAACAGACCTGGTCTGTTGCTCAGTGGTCTGAAGTCCTCTTTTCTGATGAGAGCAACTTTTGCATCTCATTTGGAAACCAAGGACCCAGAGTCTGGAGGAAGAATGGAGAGGCACACACTGCAAGATGCTTGAAGTCCAGTGTGAAGTTTCCACAGTCTGTGTTGATTTGGGGAGCTATGTCATCTGCTGGTGTTGGTCCACTGTGCTTCATTAAGTCCAGGGTCAACACAGCCGTCTACCAGGAGATTTTGGAGCACTTCATGCTTCCTTCCGCAGACGAGCTTTATGGTGATGCTGACTTCATTTTCCTGCAGTACTTGGCACCTGCCCACACTGCCAAAAGCACCAAAACCTGGTTCAATGACCGTGGGATTACTGTGCTTGATTGGCCAGCAAACTCTCCTGACCTGAACCCCATAGAGAATCTATGGGGCATTGCCAAGAGAAAGATGAGAGACATGAGACCGAATAATGCAGAAGAGCTGAAGGCCGCTATTGAAGCATCCTGGTCTTCCATAACACCTGAGCAGTGCCACAGGCTGATAGCTTCCATGCCAGGCCGTGTTGAGGCAGTAATTGCTGCAAAAGGGGCCCAAACCAAGTACTGAGTACATATGCATGCTTATACTTTTCAAAGGTCTGATATTGTTCTATGTACACTCCTTGTTTTATTGATTGCATGTAATATTCTAATTTTCTGAGATTGTGGATTTGGGGTTTTCATGAGCTGTAAGCCATAATCATCACAATTATGACAAATCATGGCTTGAACTATCTTGCTTTGCATGTAATGAGTCTATCTCATATATTAGTTTCCCCTTTTAAGTTGCATTACTGAAATAAATGAACTTTTGCACGATATTCTAATTTTTCGAGTTTCACCTGTAGATTAAGGAAGCCACAAATAAAAGCCATGCTTACATGGTTGATTCCTGGATGTATGTTAGATTGCTAACAGCAATGACTCCTTCCGATACCAAAGACATTGTCTAGGAAGTAGTATTGCTACCTTGATTTATTTCACCTGACACTGAATTAAAAATGGTTTTAAAATTGTGACAATCAAAAGAAAGGCATATATAGTTTTGACTGTAAGGCTTTTTATAACATACAAAATGAGTTATGTGCACAGTGAAAACATATGGGAGGGGGCTTCAATCCATAATTGATTAAATCTATATTTTTACTCTTCAAGAATCTATTTTAAAAATACAATTTTAAGAAAAATACATGATTTTGAAAGCTAAACCAATGCATTAAAATGGCAACAATAATTTTTCATGCTCAACAGCTTTAAAATAACTGAAGTTGAAGAAAATACAGATACCTTAACTTTTCAATTGTTAAAAAGAATTTTCGGTAGAATAGTTGTATTAGTTTGTTGTAGCAAACAGATACCATAAAGGTCAACTATGTTATAAATTTTGTGCACTGCAGTTCACTTCATGCAATGAACAGAATATTAAAACTCTCTCTTGGTCTTTCTCTACACACACATACACACAGAATAGCAAATATTGCAATCAGAAAAAATTGAAAAATTATAGTTTTTTTTTCCTACAACGGCTGTGCATGTCTTAAAAATGATTAAGAATAAATGTTTTTTGATCTCAGGTAACCACAGCACTTTTCTACTGTTCATTAAAAGCAGCTGCTTCTTTTTTCATGTTTTTTGACCAAATCTGAATAAAGATATGGCTCTTTTAAAAGTGTGATAATGGAACTTGGTCTCCATTTTGTGATTAAACAAACATAAAGCTACTTTCATTTAGATGATTTTAAAATCTAAATTAGTTAACTAAATACTGTTCATGTACTTTCATGTATCCAGTAATTTTTGTTTTCTGTCATACAGAAGAATGCTAGGATCCTTGACAAGACACTTGTCACAATCTCTACTCTATATTTCATCTCCCCTTCCTTCCTCTCTCCATACACACACACACACCCTATTTCAATACAATACCTCATTCATTTAATGAAATAGACAACTGCTTATATAATACTGTTAGCCCTCAAGATACCTAACAGCTCAAGACTAATGAAATATCATATTTCATAGACATGATCATTAATGTTCATTATTTGAAATGTTCTGTACAGAAGGAGCTGAATCAAGACCTAGTAACGTTCCAAGATAACTTTGTTCTCTAGGATCCAATATTTGTTCAGGTTTAACTGGATGAACTATATTTGCTGGTTGTGGAGTAAGAGTATATTTTTCAAGAAATTCCAGATCTGTTGTTTGCTGATAATCTGTTGGAGGGGGTTGTGAAGGAAGAATTGAGTGAGATGATGTAACAGGAGGCTGCTGTTGTACAAGATCAGACTGAGTTTCACGCATTTGAACAGATATCAGTGTCACTGGCACACATGTGTCTGATGGTACATTCTGTAGCATTGCCTTGGTGTCCACTTGATAAGTTGTGTTCTGATCTACAAATGGTTTAGAATCACCTTGAAAAGCCTTATCATCTGGTGTGTACTGAGCTGGCAATGACACAATTTTTTCATCTGACAATGGGTTTTGCAGTTCTTCTGCAGACTTCCCTCCATGTACATGATCAGTATGGTATTTTAGTTTATCCTTTCGTTTAAATGTTGAATTGCAGTATTGACAGTTGAAAGGGCGGGCATCTGAATGAATAACCATGTGTTTAGTTAATGTCTTCTTAATCCTGAAGGACTGGTTACAAATTGGGCATTTGTATGGTTTCTCACCTGCATTAAAAAGCCAGTATTAATAAATGTGCTGCCTTTCATATCCATATCTACCATTTTTAATCTTTCTGATATACTAAAACATTTTGTCAAGTAATTTCTACAGAATACAGAACACCTGACACATGCCTGAGGAAAAAACTATTTCATTTTTAAAAAAATACACAATTAATTTTAAGAATACAGAAAACCTTCCATTTACACCAAACTTTGTTTCAGGTTAGAACAAAGCATAGGCATATGCAAAGCTAATACAGAATACCATTAAAAATACTCTGTGACTTGCAATACATTCAGACGAGCTGATTAACTTTCCCAGCCTTGGATCAAAAATATGCAGAGCTACTTAGGTTAACAGAAAGCATTGTATGACATGGGGAGGCGAGGATGGGTAGGTGGTGAGGTCTTAATTTTGTAGTTTTGCTTCAAGATTTTTTCCCCTCAAAACTTCATCAAATCAAAAATAACTCTTTAATATTCACACCTCAATAATCACAGCTCATTAGTTTTGTTAGTGTTTTGGAAACTGCATTTGACTGTTTTGTGTCTTGCATTAGAGTGATGAATGGGAAATCAAAATAGCTTCTTGTCTTAATGATGAAAGAAGGGGTAGAAATCCACGCTAAATAGTATCAGCCATTCAACTTGCAGAAATATTGGCCAAAAAAACCTGTTTTAAAACATTTTGACAACATTCTTAATGAAAGCATTGGATTGGAGAAAAATATTTAGTTAACTGCGGAACCTTGGAGAATCCAACATGGAATATAATAGCATAAAGCTGAGAAGGGAATTGGGATAGTTTAAGAATCCAAGAGATTCTTTAGCAGTTTACCTGAATGTGTCCTAAAATGCATTTCTAAACTTGATTTCCCTTTAAAAACTTTCTTGCAGACTTCACATTGATGAAATGTTGCTTTGTACCTTCAAAGAAAAATAAGTGGAATATATTAGAAAATATTTTTTTAACCAAGGAATATTTTCAGGCTTACATGAACTAAATTACTATTACAGGCTTTTCTTAATTTCCCCCCCTATTTTTAAATTGTTTCTGTAGAAATATATGTGGATTTAATTGTTTGCTTATGGACAATTAATTTGTACTTAATTTTGTTGTGAGTTATACAATGACAATAAAGATATTCTATTCTATTCTATTCTATTCTATTCTATTCTATTCTATTCTATTCTATTCTATTCTATTCTATTCTATTCTATTCTATTCTATTCTTCTTTCAATACCTTCACAAGAAGTGGTAATGCAAATAAATATGTAACCCATCAAGAACTTCAATTCTATCCAGTAATGGGGCTAGAATCACAATAGCCAGTTGTTAAATTTTTGGGCAAATTTGTGAGTCAATCTGAAGGCAGAGCAGAGACACATGTATTAATCAGATTTCAATAGCTAGCAGCATGGTGGCAGCAATAGAGCTGGCAGAACTGGTCCTTAAACATTTACTAGTGTATCTCTGGTTCTCTCTCTTGTAAATGGGACATTAAAAAAAAGACCCTTAATGATGCTTTGATTCTATGTACTGTATATAACACTGCTAAGAAGTAAACCACTGTTATGTTTTGTATTTTTCATTTTTCTGAAATGATATAGGGTTTCCTGCTTGAACAGGGGGTTGGACTAGAAGACCTCCAAGGTCCCTTTCAATCTGTTATTCTGTTAGTCATATATAGGGTTGTAACGTAAACATTCATATTCTCCAGAATGGATAAAGGATTATTGCAAAATCCTGGTATTTTATGCTGGTTTAGGAACTTCATGACTCAAAGGCTACCTATCAGAACCGTTGGAGAAGAATGAGAGTTATTATTAATTAAATATTCAAGCACATTTTCTATATCTTATTTTCCTTGGCCTTGTTGTTTTCAATTTCATGTCCCCTTTCAACTCATTTAGGATAAAAATTCATACATGTAAAGCAGAAAACCCCATAGAAAATCAAATCAGATAAGGCATTTAGATCCATAAACTTCTATGTTTACTTCTCACCATTATCAAGAAATGTCATGTATTATTGAAACCTTTTCTCCAATGAAGTTTTCCCTGACTTGAAATGCCCCACCTGTGGGTATTAATATTTTGCTTTATATGTGATATCTAAATTATATTTTCATACGTTTTATAATAATTGAAAATTGTATCTTATCATACCATAACACTATATTTCTTCAACATTAGTGTTCAAGGGGGGAAAAGAATGTGTTCATATAAGACTATTTTTTGGTTCAATTAAACCCAGATTTAACAAGAACCTGACCCTGGTTCTATTTGGTGTATACAAATCAATCTAACATAACCTCAGATGTTATACATGTTTCAACATTATATCAATATTGAATATATTTCAATATTAAACTTACTTTTGCCACACTTTTTCTCCTAGATGAACACTTTTATAATGAACAGTGAGATGATCTCTTCGGCCAAAGCATTTTCCACATTCCTCACACTGATGGGCTTTCTCTCCTAAGGTGAAGTAACAATATATTCTGAATTAATTTAATAAAACTTCTAGGAAACATAAAAAAAATGCCAGAGGCATCCAACTATTTCTGATTTTGGGCCGGTCATTCTCTCTTAGTCTAACCCACCTACAGGGTTATTGTGGAGAAAATAAGAGGAGGGGATATTATGTAGGTCACCTTGAGTTGTATAAAATAAAGACAGGCTATAAATAAAATAAATAAATTAGGGATCAGTGTCCATGGCTCATCAGTATGTGATAATATGTCATCAAGATTGGGAGCAGGGGGCAAAACTAAGATTTGTTAGACAATATACTAATAAACAAACTGCTGATATGCTTAACATGTCTTTTAAAATTAAATTTATTATCCCAAAGATGTGAGGGGTGATGGAATTGAGATTATTGTGTCCTGGTTCGACCACTAATTTCACCATTGATCTACATTCTGTGACCTTTAGGCTGCTGAAAAAAACAACTTTTAAATATTGTTCTAGTATACCTCAATGCTTTCCATGAGTAGGAGCCTTTTCATGCATGGAGTATTTGTTCTGCAAATAAGAGTTTGGCCACATATGTTGTCATACATCCTCTTCATCTCTAACCAGTCATGATGAAAACAGATATCCTTTCTTTTAGCAGACCGTTATTTTGTAAAATATAAACAAACACTATGTTCCTGGATTTTTTGATTGAGATAGGTAATGTCAATGCCACTCCTTACCTGAATGTATCTTTTTGTGTTTTGTAAGGTGATCATGGCGAATAAATGTTTTTCCACATTCTTCACATTCATATCTCTTATCATCATGGTGGACTCGCAGATGAAGCCAGTATTAACAGGAATACAAGATTAGCATCTGCATGCTTAATGTACCATGATATTCAAATTTGAAAATTTAATTAGTATGATTTACACTAAAGTTACATAACTTATATTAAGTATAATTTAAATGTGAAAATCTAAATTAGTATAACTCAAAATGACATCATCTATTCTGAGAGGTTGTTGTACAATTTCTTGGTAGGTACTGCATGGCCCTACTGATTTATTAAGTCTAAATAGTTTTGAATGTTGGAATAAAATGGGCCATGGAATCTAGCTGTCTTGTTTCCAAGTAGATGGGTAAAAAATTATATTTAAATTTTGTACCAGTCTACTTGGAAATATGACAATTCAGATGAGCAAACTTTGCTAAGGATTGCTTATTGATAGGCCATTTATGCTAAAATCTAAAAATAAATTCTATAGAGATTTCTCTTATTTCAGTAATTCATACTGAATTTTAATTCTATTCTTTAATAACAAACTAGCTATAAATAGTATAACAAAGTCATTTCAGAGCATAACTGATTGTGGCACAACAGTATAGAATGTGTTACCTATAGGAGCTTCCATGACGAAAACTCTGTCCACAAATGCTACACAGATGTGGTTTTTCTCCACTGTGAATTCTCAAATGCTCTTTTAAAGTTGTTCTGTAAGGAAGAAATTCAGATATAGGGAGGAAATTATCTGCTAATGCTTTTACAATAATACAATAATACATTTCATTGTAATGAATTTAAAATGGCCACAGTCCAATTTTCTGCAAAGTGTAACTGACATCTATTGATAAAGGACAGTTACCAGATACTGGCAATCAACTGCCAATGATCACTGACAACTGGGGCTGGCTTTTTTCGGAAATGTATGTTTTTGTCATTTCTGCCAGGATAGCAGGAAGCACCCAGCAGATTCTAAAAGTCTTAGTGCAATACTTTGGGATAAAGGTAAAGGTAAAGGTTCCCCCGCACATGCGTGCTAGTCGTTTCCGACTCTAAGGGCCAGTGCTCATCTCCGTTTCAAAGCCGAAGAGCCAGCGCTTGTCCGAGGACGTCTCCGTGGTCATGTGGCCGGCATGACTAGACACCAAAGGCGCACGGAACGCTGTTACCTTCCCACCGTAGTCGTCCCTATTTTTCTACGTGCATTTTTCCGTGCTTTCGAACTGCTAGGTTGGCAGAAGCTGGGACGAGTAACAGGCGCTCACTCTGTTACACGGCACTCGAGATACCATGTACTATACATCCACAGTGAAGATAAGTATTTTTTCTAAGTTATAAGATTGTCATTTTATTTGGTGTATAGATTAAATTTTAATTTTAAAAATTAATCTGTTTTTATTCAATCCCATTCCTAATAAAATCACTGTTCATATTCATAGGAGTAATGGGGAAACACAATCTTATTTATCATTTTAAGTCACACGGAGTCACAAAATTGAGAATTCTGCTATAATATATAGTTAAGTATGTAAACACACAGCATATAAAAAAGCCTATAAATTGAATGTTACTGACATATAAAATAAACTTAGTAAGTGTGCCAATAGCACATAAAATGTCTGACAAGGGGAAGAATCTGAAAAAGGCTTCTGAAATGAGTATCTTCTGAATTGCAAAGCACTCTTTCTTTTTTAATTCAAAGTGCTGTTCAACAGCCGGAAAAAAACAAAAACAAAAAATCACTGATATAAAAATGGAGAGCCAGTTTGGTGTAGTAGTTAAAGTGCTGGATTAGAAACAGGGAGATCCTGAATTCTAGTCTTCCCTTAGGCATAGAAACTAGCTGGGTGATTTTAGGCAGTTTTTCCTTTTTAGCCCAACCTATCTCAAACATTGTCGTGAGGAACATAGGAGGAAGGAGCATAATGTATTCTGCCTTGAGTTATACAAAATAAACAAGATATGTACATCGAGTAAAAACATACACCTCAAACCCTAAAATTCAATGGAGTTTTCCTCGGCTCAGTAGATACAAATGCTGGTTGATGAGTAAAGAAAGACCTGAGAAGTAAATGGAATGGAATATTCTGAGAAACATATACAGTTACAAGAAAAAGTATGTGAACCCTTTGAGATTATGTGGAGTTTTGCATGAATTGGCCATAAAATGTGCTCTAAATGTCATGTAAGTCACAACAATAGAAAAACACAGTCTGCTTAAAACAATACTACACAAACATTAGCTGTTGTCATGTTTTAATTGAACATAACATGTAAACATTCACAGTGCAGGGTGGAAAAAGTATGTGAACCCTTAGGCTAATGATTTATCCAAGAGCTAATTGGAGCCAGGAGTGAGCCAACCTTGACTCCAATCAGTGTGATGATATTGGATGTGTTGCTGACAGCTGTCCTGCCCTTTAAAAACACACACCTGTTTTGGGTTTACTGGTCTCAAGAAGCACTGTCTGATGTGAACCATGCCTTGCAGAAAAGAGCTCTCAGAAGACCTACGATCAAGAATTGTTGACTTGCATGAAGCTGGAAAGGGTTACAAAAGTATCTCCAAAAGCCTTGATGTTCATGTGTCCACGGTAAGACAGACTGTCTACAAATGGAGAAAGTTTAGCACTGTTGCTACTCTCCCTAGGCGTGGTTATCCTGTAAAAATGACTGCAAGAGCACAGCGCATAATGCTTAATGAGGTAAAGAAGAATCCTAGAGTGTCAGCTAAAGACCTACAGAAATCTCTGGCACATGCTAACATTTTTGTTGACACATCTACAATAAGGAAAACATTAAACAAGAATGGAGTACATGGGAGGACACCACGGAGGAAGCCACTGCTGTCCAAAAAAAATATTGCAGCACGTTTGAAGTTTGTAAAAGAGCACCTGGATGTTCCACAGCACTACTGGCAAAATATACTGTGGACAGATGAAACCAAAATTGAGTTGTTTGGGAAAAACACACAACACTATGTGTGGAGAAAAAAAGGCACAGCACACCAACATCAAAACCTCATCCCCACTGTAAAACATGGCGAAGGGAGCATCATGGTTTGGGGCTGCTTTGCTGCCTCAGGGCCTGGACGGCTTGTTGTCATTGATGGGAAAATGAATTCCAGAGTTTATCAGGACATTTTGCAGGAAAACGTACGACCATCTGTCCGCCAACTGAAGCTCCGCAGAGGATGGGTGATGCAACAGGACAATGACCCAAAGCATACAAGTAATTCAACAAAACAATGGCTTCAACAGAACAGAATACGCCTTCTGGAGTGGCCCAGTCAGAGTCTTGACCTCAACCCGATTGAAATGCTGTGCCATGACCTTAAGAGAGCGATTCACACCAGACTTCCCAAGAATATTGCTATACTAAAACAGTTTTGTGAAGAGGAGTGGTCCAAAATTACTCCAGATCCTTGTGCAGGTCTGATCTGCAACTACAGGAAACGTTTGGTTGAGGGTATTGCTGCCAAAGGAGGGTCAACCAGTTATTAAGTCCAAAGGTTCACATACTTTTTCCACCCTGCACTGTGAATGTTTCCATCTTATGTTCAATTAAAACATGACAACAGCTAATGTTTGTGTAGTATTATTTTAAGCAGACTGTGTTTTTCTATTGTTGTGACTTACATGACGTTTAGAGCGCATTTTATGGCCAATTCATGCAAAACTCCACGTAATCCCAAAGGGTTCACATACTTTTTCTTGCAACTGTAGGTGCTAATAAGCATCAACAGAAGCTCCCCACTATACAATTATGTTGTTCAACTGCCTTTACATTATTTTCTTTAAATACTGGTGAATTCATGGATCTGCTTTTTGTTTAATTTATATAAAACACAGCATGTGTATTAAGCACACCTTTCTCTAACTGATTTTCCACAAATAAAGCAAGTCCATTTTCTCTTTCCTCCATGAGTACATTCAATATGGCGCTTCAGATTTCCAGTGTCATTAAATTGACGACCACAAATATCACAAGGAAAAGGTCCTAAAAGGTAACAGGGATTCATTTTTACATTTATGCAACTTGAGCAAGCAATTTGAATTATTAATAAATACATATTTTGGAATACAAAATACAAAACTGAATAAAATACTTCATTATGAAAAACCTAACCACAAGCACATTAATCTTCCATTTTTAAACAGTTTATTATTTCTTCCCCAGATGTTGTTATTGGTAATTCTGACACAATAAATTAAGTTTACCAAAAAGGAAGATACTGCTTTGTATTTTTTGCATTCTCTTTTTGTAAAACTTAAAACACAAACACATTGATATTGCATTTTTATGGACAACTTGGTAAGCCATTAAATTATGGTGTCACAAGTACAAATATTGACTCCCTTGACCAGTTTATCTATGAATTGTCTGCCATGTGATTGTTTTCTGTACTTTTGTCAGTATCTAAAATCTAGGTCTGACATAGCCAAAGACAGCTGATCTGCCCCTAA